>NW_026000174.1:21636821-21719821 GCF_001458135.2 Marmota marmota marmota
GGGGGGGGGGGGGTGATACCAGAGATTGAACTCTGAGGCACTCAACCTCTGAAACACATCCCCAGCCTTATTTTTTGTATTTTATTTAGAGACAGGGTCTCACTGAGTTGCTTTGAACTCACAATCCTCCTGTCTCAGCCTTCCAAGCTTCTGGGATTACAGGTATGTGCCACGATACCCAGCAAGAATGTGGTTCTTAAAGCCATTATTTCTAGAGGCCAAATATACCTCTTCAGCATACTTCTCTGGACCCAACTTCTGGAGCAAATAAGATGCTTTCCTTGTGTTGCTGGTGTGACTAGGAGAAGGGATCTCCTGGCTGGATTACCTACCTGCTTTACCAAGCATGATCCCAGATAATGTATTGTTGATTAGGCCAATTATCTGCCCCCTAATTGATGCTTTATGTACTCTGCCACAATACCTAAAGGTCACTACAAACCTAGTGCCAGGGGAGTGATCAAATTTTAGTCCCTTCGTTCTGAGAAATGAAGACACATCAACAAACATCAGTCTCATAATTTTGGTCACCCTAAGTTTATATATATATATAATATATATATATTATATATATATTATATATATATATATATACACATACACACACACACAGAATTGTCATTCCTAAAGGATAAAATAATTCAGAAAATCCAAAAAACACTGTCTAAATCCTAAATAACTAAAAGTTACGTTAAAATTTTTGATACAGAAACAAATATATTTCTGATAGATAAACCAACTAAGATCTAGGTAGCAGGAGCCATGATGAGGGTTTAATGCTTTTGGCAGGAACTATTTCCATAAGCCATTTTTTCCCATAGGGTATCACTTACAAGATTGGTTATGCAACACTTTACACACCAGCCTCACCAAGATACCTGAACATCCATATACTTTCTACTTCACTGCTTTTGCTAATACTATTTCCTTGCCCACTTGGAGAAATTCTTGGCATACCCCAAGGTCCACCTCTGAAAAATTTCTTGGAAGCAGTTTTGGCAATATTATTTCTCTTTCCTTAATGTTCCTGTAGTTTTGGGTCCATACCAAATCACAGCATAAAACACTGTATAATAAAACAGCTATTACTCAATGAGTGGTTATCATGCATGAATTAGAAGCAATGCCATTTTAAATGCACTGATGATTTCATTTAATACTTAAAACCTTGTGAGACCTGGACTTTTATTATGCTTACTTTATAGATGAAAATGCCAAGGCTCAGACTGCCCAAGGAGCTGACCCAAAGTTCTATAGCTAGAGTATACAGGGAAAGATCATGACCCATTTTCCTCTGCCTTCAGAATTCACAATCTTGATTCGTCTTACAGTTCATAGTTCATTTTATCTGACAGGCTCCTATGTTAAATTGAGGTGGGGTTTTTTTGTTTGTTTTGTTTTAAAAGTAGGAACTGTCTTCTGTTCCTAGTACCTAGCACTGAGCAGTTAGTTGTTTTAAGTTTTAAATGAATTCATTCTAAATGAATGACTGGATGAATAATTGAAAGGAAAACAAAAGTACTTATTTCTAATAAGGGAATCACATCCTAAGGCAAAAAAGAAATTTAAACCAGAGACCCAGGGCTTTACTTATAAATCAGCCCCTCATGGTGAATGAAGGAAAATCACACAGAAAACAATTTACCAAATGGTGAAGAGGACCCTACATTATTTTTACCTTTAGTATTACATGGCATTCTAGGTTGTCTTCTGTACATTTTAAATAGCATTCTTTATAATGTAAAACAAATGTTCTACACAGAGATAGATGCATTATGGTCTTCTTTCTAAGAACTCAATCTTCATTGACTTTTATGTACAGTTCAATTAAAAGTAATGCCTTGTAGTAACTGACATACCTTCTGACAGTAGTCTAAGCTTACACGTGTGATTTTAACTATATGCTGGGCATCATACTCGTGCCAGGCACAAAGGAACTCTAAAATCTATATCTACCTTCATACAATTTCTTAAGTTTTCCATCTTTCTCATTTTATAATGTGATAAAATGTCCTCAGGAACATGTCCTCTTAAACTCTCAGGTCTTACATATAAACTGAATTCACTCATCCTTTTTGTCAGAATTCATAGGTGCCATCTTGTCTCAAGAGCTGAATGGTAGCTTAAAACACGTTTCCAGCCTGGTCAAAATCCTCCCAGTCCTAATTACTTCCTACATTCCCCAGCTCTCTCAAAAGACCCAAACATTCAAATAGAGAACACATGGTTTCTTCCCCAAGGCATGGCTATATTGGTTCTCTGTGATGGATAACTGTGCAACTTCCCTGCTATGTTGGCACTTTGTGTACAAGCTCAGTCCTCATTTCTGTCTTGATTCATGCCGTTTTGAGAACAATTTCCCAATGGGCACAATGTTAAGAAACAGCTTTGAGGCAAGGACTATACAAGAGTGCACAGGTTCTCTTATTACTGGGTCCCTGACATTCTGAGCTCTTCCTAGCAGGATCACTACACTTGGGCAGGCCTTCCCAGAGCCCAAACAGCCCCTGTAGGGCAGGGACTAAAGTCTAAAGCTTCCTCTGGCTGCTGAAGACCAGAGGTACAAAGATGCCTCTGGGTTTCCCTGGTCTTTTAAGCAGAAAAGGGGATAGAATAGCAGAATAGAAAGGAAGCTAGAAAACCAGGCCATGTCAGAGCAAAACAATACCCAAATAGGCCTGCAGGCTCATTCACAGGTCAGTGGTAAGTCTTCCACTATTCCGGAGAAAAGAGGATGTCTGAGAAAAGAGAATGTCTGGGCATCAGTGTTTTGAGAAAGACCTTCACTGAATGAAGAAGTTTCAGCTCAGCCAGCAGAGTCTTGCTCTGCTCTAGGACCATGGACCACACAAAGAAAATGATCACTTCTCCCCAGAGGACCACTATCCTGCTCAAGACCCAAAGAATAAGGCATCCTGAAGTCCGAAATCTTCACTTTTACCACTTTAAGTCCTATCATCTGTAACCGAGTTCATTCACAGGTAAACCTGTTGCTCCTAGCAGGAAGAGTCAGACCTTTTGATAGTCTCATATGTAACTATGGTAGACCAAAGAATTATTCCATGGATCAACTTCCCTGATGGGGGAAAAACAGGAAGAGGAAGAGTGAAGCTATCCTGTGTTTATACTAATGACTATGTTTTACAAGGTGACAGGTGTGTAAGCACCAGGAAGGATACATGATATCCATGGTAGTGGCCTGATAGCTATGACATCTGAACACAGAAAAGAAAGTACAGGGCATGAGGCCAAGGATGAAATCAGAGAGAAGAGAAAGGTCACCTTGGGACTAAAGTAATGGATACTTCACCAAACTGGCTGCTTTCACTCTAAACCCTGGGGGTTACGCTTCCTCAACACGCCACTTGTAAATGTTTTATCAGCATTGACGCCCAACCCTTCATCTCTAAAGTCTTCAGGAGAGTCCTCTTTGGAGGCTTCCTCTTGCTCACTGTAGCTATCTGCACTGAATCCAGCATTCTCTGCCAAGACAGCAGGATCTTCTTCATGAAAACAGCAGGAGCATGTTTCTGGCTTTGGGTCACACAAGATAACAGAATTATCCTCCTGGGCTCTTGGGTCAGTGGGCAGACCTTCCCAACCCAAGTGGTCTGATTCTTCCTCTTCCATCACTTCCATTCTTTCAGCTATTTCTTCAGCAGAGGGCTCTTTTGGATCAGGGTAATCCACCAGGATTGTTTCTTGTCTACGTTTGATACAGTCTGAAAGGTCATAAATTGGATAAGTTTCTTCTGGATAACCTAGAGAGAAAAGCAGCACAAAATCTTACAAAGACTGTCTCTTCAAAAAAAGTATTAGGCTCAGAGGGGATTCTCAAGCAATGGCCATCATATCCTAACAAACACATTCAAGAAATCTCTAAGATGATTCTAATAGTTCTAAAGTTTCAACTGAACAAATTCCTAGCAATCTGGCTGACTATCCCAGGGCTCTCTGAAATACAAACCAATTCAGAGGAAAATCCTTTCTTAGTGTAGGGTGCTTGGGACAGAGTTCAGTCTCACTCCATGTGCTTTTGCAGTATTGATGAAGACTGAACAAATAACATGAGCCTGTAGTTTAAAAATGCATCAAATACCAGATGGAGAGAGCTTAGCTTAAGGCTAATGTTTATAATTTCTATTTGGAATCATTTCCAAATCTTCTGAGGTGAGGGTGGGAGGAGAAGAACACTAAGCTCTTTGAAAAATACACCATGAAATTTTCTACTTATCAAAACAATTGAAATGGCTTGCAAGCATCAGAAACAGAGGGCACTTTAGCAATACATGCCCAAGATCCCAAAGGACAAGCACTGCATTTTCAGAAGACAGAAGTCCATTGTTGGCTTCTTCGTCTTCACAAAATGGAAGAAAACAACAAACTGGTAAGCAAAATGAGTAACACTGATTCTGAATCCTAGCTATGATAATGAGAAAAGAGAAAACATTGCCAAATTAAGGAATGAAATGAAATAAATCTGTGTCAGCCAAGCCAAGTTTGAGCAGCAGATGGACCGTGCTGGAGCTCATATGCCTGAGCTGGCAATGTGGGCCATACTCACTACACAATGTGAAAAGCTGGAGAATTCAAAATCCATTTGCACATTATGATAACTGGCAAATTCAACTCTAACATAAACCACTTTTTGCCCACCAATTGTGAAAAATAACAGTCTTTTTTGGTTCAGTGTAGCGTATGCAGAGACATTTTTATAACATTTACTGTTTTTTTTTCTGATTATAGAAGGCATATAGACTCACTGCAGAAAATCTGAAACAATACAGACATGTTTAAAAAAGAAAAACAAATCACCCATAATCCCACCACTGATGATAATTTGTTGTATTTACCTCTGGTCTTTTTACCATATATAAATGTTTATATATTTTTTTCTTTTTTAAATAAAGGATCATACTGCATATAAAATGTTGATTTTTCATTCAACCTTGTTTCATGAACATTTTCCAGCGTCATTAGGCATTTGAAAGTTTGCTGCAAAATATTTCATCATGTAGCTATACAACTGACATGATTTACCATTCTTCTTATGTTAGACATTCAGATTCTTTCCAACTTTCCCCTATTATAAGTAACATAGCAGTTAAGAGCTCTGAATATAAATTCATGTTCACTTTCCTGATTCTTTAAGACAGACTTCTATAAATATGAAAACTACACCAAAGAGAACAGACATTTTAAAAGCCCTTTTAATACTCTGCCAAATTACTTTCCAGAAGAGTGGTATAAAAATTCAATCCTACCAGTGATGTAAAAAAAATGTCCATCTTATTACATTCTTGCTAGCACTGACAGTAGTATAAGAATCTTGCCAAAGCAGTCTTTATTCCCAGGATGAACTTAGTGTGAACAAAATGCTAGTTTAACAATTCCTGTGGTCTAGGTGTTTGCCCCCTCCAAAACTCATGTTGAAATTTAATCCCCAAAGTCATATGTTTTTAAAATTTTATTTATTTATTCTAATTTGTTTTATATGATAGCAGAATGCATTTCAATTTATAGTACACATATAGAGCGCAATTTTTCATATCTCTGGTTATACACAAAGTAGAGTCACACCATTTGTGTCTTCATACAGGTACTTAGGGTAACAATGTCCATTTCATTCCACTGTCTTTCCTACCCCCTTGTCCCATCTCCTCCATCCCCTGCCCTGCCCTATCTAAAGTTCCTCCATTGTTCCCATGCTCCCCACCCCCGCCCCCACTATGGATCAGCATCCACATATCAGAGAAAACATTTGGCCTTTGGGTTTTGGGGGATTGGCTTACTTCACTTAGCATGATATTCCCCAACTCCATCCACTTACTTGCAAATTCCACAATTTTTATTCTCCCCAAAGTCATATGTTAATTGTATTTGGAGACAAGCCATTTGGGAAATAATTAGAATTAAATGAGGTCATGAGGTAGGGTCTTCATGATGGCATTAATGGCTTTATAAGAAGAGTAGGCAAACCTACTCAGTCTTTACCTTTGACAACATGTCAGATCCAGCAAAAAAGACTTCACCAGATGACAAGCAGATGCTGACACCATCATCTTGTACTTCCAAACCATGAGCTAAACAAATCTCTTACTTTATCAATTATCCAGCCTGTGGTATTAGGTTATAGCAATAGAAAATGGACTAAAACAGCTACACAAGGCCTTCACCACCTACTTGGTCAACAGCAGGGCTAGGGAAGCCTACTTGCTAGTTAGGTCTCAGCCACTAAATGCTTCGGAGAAGTCTATTTGCTGTACGTCATTTCCTTCAGCCTACACCTAGAACAAAGCTTACCTTTGAATTTTGACTATGGTTTAAGAAGACTCAGGCTCTAAGCGCAGTCCAACTACCCAGTTCTAGGCCAGGCCCCATAAGCCCCACCCATAAATAAGCTAGCCACTGTATCTCCATAGTCCAACACACCCAGGATCCAGGCCCATCCCAACAGACCCTAGTGCTGGACCAGTCCCTTTAACACCAGACCCCAGGATCACCTCTGTGGACCCAGGTTCTAGGTCAGCCTTGCAACACTAGGACCCAGGTCAGCCCTCATGGCCCCAGTTTTCAGGCCTATCCCCTGCATATATTCAGGCTCCAAAACTGCGCAGCACCAATCCAAGCTGCAGACTCAGGCTCTAGGCTTATTCCTGAGGGACCAAGCACCAGGCCCACCATAGAACCTGGCTGCCTTCTGCAGTCTCAGTCTCAAGAACAACTCCAGCCCCAGGTCAGCCACTTGGACTTAAGCTTCAGGCCAGACCACCACAGATAAAGATTCTAGGCCTACCCTTGTAAACCCAGGTTCCAGGCCCACCCCCAAGGACTCAGTCAATAGGCTGATGCCAGTGGATCCAGGCTCTAGGCCCAACTACAAAGACTCAGCACCAGATCAGTCAGCCTGAAGACTCCATCAACAAGCCCACCATGGACCATGACAAATGGCCTGTCCAGAAAAAGTCAGTACACAAAGACTAGAATAAATCTTTGTTTCTTCAAGTGTGCAGACCAACATACAATGTGTTGAATATATTTAAGAAACAAAAAGACCCAATTACATGCTGCCTACAAAACACTTCACCTTTAAAAAACACACACAGGTTCAAAGAAAAGGATGTAAAAAAGACATACAGCAGATGCTAATATTTATATAAAACAGATGTTAAGTAATAACAAGACAAAGAAGGTCATTATATAATGATAAAGAGTGAATTCATCAAAGAGATATAGCAAATTGCTAGATATATATAAATATTGCTATATTTATACATATATATATATATATATATATATATATGTAAATTGCTAGATATATACAAACTACCAAGATTGAATTAGAAAGAAATAGAAAATCTAAACAGACAAATAATGAACAAGGAGATTGAATCAGTTAATTAAATAATTTCTTAACAAAAGCCCAGAACCCAATGGCTCCACAGCTGAATCTACCAAACATTTAAAGTAGAACTAACAGCAATCCTCAAAATCTTCTAAAAAACTGAAGAGGAGCGAAAACTTCTAAACCCATTTTACAAGGCCAGCACTACCTGGATACCAGAGTCAGGTAAGGAGCTCATGCTTCCTGATTAAAGAAACTACTGAAAAGCTATAGTAATCAAAACAGCATAGTAACAGTATATAAAAAAAGATATAAACACCAATGAAACACAATAGACCAGAAATAAATCCATACATTTATGGTCTAAAGATTTTTGATAAAAATGCCAAAAATACACAATAGATAAATAGTCTCTTCAATTAATGATGCTGAAGAAACTGGATATATCCAGATGCAGAAAAGTGAAATCAGACCTTCATCTCACATCATATGCAAAAATTAACTCAAAATGGATCAAAGTCTTAAATGTAAGACCTGAAAATATAAAACTACTAGGAGTAAACAGGGAAAAAGTTACATGATACTGGTCTGGGCAATATTTTTGGATATGATCCCAAAAGCCTATGCAATGATATGAAATTAAAAAGCTTCTGCAGGGGCTGGGGTTGTAGCTCAGTAGGAGAGTGCTTGCCTAGCATGTGTGAGGCCCTGGGTTTGATCCTCAGCACCACATAAAGATAAATAAATGAGATAAAGATATTGTGTCCATCAACAACTAAAAAGTATATTTAAAAAAAAGTTTCTGAAGAATGAAGTAAACAGAGTGAAAAGATAGCCTAAAAACAGAAGAAAATATATGCAAACCACACATCTGATAAGGAATTAATTTCCGAAATTCATAAGGAACTCAAACAACTCAAAAGCCTGAAAACAAATCACCCAACTATAAAAATGGGCAAAAAAATTGAAGAGATAATTCTCACAAGACATGCAAATGTCCAACAGATATTAAAAAACATCCAACATTACTAAGCATTGGGAAAATACAACAGCTATTAAAATATGACTCAGATGTTTAAGAAGAAAATATGAATAGATGAGGAGAGAAATGAAAGATATGAAATGGAAGTTCCCAAATGGAACTTCTAGAGATAACAACACAATGTTAGGATTAAAAATACAATGAATAGGATTAACAGCATGTTAGAGTACTATAGAAAGAAAGAGCAATAAGCTGGAAGATGCAACAAGAGAAACTATTCAAATTAAGCATGGTGAGTAAAAATGACAGAAACAAATGAACAAACCATATGTGACCTGTGGGGAAATAACAAACATGTGTACCATTAGAAAGCCAGAAGAAGATGACAGAAACAGATTACTAATGAAATAATGGTAAAAAAACAAAAAACAAAAAACTGATCATGGATCTAACCTTCCACCTTAAGAAACCAGAAAAAGAATAGCAAATTAAACTCCAAGAGGCAGAAGAAAGGAAAGGGAAGTCAATGGAATAGGAAACATAAATAAAATAAAAATACAGTTCTTTAAAAAGATCAACAAAGTTGATAAACCTCTGGGCCAGTCTGATTAGGAAAAGAAATGAGAAAGAACAGATTACCAATATAAGAAACAGAACAGGGCACATCCCTACAGATATTACATACTTTAAATGGATTATAAGGGACTATTACAAAAAAACTTTACCCTAACAGATTTGATAACCTGGATGAAATATGTAAATTCCTTGAAAGGTACAAACTATCAAAGTCCATTCAAGGAAACCTAGATAACCTTAATAGCACTATTTCTATTATAGATACTCAATTCATAGTGAGTTTTCCCATAAAGAAAACTCCTGGCCCAGATAGCATCATTGGAGAATTCCACCTAATGTTTATGAAAGAAATAATGGTACCTCTACACAAACTCTTCCAGAAAACAGAATATATCCCAATACATTTTGAAAGGCCACCATTATCTTGAAATAAAGACCATTGACATTACAGGAAAAGAAAATCACTGATAAATAGCCCTCATAAACCAGACATTAAAAAAAAAAATCTTTGCCTATTAAATAGCCATTTATATCATCACATCAAAATAGGGCTTATCACAGGAATACAAAACTTTTAACATTTAAAAATCAATGCAGGGGCTGGGAACTTCAATCCCCAGAACCACAACCTTTTTTTTTTTAAAATGTATTCACCACATTAACTGACAAAACTATAATCATCTCAGTTGATTTTTTAAAAATTCAATACCAGTTTATGTTTAATAGCTCTCAGAAAAATAAGATCAGAAAGTAGCTTCCTCAACCTGAAAAGGAGTATCTAAGGAGCATATGAGTGCTTTTCTCCTGATACCAGAAAGCAAGGAGATTTGCTTTTACCATTTCTGTTCAGCATTGTTGTGGAGACTTAGCTATGCAGTAAGGCAAGAAAATAGATAAACAAAAGGCATATAGGCTAGAAAGGAGGTGAAATTCATAGCCAATTTGATCATCTACACAGAAAACCCTAAGGAACTTAAGTGGCTGTGTATATTTTTTAAAGCTATCAGAACTAAGTGCATTAGCAAGGTCACAGGATAAAAGGTCAGAATACAAAAATCAATCGTATTTCTACTGCTCTAGTAGCAATTAAAATTTTAAAAATATCATTTATGATATTACTACTTAAAGACAAATTATAAAGCATATGCAAGACCTATACATTGGAAAAAAAGACCTATATACTGAAAACTTCAAACATTGCTGAGGGAAATTTTTAAATATTTAAATAAGTAGAGAGATATAACAAGTTCATGGAATGAAGATTCAATATAGTTACAATATCAATTCTTACAAATTGATCTAAAGATTTAATGCAATATCAATCAAAATACCATCAAACTTTGTCATAAAACAACTACCTTTGACTATAAATTCATATGAAAATGTGAAAATCTTAGAATAGCCAAAATAATTTTGGAAGATAATTAAAGAACCTGTAATGACCCGATTTCAAGAGTTAGTATAAAGACACAGTAACAGAGGCATTGTGATAAGACAGAGATCAATGGAACAGAATAAAGTCCAAAATAGACATATATACACATGGTCAACTGATTTTCAATCAATGTGCCAAAGTAACTAAATGTATCAAAAGAAACTGGAGTAACTGCTACTGATATGTAAAATATAAAACTAGGTCCTGATACTTCACACCATTTATAAAAAATTAACTCAAAAGAGATCACAAGCCTAAGTATAAAGCTAAAACCATACAATTTCTAGAAGAAAAAATAGAAGCTAGAAAAATCTTGGATTGGGCAAAGATTTCTTAAACAGAATACACCAAAAAAGTATAAATTATTAAAAAAAAAACTAGATTCATCAGAATTAAAAACTTCTCTTTTTTTAGATTTTTCTTTGTTTTCATTTTAGCATGGACCTTATGTGCTGGACTGAATTGAGCAGTTCTGAAGAATAACTTACAGGGAAAAACAAAGGGAGAAAAAAATCTATATACATTAAAAACAAATACATTTATAAAAAGTATTTCCTTGGACCCAACTGTCCAGCTTCTCCATATCAGCAAAACCAAGTATCAACCTGTATATCTATTTTCTATTTCAAGTATTAAAACCAGTCATTTCTTTCTTTTTGCCAAAAACCTGAAAGTTTTTGTTTCGTTTTGCTTTTATGACAAATGCTAAACACTTCTGATATCTTATTTCATATATATTTGTAGATACACAATACCTTTATTTATTTTTATGTGGTGCTAAGGATCAAACCCAGTGCCTCACCCTTGTGAGGCAAACACTCCACCACTGAGCTACAGCCCCAGCCCTTGATATCTTATTTAAGTATTTTAAATTTCTATAAATTAATGTCTTTAAATGTCATTATTCCAAATATAATTGATCTTTGAAAATTCTGTTTACTGTCCCCAGAAACTATTTTTTTAAATTTGTTCTTTTAAGACATATATGACAGAAGAGTGTATTTTGAGATACTATAAATATATGGAGGATGTGGGTACCACATTCTAATTAGGATCCCATTCTTATGGTTGTACATAATGTGAAGTTTCACTGGCCATATATTCATATATGAACATAGGAAAATTATGTCATTCTACTGTCTTTCCTATTCCTATCCCTTCTCCCTTCCCTTCATTCCTTTTTATCTAATCTACTGAACTTTTATTCTTTCCTCCTACCTGATATTGTGTTAGCATCCACATATCAGTGAGAACATTTGGCCTTTAGTGTGTGTATGTGTGTGTGTGTGTGTGTGTATTTTTTAGTTGTCAATAAAACTTTTATTATGTATATGTGGTACTGAGGATTGAACCCAGAGCCTCACACATGCCAGGCAAGCACTCTATCACTGAACCACTACTCTAGCCTCTTGGTTTTTGGGGGCTGCCTTATTTTACTTAGCATGATAGTCTCTAGTTTCATTTACCTGCAAATGCAATAATTTCATTCTTCTTTATGGCTGAGTAATATTCCACGTGTATATATAATACGTTTTCTTTATCCAATCATCTGTTGAAGGGCACTAGGGTGGTTCCAATGCTTAGCTATTGTGAACTAAGCTGCTATAAATATTGATGTGGCTGCATCATGTAGTATGCTGATTTTAAGACTTTTGAGTATATTCAGAGGAGTAGAAAATTGGGTCAAATGGTGGTTCCATTCCAAGTTTTCTGAGGAATCTCCACACTGCTTTCCAGAGGGGCTACACCAATTTGCAGTCCCACCACCAATGTAAGAGTGTGCCTTTTCCCCGACATCCTCACCAACATTTATTATTACTTGTATTCTTGAAAATTGCCATTCTGACTGAGATGGAATATCAGTGTAGTTTTAATTTGCATTTCTCTAATTGCTATGCTATACAGGTCGCAGCATTATACCAAGATTGTGGTATGATTACACAACTATATACACTTGTCAAAACTCATCCAAACTGTATATTTAAAATTAAATTATTATATTATATCTCAATAATAGAATTGAATTTTTTCATACATTTGTTGACCATTTGTATTTCTTCTTCTGTGAAGTGCCTATTCAATTCCTTTGTCTATTTACTGGTTGGATTATTTTTGGGGGGTGTTAAGAAAGACTTCTCCTCTTTTAAAAATGTTAAGAAAATAAAAAGGCAAGCCATGGATTAGGAGAAAATATTTGCAAAATATGTAACTGATGAAGGATTTTATTCAGGGACATACACAGAATTTTTGCAACTCAGTAAGAACATAATGTCAATAAGAACATAATTTTAAAAATGGCCAACAACTGGAATGAACACCTCATCAAAGACATACAAATGGCAAATAAGCACATGAAAAAATGTTCATCATCATTAGTCAATGGAGAGATGCAAATTAAATTCACAATTGAGATACCACTATATACTCACTAGAGTGGCTAAAATTAAAAAGACTGATAATACCACAAGTTAGCAAAGATGTGGAGTAAATGAATTTTCATACATTGCTGGTGAAAAGGGAAAATGTTAGAACCACTTTGGAAAGCAAGTTGACAGCTCTAATGAAGTTAAACATACACTTACCACAAACCTTAGAAATGTTACTCCTAAGTATATATTTCAAAGAAATACCAATTTATGGCCAAACAAAATCTTGCATATAAAATTTTGTAGCAACTTACTTATAATAGTTGAAAGCTAAAAACAACCCAAGTTTTCCTCAATTGGAGAAGGGATGAACAAATTATGGTATGTTCACATAACAGAATAATATTAAGCAATAAAAAATAAAGAATTACAGATACATTCAACAACACACATGAATCTAAAAATCATTGGTTAAATCAGAGAAGCCAGAAGCCAAAAAGCATAAACAGTAAGATCCATTTATATTATACAAGCAAAACAACAGGAACAGAAAGTAGTTCAGTTTTTGCCAGAGGTAGAAGGGAACTTTCTACAGTGATGGAAATGTCCTATTCTGGGGAGAGCAGATGAGCTCGGTTATTGGATGATCCTGTGGTATAGGCAAAAGCCAAGCCTGGGAAACATTCCTTGCCAAAAGGCAAGGATGCAAACAGCCTTGATACCTGGCTTTAATGCTAGTGATAGTTATTAGACATTCCAGTACAATGGGTTTTCTGGGTACCACAAACATGTAGATAGCCACAAAAATGTTTCTAGCTCTGTAACTTTTTAGTACACAAAGAAGCCTCCTGATAACTCACAAGCCTTGAACAATTTACAATACCACTATAGTTAAACTCCCTGATTATTAGACCCTATATGATAAACTTGCGGAGCTAGTTCTGGGTTACTATTCTTCCATCAGAGGGCACCATCCCACTTGGCCCCAGCTTTGCTTAAAAGTATCTCTCTTTTTCTTTGTCTCCATGTTTTTCTTAATCTCCTGTCACCCCTACTACAGATCCTTTGTTTATGCTGTACAGGTCACAGCACTATACCAAAACTTTGTGGTATGATTACACAACTATATACACTTGTCAAAACTCATCCAACTGTATATTTTAAATTAAATTATTATATTATACCTCAATAATAGAATTGAATTTTTTTAAAAATTGTAAGCTCTCTTTTCTGGGTTGACAACTAATGAAGAAATGAAAAGAGACTCCTTACCTTCCCAGTCCTCCATGTAAGGGGCTTCCTCAGCTTCTTTCTCTGGGGTGGGTCTGTCAATAAACTTTCCTTCTTTCATGACCCTGGTAATTTCTCGGAGCTGATGCAGCAATCGTTTCTCTTGGTCAGAAGTCACAGACTGTACTCTGCTTAGAAAATATCAGACAATCCAGCCATTTAGCAGTAAATACTCTGAGGTAATGGGCAGAAACATCACTATGATCTGTCTGGATCCTAGAACTGCATGACCAAGAACTAATGTTAGCTCAACATTTTTATCTTAAAAATGGGAAATCTAAGGCCAAGAATAGATCAGGGAAGAAAAGGGATTACCCAAGTCCCACAATGAGTTAATGTCAATACTGGGGATAAAACCCCAAATGTCTTAGCCTTTAGTCCAGTGATCTTTCAGTATAACTCACTGCCTCGATTCCCTAATCCTAGTAAACGGCAGCATTATAACCAAGACTAATGTGATTTCTAATAGTATTCTCTGTGTGTGTTGCTCAGGATCAAACTCAGAACCTTATATAAGCTAAGCAAGTGCTCTACCATTAAGCCATACTCCAGCCCTTCTGTGCAATTTCTGAAACATAATGCTCAAGCTCCACAGTTCAAAAAACCTGGTTTGAGTCTCAACTTGATTGTGTGGCTCTAAACAAATATTTGCAAAAATAATATGAAGCTCAAGAATAACTGTATGATCAGTTCTTTAAGAAAGCACTGTATCACATGTAAAGACAGTTGAGACCAATTTTATCAAGTGGCAGGATTTCAGATTTCAATTTTTTATTTTCTCCTTTAAATCTGAACATTCCAAATTAACATATGTGCAATTAACATAATAATGTCTGTGCGAGCCTCATGAAGGTGCCCTCTGTTCTTCTCACTAGTTTGTTCTGGGCCTACATTCATGTTTTATGATCAGCTTAACAAATTTTAGCCTTAATGACTAATAGGGAAAAGGAAAAAAGTATTTCTCCTTCTAAAGGATATGAAAAATGACAACCCCCAGGACAGGGAAATGACAACCAAACCCCCCAAAACTGTCTGACCCAGAGGAAGATGGAGGAGGAAGGTAATCATTAATCCTCTCCCAGTAAATCCTTTCCCAATAACAATGGGCCCCAGGGAAAGAAAGACAACTTTCATCCCTTCCTGGGCTTCCCCAGCATCTCTACCAAAAGCAAACATTCATCCTTTCCCAGCCACAATGGGTCCTGAAGGAGGAGGTGGATACTGAAATGCTGGGCCCTGAACTTTTACCCTTTCCCATTGCTGATGAGTCCTGGAAGAAGAAAAGCAAATAGTGATGCTCTGGGTAACAATGGGTCCTAGAGGAAGAATATAAGCAGTGAACACTGAGTTCTAAGCTTTTCCCAGTGACAATGAGTTTTGTACTTTCTACAACTTTTTTCCTGACTGCCCACACTGACACACTTTGCCTCCGTTGCCAATCATTAATTCACCCTCATTGTAAACTATAAAACTGAGACTCCTTCATTAGTTGACAGCTTATTAATTAAGATAGTAACTGAGGAAAATGAAGGCATGACATTTCTACCAGTCTCAGTGGGAAGAAAACAAAAACACCATGATGAGCTCCAGTCCTTCCACACAAAATGGCTTCAAAATCTTGAACTGAAGAATCTATCCATTCTACTTTCAGCTAGAATCTTATAGGACCTTTTACAATTCTATTCATTAGTACAGAAGTCCTAACTCACCAGGACTGAACCTGGGCCTCACAAGCCCCCTAACTCTTACTACTGAAATAACCCACTCAGTAGAAGTAGTCAAAGGTAGACCAGAAGAGCCTACCTCACAGAGTTCTGGCTTGCAGGCTTCACAGGCTACTTCTCTAGACTATATGCAGGAGCATTCTGATGTTTACTGAATGAAATAATCTTGATTCTCTGCTTCCTAACTCATGGAAAGTTAGAAATCCTTAAACAAAAAAGAATGGCTAGGCTCAGAGAAACAGGAACAGACAAAAATTCCAAATAAAGCCATCCTCTTTTAACTTGGAACAAGCATACTCACATTAAATGTTTAGTCAGTTAACTATGGTCCACATTATAATGTCTTCTGAATTTCCTACAATGAATGTTTTCATGGATTACTTATTTCTCAACTTGAATTGATTGTCTTAGAGGGCAGTGATAATATGTTCACAACAAAACAGGCACAGTGTCATGATCATTTTAAGTGCTTAATAAGTATCTATTAATAGTTGGACTGGTTCCCCAAATCCTTACTATCTGTTTTCTTCCACCTCCCTGAAATCTGGCTTCCATCTCATTATTTTCACAAAAACTTTAAAAATCATCAGTCACCACTTCTAAGCCCCAGGGTTTCTTTCTCCCAGTTCATTCTTTTTGGCTTTTCTATACTGTAAACCATCCTTCCCATGAAACTCCCCACCTTCCTTGGCCATTGAAATATCTGCATTCCTCTCACTTCTTTTAACTATTGCCTTTAACTTTAATCCTGGCTCACCTGTAATCCTTCTTTCACCTAAAAATGGTTTTCTCTAAGGCTCAATCTGAGGACTCTCACTTATCCATTATAATCCTTGGCCTCAAGAAGCTGAACTAATATCAAGGAATAAATCATTACCTCTACGCAGAAGATGACCTAACTCAGGCTGGGAATGTAGCTTGGTGATAAAGTGCTTGCCTAAAATGGGTGAAGCCCTGGGTTCAATCCCCAGCAACACACACACACACACACACACACACACACAGTCCTAATCTTACTTTTTATATACAAAGATCCATCTTGGAACTATCTCCTGGGCATTTCCACTTGGTGGCCTTGTCACTACATTACACCTTAAATTAATCTTAATTTCACTATTCAAAACCAGGACCCAGATGGCCCAGGATCACAAGCAACAGAATGAACAGCAGCCTGGAAAGGTTGAGTATGGCATATTTTGAGATGCTAGTAAAATGAAAGGTAACAGGTGGGAGATAATATCACAGACTTTTAGCCAAAATAGTCATTAAGTTCTGAACCCAAGAGTTAAATAGAGAGAAAATGAAATAGACTCTAACAACACCATTCATAGAATAATTTAGAATAAAAATCAAACCAGAAAGAGACTGCAGTCTACTACAGTAGAGTATGAGAGGCCTCAAGGATTTGGTGATCTCCTCTTTCCCCACAGTCTATCTCTTACACCCAACAAATGACTTCCAAACCTAAATCCTTTGTTCTGACCTCACAACCCAAATTTACTACTGCTATTATATATAATATCTGGATATTCTGATGGCATCTCAACCACATTCAAAGTTGAACTTGTGCTCCCTATCTCGAAGTCTTATCTTCTTTCTCCTATGTTTTATCTTGGTTAATGCCATAATCTCCTTCCAGTAAAAGCTGAAAATCTTTAATTCATTTTCTTGTCTTTCTCCTCCTTTTCTTCTCTTACCTAGTTAGTAAGTTTCCTTTGCAGACCAACTTTTCTTCCACTCATGGTGCAAAGGTTAAGTAAAACCATTCATCCCCTTACCTCTCCTTTGAGGGTGGCCAAGTGGCTATTCATCAGATTCCATCCTCTCTTGGCTGCAGTGATTTTGATTGATTGATAGATCCAGGATCAAGCTGGACCAACTGTACTTTCTCCCAAAACTGGATCTTGAACACAGTGAAGCCTGAATTAAATACTTTTGGTGTAAATATATCTTGGTAGCTAGTCTCTGACTGGTCTATTCATTACCTTTGAAGAGACTGTCTCTTTGTTCCTGCCCAAGAGCTGCTCTGGTTACCACCCTTCCTAAAACCTGGATATTTAGCTGTTCCTTTTTTTCCCCCTTCCGTTTTAATACATTTTAGCTGTTCCTTTGATATTGTAAACTATTTCATATTCTTCCAATATAATCTGCCCTCTCTCCTACAAATTTTTGCTAGCCAGAGTTGGTTGCTTGCAACAAGAAATCCTGATAAAACCTGTGATTTTGTTCTTCCATGAAATCCCCTTCATTTTCTACTCTGGTCTATTTATTACCTTTTGCTAGAAATGTTTAAATAACCTTCTAACATGTAACCACTCTACATTTCATTGTAAGATCAATTTTTTTCTAAACACAGAATTTCATGACATTTCTCTTCCAAAGTCTTCAGAGGTACCCCTCTATAAAGAATTAATTCTAAACTTCTCAGCATACTATTCAGGACCTTAGTATATGGTTTCAGTTTACTTTTCTCATTCTCTCAATACCTACTTACCTCCTTACCCATTTACCCCATCCCTAGTATATGCTACCCCTATTCCTTAGAACTATTTGCTATTCCAAAAACTTGCCTTGATTCTTCTACCTTTTCTTCTTGTGCTGCCTTCTCCCTCTGAAACATTATTTTCCTAAACTCTGCCTACAGCAATCCTTCCATATTGTAAGGCTTATTCAAATTCCTCTTTTCAAATTCTCTTCTATAAAACCTTTGGTGGAAAGCAGAATAAGACCCATCTCAACTCTCCAAAGATATCCAGGTCCTAAACTCTGTAATCTATGAATATGATACCTTACATGTAAGAGAAATTAAAGTTGTAGATGAAATTAAGTTTGCTAATCAGCTGATTTTATAATAGGGAGATTAACCTGGATTATCTGAGAAGGCACAATGTAATCACAGGAGTCCTTAAAAGTGGAAGAAGGAGGCAGAAGAGGTCAGAATGATATAATGTGAAAAGATTTGAACCTACTGTTGATATCTTTGAAGATGGAGGAATGGGGCCAGGAGCCAAGGGGTATGGGCAGCTTCCAGAAGCCAAAGAGAGTAAGCAAATTCTGTTCCAAGCCCTTGAAAAGGGAATGCAATCCTACCAACATCTTGACTTTCACTCAGTATAAGACTTCTAACCTACAGAACCATTAAGATTATAAATATGTGTTGTTTTAAGCCATTAGGTTTGTGGTAATTTGTTACAGAAGCTAATTCAGGCTCCCATAGCACCTCTTTTCCATACAGGTCTTTATAGAGAAAATAATACTTGCCACTGATAACCATACAGGACTGCACAAAGCAAATGAAAAGAGGTTCCAAAGAAGATATTTTTACTGCCAAAGCCTCCTGCTTTAAGTACTTTCTCTAGATCTACCTTATTCATTTTTTTTAAAGATATGTGAACATTGTCAGTTTACAAGGAATATAAACTTGGACAATGAAAATTTCCTGCCCTTAAGAAGTTTACTGAGCATTAGAGAAGTCAGAAGTTAAAAGAAAATCAGAAAGTAACATGATGCACATAATACCCAGCAAGACCAGGTTGTGTGGAACCACATGGGAGGAATAACTAGCCAAGTTTTATGGGTTCAGGGAAGGACTCTCAGAGAAAATAATGTCTATGTTGAGATCTATTAGACAAGCAAGAGTCATAATAAGTGTGCGGCGGTGATGGGGTGATGGCAAAGGAAAAAGTACATGCAAAGTCTTTGAATCAAAGGTGCACAGGTATTTTAGAGAATCAAGTGGTCAGGCTGGCTGGAACATAGAGAAAGATAAAGCAATAGAGGTATGCAGGACTATGTAGGTCGTGATAAAGATTCTGCACTGTTCAAGATCAAAAGGCATTTCTGAAGGTTTAAAAAATTTATATAATACATCTTTTTGGAAAGCAGAAAGTGACCTGAATGGAGACAAAACTAGAGAAAAAGAAATCACATGAGATAGTTCTGACTTATGTCAAAACCAAAGCCATCCATTCTTTCTTCCATTTCAACTATACTTTTTTAGAGCTTATTATGGGTCTGTGCTAGGCTGTAGAAACTAAGAATGATAATCCTTACCCTCAAAAAATTTACAGTCTTTTGCACACTGAATGCATTACTAATTAGGAGGAAATGGCAACACCTGGTGATTAATAAGATATAGGAAGTAAAGGAAAAGGTGGATCAAGCATGATGCTTAATTTCCACTTTGGGCAACAAAGTAGATGGTAGACCCATCTGCTGAAATGGAAATATTAAAGGCAGAGTAGGCTTAGCTTAGGGTGGAAAATAAATTCCACTTTAGGACATTTATCTATTCAAGAAATTTTTATTATTTGATGAGGCTAACAATAGGTACCTATAAGATATGTCTGTCCAGTAGAGCTAAGAATAAAGAGTTCATAAAGGAAAGAAAAGAAATCTCAACGGGAAATGGCTATGCTTTATTCTTCTATCATGAAAATAATGTACAAAAGCTTATGTCAAAAAAAGTGGATATCTATTCTTATTTGACAAGTACATATTTAGTACCTACTATCTGAACACACTGAACAAAACAGAATAAGTTTATCCTCAGAGTTTATGTTCTAGCAATCCATGCCAGAAATCTACCAGCAATTCTCAACACATATTCAACATGTCTACAACAGCTCTTCGTTATCAGAGGTTGGTCCCTCATAGTTTTCCTTGTAACATGCCATGTTTCTAGCACGTAAATAGTTACAATTGGGCATATGACTCTTGGAAGGAAATTTTCCTAGATCCTTTCCTTATTCTGTATTCCTGAGCTAAATGTTATTCTTAATATGAGCCTAACATAGCATAATACTGACTTCCAGGAGGTTTCATTAAAATTTGTGTACAGACTTACACCACTCACAGGTGAAAGCTGTCTGAAAAGTTTTATTAGACAATATTAAAAACCTTTCCCATATTCCTATTCTTACATAAACATATATAAGATAAAGTTTTAGGCATATTTCTCTAATTCAAGCCAGCATCTCAGAGCTATAAATGAACCACATAAAAGGACTTAGGAGGCTATAAATGAACATATCTTTTTTCTCTTAAATCTTCTCCTTTATCCCCAGAAGTCTGGAGCTGTGATAAAATCCTGATCTGATAGAAAAAAATACTGGAGTATTTTGGGCTCTTCTAATCATTACAGAAGCACAGATTTACAAAAGAACAAATGCCACAGAAATGAAGGTTAAAAGATATAAACTATAAGAAGGAAAGCAATGTAGAAACATGGGCTTCCTAGTCTTCAGTTTTGAGTATGGGAAGTCCTAAAGGGCTTACTGGTAAAGATAAAATGTATTGGCCTAAGGAGGGTCATAGAGAAAGTCACATCATATGGACTAGAAAATGAGAGTTTGGGGAAGGGTGAGAAGTCATGCTCTCGTTCATGGAAGAAGAGCTGCCCCAAAGTTCTTGACAAGTACTGCGGAAATTTTTTTACATATTCTTTCCATTGGAAGCTGGAATCAATGTTTTCAAGGAGTCAACACCTCAGCATCTTGTAAGAAATAAAACACTCTACGATGGGACCTGTGGTCCCAGAAACAATGAGATGGTAAAACTCTGGCTGCTGTGCAGGAAGAACTCCCTTAGCTCTACACATAAAATATGGAGAATTAATCCTGGCACAAGAGGACAGATAGTAGTTAGAGACTACAGTACACATTCCCGGATTGGGCTATAGACAGATGGTATGCATGGGTTGGATGGTAGATTATTTCATTTGGACTAAGGGAATGTGAGTACCAGTGAGTAATAGGAGAAAATATCTTCATGTAGTTTTTTTACTCCAAAGCCCAAAGGGCTGGGTCTCACAAATCAGGGCTCTGCCCATAGATACTCACCTATGGTTTTCATGACCCTATGTGTGGCATGGGATTTTCAATGGCCCAGGTAAAATTTTTTTCTTTTTTAGGGCATGAGGGTCTATTAAAGCCTGGGTAACTGTGAGTGGAAGCAATCGGGTAAGGATAGAAAGGCCAGAAAAATATAACTGACGTGTAATTAGTTTTGTTATGCATACAAACAATCATACATTGGATAATTTATATAAAACAATTACCTCACAGCATGGTCTTTAGTAAGTACTTAGTTAAAGTCAACTATTATTTATATACTCACACAGATATATTGTATATATACTACTTTAGAGAATATTCTAGATAGTAACAAATACTGCTTTCTGGACCACAAGAAGGTCAAGGCTCCTGGGCCTACATTGAGGCAAGGTTCATTCTCAAAAACATAATTTTGGCAGCACTATAGATATTATAGGGAAATGCCAAGGCAGAAGTCTGCAACCTAAGAATGGCCACTCATCTATCCAGCCAAAGATGGGGCCAGTGAGCTGAAAAAGGGACATGGGGCACTAGTATCATCAAGAATGACAAGTGGGGGGCTGGGGATATAGCTTAGGTGTAAGGTGTTTTCAATCCCCAATGTATCTATATTCTCCCTGCCCCCAACACACATAGAATGGAAAAGAGAAGGGTAAGGTAGAACACCAGCAATTTCCTGGGGCAAAGACTCCATAAATGTGCCCCTGAAGCTGCAGAAGGGACCTTTGATACATCCTCCTGCATGAGATTTTGCACTCACCCCAAAGTTCTTCCAACATTGTTGTTAGAAGGCCTAGATGAAACAGAATCCCTCTTTGTCCTTAATCTCACATTCCAGTTTTTCTGCCCTGGGTCTTCCAACATCCATATATTCTTAGTTATTGCCACTTCTGTCAACCTCTTGCAGCCACCTTTTCAGATCCTTAGCCAGCAAGGTAACAAGAGGAGTGTGCCTTCTCTGTGGGGCATCCTAAAGAGCTAGTATGGTTCTTGACACCTATTTTACATGTCTAATTCTCTATGGGCAGTCAGTCAACACAAAACACAAATAAATGTCTAATGTGATGATAGTTGCTCTCTTCTGTCATCTGGTCTCAAACAGAAAAAACAATATTCGACAATCTGGTTTTAATTGAAATTACACTTTTTTTTTTAAGATAGCCAGGAAACTGTCTTTCTTAAAGACAGATTATTTTATCCTTTAGGATTTACTCACATTTTTCCTTACTCTGACAATAATTTGTGACACACTAAACTCATAAAAACAAGTTGCTCGATAGTATGAAAATGGAAATGTTCAGCAAGATTATGTAAATAACAAATAATTTGACAATTAAACAAAATGAAAATAAGTGGTCCATATATCAAAGAAATGAAAAAAAATTTTAATTGATTCTCTAAATGGGAAATGAGTCCTATTAGATGAAAACCTACCTCTCCCCATTAGGTCCCACTCTGTTGATTAATTTTTCCATGGCTTCCTCTGTCTCCTTCAGTTTTTCTTGAAGTTGAACAAGCTCAAAATTAGCTGCAAAACAAGCATCAATCTAAGAACCAGCAACTGTATACTCCCTAAACCCTTTCATGAAAAACCTAACCATGACACTATGGTAATCCAGGCAGGTTCTGAGACTCAGAGAGACCAGGAGTCTCTCCAGTTAATCTAATCAGTACAAAAAGAATACAGAGGTCTATATACAAAGATCTATAGGATAGATGTTTAGTGAGTGGTGAATAAAATCACTCTCTAATAGTGATATAGCAGGAAAAACTAAAGAAAATACCCAGGAGTGAAAACATACCCCTACATAGCCACACAAGAAGAAACAGAGACGATAACTATACATTTGTGATCTAAATGATGTTTAAGGGTAAAGTACAAAAGCTATAATGTACTTTTGAAAAGGAGTTAAGACATAAAATAAGTACTATTTTATCTGTAAGTAAGGTCTGAAATATATCTGTAAGAAAACAGTTTAAACATTAGACTTCATCAAAAAAGAAGAACTCCTCAACCAGTGCTAAAACCTCTGCCCAAAGTTTTCTACCTTGGTTATCTGGATAAAGAGCATGCTATGCTATGTAACTCTGATTCCCAGATGCAATTTTTCTCAACCAGGGTCAGTTGGGAATACGTATATCTATTGAAGAGAAAAAATAAATCACTTAATCAATATGTGAAATAAACTCTAATGCAGTAGGAAAATAAAATGCTAAATGAAATGCTATTCATTATGTAGGTAATCTACTTTTTCTATTTCATACTTGAGTACTCTCTTACCCAAATATATTGAGAAGGTCATTATAAATATAATATTTCAAAGGCCTTTTAATGCTTTTAGAACAAACTCTCATGCATACAGTTAACATTTATAAAGTGTCTACAGGGCATAGTGCTTATTAGGTTATTTTTTTCCTGCATGATTCAAAATTAAAGGATAAGAAGCTATATTAAACTATTACCATTATTACAAAAGAGCTGCTCTTATAAATTCATTTGATCTACTTCTGTCTCAAATGCATTATGTGACAAGATATATAACTTGCTACTCTGTAAAGAGCAAATTTTTAAAAAAATTACTGATACATTTATCATCACTATCTCTCTTAAAAAACATATAGCTGCTTTCTTCAAAGACTCCTTGACTAAGTTTCCAAAAAGGATGAAGAATATGACTGAGATATCTAATTTCACAGAGAATCCCGGAGAATCCAAAGCCTTTATGGACTAAGCAAGATGCCTCTGTGGCTCAGCCTCATTTCATTTTGCTGATACCTTTCTTTAAAAATGTCTGATGAGGCTTCATTATTCAAAGGAGAAAGTAGCAGTCTGGTCTTAATCTACTCAAGATTTCTTTCCCACAGCTGTAGTACATCAACACCCTCTAGACCTCCATAAGCTCAAGAAATTGTATTTGCCAATATCTTACTCAAGCCATCTGATTGCTCCTTCACAGCCACCCAAACTGATTTCCCATCGTGCTTATGGTAAGTCCCTTCTTTCTAAACTTTTCACAGGTTATTTTTCCTGATATCCTTTCTAGTCTATAAATTCTTAGAGGAAAAAGTTATGCTATATATATATATATTTCATCTCCCTAGAGAGCACAGAATACTCTAGTTTGGCAATAAATATTTGATGATTATGTTTCAAGAGCCTCAAATCTTCACTCTTTCCTTAGAGCTAATAACTGATTTGGACAATGATGTGATTTCTCTGCCTCAGTTATCCTCTCTGTGAAATAAAGGTATCTGCTACCAATATTTTGAGGTATGGAAATGAGAAGTAACTCATTCCAAATGTGAAATACTAATTTCCCAATACAATAAAACAGTAAACTGTCAGTTTTGTACTTTCTGTAGCATCCTTCCCTTAAAAGCCCAAAAATCAATAAGGAAACTTTTGAGAATTCCCAGAGCTAAGATAAAAACAACATCAGATGAATTTGGAACAACGTTTGAGAAATGCTGTTAAGACATACCATAGATTGTCCCTCTGACTATATTACTGCTGTCTGACTCAATAACACCTGTGAATTTATTGAGAAGAGACACTTACTAATTTTCCTGTGGGTGTTTCCAGGTGTGACACTAGAGCATTTCCGATCCTCTGCAGTTTTCCCCTTTGAGAGCTGAGAATTGAAGGAGGTACAGCACATCAACAGCAGCTCAGAACCTCAAAGTCATGGAACCCTCATATTAAATGGGGAAAAAAAAAAAAGGTTGGGAGACAAAAATTAAGTCAGAAATCAAATGAAGTAGCAGTATCAGAGAAACATCTTTTTTTAAAAGCCACTGAGAGATTTGAGAAGGTACCCAAGTAAATATTATTAAGGTACAGGGGAAAAAAAATCTTCCAACAGGTCATTTGCTTTGCCCATGCTTATCTTAAAGGGGATGCTAAACCCCAGGGGCATACTTGCAGAATCAACTCTGGTAGTGTGCAGCATTCCTGGGCAAGAAGAAACTCAAATCACCTAATCTTACTCTAGTTAGGAGTACAAAGTGAAGCTTCTGTCTCTACTTGATAGTGCATAGGACTGTGGCCTACAAAAGCCTGCCCGGAGGTGGAATTTAATTGGAAATCTCTTTTTAAAAGACCACACCATGTCTCCCCAGAACTAGGAAATATCAAGCTCAGTTTCAAGATAAGATAGTTCTGTCCTAGGAGAATTACTAGAGAGGATATTAAAAATAACAATGGCATATTAGTGTGGGGAGAAGGAAAACAAAGTCATATTAGTACAATCATTATTTGGTCTCACAGTGGCTACCTGGAAATCACTGTGCCAACCCTAAGAATAAAGCTGTTAAAGACTTCAGCTTGTAAAGATACTCAGTCCTTTTTTTTTTTTTTTTTTTTTTTTAATTTGGCTTTGAACCACATTGCTCATTGGACTAGAAACTGGAAGATCCAGGCCCAAGTCTTGGTTTTGCCTTTTTAGTTGTAAACTGTGGGGCACTCGAGTTCTGAGCCAAGATTTCTCATCGGTAAAGCTGAAATAATGGCTATCCTAAGTATCTCAAAGAGGAGGCAAGGTTTAAAGAGATGATGGACTTGAAAGAGTTTGATAAACTTTAAATAAAGAGTTTTAAATGTAGATGATTTTTATTAGACTAATATTAGATTTTCTCTCATAAAATATGATATAATTAAGATGATTCCACTTACCTTAAATAGAATGTACAGTATATATAAAAAAATCCCAAAGCCATAGATTGGAATAATCTGCCCCATCAGGCCTCTTCCACTACTTCCTCCAGTACCTCCACTTGATCCTTTGGCTTTTGCAAATGCCTCTGCAAGGTGAGACCTCTGGAAACGAGCCCCAGGGGTTGGGCCATCTGAGGGTGCCGGGTGATGATGCATTACAGGTGGAAATCGGCCCAATTTTCCTGAGAAAACAAATTAATTGATCTTTATCTCTTCTACTATTTTAAATACATTTATTATTAAAATACCTCATGCAATGATGTACAAATAACAGAAGCTAACACAATTTTAAGAAAAAAAAAGTTAAGCCCAGGGGCAAATGCCTATAATCCCAGTGACTCAGGAGGCTGAGGCAGGAGGTTCAGGAGTTCAAAGTCAGCCTCAGCAATGGTGCGGCACTAAGCAACTCAGTGAGACCCTTTCTCTAAATAAAATATAAAAAAGGGCTGGGGATGTGGCTCAGTGGTTGAGTACCCCTGAGTTCAATCCTTGGTATCAAAAAAAAAAAAAAAAAAAGGAAAAAAGGAACTTGATTAAAGGATATCAATATGGTATGGTAATTGCTGGCTGCTCACCAAACCCATTTTCTCTTCCTTCTGGGTCCAAAGCTAAACCATATTTTTCAGCCTTCCCTGGAGTTAAACAAACCATGTGAATATAAATGATTGTGCTAGTTCAATACTTGGCCTATTAAATCTCCCATGTATTCAACTTTAGGGTCATAAATAGAATAAAGAAAAATGAAGATAAGGAGAAGATTTTACAACATTTAAAACTGAAGGGATTACTCCTCTATAGGATGTAAGTAGAGTCTATAATTCAACATAAACATTATAGGACACCCAACAGAAAATGGACAAAAGTTACAAATAGGGAACTTACAGAAAGAGAAAACTAAATGGCTAACAATATATAAAATGATGATTAAATTCAGAGTAAAGCAAATGAGTAAAATGCAAATTAAAATAATGGTACAGCACTTTATACCCACCAGAAGGGCAAAAATTAGGATGGTAGATATAGCAAAGTTAGCAAAGATGTGGGGAGGCAAGAACTCAATGCACTGTGGGTAAGAATATAAACCGATACAGCCACTTTGCTAAGTGATCTATTTATACTTAGTGACATTAAGCATGTATAGGCGCTATGATCCCGTGATCCCTCTCTGGGGAATAAATCCCTAAGAAATTCTCAAATAAGGTTATATATATGCAAATTACATACTATAGACCTGTGTGAGAGTGTTCACCGTGATGATAATGCAGCAGGAGCTTGAAGTAACATTGATTTCCATACTGGGAGCATGGAAAATCAACATGGAGTGGATATAAATAAATAATTCTATGTAGCTTTTAGAAATCACACTTTAGATGTGCCTATAAATATGAACACATCTTTAAAAATTGCTAAATATACTGATTTGGTAAAAATAACAAATACCATATGTAAGACTGAACACACACACATAATTATATATCCTGCAAGCAAATTATGTAGGCCAAAACATAAAACATATAGGAGTGGATACATCTGAGCTGGGAAAGGAATGAATATGTGGCTTGAGGATAAAGGGTTAAAAGCATAAGAAAATAACTTTATACTGACAAAGTTAATGAAGTGCTAAGAACTAAGGACTATCTTCAAGCCAATTCTCTGCTCTTGTGGTAAGAAGGAGGCAAGAAGGGAGGAAGAAAGGCAGGGAGGCAAGACAGCTAACTCTTGATCTTGGAAGCTGCTTTCTGCCTATGTCCTTCTCACCCAAGCTGCACTCTAATAATCCTTCTTTCCTTCCCAATATTGACTTTGGATGACATGAAAATTATGGAAAGAAATGTTTTCATTTAAGAATGAGTCAGCAACAGGAGCACAGCTTTGGACAAAGAATGAAACCATGAAGTCACCATCTCTTATTCTGAGTGTTGGTAACTATGTCTCTTTTAAATTGTGGAAGATCTTATTATTATCACATAGTGAGAACACTTTAAGGTTATTACTCCTTTAAAAAAAATGCATAGCAAGCATACAGGAAGATAACCTCTCTCTAGAGAATCTGATATATTGAAAAGCTAGTGTTCAATAAACCAAATTTAATATTTATAGTAATATGTTGTCAAATTTCATTTTACTGTATTGAGAACACTGTCTTTAAAACCTGGCATAAAATTAAAAAAATAAGAAGTTAAAACCAGATAATGACATAAAAGGCATAACTTTGCATTTTTAAAACTGAAGAAAAATGATGCTAAATATTACACATCTTTTCATAAACTTTTCTAGATCTCTCAGCCATGAATATTTATTTAATATTTATTATGTTCAAGATTCTGCCACAGGCCTGGCATGGTGGCACACACCTATAATCCCAGTGGCTTAGGAGGATGGCAACTTCAAAGCAAGCCTCAGCAACAGCAAGGCACTAACAACCCAATGAGACCCTGTCTCTAAATAAAATACTAAACAGGGCTAGGGGTGTGGCTCAGTGGTCAAGTGCCCCTGAGTTCAATCCCCTGTACCCCCCAACACTTCCCAAAAAAGATTCTGCCACAGGTAGAAAGAGATCTATAAAAAATATAGAAATAATAGTTCTCAAATGGAATAATGATATAAAGCCGCATGTCCAAAAAAAGATCAGCATCAAGAGCAGGGTATCATGGACTTTATTATATCTAGACAAACTAAATGTTTAAATGTTAAAAGGATGCAAAAGTGTAATTTTAAAAAGAGTCAAAATAAGTCAGTCATTGAAGGGAATGAGAGATTAAGACCAGCAGAGAAATTAAGGCACACCAGGAGAAAAGAGAGTACATAATAAGGAGACTGAGAACAAAGAAACCAATAAGTAGGGTTAAATACCAAATTAATTTGGCTCCATTTAGGGAAGTAACAAAAGGAGAGGAAAGTAAGGATTGAAAGAGTGCAAAGAAATTTAAATGCTAACTTATGTGGAGTATAACTCTACTACCACAGAACATTGTTCAGGAAATTGATATAATCTGAAAGGTACTTGAGGGGGATTAACCTAGGGTCTGGAAAAACAGCAAAAAGTCTCTTACAAAGGACACACCAAGGAAAGAAAACTACAGACCAATATCCTTGAAGAACTTAATAAATGCAAAATATTAACAAATCATGTTCAAAAACATTAAGAAGACTATACAACATGACCAAGTTGGTTTTATTCCAGAGATGCAAGATCAATAAATGTAATTTATCACACAAATACAAAATTAAGGACAAAAATCACTTAGTCATCTCAATAGATTCAGAGAAGGTCTTTGAAAAAATTCAACACCCACTTATTGTTTTATCATAACACTAAAGAAACTAGGGATAGAAGGAATCTACTTCAACATCATAAAGACTAAATATGAAAAACCCAAAGCCAATCTCATAGTAAATGGGAAAAAACAAAAGCATTTCCTTTAAAATCTGGGACAAGACAAGGATGTCTACTCTCATCATTCCCATTTAAGAAAGTGCTAGAAATTCTAATCACAGCAATTAAGCAAGAGAAGGAATAAAAGGGATAAAAATAGGAAAAGAAGTCTAATTATCACTATTTGCAGATGATATGTCTTATACTTAGAAGATTTAAAAAAATTCACCAAAAGACTGCTAGAACAAATTTTTTAAAAATTTGGCAAAGTAGCAGATTATAAAATCAACTTACAAAAAGCAATAGCTTTCTAATATACCAAGAATGAATCTGCTGAGAAAAAAAAAAAACAGAAAAACAATTCCATTCACAATAACCTAAAAAAAAAAAATAACTACTAATAAATCTAACCAAGAAAGTAAAAGAGTTCTACAATGAAAACTACAGAATAAAATTGAAGAAAGAAACTGAAGACTCAGAAGATGGAAAGACCTTCCATGTTCATGGATAGACAGAATTCATATTGTTAAAATGGCCATACAAGCAAACCAATATAAAGATTCAATGCAATCCCCATGAAAATAGCAAAGACATTCTTCACAGAACTATGAAAAAGTCCTAAAATTCATTTGGAAATAAAAGACCCAGAATATCCAAAGCAACTCAAAGCCTTTTTTAAGCAATGCTAGATGGAAGCATCATAATACCTGACTTCAAATTAGACTACAGAGCTATAATAACAAAAACTGTATGGTACTGGCATAGAAACAGACACATAGAACAAAAGTACAGAATAGAAGACACAGAAACAAACCCACACATCTACAGTCCTTGACAGATCCCTGACAAAAGTGCTAAAAACATACATCGGAGAAAAGATAGCCTTTTTAACAAAAGGTGCTGGGAAAACTGGTTATCCATATGTAGAAGAATGAAACTAGATCCTTATCTCTTACCTTACACAAAAATCAACTCAACTCAAAATGGATCAAAGACCTGGGAATTAGACCAGAAACTATGCAACTCCTAGAAGACAATTCAGGTCAGAATTCCAGCTTTTAGGAACAGGCAATATAAAGCTCAGGAAATAATGCCAAGAGTGAATAAATAGGATAGCACCAAATTTAAAAGTTTCTGCACAGCAAAGGAAACAATTAGGAATGTGAAGACAGAACCTATAGACTGAAAGAAAAATCTTTGCTAGTTATTATTATGACAGAGGGTTAATACCTAGAATATATAAAGAACTCAAAAACACTTTACACCAAAAAAAAAATCAAACAACCCAATTATTAAATGGGCAAATGAATTAAACAGACTTCTCAAATGAAGAAACAAATATGTGAAAAACTGTTCAAAATAACTAGAAATGCAAGTCAAACTACACAGAGATTTCATCTCAATCTAGTCAAAATGACAGTTATCAAGAATAAAAACAATAATAAATGCTGGAGAGGATGTAGAGGAAAAAAAATCACATTTTACACTGTTGGTGGGAGTATAAATTAGTACAACCACTATGGAAATCAGTGTGGAGGTTTCTCAAAAGACTAGGCAAGGAAGCACCATAAGACCTAGCTATACCGCTTCTTGGAATTTATCCTAAAGAATGAAAGTCATCATACTATAGTGATACATGCGTATCCATATTTACAACAGCAGCACAATTCACAACAGCCAAACTACAGAACCAGCCAAGGTGTCCATCAACAGATAAATGGATAAACAAAATGTGATATATAGACACAAGGGAGTTTTATTCAGTCATAAAAAAAAAAAAATTACGTCATTTGCAGGAATAAGCCAAACTCAGAAGGTCAGGGTCTTGTTTTCTCTCATATGTAGAAGTTAAGAGAAAAGAAGTTGTAGAGGCTGTATTTAATTCCACATTACTTAAGGTATATGCAAGGATAAGAGCTCTGACTGCCTCTTTCTCACCAGTTTCCTCCAAGGGCTCCATCTCCTTTTATGCCGCTTCTATCTAACTCACATTGTTGTCTGCTCATTTTTCATCTTTTATCAACTTCCTGACAACCACTTCACTCAATATATTACTGAGAGAGATGATCATGTGTCTAGGTTACTTAGCACAGGGCTTAGCTCATGGACTCAGTATACATTACCTATCACTGTTTTATTACCAGAGTAATCGTCAAGCATTATTCCAGCTGGTCTTGTCATTTCTCTGATCAAAGGCTTTTAATGGTTTCCACTAACACAGCAAGAAGCTATGCTGCAGCAGAATGAAGGCAGCAGAGCGAAGGAGAATGACCATCCTTTCAGTTAGTCATTGGTTAAGATCCTAGCTATGAAGTGGCTTGACACTCACAGCTAGGTCCTGTCAAATTCCTTTATTCATAAAGAATTTCAGCATATCAAAATCAAAGAGGGCCATTCTGTGACACGATGGATAACAAAAAAAAAAAGACCACTCTGTCTGAACACAGACAAAACATGAATATTGTCCAAGCTACAAACATCCCCTAGTGCTAAATAAGTGACTGTCACTTCTTCAATTATAGCTTTAGCCTTTTTCTAGTCTGTCCTCCCTTAAGACAAATCCTATTAAGATACTCATCCTCTACTCTATTGGTCTTCCTTCTATTTATTTATTTTTAATTGGTGCTTTATAAAAACACACAAAGATGAAATTCACTGCAGTATATTTTTACATGCATGTAGTATAATTTTGTCGAATTTATTCCACATTTTCTCCTCTTTTCTTTCCCATCTCCCCAGGTAGAAGAAGGAAAACAGGGGAATGGAGGAGGGGGGAGAAAGAAGAGGTACCATGCATGTATGATTATGTCAAAATGAATTCAACTGTTACGTAAAACTATAATGCACTAATAAAAAACACTTAAAAAGATACCCAGTCACAGAATTTGGCCCACTTCATCCAATTTAGAGCAAAGCCCCAATCTTTCTCAAACTCACCTAACAAGCCTAAATCTTGTAAGGTTTTTCCTAAAACTGTCTTACTGAAATGCCCTCTGATTCTCAATGGTTTGCATTTTCCCTTACTGCAACAAATACTAAACCCAAAATGTTCAACTAGGTATGTTCCTGGTAGTCTCTAGTCAGAGGACAAAATGAACTAAGAACTTATTGAATAAAAGTTTAGTGTTTTAATTATGTTTGGGTTTCTCCCACAGAGCATACTTTGGGTCTTGCATGTTGAATTTGTTGAACTGGACTGGATAAATTATACTGTTGCCTCAAGATCCAGCCTAGTCACTTGAAGGGCTAAAAAATAATTGTTTTGTTGTTGTTTGTTTGACCTCATTATGCTGCCAGTTTTCAATTTTGCAATTTCTAGAAAAGAAAATGGCAATGGGGATTACTGATCATTACTATTCTCTTGGAAAAAAATGCCTAATTTAATGTATTTACAAGTTCTCAAACTGCTCCCACTGTTTTCTCTTCATTTACATAATATATTAAGAGGAAAATGATCTTTTGAAATCAAAATAATTTTCTAATCTCTTTCTCCTTTGAACATTCCTTTAGAGTAGATCTGATGTTTCACTAGGAAAAAAGAAACGTTAAGGAACCAAAATAATACATTTGAAAAAAAAATAATTTGTTCTCAGGCACTTATTGGCTAATATATAGGGAGTTAATTTAAGACAACAAAGAATTATGTATATGTGTTATTATATATGTATGAACACATATACATAAGTGTGCCTTTGTATTTCCATAGCTCAGAGAGATCAAAACTCAGTAACATAGGATTCACTTGATAAGAACATAGTGACAAAAGAGTATGAGCTATTCCAGGAGAACAAGGCCACTGGAAAGTGATAGAAAAGGAACTCTTAAGTGTTCAAAGTGAGGTGCTCACAGGAAAACATGAACAGGAGGGATGCCAAGATATGTGATTATGGGAACACAAAAGGCTCCCAGCCCAGTGCAGGTGGTAGATAGGACTCTCCTGAAGCCAACTATAACATAAAAGCAGCACACTCTCATCTTGGAAGACATCAACTACCTTGGTACCTATTCAAAGTCTCATTCAGCTAACCCTGGAACAAGTGACAAGTTTTTGACTTAACATGCTGACATACTTTATATTCCACTCAAGGTATATATGGTAAGCAGAGGAACTGCTACTCTGAGCAAAATGGTTGATAAAATGAAAGGAGGACTTTAAGAGAATGAAACCATGCCATCTTAGTATTTGTAGCAACAAAGGTAGGAGTTGTGTGGAATAGGGTCTGGGAAGGCAGAAGAAAGTGTTGAAAACAAGACATTCCATGGCAAGAAACTCTTAAGAGGAAAACTTTTAAAATGCACTTCTGATTGGATATTTCAAAAATTTTCAAACAGGAAAAGGGGGGAAATAAAGCACATTTTCTGTGCTTTTACAGATAACTCCTGTAAAAGCACAGAAAATGTTGAACAGAAAAACACATAATCAACACAAAAAAGTGACAAGACTTGGAAAAGCTACAAGAGAAGGCCAAGGTCCAAAATAAACTAAGATTTACAAAAAAGCTAGCAAGAGTAAAAGAGGTATTTTTAGTGATGTTCAGAGAAAAAGTCCAATTTACCCCATAATAAAATGTAATTGCTGAGAAAGCAGAACTTCTTACTCTTCACTTCTATGCTCTCTATCAAAGAAGATGACTATGAGTTAAACAGGGGGGAACTGTCAATTCTAAGGTACCAATATATACTACATTGAGGAACCCTGAAAACATGTTAGGTTAAAAAAGCCAGTTACAAAATATCATAGGCAAATTAACAGAGATAGGAAGTATATTAGTGATTGCTCAGGGCTGGAGACAGAGCAAAGAGAAGCTGGGGAACTATGGCCAAAAGGTATAGGAAATCTTTAGAGATGATGAAATATTCTAAAATTGATTATGGTGATGGTTGCACAATTCTGTGAATATACTAACTCATACACTTTAAATAGGCAAATTGAATATGTGAATTAGATCTCAAGAATGCTGTTACAAAAAAAAAAAACCTTTCCTCTTCTATGAGACTTTTGTTAAAACCCAATAAAACGGACCCTTACACATATGTATCTTCCTCACGTAGATTTGAATTGATGCCATGTCTATTTTCTTATACTAAACTTTAGGTTCCTTGAGGTAAGGATTTGCCTCGTTTTTCTTGAAATGCACAGTGTATGTACATTGTGTGTATACTATGTATAGTATACATAATATTTGTTAAAACATTCTTAAAGGCTGTCATGTGGAAAGGGGACTGTATTTTTTTTTTTTTTTACACACAGCAGACAAAAATGAAAGTACAATGAAACAAATTTTATTACTTTCCAAATAATTGGGACTGCCCCTTTCTTCAAAGCAAGGACTTCCAGGTCTTTGAATTCTCTGAATTGATAAAGTTTTGTGTGTATGCATAAATGGTACACATTTTTTTCTAGAGAGAAAATACATAGCTTTCATCAGATTTTATGTAACCCAAAAATGATTAGGATTCATTGCTTTAAAAATGTTAATGTACTAGGAAAGGAATTTTTAGGTAGCAAACCTCAGGTACTAGCATGTATCATTCAAGGTAGTTTTTTGCCTAGTCTATTTTACTTAGTAGTTTTTAATATAAAATGAAAACTGACAATACTAGTAGCTTCACAATCTTAAACATTCATTTAGACGTTTTTATTGACTTCCCATTATAGCCAGGTGCTAGTAGTAAATGAATAAGATAAAATCTCTACCTTTGCAAAATTTACATTTTAGAAGGAAGAAAAAAAACAAGTAAACAAATAAGAAACTTTCATCTCACATATTATGTCTGTTATATGGGAGAAAAAAAAGCATAATAAAATAGGAAACAACAGGGAAAGAGAGTTACTTTATCTGGGGTCATCAGGGAAGATCTCTTTAAAGAGGTTAAATCTAAGCAGAAACTTGAATGATAAGAAGTAAGCTGAGGGAAGAGCTTACTTCAGGAATAAAAAGAACAGAAAGTGCAAATTCCTAAGATACCAGCACTAGAGTTCTTAGGGGAAGAAGCCATATCTAATTTTCACTCTAGACTCTCTATTATATTCAGAAGAGTTTTTCCCACTCACATGCAATAATACTTGTTCAAGATAATTCACCAGCCAGGCCTGGTGGTGCATGCCTTAATTTCAGCAACTCTGGAGGCTGAAGCAGGAGGGTCATGAGTTCAAAACCAGCCTCAGCAACTCAGCGAGGCCCTAAGCAACTCAGTGAGACCCTGAATCTAAATACAAAAAGGGCTGGGGATGTGGCTCAGTGCTGGGGATGTGGCTCAGTGGTTGAATGCCCCTGGGTTCAATCACTAGTAAGTACCCCCACCCCCTGCAAAAGATAATTTGCCATAATGGGAATCCAAACCAGTAAAAACAAGTATTTTAGAAGAATCTTCATTGCTCAGGGTCATCATGAATTTACTCTTCTTCTAAGCAGACAAGGTTACTGGATACAGTGAGAAAACCTTTTGAATTTTGCAATAAAGACAAAAATATCAAATATGAAAAGATGTTTCAGAAGTCTAGTCTAGGCAGTCTTATAAGCATGAAGACTATCAAAAAGATTCTATTAACAAAACCATGCCCTTCACTCCTGGAGCTAAGTGCTATGCACGCACAGTATTTGTAATGATGCTTGTGGGAAGATGGAACTACAGCCAACATGCACAAATTAGAGTAAAGGGGATTACAGTTCAAAAGGAGCTGTCCAGCAGTCAACAAGTTAAACATTAGAGAAAGTGTTCAGAGACTTTAAAATCATGTCTCAAGGATTTTACTGGGATGATTTACAAGAAAAAGTTACCGGCAGAACTTTATGACCTAAGAAGACTTGTTTTGGTTCCTTCTCCCAGCCTTCAGCATATACGCCTTTACATTGATTCTGTAGAGCCCCCAAATGCATTCAAACAGGCAGATTTTTAAATATCACAATCATGCCAATAACAAACAATTAACAAATATTTAAGTACAGGAGATGTAGTATTTTGCTAATCTACCCCTCAGGAAGTGAAACTTGATTTATTAAAATCAAGTTCTATCTTTAAAAGCACAAAAACAGCGCTCAACATCACGTTAAAAACCACCGATTCCAACTAACTTTATTTTCTACAAAAGCACGACAAAGAACACAAACCCTAAAGGAAACCCTACTGACCCAAACAAAGCTCGTGAACAGATGATTAAAAACTGAGTTGAGCAAGCCACTGAGTGAAAAACGAAGGATCTGCAAGCAAACTACCGCGTTCGAGGCCCCGGGGAAGGGACCCAGGCACGTGTGCATTCCTGGCCACTCCTGTGGAAGACCCACTGGGGGTTCTCGGGGGCAGGTGGAACTGGGCTGCCGCCCGCTGAGGCCCACAGAACCGGCCAAACGCCGTCTCCCCTACCCTCTCTGAAGGGTTTGACAGATACTGGGCGAAGGCCCGAGATTCCTAGCGTCACCTCGCTGAAGCAGCACTGGTGGTCCTCGCCGGGCGGCGCACTGGGAATTAGCTGGTTCTTACCTTCGGGAGCTGGCGACGGCTCCTGCCGCTTTCCGCGAGACAGGAAGGCCTTGGGCAGCAGCAACGACACAGCCAGGACGAGCCCCGAGGCCAGGGCCACTCTCTGCACTGTGGAGTACGCCATGGCTGGCTCCCTGTGGCCTCTCCCCGTGGCCGCAGGTGAAGACTCCAGTCACAGCTGGAACCGGAACCGGAACCGTGGCGCCGGCGCCCGTCCCCGACCAAACCGCGGGCTACGCGGACGGCGTCACGCGAGGGTCAAGGTGCGCAAGGCGGACCTGACCTGCAGCTCCCGCGTGGTTATCCGTCACTCTAAAGGGTACCCTCACCCTCGCGTTTTTACTAACTGCAAAGTCCTCCTTCTCCCTTATTCCCCATGCCCACCTGTCACCTAAACCCCTAAACCATACCACTAATTTCCTCCCTACCGTGATGAACTCTGTCTTCCAACTTCCACTCATGGCCCCTCGCGTCCATTCCATCTATAGCCAAAGATGATAATACTAAAATAAAGAACTAATTATCTCTCTCCCCAACTTAAAATTTTTCAATAACTCTCCAATATCTTAAGAACTACAGTTAAATGTCTTATGACCTCAAGGCCCTGCGTGATCCTGTTTTATCAATGCTCCATCCAAACTGGGTGATTTGCTACTTAGCATATTTTTTATTTCCAGAGAACCTTTGCTTATGCTCTTGCTTCTGCCTAGAAAATTCCTCATGTCATCCCTACCTGTCAGAAACCTCTGAAGAAACAAATTAAAACAACTAATTTCATGAAACTTTTCCAGTCATCCTCTTCATTCACTACAAAACCTTCCTTATTTCTTATTGTCTTTATTCATTTGTTTAACAGTCTTTTAGTGTTTAATTATGAATCAAACCCTGAATCTGGCACTACTGATGAATAAAATGGGTTCCCTTGTGGAAGAGATAGATATCTAAACCAGAAAATTCAGGAAATATTCTGGACTCTGGGGCAGTCAGCTCAACTGGAAGGAGGACAGGTCAAGAAAATCTCTTAAAAATGGTGAAATTTTTAGTTATTTAATAGACAGGTGAGAGGAATTAGAAGGGTATTGAAAGAAAATGACTCAAAGCTAATATATGAAAGCTCCAAGATTCCTATTTTGTTCAGGAAATCATCAGTAATTTATTTTGGCTGGGCCATATAGTCGGTGACAGGACACAGAGTGAAAACACTTAAGTAGGAACTATGTTCTAAAAAGCTTAGCTAGAACTTCCAGTTAACCATGTCAGATCTGACACTTGAATTTATTTTCGCTTGCCCAAGACACTTCTCAAAAGTGAAAAGTAAAGACATAGTGTATAACCACAAGATAATGATAGAAAACATGACAGCTGATGAGAATTGTCAAAATTGTGTAAAATGCACAGCAAGACTGTATAATAGAAACATAGTAATTATGTTAGAAACATGTAATTATGTGGCATTTATACACAATGGAATATTACTCGGCATTAAAAAATAACAAAATCATGGCATTTGTAGATATATGGATGGTATTGGAGAAGATAATGCTAAGTGAAGTCAGTTAATCCCCCCAAAAAACAAATGCCAAATGTTTTCTCTGATATAAGGGGAGTGACTCATAGTTGGTTAGGGAGGGAGAGCATGGGAGGATTAGATTAATTCTAGATAGGGAAGAGGGGTGGGAGGAAAGGGAGGGGGAAGGGGATTAGCAAGGATGGTGGAATGTGATGGTCATCATACAAAGAACATGTTGAAAACTTGAATTGTCAACATACCTTATATACAAATAGAGATATGAAATATTGTGGTATATATGTGTATTAAGAATCATAATGCAAAAAGTACATGTATATTGGCATAAATTTACATGAACATACTTTATATACAGAGATACGAAAATTGTGCTCTATATGTGTAATAAGGATTGTAATGCATTCCACTGTTGTCGTGTATTTTAAAAAATAATAAAAATCAATTAAAAAAATTTCTAGTAGCCACATTTTAAAAAAAGTAAAAATTAACAGGCAAAATTCATTTTAACATAGTTGAATTTAAACCAATGGATCTAAAATAGTATTTCAAAATGTGTAACTCTGTCACATTTCAATGGCACAGTAGCCATGTGTGATTCATTGGCCACCATATTGGATATTGCAGGTGTAGAGGATAAAAAAGTGGCCACAGAAGAAAAGCTTGTGAGAAGCACACTAATTTGCCCCTAAAAACTTAGAAAGTCTTGGGCTGTGGATGTGGCTCAAGTTGTAGCGTGCTCACCTGACATGCGTGAGGCATTGGGTTCGAGCCTCAGCACCACATAAAAGTAAAATAAAGATATTGTGTCCACTTAAAACTAAAAAATAAATATTAAAAAAATAGAAATTTTTCAAAACTGGAGACACTGCATTCCTTCAAAGTCAGGGGCATAGAGTGGGGTTGAGAAAAGAAGGACTGGTTGAAAGTCTAGTTTAGAAACTGTTGATAACCTCCAAATCTCTTTCCTAAATTTATGAGTCAGGTGGTTATCCCTTCTTACATCATTCAGACATCATTATTGTTTATGTCATCAATATCACTGAAAGTTATTGAGTATTTAACTATGTTCCAGGCATCTTACATAACTCATTGGATTCTCTCAACAATTTTATGAAGTAAGCAATATTATCATATACCCATTTTACAGATGAGAAAATTAAGATACAAAAATCTTAAGAAACTTGTCAACAACTACAAAGTTATGGGTGTGAACCCTAGCGTACTTACACTAGAACTTGCACTTTTAACTACAAATTTTACTCTCTGTAGAGATTAAATCAGAGAAGCTCTGGACTTATGAATAACAGGTGCAGTTTAGGGAGGAGGTAATTGGAAGTATGTGGCTACTAAGAGGTTCAGAGGAATCTGGAATGCCCTCAAAATTCTGGCTTGGGTTAATGAGTAGATATTAATTCTATACAACAATATTTTTAAAACAGAAAAAGAAATAGGACTGTGAGAAAATAATGAGTTAAGGTTTTGAGTTTGAAATTCCATGAAACATCCTTGTAGAAATCACCAATTGGATACATGGGTCTGGAGTTCAGAAGAGATGTCTAAAGTTCAGAAACGGGTATGGAAGTCATCAGCCCATCAATAGTAAATAAAGTCTGAGAGAAGATGACATTAGCAAGAGTGCTCATGTAAACAATAAGAGGCCACAATGGAGACCTACATTACAGTGTTATGTTGAACTTCTCACACACAATAGCAGAAATAGGGAAGAAATAAAGACAATAATACAGGTGTTAAAATCTTGAGTGAAAGAGGAGTTACAGGAAAGTTAGAAGGTGCCAAGTACAGTTATAATGAATGGACTTATGATATGCTCTTCTAAGGAAATGTAGCTTTTTAAAGAAGAGGGGAAAGAAACAATTTGGAAGCATCAAGAGGTAATAAGTTGTATATCTATTCTATTCCATGAGAAGAAAAATAACTCTTGCTTAGGGATGACTGCAAAGGAAACAGAGACCAGAGGGAGCAGCCAAGTGTCCGTTAGAACAAGAAAATTAAGAGAAACTTCAAAGAAGTAGAGGATGGTAATCTTTCTGATGACAGATCTTGAGTCCAGAAGAAACACTAAGTAGAAAGCTTGAGAAGTTGGAGAATGGAATAAAAGATGGAGTCAGGGTAAAATATGTACAGCAGTATAGAGATGAGTGACCATGTGAAAATAGATGGTTTTGGAGGATTGGACTTCAGATGGTGGCCAAGGTGAACCATGTAAGCAGAGATCAGGTTCACAGTACTTCTGGAAGTAGCCTAGAGAAAGCTGAAAACACAAAGTTGTAGTGCAGAATATTTAGTTAGGATCATATTCATTGTTGCAGCCAGGTGTAATGTGGGCCTGGAAGAGACAGGAACCTACTTGGGAGAAGGGGACAAAGCTGTTGGCCATGTTGTTGGCCATCTTGAGTGGATCCTGGGCTGGCTGCTCTCTCTGGTGGTATCATGGAGCCAGGGTGCACTATAATTCAAATCCTCTTTTTTTTTAAGTTGTTGTATATGACAGCAGAATGCATTACAATTCATATTACACATATATCAAATCCTCTTGAAAAAAAATCAGGTTTTATTCTCAAACTGAGAGCTTATTTTTTTTTTCAAATAGAATATTGAAGAACTGATGCCGGAAATCTGATAATTATAGGTTGACAAAGGAACAAATGACAAAGAAGTATAGATGGAAAGTATGTTCCACTCTGTATGGAACTGCCATGAAAGGAAATTATTAAAGATACAATAATAACTTGAAGGTGGCTAAGAGTTGAGGAAATGTTGTTCTTTCACAAATGAAAAGTCAGATGTGTTTATACATTTAGGAGGGAAACATCCAAAAAATGAAGGTGGGAAATGTAATAGCAAAGGGGACCAATATTGAAGCATCAGACATGAGAACCATGGAGGAAAGAGGGAAAAGACCAAGAAGGAAAAAAATAGATATGAAAATAGCCTTTTTATAATTTCCCTGGTCATTCACTCCTGGCTCCAACACAGTGTGTTCCAACCTCCAGACTAGGCTGAAGTCTAGGCCCTGGAACCTCTTCTGCTCAAAAGTCTCAGTGATTCCCTTTTGGTTGCCATATTTAGTCCCAACTCATTGGCCTCCCTTTTTTAAAAAAATTATTTAATTTATTTATTCTAATTTGTTATATATGAGGGCAGAATTCAATTCAATTTATATTACACATATAGAGCACATTTTTCATGTCTCTGGTTGTACACAAAGTAGATTCACACCACTCGTGTCTTCATACATGTACTTGGCCTATTTATTTATTGGGTTATTTGTGTTTTTTTGGTGTTAAGATTTTTGAGTGCTTTATATATCCTATTAATGAGTGCTCTATCTGATGTGGGTGTGGTAAAAATTCGCTCCCATTCTGTAGGCTCTCCATTCACCTCACTGATTGTTTCTTTTGCTGAGAAGAATCTTTTCAGTTTGAATCCATCCCATTTATTGTTCTTGGTTTTAATTCTTGCACTATAGGAGTCTTATTAAGGAAATTGGGGTAATTGACCTCCCTTTTAAGGACCAATATAATTCATCCTTTTGCTCCAAATCATTTCCTCCTTTCTAAGCCAACACAAACTTTATTCATCCTCCTCTCAGAATGCTCACTCACTCAATTTCATTCCTTCCTTTCCTTTCACAGAAAACAGTCCCTAAGATATAAGGCCCAAAAGAAATCTGAACCTCTTCCAAGAAGTTCTTCTGGACTCCAACTCATGACTCGTCCTTTCACTGGATTCCTGGGGATGCTATTTCTTGTGGGTTTGTTGAGTCTTTTCACCTAGAAGAGAGACCCTGGAGGATAGGGTTGTGTCTTTTCACAGGGCATGGCTGAGCACAGAAGTGGTTCACAGTAGGCATCTGGTAATTCCTGGGGTTGCTAGTTTCATAAGCACACCACTGCTTCAAGCAGCTGGTCATCTTTCTAGGAATCAATAATTAGAATTTCCTTGAAGAGTCACCCCCAAAGAATCTCATTTCAAAATGTTACTGATTTTTCCCACCAGAGTGGACTCTAAAATATCTGCCAAAATTTCCCCTAAGGGACTGTGATAGTTAATTTTATGTGTCAAGTTGGTTGGTACCCAGTTACATGGTCATATTTTGGATGTTTCTGTGATGTTGTTTTGGGATGAGAGTAACATTTAAATCTGTGAAATTTTAGTAAAGTAGATTGCCTTTCATAATGGGGTGAGCTTCATTTACTCAATAGAAGATGTGAATAAAACAAAAAATTTGACATCCCTAGAGCAAGAGGAAATTCTGTGCTGACTAAATTTTGGAATTAAACCACACCATCAGCTCTCCTTGGGTCTTCAGCCTGTTGCAGAGTTTGAACTTGTCATACTCCAAAATCATAAAAAACAAATCTCTCTCTTTCCCCCACTCCTCTCCAATTGGTTCTCTTTCTCCAGAGAACCCTGACTAATACAGCGACCTTGGCAATTTCTAAAAATTTAATTCCTCCTATAATTGAAGATTTTCCATCTTAGAAGAGATTCTAAAGATCTTCTCAAATGGGGAAGGGTGGGCAAAGGTTAGGAGGGAGAAGGCAAGGTGAGAAGACCTTACTGCTTCTCTACCAGCTCTCCTCACAGCCTCTGCCTCTGAAGGATGCAGAACAGAGAGAAGTCACAGTTGGATACCTTGCGCCTTTCTGCCTCAAATAAGGAGAAATAGTATTTGGCGCCAATTAATTAAGCAAACTGATAGAAATTCTCCACTCAAGTCACACTTTGCATATCCATAATCTCTGCACTACATTTTCTGTATACTTTACCTCTGGGTAAAAATTGGTGAACATTTAAATGCTTCCTCACATAATCCTGCTAAAGCACACTCTTGCCTATAAATATTCATGCCACTGCCAAAACATTTGCAAGCTTTCCCCAAAGGTGAAATGTGTGTAATGTACTTTGTCTTCTGGGTATAAATATTATCCAATACATTTTGGTTAATATGAATACACTAATTATTCCTGTAACCCTTTTTAAAAGGGTCATCTTCATGATGTGAATTTTTAAAAAATGTAATTACAGTAATTGGATACTTAATCTAATTAAAATTTGCTTTATCTTTAATGGAAATTTTTCTAAAGAGGCATAATGACAATTGGCTTTTTGATAATGACTGTTTTCTTTCTGCAGGGGGATCAAGTTGATGAAAACTGGAGAACTAGGCAGGTTTGTGCCCTGGATGCTGAGCAGGGCAAGGCCAGTCTTTCTCTTTCTTATGATCAGTACTTAAGCAGTGAATATGGGTTTTAGTTAATGAAACAGATGAAGCTGCCTCTCTTCCACCATGGGCATGTGACCTAAGCCTGATAGATCCAGGTTCCTGTTGGGCTTGCTGCAGCTGGAGATAGAGAAGAAGCTCCATGATGCTTTGGGAGGTATCATGCTGGAAAGAGTCATAGTCATAGTGGATGTTATAGGGGCTCCACCCATATTCCCTTGAAGTCACTGTACACAGTTCTTATACACAGTAGTGATACTGGGTCTCTTTGCATAAGGCCATTCCCTGGCCTGGGAAGCAGACCAACTCCAAACAAGAAGAGTGTTGGCAGACAGATTCATCACCTTTCTTGCTCCTCAGGGGAACAATTATGAGGGGTGCTCCATACTTTCTTTTTAAAGCATCCTAGTAGGATTGAGATCTAGTTGATCCTGCTATAACCCACTCAATGACACCCTGTTTGAACTTTCTCCTGCCTTATGGTGTTTCTTGGGGTCTCCTTTCAAACAAAGTACTGCACCTGAACTCTTGCCTTAGCATTGCTTTATGGGGAGTTCAATGTAAGGTAGATGCAAAGTTAGGGTTTCCAGGTAACTGTTTTCTCCACCAGGTGGAGTAGCCCTGTCTGAAGAAGGGGAGAATGAAGTGCACACACACAGCAGAAGTGAAGTAGATGGAAAGTGAGCATGCCAGTGTTGAATCCCTGTTCCACCCCCAACACTCTCTGTGCTCTTGCTCATCCTGTTTCTCTGCCCTGAATCCTTCCCAGCCATGTGAGCCAATACATTCCTACTCCACTTTTTTTTTTATAAGCGTTAAGCTTGTTTGAGTCGGATTTTTTATCTCTTGCACCTGAAAGTATCAAGACTATTTCAAAGAATAAATGAATTCACATGCAAAATATTTCAAATGGAGCCTGCTTTCAATAAAATAATGTTACTACTATTAAGTGGGTACTATTATTATTTAATGAATGACTTACTTCCAGCTGGAACTGTGGATCTAGAGCCTAGAAAAGAGCCACAAAGAAGTCAGTTTAATTCTACCTAATTCCTCCCTTTTGTCTTTTTTATAACTTGGTGATCTTCTTGCTCATCACTAACAATGAGAACTTAAATGTTATTCTCTTTTGCTTAAGGGTTAAATTGGTTTTACACAATTATGTCACAAAAATCTGAGAAACAAACCATTCTGGGTGAATGACCCAGTTAAGTTTGAGTCATGGCAGGTTCTGTCGAGTTTCAGGGCGTAAGATACTTTTGTCTTTATGGGCCCCATCCACTATAAAAATATTTAAAATTGTATTTTATGTCTGTGCTGATATAAAGACAAATATATGAATATTATATAATAAGACATATTCTTTGACCTAAAATTTTGTTTTTCCTTCCAATTTTAAAAGTTCAAACATTTTAGGACCCACTGTGCCAATCATTAAAGAGGCCCTGCCTAGCTGAATGTACACCTGATGTTTGGTCAGTGACTCCCACTCCAGGAAGTGGAGTGTATAGTGAAGAAGAGATATGGCCCTTGTTTCCCATAACATTTCATGGGTTTTAATTGTTTCAAGCATCACAGAAATAAATATTGCCATTAAAAAAAAAGTTTAGAGCATATGCTTCTGTATTCTAGCGATGTGGGAGAGAACTTGACAGAGGGAAAATGTTTCCATGAATCTTCTGGTTATACAGACACGGCCCAGAGACACGTCCATCTGGACTCAGTAGGGGTTGAGACAAAGAAGATGAAGGAACTTTTCAGAATAGATTAGTGCTTTCCTTCAATGAGAGGTTGTTACATTCTAAAAGTGGGAACTTTCTCTCTAGTGGCCCAGTATAGGAATTTGACAGCCTGGAGACTGGGGAAGAGAGGGCAGCATTGAAGAACTGTGTCTGTGGAGGAATGGGGCCCACCAGGGAGTCACCTGGAAGGAGCTCTTGGTGGGGAGATGGCTGGTGAGTTTCCTCAAGGAAATACCCAGGTTTTCCTCCGACATGGTTTTCCTTTCCTACAGGTTAATTTCTTCAAGCCTGTAGAAAAGCCTATGGCATACCATGGCCTGTGCCAGTAATCTTGGAAAAAGGGAGGGAACTGTTCCCTGCTCTTCCTCCTACAGGCCTACAGAGCAGCATTGAAGAAGTGAATTATGCTAATCCTGACTATCAGGTGACTAGTAACTGTAGGTGGAGGGCTGTGGTGCAGCAGGAGCAGGCTGCAGCATGTCCAGGTCAAGAATGCACTTGGGACAATGTTCCAATATTCCGGAAGACAGTGATCCTTGAATGAAAAGAGACAAGGAGAGAAATTAGATTCTGCTTTGATATGGTTAGGTGTCCCCAAGCAGCAGAAGTTTGTGAACATCTTCACCTCTCTGAGCTCACTTTCTACAGTTTCTTGGCTTGCAGCTCCAGACACATTGGCATCTTTGCTGTCATCAAAAGCATGCCTGGGGAGCACCTACCCTGAGCCTTTGCACTTGTGCCCTCTGTTTGGAAAGCTGCGACTCCAAATATCTACAAGGCACAATCTCATCCCCTCCAAGTGATTGCTCAAAGATCATCTTTTTCAGTGAGGCCTTCCCTGACCGACGGATTAAAAATATGACACCCATCCTCCTGCCCTGCTCTATCTTTCTCCATTGCTCTTACTACTTTCTAAAACTTATTTGATTGCCAATTTCTCCTCTGGAGTATAAGGTGTAGGAGGGCAGGACGTTTTGTCTCTTCTGCTTACATCTGCACCCCCAGTGCTCAGAACAGTGCCTGGCACATGGTAGACTGCAATAACTATTTGTTAAATGGATGAGTGTGTAGATTCTGCAGATAAAGTGTTTTGAAAAAGCTCCAAACTGACTGAAAATACATTTATATGTATATTACATAGCAACTGAAAACCACAATTGGGTAAATGAAGTAGGAACAGGTTTGCATTGAATGATTGATTACCCACATTCTCACATTTGGCCTAGATGGTATTTATCAAGCTGTATGTAGCTGGGTGGTTTTTAAATGGTGTTTGTAGAAACAGGTACTGCAGGGCTTCCCTCAATGTTGTCCTTTTTTTAAAAAAAAAATCTTTTTTAAAAAAAAATAGTTGTAGATGGACAGCATGGCTTTATTTATTTATTTATTTTTATGTAGTGCTGAGGATCAAATTCAGTGCCTCACATGTGCTACGCAAGCACTCTACCCCTGAGCTACCATCCTAGCCCCTCAATATGGTTATTAATTTTATTTTCAAATATATTTTTAAGTATTTTGAAAGTACAAGCTTGAATGCAGGATATAGTAAATTTGAATATATTGACAACTTCTGATGTCTTAGCTAGAACTGTCCAGTTAATTCACTTTTTAAAAAGATAGCTTGAGAATAAAGATTATTCTTCCATTTCCATGAATATATTTGGATTTCTTATAAATGTGCTCTTAAAAGTTTATTATAAGTTTGGTATTCCTCATTTGTGAGGATTTATTTGTGATAAAGAATGCAAGCAGTTAGATCATCCTAGGGTTGTTCTATTGGAACAAAAACAGCTTTGTAGTGTTCTCTTTGAAGTTCCTGAAGCAGGTTAATTTTTTTCTCAGTACTGAGGATTGAACCAGGGCCTCAAGCATGCTTGGCAAGTGCTCTAGCACTGAACTACATCCCCAGCCCTTGAAACATGTTGATTGAAGATTGTTTTGAGATTTGAATGATGAACTTAAAATATGTTATTTTTTCTAGTTTCTCATATGTTAATTATTTAATTGCTTCTTGTCTAATGTTAACTGTGCAGTTAAAACAGGGTTAACTGGATATATATATGCATTGTTGTTCGCCTATATCTCACAGCATCCCTTGAAATTTGGTTTCTGCCGTGTGACTGGTTCCAGCCAATGTACTTTCAGCAGAAGTGATGTATGTCTTGTCTGTATTGAGACAGTTAAGAGTTAATATGTTTTCTACCTCTGTCACTTTCCACGACTAAATACTCAAGGTCACTCCAGGTGAACTGGGCTGCACAAAATAACCACAAAGAGACAGAGAAATACCTTTTTCTTTGGGTCCTGTGATGGCTTCTCTGATCTTAGGAGAGAGGAGCATGTGCTGAACTCTTTTATAAGGAAGAAGCCATTCAAATAAGGCAAGGGGCAGGATTACAAGGGAAAAAGTGAGTGTAGCTCAACCCCTCTGGGTGCCAACTACTCCTAAAGTCACTCCCAGGGCCACACCTTATTATCTAAGCGAGGGAAAAGACATAGAGTCAAGAGTCAGGGCACTACTGCGCTGGACTATGTTGATCTTTCAGATCCCCGTGGTGCATCAGGACTTAAAGGTGCATGCATTTGGAGTGGCTCCCCACATACCTCCTCTTCCTTCCCCTTTTACCTGTAGTCTTGTTTGCCATGTGTTCCAGTGAGGGGAGATACCATCCTCAGTTACCAGGTAGAAGATCCTTCATCAGACTGTGTTGCTATTGGGAGAAACATGAACAAGAACTAACATTTATTGTGTTGAGCAACTGTGATTTTTGGAATCTTCCTGTGGTTCAGCTATTAGTTACTTATCTTTTCTAACAATGAGATTGAGGCAATGAGTTTTCCTCTGAGCAGAGCTTTAGACATATTCAAAGGTTTTGATGAGCAATTAAAAGAAGTTTGGGGCCTTTTCCCCTCCTTAGTGATGTACATACTAATTTTCTTCTGGTCATTCTCAGAGCTGAAAGATACATCTACTTCAGTTCAGTTCTTGAAATCCGGTCTGGTCAGAATTCCAGACCTTCTGGATCTACTTAAGTCAATCTATAAAAGCAAGTTGTAACTGTCTCCCAGCGCCCTACCCCCAGGACATGTTGCATTTGTTCCTGACTTGCTTCTGTTCAAATAACATACCCCACCAGATAATCAATTCTTGATTCCGTCTCTCCTTCAAAAATTTGCTTCTTCAGGGGCTGGGGATGTGGCTCAAGTGGTAATGCGCTCGCCTGGCATGGGCGGGGCGCTGGGTTTGATCCTCAGCACCACATAAAATAAAAGAAAGATGTGTCCGCCGAAAACTGAAAAATAAAATATTTTAAAAATTCTCTCTCTCTCTCTCTCTCTCTCTCTCTCTCTCTCTCTCTCTCTCTCCTCTTTCTCTCTCTCTTTAAAAAAAATTGCTTCTTCAATGTTCTTGAGATCTGGAGTCCAACACTTTGCCTGAGGCTTTCTTATAGACTAATTTGAATTAAACTCAGGTGTTTCAGGTAGCTGATTCCAGTCCTACCTGATTAGTTTGGTGAGAGGATGTAGGGGAGCTATCTTCCTCAGTTTTCCCGGCAGAGCCTCACCCTCTCATTCCTCCTCCTTCTCATGCTCCCTCTATTGAAGGTGAGATGCACATGCTGCACTGGGTAGGTGCTGGGGGGTCTAGGTAGTCTCAGCTTGGCACAATGAGAACATTCTGCAGCCCTTTGGGAGGTCTGAGGGAGGATGGAGACATAGTGCTGCTGCTGCTGCTACTACTGTTTTCACAGCTTCAGAACAATCTGTATTCTTGGGCTTTTTCCTTAAGAGGGAGTGTGGGAATACATATGATTTATAATGTAAACAATATACACTGACAGGATGTGAATGAATAAAAGATGAGTAAATAAAAGCACAGAAATAAATATGCCTCCTACCTCATCCCTGCTCTGAGCGGCGAGAGAAATGGTGGAAGCATCCCAGCAGGATGGGGCACCCGGAGTCTGCTGCCTCAGCATTCCTCCTCACCAGAAGCCTGGGCAACCTCCCTGCTCACCCACCACTCTCCTACCCCAGAGTCTCCTACATTAGGAGCCAACCTTTCCACACTGGGGCAGTCTTGTGTGCAGAGGAACCACGGCACAGATAAGCACTAGTGTTGCAACCTCAGGCAAATCAGCCTCCCTCCCTCCTGCTGAGCCTCCAGACCTTGGTTTTCCCAGCTGTAAGTGAAGGGATTCCGGAATACACTTTCATAGTCCCTGATATTGGGAGGGTCAGTGTTATGTACCTTATCTCTCCTCTTCCTTCTTCTTCTCCTCCTCCTCCTCCTCCTCCTCCTCCTCCTCCTCCTCCTCCTCCTCCTCCTCTTCTTCTTCTTCTTCTTCTTCATGGACACAATACCTTTATTTATCTGTTTATTTATTTATTCCTCAGGGGTACCAGGGATTGAACTCAGGGGCAGTTGACTACTAAGCCACATGCCCAGCCCTGTTTTGTATTTTATTTAGAGACATGATCTCACTGAATTGCTTAGTGCCTCACTTTTGCTGAGGTTGGCATTGAACTTGCAACCTCCTGTCTCAGCCTCCCAAGCCTCTGGGATTACGGGTGTATACCACTGCACCCGGCCCCTTATTTTTTTTTATTTATTTTTATGTGGTGCTGAGGATCAAATCCAGTGCCTCACATATGCTAGACAAATGCTCTACCTCTAAGCTACAACTCCCACCTGATTACCTTATTTCTGAGCCTCTGTTTTCTTATCCACAAAATGGGGAGTTCTGATAGGCGGTCTTAAAGAACTCTTCCCTTCCTGATGCTCTTCTAGGTGGCTCTGACTCCCCTAACTTGTACTTAGAGTTTGCAAGCAGGTATACACAGCGCCAGCCCCAGCCCTCTCAGCTTCAGTGCAGCTCTGGAATGGGACTAGTTGTTAGAGCCCTTGGGCAGACTGGAGACAGCACATCCATGAAGCTTCCCCTCCAGATCTTCAACAGGTTGGGCCTCGTAGCCCCCTCTCTCCTGGTTGATGCATGGCAGAGGGCATAGGCATCTCCTCCTGCCTCAAGTGGCCACATGCCCCCAAAAGCCCTCCTGCTGCAGTCCTTGGCAACACTGTGGTGAGCCTCTCTCTGCCCCTGCTCTGTGCTTAGGATGGAATTCATCCTAAGGGATTAACTAAAGGTTAACTAAAGGTGGGGAATTGGGGAAGAGGAACTCAAGATAGAGAAGAATTGGTACACTGAAGGGATGTGAAAAACAACTTGGGAGGCCAGAGGAAGCAGGCAGGCAGGCAAGTTGCTTCTCTGTAACTCCAGCAGATGGCAGTGTGCGTATGGGAACCAAAGTGACAGTTCCTGAGATCACCAGTGGACAATTTTGCATGCTAGAGAGCAGGAAGGGAACAACTGTCCTTCTTGTCAAAGAGCTGATAAGGGACCATTTATTCTGTTGAAGAATCACCCACTACCCCCATGAACTGATAGGGGGAGCTTTTCTGGAGGTGCTAGTACTAAGGTGAGGAGTGCCTTCTCTGTTTCCAAGGGTCCAGGCGGGCCTCCCTACTCTGTGTGGGCTTAGATGAGGGGCAGGGTATCAGGATTGGCTGAAAGTCCTCAGAGTATCTCCTCACTAAGGAAACCCACCCCTGTGCAGCTCTGTGGCTGCAACTTTGTCCCCAGCTTTCAGATTAAAGTTGCTCTGGGTAGCTCTCCCAAGTCCATTCCATTCTGTGTCCTATGAAATGCAGCAAAGGTAGGTTGTATGGGCCTTGAGCCTATTCCTGGCATCCCCTGCAGTTCGGTCTCATGGACATGGTCACCTTCTACATCCACCACGGTGCCCAGAAGAACAGGATCGAGAACAGCAGCTCTAGGTTGTCTACCCCATCTCCCAAGACCTGGGCTGACTCCCTAGCCTGAGCCATGAGCTCCCACAGTTGCAAACTGGCCCCCTCTCAGTCCAAATTTCAGAATTCTCGACTTATAGTGAATCACTGGTACTACCTAACATGGAGAGAAACAGAAGATGGGTCCCTAGACCCTATGACTAACATGGCCCAAGAAAAAGTGCTCTACCATATCATATACAACCAGAAGAATGAGAAGTTATACTCCATTTATGCATGATACGTCAAAATGCATGCTACTGTCATGTAAAACTAATTAGAACAAATTAAAAAGAAAGAGAAAGGGGGAAAAAGAAAAGAAAGGGTGCTCTAGCATCTGCTTGTCCTCAGTAGGCACTTCTCTGGAACCTCCAGATACCCTTTCTCCTTCAGCTGCATCACAGAAATAGCCAGGGCCATGGAATCAGACATGAATTTTAGTAGTCACTCTATCAGTTCCTATCTGTGTGGTGCAAGCAAATGATTTCTTCTGTGAGCTATAATTTTCTCTTCTGCAAAAGTGAGAGTTTTAGTAGTACCTACTCCTATAAAGTTTTGATGGGTATTAGATGGGTTCCAGCAGGTGGAAGCTGCTCTGTTCTTGGTGAACATCAACTGATAAACACTCTCCAATTAAGAGAGAGAAAAGGTAGTAGGAGACTGGGTTCAGACTTGACTGGGTTCAGACCTTTTATTCTATAGCAGGTCTTAGGCCTGGGAGGCCAAGATTCTGTACTACAGCTAAGGGAAAAGGACAACTTTCTACATGCACTGCCAGCATGGGAAGAAAAAGGCTGATCATCACAGGTGTCGCACGTTTGTCACCCTCTGGAAACCTCTGAGGGTATCGAGGTCCTGGCCCTATCATTGACTCTGAGCTGGGCTCTGAGTTCCAGGCTCTGGACTTGAGCTGTGTTGACCCAGAGAAAATGTTGAAAATTATAGTGCTTGAGAAAATCATAGTTCAGCTAAGGTTTGTTAAGTATAAGGCTTGGCACTTGATGAGTGGATCAAAAAATAATGAATGAATGAATGAATGCACACTGTAGTTCATTGATTGCAGTCTCTTAATAAATCCTCTCAACTGGTTGAGTATCTTTTCAAACAGGAAGGAGGCAGGAGATAAGGGTTCCAATTCCTGCTCCTATCTTTGGTTAGCCTCTGTGTCTTGGGGTACTTTCCTTTCTGAGTCTCTGTTTACTCTTTTACAAATGGGACAGAGTGCCTCTTTAAGGTCTTCCAAGTCTGAGACCACTGGGTCCTAAAGGGAGAGCATAGCAGGGACCGAGAACATAGAGAATCCCTCCTGAGGTGAGGACTTTGGAGGTGGTGGTGGTTCCCCAAATGTGAGTATATCCTGGGGGTTGGAATAGTGTTTTCCAGGGTTGGCAGGAGAGAAAGGCATTATGGGCAGGATCAGGAGTGACAGTGGGGTCTGGATATTAGTGCTACAGCTGCATCCTGAAAATACATTTCATTTGCCCTACAGCCTCACAACCCAATGACCTTGGCAGCCATTTCTCTTAGGTCTGTCTACCTGGGTAGGTACTGGGGACCAGAGAAAATAAGGTTCATGGATAGGCAGTGATGATGTTTGTCTGCTTTTGCACCTATGAGGCCTCAGTCTTGGGAGATAAGCTTCTGTTTTATTCAGGGGTCATTACTGTACAAGGATCAGAGTTCACTCAGGTCAACTCAAATAAGTGAGGTGGATAAGAAGGGAATTTGAGCTTTGAGAAACTCAAGGATAGGACCCTAATGGGGAATGGGCAAATACTGGTTCCAGATCCTTAGTAGCCAGAAGACTTCGGTGGCAGGGGCTTACACTCCCTGTAGCACTATTCTGTCATTAACCAACCTTCTCTGCCATTAACCTGTGTATCTGCTTTTCCTCTGTCAGTTACCACCATTTTTCTGATATCCTTATTTTTGATTTCCATGTTTCTAGTTCATTTTCCCTTGTGGCTTTTCAATTTCAACTTGCCATAACCCTCTATGGCCCTTAAGACTCATGTCCCCTTACTCCATTGTAAGACCTTACTAGATGCACTTTTTTTTTCACCCTCTACTCCTACTACAATTTATTTTCTTCACATTGTATAACCCAGATTTTCAAAAGTAAGAATATGGTTTGCCATATCCTGGTCAGAAACCAAGTTCTTGTCCAATTAGCTGTATTAGGAGACACAGCATAGTACAACACTGTCTGCCCACAGAGGACATTATTAAAGTCTTTGATGGCACACAAGGAGCCTCCTTTCAGTTAGGTAAGTTGTAGGTCCACAAAAGAGTCTGACTAAGGAGAAAAAATGGGGGCTATCTCCTATTTTCACTCTTGGCAAGTCATGAACCATTGTGTTATAGGTTGAATCAATCTAGAAGGAGGGAGAAGAAGGTGGGGCTTTTGCAGAAATGTGGCCCTGTGGTGTGTCCTCTATTGATTATCACATAATCATTTTATTTCTTAGGACACTGCATATTTATTGCTTCTTCACTCAATCTGTATCTTCCAGGATTTACTGCATAACAAACCAATGCTCCACCAAATTTGTGGCTTAAAACAATAACAATTTATTATTTCTCATGGATCCATGGGCTGGCCAAATGGTCCTATTGATTTGAATCTGGTTTGGTCAATCCAGGCTAAGCTTCTTCATGGAGACCCAGCTGGATGCACGATGGGTCCAAGATGGCATCCCTCAATGGCTCACAGTTCTGCTTCTGGAAGTTGGCTGAATGCCAGTTGGGTGTGCAGAGGCATCTGGTTTACATGTCTCCTGTTAATTTGCAAGCCAGCCTGAACATGTGCACATGGCAGCCCAGGCTCCTTTTGGTCCAGGCTTAGAATTTGCACAATGTCTATTCTGTGGTATTCTCTTGACCAAGTCACAGAAACCATCCCAGATTCAAGGGACAGGAAAAAGACTCTTGATGGGATATGTTCCAAGTCACATTGCAAAGGGGAAAATGGAGGAAGAACAGTTTGCAGTCATTTTTGTAATCTATCACACATCACCAATTTAGCCATGATGTTCTATCGCAGGCAGGGAAGAGGTGACCTGAGAGGGACCTAAGCATAACTCAAGGGAGCTCTTGAGAGCAGAGAAACACATGGGCTTCTCCTAAGTTTTGCATATGGATTTGATATTCTTAGATGTGGGCTCAACTGGGTAAGGAGTGGAGCAAAAAAACACAGTGCTTCTTTTTCACTAAAGCACCCATATCTTTGCTCTCACAATTTACATAACGTGAATCCTCACAGTTGCTGATTTCTCCATGAAACTTACATCTCATAGAAACTCTTAGCCAGCATGTGGGGAAGAACAAAAGACTGTGATATCTGTGGGGAGAGCTTTCTCTATACCCTGACCTCCCAGTTTCTCAACTTCCTTCTTCCTTGTGCATGTCTCCATTGCTTGTCTCCTACTCCTTAGCAGCTCTTGCCTATGGACACAACCTTGATCTTGTCCTTACCCAAACTGCTTTACTCATAAAGTATGTGACTAAAGCCTCAAACTTTTTGGATATTCACACGCCCTTGCCCTGGCTTCTACTGTTCATATCTTAATTGGGCCTGGAAGCTTCTCAAGTCCTCCTTTATCTAAAAGTCTTTCGGTCTTCTCCTGGCACTATTTCCTTACTATCCTTCCATGATCCACTACATTTACCAGTGTCTTGTCAACACACTTAACTCCATTGTCCTCTACTTCCCCACTGCCATTGTTAGTAAACTCCAGATCAATCCTGGATCAATCCAAGCTTTTGTCTTTCCTGTCTCTGCACATAGGGAGCTGAGTGCTAGTTTTTCAATTGACCAAACACAAGAATCAAAATCCCACAAACTATGGTGCCCTTTCTGCCAGGCTCTCGACACTGTCCACTCACCGTCTGCCCCCAGCATCTGTTTCCTGCTTTTCATAAAAACTATTTCAAAATGTATTCTCTCTTCTCTAACCTCCTCTTGCACCCCTTGCCACTTCACTCATTATTTTAAAAACCATAAGAAATAGAAGCATTCATATGGAAACTCCTTTGATGCCCTTCTCTAGCAATAACAAAGTGCAACCTCTCCCTGACTGATGGCTCTGACTCTAAATAGTCCTCAAACTACATCTTTTCCTTCCTCTCCTAGGTGAACCATTTCAAAGTTATGTCCACCTCAATTGTCTGTTTAGCTTTAGCTGGAGGAGGACATAGCATATGGATATGGAGGTCTGGGTGCCATGTGGGGGCTCCTATCCAAGGTAAGACCAGGGCAAGCTAAATCAGACCCCATTTTGGGAAAAGTCAAAGTCCATTCACTAGAAGCACCCAGAACAAACTCAAAGTCCAATAGGTTAGTGGAAGGATCAGAGTTTTGGTTGTAGGGGCAAAAGTTGAGTCACAGGGAATGGCATCATGGGAAAAGCAGTTTAAGAAGGAACAAGGAAGAGTAGATCTAGGTGATTTCTCTAAGCAGCCTCAGAATATCCAGATAATCTTGCTTGGGCTTTGAATGCAATATGCCAAAACATAGGACCATAGATTGATTTAAATGTGTAGGAGATGGAGGTCACCAACTTCCTTTAGGGCTAGGGTGAGAACAGGTTTTTCCTGGATTCTCCTAGAGGAAATGAGGATATCCCTGAGAACAGAGTTGCCTTCCTGGCCTATTCCACTCCTTGACATCTGCACCGAGCTGTCCATGGTACCAGGGCTCTGCCTTCTCTGAGTTGTGCCAGACTAGAGTGTGGAGGAGAGGAAGAAGGCAGTACCTGGAGATATGGACACAACCTTGACTTTGTCCTTACTCAAACTGCTTTACCCATGAAGCCAGTGACCATATCCAGGATGTTCTGCAGAACAGTTTTTGGCACACAGGAGGACCTCAGTCAATATTTGTTAAATGAACAATAAATGACTCAGGAAACTGAGATTGTCTGGAAGATAAGTTATCCATTTGTTGCTTTCATCTATCCAGATGAGGCTCTTTTGGACTCTGGCTCCATGAAGATATGCTCTCTCAGCAGATCCTAAAGGGCAGATGAGTTATACCCCCTTTGTCATCAGACTGGATCAATTATGGCAGAGCCAAAGTTTTCTTTCTCTCCCTACACCTGTTCCAGGAGATGGTGTGCTTTTATGAGAAGAATTCTGCACTAGGAATTAAATACTAGTGACCTGGTCCTTTCATCATCACTGACATTGAGTGAGCTTGGGAGGTCTCCTGCTCTTGGGGCCCCAGTTCCTCTGGAGATAACTAGGTTAATCAGATTTCTGTCACTACAATGAAATACCTGAGATAATGAACTTGTAAAAGAAAAGGTTTACTCAGCTTGCAGTTTTGTGGATTCCATTCTTTGATCCAGTGGCTCCATTGCTTTGGGCTTCTGGTAGGGGTGCCAAATAGCAATGGCAGGGAGTATGTGGCAGAGCAAAACCATATACATCATGATCCAGTAAGCAAGAGAGAAAAGGAAGAAGAAAGTGTACTCCCAGTGATCTAAAGATCTCCCACAGGGCCCCATCTCCTAAAGGCCCATAGCACCACCCTGGGAACCAAGCCTTTAAACACATAGACCTTTGGAGGACATTCAACATCCAAAGTATATCAATAACTGTCTCCACTCTTGTGAAGTTATTGCAAGATTGAATGCACTAATGAAATAAAAGAGCTTTGCAGATTGTAAAACATGTTGCTTGTGGGGTAGAAGTGGGATGATAATGATGCTAAGCATGACATTCTTAAGGTTTTAACAAGGCAAAATATGCAAGCTTTTTGAGGGCAGGGCGCATGGGTAATTCTTCACTGTAGCCCTGTGGGACCCAGTAAGGGCGGCATGTAGATGTTGAGTAAGTCATTGAATAGAACTGAATTTACTTCTTCAGAAGGTTCTTGGTAATCACCTGAATCTGGAGGTTTAAGGCTCAAGGAAGGTATACTTCTTCATCATCATCTGCTGTTCCCCCATGCCTCAAGCCTCAAAGAGAGCCTGGAATCTGAAATTCATGGACTTCCCCCTCTGTACCCCTATTATTGTGGACTGCTATGATTACTAACAGGTGCATTGTGGCTGGCTACCTGAAGGGAGGCAGATTCACAGCATTAGCATCTGTAATCTATCATTTCCTTTTGGAACTACTACTTAATGCAAAACTCCAAGCAATAGTTATGATGACTTTATCTATTTCTTATTACTGGAATTCAATCAAGAGGGCAGCTTTAATTGTGCATCTATATGTCATTTTATAGTTTTCAATTTCTTGTTATGTTTGTCCAATAATTTACTTGTAAATTATAGTCCAGCTTGCTGATTCATACCATGAATGAGATCATGGGATACTCTCCAGAATACACACCATGCCTATTCTCCTTTTACAACTGGCTGAGGATGTCCAACTTTAGTCCCATGGGCACTGTTACAGGACAGTGAAGGGAAGAGAAGAAGCTATGGGTTTAGGTATGAGAGGGCAGGTTTGACCTGAGCCCAGAGAACAAACCTGAGACTCAGAGAGCAAAGACTCTATGTGCTCAGGAAATGATGGTTGCGTTAGAAGGACTCTTTGATGTTAATGGACATTTTATAACATGTTTTCTGCTGGATTGGGTGAGCATGCATGTGTAAATTCAGATCCAGGAAGGATTTAGCTCTCCCAGCCAACCAACAGTGGCTCATGATATGACTGACCTGCTTATTCTCTTCTCCATTTCACTGCTCCTCCAAATGACTCCCCTCCCCCCATCCTGGTTATCTGTCTTGACATCCATGTAACCCCTGGATCTATCTCCTTTCACTCTTGCACTCCTCCAGATTTATCTACCTCCATAGGTAACTCTAGGAATGAACATGGTAAAAGGGGTCAGATTGAAAGAAGATAATGTGAGGAGCCACGAGCTGTCTTCCAAGGCTAACATCATCCAGTTTGCATGTTCCTATACACGATTTTGATGTTGGAGAATAAATTCTCTATTAATCCATTTATTTAATAAATGTTAATTGAACACAAAACATGCCTCAGGCTCAGTTTAACCATGTTCACTGAAACAGGTGAAATACTCACAGGAACATTTTTTAAAAAAATATTTGTTTTACTTAGAGGTGGACACATATCTTTATTTATTTATTTATTTTTATGTGGTGCTGAGGATTGAACCCAGGGCCTCACAGGTGCTAGGCGAGCACTTTACCACTGAGCCATAATCCCAGCCCCATCACAGGAACATTTTGAAGAAAAGTTAAGTATCAGGGCTGGGTGTCTATAAAGTTAGAGCTGTCTGTCTTCAAAATATGGCTATATTCACTTGCTCTGTAATTTGGATAAATGGTTATTTTAAATTTCTCTGTTTCTCATTTTCTTATTTTGTAATATGGAAAGGCAAATAACCATGGTAAGGGTATGGAATGAAGTTAGGAGGGGGCCATATGAAATTACCATGTAGTCCATTTGTGAACCATAAAAACATCAGTTTCAAATGGTTTAACCTTCCAAAGTCCTTAGTGTAGTGTTTGGTACAAAATAAACTGCTTAGTAGGTGGTACCTCTGCCTGTTATTTATATGATACAAGCCTAATAGTGAGTTCTCTTACCTTGACTGTTTGTCTTGTGCTAACATTTGGATAGGAAGCTCTTTCTAGTGCTACCAGGAAGGTTTTTAAATTTTTTAATTTATTCTTTAAAGTTATACATGACAGTAGAATGTATTTTTACATATTGTACATACATGGAGTGTAACTTCCCATTTTTGTGGTTGTACATGATGTTGAGATACAAGGGTCATGTAATCATATATTAACATAGGAAAATTATGTTCAATTAATTCTACTGTCTTTCCCATCCCATCTCCCCTGTCTTCCCCCAACTCCCCCCTGTCTAATTTGGTGAACATTCACTCCCTTCTCCCCCACACCTATTATTAATCAGTATCAACATATCAGAGAAAACATTTGGCCTTTGGATTTGGGGGATTGGCTTTTTTCATGTTAGCATGATAGTCTCCAATTCTATCCATTTACTGGCAAATGTTGTAATTTTATTCTTCTTTATGGCTGAGTAATATTCCATTGTTTATATGTACCACATTTTTCTTGTATATATGTACCATTCATCTGTTGAAGGGCACCTAAGTTGGTTTCATAGCTTAGTTATTGTGAATTGAGCTGCTCTAAACATTGATGTGGCTGCATCACTATGGTATGCTGATTTTAAGTCTTTCACCAGGAAGGTTTTGACTCAAGGTTGACATACCCAGTGGATTAATTTTACACCAAACTGGGGGATAATCATGTCGGTGATTAACAACAGTCATAGACTAGCCAAAGAGCTACATAATTGTGTCTAGGAGTTGGTATTTCTTTAGGTCTCATCCAAAGTAGTCTCATTCACATCATTCAAAAATAAAGTTAGCTATTAATGCTAATTCATATTCTTTCAGTTATTTTAAGAGTTCTATCTATAGAAAATCATAATGGAGTGGAAATTTTCTCTGTTCTTAATAACAGGTAATGTATCCATTAATCTCTCTATCTCTTATCTGTGCGTGCACGCACGTACACACACACTACACACACACACACACACACACACAGTCATATATTTAAGTGAAGTGCCAGGAAGTAGGAGAAGCAGGACCATGTTGCCTGTAAGCTGAGGAGAGAGCAGACCTAGTCCTAGAGGGACAGGAAGGATCTGGGAGGTAGAATCAGATTATGTTTTCCAGAAAGATTGAATTCAAGGGAGCATGGAGCTTGGGAGCCAGGACCCTGGACTAAGCCTTTCTGCTCACAGTGTCTTCTGTTGAGTGAACCTTCAGGCAGTACTTTCACTGAAGATGTCAAAGCTCTGTCCTGCCAGACACCAGCCCCTAGGACCCTGTGTCCAGAACTCCTCCCACAGCAGCACTGGATCTCTGCTCCAAAGCCCAGAGGCTAGCTGGCATTCAGACAGCATTTCCACGAGCACCTTGTGAGCAAGACAGGTGTCTCAAGCCTTTGTGGATTTTGTCAATACCCATCGAACTCTACTATTTTCTCCAGTCAGGACCTAATTCCTAATTTTAGAGGAATTGAGGCAAGGCTGCTAGCTCTGCAGGTTCTGGGGCCTTTAGACTCGACAAAACAGAAACATATCAATGCTGCTGTGGCTGTGAGCCCTCTCCTATTTTTCCTCATCTCCCTTCTCCATCATGTATCCAGTCTTTAGATAAAGTCTGAGGGGGTCTTAACAAAGCGTCTAAATTTTTATTTACAGTCAGTGTGAAGAGTGGCAAAGAGAAAGTGAAAATATACTGTGGTTTGTCAATCACTGGAGAAAAGGAAAGCCCTGCCCACGTGTTGCACGAGAGGCAATGGATGCTCAGAGAAGGGGAGGGGCTCACCCAAGGTCACACAGCAATTCTCTCTTTTCCTTGCTCTAATAAGCTTTTCTATCCACAAGACCATATTAAGGCCAAACAGTAGGCCACCCTCAAAGAAGAAGAACTAAAGAACCAATCTCAAAGTCTGCATCTCAGCCATAGAACCCTCTGTGTTACAAGGCCCTAAGGAAATGCAACCCCCCAAGTTTGAAGTGAGGAGGCCCCCTCTTGAAAAATCAGTTAAAATGCCCTCCTTTATGCACATGCCAACTTTGACTTCAAAAAGACTTTATTCCCAAGGATAAACAACCCCATGTTTGTGTAATATAATTAAGTGAAGGCATCCTTAAATGTCATACTAGCTTGTGCCCATTTCAAATTGTTATGCATCAACAGAACTTAACGAGATAGCCAAGCCTTCCCCTTGCTGTGAGACTGAGATAAGCCACAGCACTGTGGGCCCTTTAATAGATTGCCAAAATAAAGCATTTTCTATGCAAATTATTCATGCAGTGGGACAGCTAATCGCTTGCCAAGAGTCCGCCCACCGCCTCTCTGCAATTAGTCGTGAAGTTGAAGGAGCTCCAAACTCCGCAGGCGCACTCAGGGCCTCCTGCTCCTATGGCTTGTTTTCAGGTTAGCAGGAACTTTCTTTCCTCCCATGTTAGGGCTCGTACACCCCCACAAAGGAGAGAGCTGGGTGTGTGGGGAAGGGGTGCAGTAGGCAGAGAGCTAAAGGTAAACGAGGGAGGACTGTCTCTGGATTGTCTTGGCCCAGCTGCTGACCCCAATGTTTACAGTGTGTACTCGGGCACTCTTTGCACCCTGAACCTTGGTTTCCTCATCTATAAAACTGGGGCGGACACTGGTCTGAGGGCTTCAATATTCTTGAGGACAAGTGGCAAAGAGAATTGGGAGTAAGCTCAGCCCTCTCCCTGCTCAAGGAAGAGGGCTCCCAGGAAACCAGATACTCAAGGTCATGCAAGGTATTTGGAGTCAAGAAAACCAGTAGGGTCCCAACCCACCACCACTCCCATCTGGGAAGTAGTCGTTGTGGGTATAGCATGTCTCGGTGGCAGCCAAAGGAGAGTCCCAGATAATCCAGACAGGGATAGGAGCTCTCTCTCACACAAGCCTCCAGCTCTCTGGAGGCCTCTCTCTGCTTCTGTTGTTAGTCTATCTCTGAGTCTCCCCATGACTCTCTCTCTATAGCCATCTTTGGTCACTGCCTCTAACTACCTCTTACCAACAACTGGCTGGGGAGCCTTCTGAAACAATCAGAACAGATTTGACCTGGGGAAAGAAGACCAGGTTGTCTGGCCCCTGTACCTGCTTATGCACATTCACTCCCCAGAGGGACTGGGCTCTAAGCCAGAGGAGAGCAATTTTGGGCTTCCTCTTTCAAGATTCAGTGAGATGGGCCAAACCCAAATTGTCCAAAGGAGCAGACTTGCTTGGTGAGGGATCAAGGAGTCCCATGAGAGCTAAGGCCATGTGCCTGAGCATACGTGGGAGAGAGAAGAGAATATTTTTGGTGCCTGGGCAGCTTCAAAGCTAATTGTTTACTTGCTAGGTTAGGCCCTGAGCTCACCCATGGGTTCTCAAGTCAATAGTTTGCTTATTGAACAGACAGCTGTATTTCTTATTAGAATTCAACACATCTCAATGGCAGTCATTGAACCTGGCAGAGCAATGACTGATGGATACTTGCCTTTGATATTCTTCAACAGCCTTATGATACACCAAGAGCCTCAGGGAGGGCACAGATGAAAGGATCTTTTGGTTGGGACCACGAGCATCAGCTATGCCCCTCCTCATTCTGATTGCTGTCGACTCTGGGAGCCCACACAATCAGAGCATGCAGCTGAGCCTCCCCTGAGGCCTGGGGCAGATCTAGAAGTGCCTGTTGGTATTCCCATGCAGGACCCCATTCCTAAAGGGAAAATGACCTAGGAGGAAACGTCCATTAAGCCTGTGTTGCTGGTTCCCATTAGAGACAAAGGAACAGATCAGATGGCCAGCTACTTTAGAATATGTCCAGGAAGTAGAAAAGACTTTCAGCAGCTCTTGCTCTTCATTCTAGTCCTCACAGATGTCACATCTGGAGGACTTCAGGACTGATGACTTTATTCTAATTGTTTTGAGGCTGAAGGCCCTGATGGCTCACTTGTCCAGGACACCATCGTCCTAAGCTTAGAGCTGTCCTTTGCTTAGACCAGTGTTGTCCCACCATACCCCCACAGATCCCGTGAATGAGTCCTGTCACCTTTTAAAACTCAGATCCTTACACATGGCCCGGATTTAGGAGCATGGTCCTGAGTTCTCTCACTAAGCTCCACCATTTGCAGAGTCCTCCCTACTGTGTTGATAAGGACCACAGAGGCTGAGTTGAGTTATGCTTGGTGTTTGGCCCTTGACCTTGGGGCCTCCTTGTTCCTGATGCTGGTCTAGCTCACACACAGCAGGTAAGAGAAGGTGGAGTGAGAACTAGGGGGTATTCTCCCTACGTACCTCATCCTAGGCTACCTTGAAGTCCAGATCCCTCTATGGCCCTTCTGCCTTAGTGATCAGACTTGCTCCTTCACATGAAGAGACACAACCAAGGGGGTCCTCTAGTGCCCATAAGTCTGGATGTGTGGGTCTGGGTTGGGGGAAGTTAAGGAAAAGGATCTTTTGGTTGGGACCACGAATATCAGCTATGCCCCTCCTCATTCTGATTGCTGTCGACTCTGGGAGCCCACACAGTCAGAGCATGCAGCTGAGCCTCCCCTGAGGCCTGGGGCAGATCTAGAAGTGCCTGTTGGTCTTCCCATGCAGGACCCCATTCCTAAAGGGAAAATGACCTAGGAGGAAATGTCCATTAAGCCTGTTTGCTGGTTCCCATTCCCTCTGAGACTCTGAGCCCTTCCAGAGAGGGTAGGCCTGGGAGGGTGCCATGATAGAGAATGAGCTAGTGGAGTGAAGGGAGAAGATGGGGCACCACAGGAATATAGGGCCCTGAAGAAACTTCCCACTCAGAAAGTAGCCGAATCTTTATCCTAGGCTTTGAGTCTTAGTAAGAGTATAAGTAAGCCCCTTCTACCTTCTTCTTCCCTGAGTTTCTACTTCCTTCTCCAGCCTTCCTGATCCTGTGACCCGCTCCTGTGAAATGGATGTGCTGAAACTCAGCTCTACTATGGGTCTCACAGTATCTGGGGGCTAGCTTGGAAAAGTACCCTCCCGTGGGGACCCTTGTTTCTATGGAAACTTATCCTGGCTCCCAATGGATTTATGGAGGCAGAGCCCTGTATAGGTAGAGCTTGTCTCAACTGTTGGTCATGTGCAACCTCATTCCATACTGGACAGGACCCCCATGGGCATGACCATGGCAGCCTGTTTTTCTACCTCTTTGCTGACCATCCTATTGTTCCTAGAGTGCCTTATGCCTACCAGTGCTCAGGACACATACTCCATGACTAAAAAAAAATGTAAGTCTACACTGCAGGGCCTGGGAATACGTGTACTTAATCTTCACCCCCACCTCTACCCCACTATCACCACCAGCACACCCAGGTGATTCTAAGACTAAGCCAGGAGTGGAAACCCTGATCTTGTCAACTGCTTCTTAAACTTCAGCATGAAAGTCTTCTGGAGAGCTGGATAAAACAGACTCCTGGACCCCATCCCTATAGGCTTATATTCAGAAGATCTGAGGTTTCTACCAAGCTCTTAGGCAACAGATTCTACAAGTTCATGGACTGTACTTAGAGTAGCGAGGATCTGGGCCAACCTCTTGTTTTCCTGAGAAAAAGACTGAACAATGATCAAAGCAAAGCAAAGGATGCTGGCCACCCACCCAAACACCCAAGTCTATAGGGCTTAGGTTCCCATTTAGGATGGTAACAAAATTTAGGCCAAACCCAATGGGCCATGTTGCTGCATGTTGGGCTCTGGCCTGGCCCAGATGGCTGGGGCATAAAGAGTGTTAGCCACTGCCATTGGCTGATCCCTCACTGACAGGTTGTCACTGACGGCAGAAACCTGGCCAATGGCAATCAATCAGGGGTCCCGCGCTGCCTTAAATACCAGCAGAGCAAACAGCCTCAGACAAAGCTGTGCCATATATCAATTACCAAGAGGCTGCGTGCTCCTCTGGGCGGAGGCAGCCTGAGTGAGCGGCCAGGGCTGCTGCCCCAGCTGATAAGGGCCCGCATTGTTCGGGGACAGCTGGCAGCCAGATAAGGGCCTGCTTGCTTGAGATAATGGCAGTGGGCAGGCGCCTTGCGGCAGTTTAGAATTTCTTGGGTCTCCAAGAAAGGTTCTATTAAGCCCACTGACCCCAATTGAATATTAATTAGCTAATTAACGGATTTATTGTTCCACGCCATTTCTGGAGAGGCCATTTTTTTTGAGTGCCATTATTTTTGTAAATGATTTTTTGCATTGTGCATAATTGAATCTTTGCAGCTGCCAGCATCTTCTGCATGATTTGGCAAAAAAAAGGAAGCAGAAGCACTTAGGGTTTTCTCCCCCACCCTCTCTCTGAACAAATGTTTTCAGCTCCTCCTGCTAATGCTGGAGGAGGGGGAGCAGGGGGACTGTCTCTGTTTCACAGGTTTGTTTCTTAAGCTCCGCTGCAAAGTCCACACTCCTTTTTCCTGCCTTTTGTAGGCAGCTGAGGACTGAGGCACTCTGGGCGGTCCCGTACCAGCCCTTTGTCTGTTTGTCTTCAAACTGGCTGGACTTAGCTTTTCTCAACCCAAATCCTTAAAGCATTGTGCTTTCTATTAGGAGGTAGATAGAAGGAACAAGGCCTGAGCTTGTCCTCCTCAGAGCTCTCCACAGAGGGAGGCCAGCTCAGAACTGCCAGAGGATGAGCTCTGACCAGCAGGGGAGCTCTACCCGGGTCTCTACCGGGGCTCCCCTATCTACCTCACAGTTCCTTACTGGAGCCTACTGTGGGTCTGACTGCTCTGCTCTGTTCTGGGGGAAGAGAATTCTCATCCCAGCGCCTCTCTGCTACTCTTTAATAAGTCTTTGCTCCAAATTTCACATCAGGGTGGCCTGATTCACTGATACTGGCATCTCCCATAATAAGTTGACCCAGATGGTCCCACAGGCAAATGACTGATTGAATCAAGCCCATTCCTCTGCAGAGGGTCTGGAAGGGAGGGTATGTGTGCTGGGGTGGGGCTGGGGTGGGCGACTTGGCAATATTCTCAGGCAGCATCAGGGAGCCCCGTTGGACCTCTTGGCCCCTTCTGCATGGGTAATGAAGCCAGGGGCAGACAGAGGCTCCAGGAATATTAGTCAGGGCCCCCCGGTGGGCGGATCTAAAGAAAGCTTGTGCCCAGGACCTGCCCCTGGCCACCAGGGGCTGCAGAGCTTTATTGGGATTTTTTATTAAGCCACCTCTTCCTGCCCCGCTCCCTGTCCCTATCCTGTTGTTTTGTGCTCAGAAGAGGAATTTTGAGGACTTTTCTGAGAAGGAGATAAGTTAGAAAGGAGTTCTTGAGTCTTCCTCTGCAGGCACTGGCTGGGACCACCTTATCTATCCCTTTCTTTTCCTCTAGGCTGGAATAAAGTTTAGCAGACAAATGAACAGACTATCATGGGCATCTCATCCAGGTGCAAAAGTCATGGAAGAAACCACATGAAGTAATGCATATATTAATTACCTAGATTTAGCCCTTCTACAATGTATGTATAGTGCAAAACATTATGTTGTGCAGGGTAAATACATGAAATTTTATCTGTCAATTTTAAAAAGTTATATAAGGGATGACAGAAGTCTACTTAAGAACTGGTGGTAGCCCTTAGAGTTGGCTCCCCAACTCTAATGGAATGAGAAGCTCACTACCACCAAGGCAGTTGATATTAACTACTATGTGCCACATGCTATACTGGGTATTTTTCATGTATCACCTCTTGTAGTCTTCCTATTGTCCCTGTGAGGTAGGGAGGATTTTGAGGGACAGACGTAAGAAGTAACAGATGCGAGGTCATTAAGGAAAGTAACACCACTGAACACTAAACCCAATGTTGACAAATGCCAGACTGCCCACTTTGGACCACTTTGCTCCGTGGTGTGGAATGACAGGATCCTGAGGCTGCACTCCTGCAGGGAAAATAAGCTTAGCTGCTATAGCTGTGCCTCCTTTGAGGTCTTTCCTGTCCTAGACCTTCCTCCAGAAGGAAGTCTCCTGGTCTGGCCAGGAGAGAGCAGAATGAGCCTGTCACCTTCCACAGTTTAACCCCTATATTCGGTTAATGCATCCTGGGTTGGCAATAAGGTTCTTAGCAAAGGGTCACGATCCTTCACAACGTCCCCTCTCCAAAACATTAGATCTGATGTTTTAAAACAAAAAGCTAAAAAGATCACTCTCTCTAATCCTCTGACTTGTAGAAAAATTTGGTCAGATTCTCCCCAGGATGCAAAAGGTATAGCTTTCCCTAGGATCTGGACAGGGATCCCTTCTCTGATCCTAGTGACATCTGTAACCTTCCTGCTGGGGTTAGTAAGAAAAGGAGGCCTCCATCCAGGAGGCCAGGGAGCGTGTATAGACCTGGCCTGCCATTTTATTCATACGATCCAGTGAGGACCATCCAGCATGGGCAGGATGTCTGCTGCTGGCCTCTCTGGGGTCCATGAGCCCCACCTTTGGTCATGAGGGACTTTCCTTCAAGTTTAATACTTACAGAAGAGTTGGGGCTCAGAGAGGGGAAAAGAACTATTCAAGGTCACTCAGAACTCCAAGGAGCCCAGACCATAGCCTATTCTCTGCCTGTAGGGAAGAGCCAGAAGAGTGTTTGGTCATGGATGTGGGAAGCCAATGGTCATGACTGCTTCAGAGGACAAGAATTGGGAGGCTGGTTCTCTGGAGAGGATACCTTCTGGCCACTGGCCACCCTAGTCAGGCAAGCTGGAGTCTTGTCCCTATTCCTGGAGTCAGTATCATTTAAACCCTGCCCCCCCACACCCTGCACTTCAAATGTTTTCAAGGCTCTTAACACATTAGATGAAACAACCTAGACTCCCGTGAGCCAATCTCTGTTCCCTGGTAGTGCCACCGCTGACAGAGCTTCCGAGATTGTGTTGGGAGTCAAATCTATGCTTTTTGATTCACAGGTTTAGGGGACTTGGGCAAGTCAACATCTCTCTAAATGTCCATTCCCCAACGATACAGTGGTGATAATAATAATGATGCTCATCCTCACTTGGTGAAATTGTTGGAAGGATTGAACAAGAATAGGGTCTGTACTGTCATGCAGGAGATTGTCAATGCCACGGAATAGGCATGGGCTTCTTCAATAAACATTTTAAGTAGGCAGGAACTTGAAATATGTATTTTGAGAAGCATGTATTATGCATTGGCAGGATGGTTATTACCTTTGATAGGTAGTGCCTGGAAGTGGGCACTGGGGACTTCTGGCAATATTCCTTTTCTTCGTCTGGGGGCTGGTAATATAAGTATGCTCATTTTGAAAATCTATTGTGCTCTATTTTGATTAGAGTACTTTTGTTTATGTCCTACTTCAGTAAAAAAGCTTACTTTTAAAAAGATATATTATCAACTGATATGCAAAGATGCACGTGAACTTTAAGACAAAGCATGAAACTTAAAAATCATCTTGCATATATGGAAGATCACATTCCTCCAAGGTTCCCTAAGAACTCTGATAATTGGGGCCCTTTAGAGGACAATTATGAGGTTCACATATAAGGGAGCTGGCACAAGGGGGTGGGGCTTCCCCATGGTTTGACTACAAATGGTAGAGCCTGGGGCTTCAGGCAGATAGATTGGGGGATATTCTGGAATGTGGTGGAGCCCCCCAGATCACAGAGATAGGCTCCCATCTATCTCTGACCACCTGCCAGCATCCAGGTACCAGAAGGCAGAAGACTCATGTTCTTTCTAAGATAGGAGAATGTGGGATAAGCAGCCTCTGGCTTGGGCCAGCAAAGGCCCTGTGGCAGGCTCTTCACTGAACCCAGCCATTTTAAAGATGACTCAGATTTTGCTGAGGAAAAATATCTTAGCTACAAAGTAGGGAGACATGGAAAGAGAGGGGAGAAATGGTCAAAGAGAAAGAGAGAGACTAAAAGGGAAAGGGAGGGAGAGACAGAGATGAAGACAGGGAAAGAGTCTCAAAGGAGAGACAAAGAACATTGCCAGGGAAAGGGCTTTTCAGTGGACCAGGCTGGACATCAAAGCTGCTAGCAGGAGGCATCAGAGTCCCTTTCATGCATCCAAAGCAGGAAAGAGAGGTAGATCAATTGTGATGGTCCCTGCAGTCCTAGCCATGCCATGCCTTGGAGCCAGGGCAGGACCTGCTTTAGAGAGCCTCTCCTGGCTGATGCTTCAGCTCTGAGGAAAGATAAATTCTGGGTTTTGCCTGCCTGTCAGTTGGCCCCTTGTTGCACTGTGCTGGGGTCTCATCTGGGCTCTGGTCCCAGTTGCTACCTGCATGTGCATGACTCCTCTCCTCAGGTAATAAGGTCCGGGAGTAAGAATGCTAGAGTAAATGGGAATGAATACAGGGGTGGATTTGGAGAGAACATCCATTCTTTATCTGCAGTACAAGCCTCTCCTTTTTGGTTCTCAGGTGAGGTGAGTGCATGATCCTCTAATACTATTCTCTTGAGAGGAAAATCAGGAAAATTCTCCCTGGGCTCTCAGGACAAGGGGTGCTGTCTGTGGTCTGAAATCCCTCTGGGTAGTGATGTCCAAAGGTATCTGAAGGAGGAGAAAGTCCTGCCCTTTCTCTCAATGCCAGGATACATACCTATGTCCCCCCAGTCTTACTCATGCTCAACTCCAATGGGTGTAAGCAATTATATCTATTGAAACCTTCAGCTAAACACCCCAAATCAACCCAGAGAGTTGGAAAGACCAGGGCATGGCATTTTATGCAGCCATAAACTTGTACTACAACAAGGGGCAAAAAACTTCACTGTTGGAGTCCATTATGGGGTGTACTACTAAAGGTGCTTTGTGCAGAGAAACTTGTGAGCTGAGGAACCTAAAAAATAGAGGCATTTTGAGGTGGGTTGGGTCCCAAGTATGTGTAACAAGCAGCTTAATCAAGCCACCAAGGACATAGATTTTTTCATTCCTCCATTTTGCCTTCATTGGTAGAATCTTGATTGTAAGACTGTTTTCCTTTTTGGACATAGATGGCTGTCAGGGGAATATAGAACTACCTGTTTCCTTAGTCATATATGGAAAGGAAGACTGAAAACTCCTCCAGTCATAGAATATTAGTCCTTAGTCTGATTAGGGCAAATTGAATATCTAACACTTGACCCTAGTAGGTTTCAGGCATCCTTTTTAGACAGATCTGCAGAATGGAGGTGCAGAGTCACCCAAATGTCCACCAGAGAGTGTCTCAGGGAGATGCTCCCTTGTTCCTATGCATGAGGAGATGTTGGTGACTATACTGTGGTTCTGCCTCTCAGCTAGGCATGGATGCCTGGATCCTCCTGAATTTACCTAACAGAAATTCACCACTGCTGCAAAGCTGATTTTTACCAGAAGAATTCATAATCCTACTTACCTGGTTTTTATTTCTCTTCAATAATTATTACCTGGAACTATTGTGCTAAGTACTTGCTTCATTTATGACCAAGTTTTTATTGCAGTTGGACTCCTCATTAACAAAGAATGCCACCATCTGGGCCACTTGGGAATACTGGCATCATTCTCAATTCATTTCTCATTGAGCCCAAATTGCCCTCGTATTGGGGGGATGAGGAGATGGCCACAGTTCATTTCATCTTATAAGAAATTATTTGCCCAATCTAAATAGCTTTCCTTTAGCCATTTTATTCTCTGTGATTGAAGATGCCCTAGGAGCAGAGAGTGGATAAAAGTTCCTGCGAAGAGATCTGGAGGTTGTGATTTCTGAAAAGGAAAAACCGGATCTAGGAAACACTGATTGGATGGGAGCATTTGACCTTCATATCCCCAAAAAAGTTCTAGTATAAATATATGCTTTTCAATAGACATAAAAACAAAAAAGTCTGGCAGGGGCTTATGAAGAGGAAGTTGTGCAAAACTCATTTTTTCACATGAACAGTAGAAGCTGCAGGTGTCCCCACCCTTGCTGTCTGCCCTGTCCCCACCCCTGGCATCTGCTCCCTCTGATTTGCCCTTTATGTCACCCCAGAGTGATGTCTCAAAAAATACAGATCTGATCTTGTCCTTGTTCCACATACAAAGCGTTGATATTTCCCTGTTGCCTTGGGGATAAAGGCCCATCTCCCTAGCCTGGCACAAGAGCCCCTGCCAGCAGCCTTGCAACAGTCCTTCAAGCCCTCTGTGTTCTGTGTTGCAGACACACCAAGCTCTGGACCAACTTCCAACCAAGCCTCACTCTTTCCCACTTCTGTGTCTTTACCCACTGCCGGATATGCTCATCTTCCTATGTTTGAAGTGGTTCAAATATTCTTTCTTCAGATACTTTCCCTTCTCCTAGGCTTTGAGTCCCCTTCTATCCTTCTTTCTGAGCCTGTGTTCAGAGCTCCAACCTGACACTGACCACACTGAGTTATGATTTTTTAAATAGGCTAGCTCCTGATCCCCTCCTCTCTGTGATATTTCTCAAGGAGGGCCTTTGTTTCATCTGTCTTTTGCATCTCTTTTGCCTTACAATCTATTAGACACTCAACATACATTGGATAGATGTAGAAAGATGAATGGAAGGTGGGATGGAGGGAAGGATGGGTAGATAGATGGGTGGACGAATCAAATCAATCCCATCTTTTTGCCTCAGTCACCAGATTGCTCAGGGCTGCTTTTCTACTTTACATGTGAGGAAATAAAATATGCTGCACTGTAGATAGATGGTACACAGGAGAGAATAGAAGTCAGTTCTACTGCTTCTTGGGACGTGGAACCTGCTCTGTGTACCTTAGGTATAGACCACTAATATAAGTAGTACATAGGGGGAGTGGATGGATAGGAACTTTGTTGGTGGAATTATGATGAAGTGATGGCTCATGTGGCAGAAAATACCTGAGAAGAGGCAGATAGAAAGCTCAAGATATGAAGGAAGGCCTTTTGGGGTAGGGGAGGGTGGTAGTCTGTAATCTTGACTGGTTGATACAGACGAAGGGGTTGGGAAGTGGAAGTGTTTAGAGTTGAAGTGGGGGACAATAGGGGGACCTGGACATCATCCAGAGGGGATCAGGAGCCTGGAATCTCTATCTATTTGGTACTTTGGAATTGACATTCCTTCCTCTGCATGGTGTTCTTATCCTTTCTCAGACATTTACTTGCAAATATCAAAAGGCAAAGCTTGAAGACATACAGGACTGGTAGAGTGTAGGAAGAGGCTTCTCTGTTGAAGGTCACAAGAGACAAAAAACAGTGGTAAAAGGTTGAGTGTGATCCTTGCTTGGCCTAGAGCATACACTGGAGAGGCTTTGATGTCTCCAAAAAAGCAGATCATGCTGCTTTTTTCTTCTATTTTCTCTCCAACAGTCTCGGTTATGAGCTACACATTGATGTTCATGATCTGCTGGTGAGCCTGGGAAGAAGGCATGAAGGGTCAGCTCACACCAATTGTCCCTTGGAAGGGGAGTAATGGGAAATGTGGGAGGGGGAGGGACCTTGAGGACTATGTAGCCAGTCAGTCCTCAATGAATTCAGAGAGAGCAGAGCCAGATGGAGTTCAAAGCCTAAGTTAAAGTTAAAGGCCCAAAGTTAAAGAAAAAGCATTATGAAACTAATTTAAATATAGGCTAAAATTAAGAATGCACAGTCTGATTTTTTTAAGATTTGGATTTACTACTTTTCTGATTCCAGGCAGGGGACAGAAGGAGAAAACACAAGTGTCACAATGAGGCACAGTGTCAGCCTCTTTTCTGTAGTCAGAAGCACCTGAGCAGGGGCCTCCGTTTGTTGACTTGGGCTGCTCTGGTGGTAGTGAGCTCCTGTTTTCTAGAGAAAGGGCACCTCATAATCCCAGGAGCTGCTTTCCACCACACCTTTCATTCTGAGCCTTTGCTCATGAGACAAAATGCTCTGTTCAGGAAACTGCAGGACCATGGAGAGCTCCAGGAAGCCCTGCAGCCCTGACTGGTTCCCCCTCAACCCAGCAAATTCAAATATTGGATGTGGGAGGGGTAGTTTGGCAGCTCAAAGGCCCCAGAGGCTCTTCTGCCTGCCCGAGGTTCAGATCTGCCCCCCACCCCCCCACCCCCCACCCCCATCTCAGCACCTCTTCATGTCACCTGCCAGCCTCAGCCATCCTGACCTGACTGGGGTGCCTGCCCAGAGGGGAAAGAGACTGTTGCTGCCTGAGAAAGTTCTGTGGGGAGCCACTGCCTAAGGTGGGGCTGGGTGGAGGGCAAGAGCAAGGTCCCTCCTCAGAAGGGAAATGTTTAGTAATTAGCCTTAATGAGGAGGGAAGGGTAGCCCATTTCACTGCAAGGAAATGGGATTTTTAAATCATTTCAAGGGCTGCGTCAGCTCTAAATGGCCTGTAGTGGGGCTCGCAGGGGCTGGTAATTAGCTCTCTTGTCTCTAATCAAAGCAGAGGGCAAGAGAAGGGGGTCACTTAATGAACACAAGGATTAGCTTCCAAATAGGCCCCAAATAAGAAGGCAGGTGGGGGTGGGTGAAGGACAGGCTTGGGCCAGCTGAGCACTAGGTGGAGGGGCAGCCAGTTCAAAGGAACATGGAGAAATAATCCATGTTCTCCTGAGTCCCATGGAACTAGTGACCACCCCAACTCTACTTTGTACAAATTCAATCTCACTCCTTCACTGTAAGAGAGAGGCTAGGAGTAGAGGGTAGTCCCGTGGCCCCAGATCAGAAATGAGGGGCCTACTGTTACCTTGAGTGGAATTTGAAAACCCACAGGTCTCCCTGAAAGCCTAAGTGAAGCAGGCAGGGACATCCAAGGGGCCAGACAACACACCCTTCCTTCCAGGGGGCCAGCTATGCAGCATGTCATTGACAGCAGACAGGAGCCAGCACATCTCAGCCTGTGAGGCACAGCTAAGAGAAACCCAGAAGCTTTATCCCATTTCTGGACCCCAGAAGCCAGGAAGGTTCAATAAGAACCTTGAGGCTGAGGCTTAACTCCTCCCCTCTCAGAACAAAACATCCAAGCTGAGAGAGGCAAGGGTGGTCCTGCCAGCTCTCAATGTCCTGTGTCCCGCTGGGCATTGCAAATTCCTGCTTTTATAGCAAATTGTCTTTTTCCCTAGAAAACTAATCATGCAAAGTCTGCAGAGAAACCCGCTTTCTGGATACATCTTCTGTGGAGGGCAGTAATTCCAAGTGTTCAGAACCATCACACTAGAATCCTCAGGAGAAGCCCAGAAGCCATAGATCTAGCCAATGTGTCCCTAGTTGGTGCCATTATGGGATGGGAAGACTGGCAGTTCTGGCAGCCAAGAACCCAAACCTAATTTCTTGGCATTTAAGGAATAATATTTCTTAGTAACCTGGAAAACAAAGGGAGAGAAGCACTGAGCAGGTGTCAGGGATGAGTGGAGCTTCCTCTTCTCCTCGCACTGGGTGTTCAAGCAGGATCATAAGCTGGAATGCAAGTCACAGGTTGCAGGAGGCAGAGCCCTGGGCCAGGAGACTAGGTCCCCAAGCTGGCCAGTTTACAATGTGTCCTTGACCATTGCTTCCTCTCTGGGCCTTAATTTCCCCAAAGCGAGTTCATTTGTCTCATCCCTGTCCACTCTAAATAGGCTTCCCTCCAGCCACTCCCTGCCTGCAGCAATCTTTACCTTGTTATTATCTATTTATTTGTTTATTGTCTCTCTCCCACTAGACTATAAACCACCCAGGGTCCTGTCTGCCTTGCTCATTGATGTTTTAATTTCTCAGCACCCAGCACCATGGCTGCCATGTGGCAGGCACTTGACTCCCCTGTTGAGTGACTGATAGACTGGCTTCCGATTGAATGAATGGTGCTGCTGCATTGGGTCCCACCTCACTGATAAACCTCCAGCCCAGAGACTGGGAACACTGCCTGCACTGCTTCTCCTACCCAGCACAGACCAGGCTTGGTGATATGCTCAGGACATGCAATGAGGAACAGAAATGTTCCAGGATCCTCCCCACCCAAGGACCAAGCTCTCAGTGGCGTGTGGGTTGTAGAAGAAAATAGGGGTTTTCTTCTGATAGCTTCATTAGGAGTAAAATCTACTTCTGGACTCCCAAATCCTTCTGTTGTCTGGGGCTGCCTCCGGGAGGCAGTTTCACTTGGGAATTACTTGGTGGAAATTTTTAAGTTCAAATCCAGATTCTGTTACTTACTAGTACCACAATTTGAGCCTCAGTTTTATTCAAATGCTAGTCAGGGCTGGATTTCCCCATGGCTCTGGAGTCCAGTGTCTCTCTGCAGAGGCTGCTGTGGTGAGTCAGTCCTCCTGCGGGAAGTCGGGCCAGGATCAGATCAGCAGGTCTAGGGTCACTTGCATTATGGGAATGGTCCCAGCAGCAGCTACATTCATAGGGCTCACCATGAATCAATTATGACTCTGAGCACTGTCCATATGATGATCTTCTAGTGCAAACCCCAACCCAAGTGTCACAGGTAGCCAAAAAGTTCCTGAACCCCAAAAGGGTCCAAACTTTCCTTTCAAAGGCCATAAGCTCTGCAAAACCCAGAGTCAGTGAAACAGTTGGGGACCTGAATGTTTGTCTCGGGCAAGTCACAGGATGCAGGAGGCAGAGCCCTGGGCCAGGAGACTAGGTCCCCAAGCTGATTGATTCCAATGTGGCCTTGACGATTGCTTCTTCTCTGCCCTCCACAGAAAATGTATCCAGAAAGCAGGTTTTTCTGCAGACTTTGCATGACTAGTTTTCTAGGGAAAAAGATAATTTGCTATAAAAGCAGGAATTTGCAATGCCTAGAGGGACACAGGACATTGAGAGCTGGCAGTACCACCCTTGCCTTGCTCAGCTTGGATGTTTTGTTCTGATAGGGGAGGAGTTCTGAGTTAAGCCTCAGCCTCAAGGTTCTTATTGGACCTTCTGGGGTCCCAAACACATGAAAGAAAATCAGGGTCTGTACAGTAGCCACTGGGAGCCTCAGGTAGGTGTGTAGCCTGGAGTCGGGAGAAAGGAAGGCACTTGTGTTATAGAGAACACCACAGCATAGAGGGTTTCCACCAATTCTCATGAAAGAGAAGGATGGTGTCCAGAATAAAAACCTCTTGGGAGAGTCCAAACAATTTGAATGCAATTCTATCCCTCCTACTGCATTGGAAGTGAGCTTTAAAAGTCAATTTCTTTCTCCTGAGTTCAGAGTTCCCACCTCCCTGAGCCTATCAAGGCATGATCCAACCCCTCCTCCTCCTCACCCCTTCTGACATCCCTGAAGACCGCTTTGAGCAACAGCTGTCTTCTGTCTTCCTAGGTCTGCCTCAGAATCCCTGCAGGGAGGGTCATAAGGGTCTAACTTAAATACAAGGAGCCCCATCAAGTGATGTCCCATCTCTAAGAAGGGGATACAGGTGGCAAAACTTTTTACAGGGAGGAAATAAGTTTGATGTAAAAGAATTTTTCAGTGGAAAAAAAAGATGGAAGAGTTTTTCAGTGTTGAAGATACTTGTGCTTTAGAGGAGGTTACCACATTGGTAGCATCAAAGAGATGCTGCTAAGTTGGGAACAGACCCCCTGGTAGGACAGGCTGGTTGTTGCTGGGTGACAAAAGAGATACCAGGAAGAAGGAGTTCTCATGATAAGCCAAGATGAACCCATCTTCATATCAGCTTATCTTTTTAAATTCATTTCCAGGTAATTCTAGTTTTAGAGGTAAAAGCTAAATATTGACTCACAGGATGACATCATTTTCTCACCGGCATTTTTTCCAAAGGTGATTCAAAAGAGTTGCAGCTACAAAACATCTTTCCCAAGCCTATTTCACTTGGTACCATTGGGTGTTGTTGAGGATTACTCAGGGCCAGATTTGGTTAGCCTGTCCGTGAGTGGTCTCTGACAGCTGCAAGGGAGAGAGCAATTGTGTTTGTAGAGATGAGATCTCCCAGGCAGGAATGGCACGTGGGTTTTGTCTACAGCCCCTACTTGTCGCAGGATGTAGGGCAAGATTTCTGGGACCAGGCCCAGGAGGAGATAGGATCCATGTGAGGTTTCATGATGGGCTCTACAGTAGTGTCAAAATTGGAATTGATACCTGAAACTCAAAGATGGAATATCTTCTCTCATAGTAGAAGCTAGAATAAAATAAAGGAAAGGGGGAGGGAAGGGTAAGATTACAGAAAGAACCAAACAAATACAAATTAACAAATGAATGAAAGGAAGCCTAGTAGAGGAAGAAGAAGGGGAGGGGAGGGAGGCTGGGAGGGAGAAAAGGGAGGAAAAGGTGGGATCCTGAACTGAAACTGATTTCCATGCATGTCTGAGTTTGTCAGGAAGAACCCAACTACTATGTGTAACCATTAAGAGCTAATTAAAAAAAAAAATGGAATTGAACTTCTTTCCAAACATGGACTATGTGGTCCAGCTTTAGACCAAAGACTGAGGACACAGCAGATACCATATTCCATGGGGCTCAGGTGCCCTGTTATGGTATTTCTGATACCAGGCCACCAAGGAGGTTAGGGAGGGGAGATGGGGTCCCACAGGCTGTTTGTGAGAAGAGGGGATTTGTGTACAGCTGTAATGCAATGCCTGTCCACATCCCCACCACCCATGTGCCCCAGGCTCCAGTTGCTACAGCTTTTGATCTTCCCATTCAGCTCTTCCCCCTAATCATTCATGGTGGGATGCTATCCCAAGGAGAACCAGTCCAGAATAATTCATGCTCTAAACTTAACCAAGGTTCTCCTAGCAGGGTCTCGGGGTGAGAATCAGGCTTTGCCCAGGTCACTCTTAGAGGTTGTGAATCCTCCCCTGGTGCTTAATTTCCAGACTCCGGTAGCTGTTCCAGCTCTGCTTTTGTTGAACCTACTACCTAGAAAGTGTGGTCTCTGCTCTCCCCCAACCCTCTGCCTTCCTACTGGTTTCAGACCTATTGATGCAATCAATGCTTATGAGGCTTTTTCTTCAAAGCATCTTTGGACTGATCTAGGTCTTTCTGGTGAGGGGTTTCCCAGTCAGGACTTCACAAAGTCCAGGATGGTGACCCCAGCTCATCACGTAAGTGCAATACTTCACGTTGTAGATCTGGGCCATGTGGCTGCCCTGGGAAGCAGATCATCCCCGTTTCCTGTATGAGGGTGGTGAAACAGCAATAACTGGGTCCAGGATGCTGGGCTTGGCATGTTCCATGTCATCATGTTGAGCAGTGAAAGCTCCCCGATGGGGTCTGGGGTGGGTAGTGTGGGGCTAGGGTCTTCTCAGAAGACCAGCTCTGTTCCTGGGGGCTTTCAAACCCTGCCTGCCTGTGTTTGAGTTTATCTCATTGTGAGTGAATTAATTGTTGTGCAACCTGGAGTGGTGAGACAAGTTAATTACATAATTACTGCAAAATGACATGTTATTTCATGGCTGCAATATGGTAACTCTGTTGGAAACAATTGTAATTGCCCAGAAACTGCATTCGAGTGTCTCCGTTATCTCTCCATAACCATGTAATTAACTTGTGTTACAACTTTATCTGCAGCAAACTCTTAAGTTAAAAGTTAGGGTCTTGGGGTGGGCATGGTCATCCTAGACCTACGGGTCCAGGAAGGGTCTGGCATTGGGCGCTTTACTATAATCCAGGGAAATAATTTGTTCTTCCACATAGAGCAAGAAAATACTTCATTATGGACTCCAGTCCTCCATGTCTCTATGCACTCAAACTCATTCAAAAATTTACATTGCATATGATAATTATCATTGTATATGATAATTTCCTAGTCCCACAGCCACATCAAACCCACATCACACAAAAACACCCACTGTGGCCAGACTGACTGGCTCTTTGCCTCTCTTCTCTTGCATATACATGGGTGCAGCTCCTTTATAGAAGGCAGATGCCCCCAAAGTTAAGAACTTTTACCCCAAGATCCCTGGCCCTAGCCATCCCTTCCCATGGACTGGGCCTCAAAAACAATTACTTTCCAAGCACCCGTGAGAGCCAAGCTATCCTCCCACTTCAAAGTGGAAGAGCAGGCCTGGGGGCGGGGTGCTTCGAGGGTGTAGCCCAGCCCAACCAGTTCCGTGCCCAGGAACAGGCAGAGCTTCAGGCCATAGTCAGGCTATATCAACCCTTAGCTTCCGGCAGTGGTCAGGCTGAAAATAGCCCCTGGGAAAAAAGAAAGCAAGCTGCCTGATGGTGGGTGGGGAGCCCATTCTTACAGTTTTCCTTGTCCGGGCACTAGAATATCTCTTTTTAATACTTCTTAGTGATATGATAGCTTCTCAGGGCTAAGCTCTGTGCCTGGCCCTGTGGTAGTGTCCCTGCTGCTCAAGGTGAGCCTGGCTCAGCCAGGAAGGTGGAAAACACCCTGGTGTCTGCCTTTTTGCTGCAGGTCTGGCCGTCTTCTGGCCTGGGCTGAGTGCCTGCTGGCTTGCCTGTCTTCCTGCCTTGCCGACACCTGTGTGTCTGTCTGACCGTGTGTCCATTGGCTCGTCTGTCTCTGACTCTCTGGCGTCATTGCAAGTGGTGGTGTCTGCTGGAAAGAACTGGCCTGTCCCGGGGCTCTTCCTACGGTGTTCTGTCCTCACCATGATGTGCTTTGTTTTCCTGGCTTTCTCCATCTCTGGCTTTGCTTTCTAGTCCCACAGCAAGCTCCTCAGAGGGCAGGGGCTGTGTCCCATCTATGATTCAGCCTGTGTCTGATTTGCTCTGCCAGCCCACTCAGCATAGGTTGAGACAAAGTAGATTAAGGTTTGCTGACTGACTGACTGTCTCCAGCCAGCATGCGCCAAGTTGGAAGGAAACAGAATTGGTCTCACTCACTGAGGAGCAGAAAGTAAGACCCCAGGTCAGGTCCAAGACAACAAACACCGTCTGTCATCCTGAAAGGGAAGAGGGGTTGTAGGAAGGTTCTTCCATGATAGGAGGCTCAGGATTTAAGGTCCTACTGTGGAGCAAATCAGAGCTAGGCCTCCATCTGTGCAGTCTTTCTGGGGTCTCAGTGGGGGTCTCAGGAACACAGGATCATCTTGCCCTTCTTCTTAGAGGCTTGCTTAGAGCCAGGGTATATATGTTCTCAGCAAAGGGGAATACCCTAATTCTTGCCTGTGGCTGGGGATGGGGGACTCTGAGTTATTCCTTCCAGTTTCTTCCACCTAAGGCCAACCCCCTTGCTTGGCAATAGCACATGCTGGCCGTCCACTCCATACTCTACCCAGGGGGAGGGCACTCCAGGTTTGTGTCAGTCATGTGAACAACGCAGAGTAACATCCCCGGAAACATTCATAAGTTTAATCCACGCCAGTAATAAAATCGCATTACATTTCTCATAAAATAAATGTTCCCATTTATATACAGAAGACAGACTGTACAGGCCCAGCCCCAGCCCCAGAAGGGGTCACACACAGACAGGCGGCAGCAGTGGAGGAAGTGCCGCCCTCCCACTGAGGATGGAGAAGTTCTATGTCGGCAGGACAGTGGCTGGCCAGCCCTTGCTGGCAGAGTGGCTTGCTGGCCAGCCTGCCAGGCGGATGGCAGACAGACAGATGGGCCTGGAGGCCAGGCGCCGGGCGTTACTGAACCTGGGATTCAAAGGTGCCATTGAGCTGCCCCTCCTCATAGTCCATCTGACACAAGATCATGTTGTTCTTCAGGAAGAATTTGTCTCCCACGCAAAATCTAGAAAATCCAAGCGAAAGAGAGAGAAGCCATGGGAGGGATCCTAGTGAGTGACAGGACCCAGCCTGGCCCAGAAGGCAGGATGTGTGGGAGGTGGGGTCCTGGGATATGTTTGCTCCTTGAACTTTCTATGGGGGAAAAGTCCCACAGAAGGCCTAGTTAATTACCCTTAGCCAGGATCTGCAGTGTGAGATGCAGGACAGACAAGTCACAGAGGGGCCACAGGTCTCCTACCGTCAGGTCTCCCATGTGTGGGGGCATAGGGAGTGGAGAGGTACAGAAGTAACTTATCCCAAGAAAGGGAGAGAAAGAGAGCGCAAAGAAAGAAAAAGAGGAGAGGTGGTGAGAGATGGAGATAGAAAAGGGAGGTACAGATAAAATAGTTGGTTTTTCTCTCTCTCTGTTTCCCCTCCCCTACTTAGGAGGATGACTTAGTCGAGGGCATGTTTCCTCAAATACAATCTATAGGCTGCCTGGAAAATCCTTCTAGGATATCCTATTCTATCATTTCTTCTCCTACCCAAGGGAGGCTATGCTATGAATCTCTAATCCTTTACAAATATTGGGGGATCCCAGCCTTTCACTCAAAGATGTCCCCAGGGTGGCTGAGGTCTTCATTGAGCCCCAGGGTCACTGGCCCAGTCCCAGCAGATCCCAGTCAAACCACCAGGTGGCGATATAACTTCACCAACTCCTCCTAGTGGTGGGTCTGGCCAGAGCCTCCAGCCAGACCAGAGTTCCCTGAAGGTCCCTATGGACTTCACCCTCTGGGAATACTTGTGAATTCCTACCTGACCTGGGGGCTCCTGAGAAGAGGGTCTGCTTTCTGGTACTAGGCCCCTGTCAGGGGTGAAGGGCTCTGGCTCCTTAAGTACCCAGGGCTTCCCAAGGGATGGGGCACTGAGAAGGGCCCAAAAAAATGTCAAAAGCAGCGGGGCTGGAATCAGATTCACAAGAGTGGGATCAGGAATGAGTGGCTAGTCCCTGCAGATCTAGACTGTACATAAACTCACATGCATGTATTTACACATAAGGATACTCTGTACACATACCCCTATATATAAACATTTGAAACACATTCACAGGCATACTCATCTATGTACACACAGTACACACACACGCCCCTTGCACATGGACATTTAAAAACACACACATGTACACATATGTACATATGAATGTTAATTCATACATATATACCCACTGTACATAGACATAGACATGCATACTATGCATATACAGTAAACTCATGCATACCTTATCATTATATTCATTCAGAAATGTGCCATATGTGCACACCCAGTATTGGGGTATGCACATTTCACATCAAAGCTTAGGCATACATAAAACTCACGCACATATGTGTTCATGACAACATGCATACTCAGCCACACAACATGCGCACAACCCACATTTGCATGCCCACCTCCATAGCACTCCTGGCCCACCCAGCATGTCTCAGGCTGGGGTCTGGGGAGTATGTTGGGTCAGCTACAGGTCCAGCACTCACCTCTGGTTGCAGAGCTGGCAAGCGAAGCAGTCCAGGTGATACACATTGTCCCGGGCTCGCATCACCATTTCGAAGGCTGGGATCAACTTGCTGCAAGCAGCACAGTTTCCTGTTGTGCCAAACAGCCTGCCAGAGAAAGAGCACAGAGGACTCAGAAGCTTGCCCAGGAGCTGGGGGATAGGGAAACTGCCTCTATCAGAGCCACTCCCAGCCTGCGGGACACAGCTTGCCTGGGAAAGGGGTAAATGAACTAATGTCATCATCTAGATCTTGCCAAAAAATTGGCACCCTACTCCTAGCGAGACTGTGGAGGGGGATAGGGTTTGGCTGATACTGCCCCCCCAAACCCCTCCCAGGTTCCCACTAGGGTCCATCAAGCACCTTGAGCCAGCAGGAGACCATTAGAATGGGCTCTGGGAAAAGGCTCCAGACTCACACAAGCCTGAGTTTAAGAGGCAGTCTGCCCATCAAGGGTTGTATGTCCTTAGGCAAGTCACTGAATCCTCCTGAGCTTTTCTGAGCCTTGTTTACCACAACTGTCAAACAAAGACCAAAATACACTCCTCACAGGGTTGTTGTAAACTCTTAGTCACAACTCATTTGGCAAACACCTGACGGGGTTTCCATGGGTCAGGTACCACTCTAAGAGCTCACAAAGATGACCTCATTTGATCCTGACAGTAGCCCTGCAAGGTGGATATTTGTATTAACCTCCATTTTCAAGATAAGAAAAATGAGCCAGTGGCACATGCTTATAATCTCAGCAGATGGGGAGGCTGAGGTAGTTGGATCACAAGTTCAAAGCCAGCCTCAGCAACTTAGTGAGGCCCCAAGCAACCTTGTCTCGAAATAAAAAATAAAAAAGGGCTGGGGATATGGCTCAGTGGTTAAGTGCCCCTGGGTTTAATTCCTGGAACCAAAAAAAAAAAAAAAAAAAAAAAAAAAAAAAA
>NW_026000174.1:21719845-21751886 GCF_001458135.2 Marmota marmota marmota
AAAAAAAAAAAAAAAAAAAAAAAAAAGAAGAAGAAAAAAAGGAAGAAAGAAAAAAGAAAGGGGGAAAAAAGGAAGAAGAAGAAGAATGAATCCTAGGGAAGTAAACAACTTGCCAAGGTCACATGGCCTGGATCTAGGGGGAGGGAGGTTCTCTATACCACTATATGATGCAGCCTCCCCACCTTTAAAATTATAGGGCTTGATTAAATCCTTTTCCTGCAGTGAATTGTGTTACTTGCCCAAGTCTCCCTTTCCTTCTCTGAACCTCAGTTTATACTTCTGTAAAACCAGAATGCTGGACCAGATGATTCTTTCTAAAGATGCATCTAGATCAGAACTGATGCCCAGAAGATGTTCCAAGGGCATGTAGCACAATGCCCCCTTGAGGTTGGCACCTCTCCTCAACTGCTGGCTGTAGAGCTCTAGGGAGAGAAACTTCACTTCCTTCCCAGGCAGGCCAATCCATGGCTGGATGATCCAATGGTCTGCGCCAACCAAGCTCCTCCTTGCTTCTCTTCTGCATAGAGGTGGGACAAGCCCCAAGTGAGGCAAGGGGGCTGAAAGGCAGGCAGGAGGCCCCAATAATCCCAGATTTGTCCAGCTCAAGCTCTGGCGCCTACAGACGAGCTTGGTTCCATTATTCATCAGCCTGAGCTGCCTGGTGGCTCAGATAAAGGCAGACAAAGGCTGTGTCACAGCATTTGCCTGCCAACAGGGGCCTTCCTGCTACCAACCCAAGGAGTGGTTGCTGCAGAGGGGCAGGCTCAGGACAGCCATACCTTTGGCTGAGCAGCTCAAGAAAGTCACACCCCTACCCTGGCCCACTGGTCTACTGGCCCCCAAAGTCATTCTGTGTCATTCCAGAGTACAGGAAAAAGATCTTTCAGCCCCTGGGAGCTGTCAGTGCCAAGAATGACACAGGCTCTTTGGTTCTCCTGACAAGCACGTCAAACTCGTTGGTCCTCCCTCTAAAAGTCCTTTGGATGGTCTTCCACCTCTCCCTGGCATGGTAGGTTCAGCTGCCCAGGTGGATACCCTAAACCTCCAGACTTGAAGGCCCTTTCTAGGTCCCCAAGGGGTGATTCCCAGGAGCATCCTTTACCCCTCCTCCTGGCCTAAGCCTCTTCACTCCAGCCCCAGCCAGAGCACTAAGCCACAGATCCTGTTTCATTACATCATCTTTTTAAACTCCTGCAAAAGGCAGGAGTTAGAAGAAAAAGTACAGACAGGTAAATCTCAGCCTCTTCAGGGAAGTAGAGGAGCTTCCACTGATAACCCCACCCTGTTCCAACTTGCCCTGATTTTAGTATAGGAGCCCCACAGCCCTTGTCCCAACCTGTTAATTAATGCGATGGGCCTTCCTTCCCTACAAGGCCCGGCCACCATCCAGCAGTCTGTGACAGAGCCAAATGCAGGTGCTGGGTCTCAGCCAAGGCCCCTGCTTTGTGGCCTCCTTCCAGCCTTGCTGATGTCATAAATGGCCTGAGGGAGAGTTAATTGGGGGACACAGCCCCAGGGGATGAGATCCAGGTTGTGGGGAGAGGGTATTAGAGCTCTGAGGAATGCAAGGCAAGGAAGCAGGATTCTTTTCACCATTTCACAGGGAAATAAACTGACCTCCCTACCCCAGAAAGCTAGAAGCCAAAGGTTCAGAGCTGGTTCAAACCCAGGTCTTTAAGCTCCAGCATTAGCTTGTCCTAGGGTATGCAAGGCTACCTGCCAGGCTCCAAGGCAGATGGGATACCTAATCCCAAGCACCACCTGGAAAGGGAGGGAGTTGGGCACTGGGAGAGAGATGGGCAGGAGACTCCATCAGAAAGGAAGGCCCAGGCAAGCCTGAGCTTCCCCACCTGCTCCTCAAAACCCCTCTGAGGTGTCCCCTCCCAGATTCCAAGAAGGGGTGTGTCAGAAACACCTGGCAAGGGCTGGAGCCAGGCTGGTGTCCTTGGGAAGTTGCTACAAAAGCCTGCCTGGACCAAGCTGGCCCCAAGTCCAAGGAGTTAAAGATATGGGCCAACCCTCAGGTGGCTCCTGGGGCATCTGGGAGATGCAGGGCAGGGGTGAGGCAGTGAAGAATGGGCTGTGCACAGGGGTGCTGTGGCTAGAGCTGTGGCAGAGTCACGCTGGACCTGGAAAGATGGGGGTGCTCTCCAAGCAGTTCGGGGCTGGGGAGGCTCTGCGAAGGGGCCCACCTCAGATAGTCACGACGGCACAGGATGAGATTGGCCTTGGTGTAGAGGGTGGAGCCCACCTCGCCCAGGCGGCAGTCACAGCAGGCACACTTGAGGCAGTCTTCGTGCCAGTACTTGTCCAGTGCCTTCAGCAGGTAGCGGTCCTTGATTTTGCGGTTACAGCCTGCACAGCCCTTCTGTTTCCCTTTGGGCTGGACGGAGAGCATCGGCACGCCTGTGGAAGAACAGAAAAACAGATGGACACAGGACTGGCTTGTGGCTCTGGGCCTCAGGGCACATTCTTCTTCTGGGAATGGGGAATTTACTGCTTCTTTCTGCTGCTTCTGCTAGGTTTGGGGCTCCCAGGAGCCCTCACTTTCTACTTTCTCTGTAGTAACTTTCTCTCCTGGCTCTGGATCCTGCCCTAGGAGCAGCATGGCCTGGCCTGCTTCCTGGCCCTGTGAAGAGGCTGCAAGCAGCAACAGCGAGCCCCGAGTCTGCTCTGCTCCAGGGCACACACAGCCTCCTTTCTGGCCTTAATGAGCCACTCCTCCTCTTCCTGGCCACTGCCCCTGTGCAGTGTGATCTGGAGAGGCTGAAAGCCCTCTGCACGCAGCCACCATCTCATGGACTTCCAGCCACAGGCCTAGGAATAGAGTCCATTAGAATTCCCAGATCTTTCTTGCCAACTTGTGTGTTCCTCACTGTGCAATGGACAATGTGAATTGACCATTCCAATCTAGTCAGGCTAAACCTCTTGGTCTACAAGTGCAGAACTGTGGGAATATCAGGAAGAAATTGAGTGTGATTAAAATACTCCCCAAAGAGCTCATGTGTCAGGCAATGTAGCAATGTTCAGAGGTGAAAAGACTGGATTGTGAGAGCTGTAACCTCATCAGTGGATCAATCCACTTGATGGATTAATAATTTGAATAGGTAGTAACTATAGGCAGGTAGGGCATGGTTGGAGTAAGTAGGTCACTGGAAGCATGTCCTTGGAGACTATATCTTGTTCCTAGTTCCTCTCTTTTACTCTCTGCTTCCTAGCTGCCATGAGCTGAGCACTTTCCTTCACCAGACCCTTGCACCATGATGTTCTGCCTCATCTTGGGCCCAGAGTAATAGAGTTGGCCAACCACGGACTGAACCTCTAAAACTGTGAGTTCAAAATAAACTTCCTCCGCTGAGTTGCTCTTTTCAGGTATTTTGATCACAGCAATGACAAAAAGCTGACTAACCCAGTGAGAGACTCCTGGGACACTCCCAAGAGGGAACAGGAGCTTCTGCAGTCCTAGTGCCTGCAGAGAGGTGGGACCCTCTGGGGGTCTCCTCAGGACGCTTCAGCCAGAGTCAAATATCTACTTGCCCTCACCTGAGAGGGATGTTTGGAGCCTTGGGGCCTTGAAGGCTGGGAGGGAAATGTGGGGGTTCTCAGGAACCTGGCCTGAGACTTTGCGAGTGAGGTGCCTGGGAGAACTGCCTACAATCCACCCCTCCTGAAAGCAGGGGTGGGGTGGAGGCAGGTGTCTTCCCTGACAAAGGCACAGCTGGATGGAGGAGTTGAAGGAGCCTCCCCTGCCTGCCTCCCCACCTTTCCAACAAGGCCTGAAGTCTCCAAAGGACCACTGCTCTCTCCAGGGCAAGAGTTCAGCTCCTGTCCCCTGGTTATCACTCCCATTCCTGGCCTTGCACCTGCCCCCACCTGGGGTGCTAGGCCAATTTCCCTTTTCTTTCCCCCTTCAGGTATGGCTTTCCTCAGGCTTCAGGGGACAGTCAGTCATCAAGGGGTCTCAGTCTCAGAATCTACAGATGTCAGTCAGAAGGCCCTCAGTTCTTCCAGTCATAGGCTCTTATTCTACAGATGGAGAAACTGAGGCCCAGATGGCTAGAGGGGGCCAGGGTAAGCCAACCATCAAGTTGGTCCTGCAACTCTTTCCCTCTCTTATGCTCTTTTTCAGCCCAGCTATATCCTCAGACTTCTGTAGCAGAAGGGGTTGGCCCTTGGGCCAGAGCAGCCTTCTCTGCAGGGAGGGAGCCAGGCCTGCTGCAGGAACAGCGGGCAGGTGAGGGCAGGGAGGAGGCACCACAGGCTTCTCTCTCCTCCCTTCTCTAATGCCCCCAGGGCCAGTCTGTTAGCTGGGAAGTTTTGCTGCTTAATTTCCTTAATGCAGCTCTAAAGGTTAATTGGTCTGAGAGAGTGATGGGGCTCAGGATGATGCTGTCCTCAGGCTTGCCTATATCTCCTCTGGTAGGGTCCAGACTGTCCCTGTCACAGAGCTCTTAAGGATCCCATAGAGCAAGTCCCCTAAGAGCTGAGGGTCCTATGAGGCTCCGTGGCCTTGCCTATAGGGATAAATAAGGTATAGGAAAATAAGGGAGAAGTTAAAAATGGCTGGATTTAGGGAAGGCCTAGGGTTCAAAGAGTGGGACTTTTGTCCCTGAGACCTGTCGAGGGAGTACCCAGCCAGCACAGCTCTGCATGTAAATACTAACTCTAATCTCTATCTTGAGCACCTGTAAGGCTGATGTCCTCCTTGTTCACCTGGGCTTGCAGCAGGCCTGGCTCCTCCCTGCATCAGAGCCCCTGCCAGGGTTCTTGATTTGTGTGATTATTGGCAGGTGGGTGTCTTTATCTCCTCAGGGGATACTCCAGCCCACTAAAGTATACCCCCCAAATTAAGGGGACCAGTGGAGACCCCAGCACTAGAAGAATCTGTCCTACTCCTTCTTCTATCTGGGCAGATTGGCCTTCCAAGTTCAGGCTCCAGCATGCCTGGCTGCAGAGCCAGCAGGCTCAGCTGTCATCCTAACACTCTGGGGTGTGACACCTAGAAGAGCATGTGGAATTCCTGAGCAGCAATCCATAAGCTGTTCTTGGTTCCTTCTCTCTCTGCTTGTGCCCAGGCAGGCCTGCCACATGCAAGTTATCTAGAAAGTGTGGGCACCCCTCCTGTGGTGTGCGGAACTCTGGTTTCCTACGCACTGCAGAACTCTAATAGAAGCTGTGTGGCTTCTGCCAAAGCGTCCCATGTGCCCCATGGCATGAAACCCCAAGGCCAGAGCAACGAGGGACCCTTGAGATTTATCTGCTTGGAAAGGCCAAGGTCCTGGGAGAAGCTGGTCACAGAGTGTGCCTTTGGATGGACCTGGACTGGATTCCATATCTGCAGCTTCTGGTCAGGTGGTCCAAAGCTGGTGTCTGGTCTTCCTGGGCCTCAGTTCCCTTTCCTTCCCAGGAAGGAAAACTGAAACAATCCTTTGTTTCCCACTGAGGATGGAAGAGCTCTGGGAGTCACACAAGACAAGGGAATCTTTCTTTGGTCCTTAGGGAGCACCGCATGTGGCTTGCTCCACTGGGCTAGTCCAGGAGACTCAAAAATGTCCCCAGGAAGGTGAACAACTTTAAGCCAGGGAGCATCTTCAGTCTCTGACTCCCCAAATGGAGGGGAATGCTACCCAGAGGGTCCAGGCTCTCACTCCATGTCCTGCCTCCCAGCCCCCCACCCAGCAGGCTAGCCTGCCCCCTGCAGACCCTTCTTCCCTCCCTCCCTCCCTCCCTGCCTGGCTCTGGAAGCTAAGCCTCAGGCCATGCACTTTCCATTAAGGAGATAGCATCCCTTTGCTGAAGTCCATTTGGGATCCATTTTAGTGTTATCTAAAAATCAAATCTACATGGTAATCCTTTTAATGTACTCCTGACTTCAGAAAAAAACAGCTTTGCGCTCCTTCAGGAAAGGTTTTAAAGCATTACCCAGTAATTACTACTCACCCATGAAAACACTGATATTTTTACAATGGATGATGTTTGTGCCGACACACACGCCCGGGCACACGCTCAGGCGCTCACAGGGCGTTGAGCAAAATAACCAGTTCACTGGGCCTGTGTGTCACCCCTAAATTTTAGGGTATGGGGGAACAACATTTAAGGGGAAACAAGTCAAACTCCAACCCCTACCTCTATCGGGGTGGGGTGGTGGCAGGGCAGCTGGAGAGAGGCAGCCGGGCTACAGGGACAGCCTCCTGGTCTGACTCATCGGCTGCCAGACACTTACCCTCAGTGGGTAATCTGGGACAAAGCCAGACAGCCTGGGTGATGGGCAGGGGCTGCCAGAGGTCATTCTGCCTCACCTGCATTCTTGCTCCAGTTAGGAGAGAAGTTCTTTTTACACGGACCTCCAGAGTTTCCTGCCAGGGCAGACTCCAGGCCTTGGCGATGCCTATCCACCTAGCACAGCCCAGGCTGCCCCGCAAGCCCAGCATATGGACTTTTTCAGAGGCCAAGCCTGTGGGCTCCCAAGCCCAGTGGTACCTCCAGCTCGGCCAGTGGCATTAGTTGCTGTTACTTACTCCCACTGTCCACCAGTGAGCTCCTTCCTCCAAGGCCAGTCTTCCACCAGTGTGTCTATTCCTCCCAGCTCCAGGTCATTCCAGGCCATGCTCTGTGCTTCCCCTGCCAGGGACCACTGTGGCCAGCACTGGGGACTCTACTGGGCATCTGGGAACCCTCCCACATGCCAGTGCGTCCTGCTTGGCACTGCTGGACCGACTCCTGGCAAAATCCTGGAACGCTGTCCTTTCCATCCCACAAGTGGCTCTCGTTTGCTCCTGTTCCAGGCCTGCACTCGCCACTGCTCCAGGAAGAAATGTCTCAGTCCTGTCCACGACCTCCCTTCCCCAAAGGTCAGAGTCAATGAGGGCCCAGGCTAAAAGCTCAGACCTGAAAGAACGGTGGCCCTGGAGCAGACCCCATCACCTTTCTGGGGAATGGGGCCATACAGTCTCTTTCCACACAGACTGTAGAGAGGCAAGAAGGAGTCACCACCCTGTGACCACAGCACAGAGGTTGGCACCAGCTCCACCCAGGGGATGCCATCCCTGCTTGGCTTTTTATTACTGCTTTTTTTTAAAAAAAATGTATTTTTTAATTTTAGGTGAATACAATATCTTTATTTTATATTAATTTGGTGCTGAGGATCAAACCCAGTGCCTCATGCATGCTATGCTAGGCAAGCGCTCTACCACTGAGCCACAACCCCAGCCCCCTGCTTTTTTTTTTATCTTGACATAACTTCAAACTTTTTGAGAACAGTAGAAAGAATTCTGTGTCCTCTTCACCCAGATTCCCTAAATGTAACCTTTCATCACAGTTGCTTTATCTTCCTCTTTCTTTCTACCTATCTATAATTTCCTCCCAAATCATTTGAGAGGCTCTCTACCAAAATACTTTGGTATGTAAATATTTTGCATAATCACAACACAATAATCAAACCCAGGAAATTATCATCCAAGTAATATTCCCATCTAACTACAAATCTTATTCTAATTTCAACAATGCCCCCAATAACATTTTTTTTTTCTGGTACTGGGGATTGAACCCAGGGCTGCTCTACCACTGAGCTACAATCCTAGCCCTATTTATTTATTTAGAGACATGGTCTTGCTAAGTTGCCCAGGCTGGCCTTGAGTTTGTGATCCTCCTGCCTCAGAGTTCTGAGTAGCTGGGATTACAGGTGTACCCCACTATACCTGGCCCAATAATATTTTTTATGGCAAAGTTTTGGGTCACACATGGTGTTCAGTTGTCTACTTAAACATGGAAGAATTTCTATGCCTTGCCTTCAAACATACGTATGTTTGAACCCTACAAGCCAGTTATTGTATGAAATATCCCTCAATTTGGGTTTGGCTGATACTTTTATCCAGATGACCTTAATTAACCATGTGCCTCAGTTGTCTTTTTGCTAAAATGGATAGGAAAGCCATAGTTATAGAGTTACCATTAGCTATAAAGGAGTTAAGGTATGTGACATCCTTAGGACTAACGGAGCTTGACAGTAAAGTTAGCTCTAATGAGTGTTACCCCATTTAGCACTCAGGGGAGGACAACCCCAGTCACAGCTCCATCTCAGGTCTCCAAAATAGTGAGGGATATTTATTTTGCAGAGTGATAAACTGATCTGAATGTGCCACTGTGGTTAAAATAACAGAGGCACTGGTTAGGATCTGGTACCACCCAAAGGCCAGTCTAGTGGTCAGTGCATGTGTGTGGATGAGGTCAGCCCTCTCCATTCAGCAGGCTGGCCTAGTGATCACTCAAGTGTGAAGTGGTGGCTGTGGCAGCTCAGAGGGCAACTCAGGAGGTCCCTCTGGAGGTCTGGGGAGACCCCTGGGGACACGGGCAGGTATAGCCTTGGTATTTCTTATAATCCCTCAATGTACCTCAGTCCTGGTTCCATACCAGTGCCCAGGTCTTCCCTGGCCTGGGATGAGGAGGCTCAGTTGCAGGCCCTGCTCAGAGCTCACAGAGCACAACACAACTGCTCATTGCAGTTCTGGGGCTCCCCTTCCTCACCACAGCAATGCCTCTGACCCCTGGGACAGGGAGGGAGCCTAGGCTGAGCAATCTGCAGGGAGAAGATGCTGATTGAGTACCCACCAGTGTTCAGCTTCTAAGGGCTTTGTTCATAGCTGCCTTATGAAATAGGTATAAATAGGTATCATGATTACTACCATTTTAACAATGAGGCATGAGAAGTTCATAACTTGTCACAGTTAGTAGAAGACAGCTGCGATTTGAACCCTGGCAATCTGTCTCCTGGGCGCAATCGCCTGACTCATCTGCTAGATGCAAGGCTGTATGCTGAGGTGCTTAGAGACCCAAACAGGAGACTTTACGGAGACTAAGAGACACAGGAAGGTTTGCGATTGTGGCTCATACAGCCACAGGACACATGCAGAGCACACAAATACTTACCCATGTATGTGTGATCACACAGGTACAAAAGGAGCACACAAGGAGAAACTGTGTCTGTTTTTTCACCCCACAATAGTTTTATTCCAGTGCCCAGCCAAATGCTGGCATATACTAGGTGCTCAGTAAGTTACACAAAAATATACACCCATGAATTCCAAGCATGCATGTGCATGGTGTGTATAAGCATGCATTTGGTGTATTCACATAAATATACACCTTGGCACAGATGCACACACCTGAATGGGCTGTCATGGGGATGTTTTCTGTCTTAAAAGACTACAGCTCCAAAAAAGGGGATCATAGCTAAAAATAAAGCTCTGATTTTAACAAACCCCCAAGTGGCCTAGAAATAGAAGGAAATGGAAGACAATGAGCCCCTTGGGTTCACCCAGGTGGATCCACATAGAGCCTTGGAGATTGTCCAGAATTCAATCCAAAAGCCTCACATCCTCAGCTGCAAGGGTATGGGGGTAATGGGCTTGAGAGGTCTGGGTCCCTGCCAACTACAAGGTCCTCTGCCTGCCCAGGGCCACACCTAGACCTGGAACTACAGAGCAGGCTCCCAACAGGGCCTGCCGGCAGCCCCTCCTGAGCATCAATCCCCTTTAATAAGGAAATTTGAAAGTGTAATCTAATTCTGCAGAATCTCTTTAAATCTCGTTTTCTCAGAAGTAACTTCATTTCGCACGGACACATCCAGCCTTGTGAGAAGGCCTCCATTTCACACCAGTTTTATCTCCACAATTTCTCGTCTCGCTGCACTCCTATCCCAGGGTCTTGCCATGTGGCAGGCAAGGCCTGAACTAATAGCATTTCCTACTCATTTGGAATCAAAAGCCAACGAGAACAACTGTTGAAACGCGTGGCCACAGCCACCTCGCTCACGCTTATTTCTGCCTCCTCTACGCACCCATTCACAGGAGGTTGTTTACTGAATCGGATGAAGGAGGGAAGTGGGGGGTCCCATGGCCTCCAGCCCCCCACTTGGGTAGGGAAAGGAAGTCTGGGAGGCTGGACTTGGCTCACAGAGTGGGGGTCTGCTCAATGGAGGGACTGGCACCTTTGACTCTGGTGCTTCCCCTAAGGGGAGTCACAAGAGGCAGGTAGTATACACTTATGGACCACGGACTCTGCGGACACATGGCCTCAGCTTGAGTTCTGGCTCTGTCGCTTCCTAATTTTGCCTCAATTTACTCACCTACAAATGAGAATAGCCTATTTTGAAAGATCATTTTGAAGATTAATTTAAATAATAGGTGCAAAATACTTATAATAGAATTTGACATAATAGTTTAAAACAATCAGCTAAAAAAATTTATATATATTTTAAGGCCCAATATTTCTATTCCTAGGTATATGCCCAACAGAAATGAGAGCTTGTATCTACCAAAATGGATAAAGGAATGTTCATAGAAAATTTTTTTCTAATAATAGCTCCAAACTGAAAACAATATGAATGTTCAGTCATAGAAACAGATAACAAATTATGGTTTATTGATGCAATTGAATACTATGCAGCAATAAAAAAGAAAGGATTATTAACACACACTACCTGGTTGAATCAGACAACATAGAGTTAAATGAAAGGAGCCAGACACAAAATGTACGTACTATATAGTTCCATTTATATGCACTTTCCAAACAGGAAAGACTGATGTGATGTCAGAATAATGCTTACTTGAAGGGAAGGGGACTGAATTATAAACTGAGAGGAGATATGAGGAAACCCACTGTTTAAACAGGCTTACACATGTGTAAAAACTCATTGAATGGAAGGAACATTTGAGACTTGGATTTTTTATACATTATACTTCAATTATAAATAGAACTAAGATGGAGACCCTCTCAGACAGAACTCTGGATACCTATTCATAAAACCCACCATCTATTCAGCATTTCCTGGGCCAGCTGCTGGGCTCAATTATTTCAGTGAATCCTCATATGAACTCTGAGGTACTATGTGATTACCCACATTTCACAGATGAGAAAACACAGGACTAAAAATGTTGGGGCCCTTATCCAAAGTCACACAGCTCAAAGACTGCAGAGTGACAATGAAATCCTGGACCTCAGGCTCCCATTCTCATTCAAGCCTGCCCTGCTGCCTCCCTGCACAGCCAGTGTGAAGGAGGAGACTGAATTGGTTCTCCAGCGCAGCCTGGATGCTGGAAGACGCTGAGGGTGGGGTGCTGCATGCTTAGAGCAGTGTGGAGGTTCCGACCAGGAGGAATGGCTGTCCACGCAGGGCACTCATTTCATGTTCTGCGGGTGGGAGGGCCACAGGTTGTTTCTGCTCACCTGCTGGTCCTTCAAAAGTTGTGGCTGCTGTGAGATCTTTAAAGGGTTTCTAGGTGTGGCCAGCAAGGTGACAAGGGGACAAAAACTAAGAGGACCTGGGGCTGGAAAGGCAGCAGAAAGGTCATGCAGAAGCAGAGCCAAGATGTTTACATTGCAGCCTTGAGAGGGACAAAGAGGCCTTGAGATGACACATGATGCTTAGGAACAGACCCAACTATGGTGGGGCTAGGTGGGGAGAGCTGGGGGGGCCCAGAGCCGCAGTAGGGGAGGGAACCTTAACCAATGGCCAGGACCTTGTGTATGAATGAGGGGGGGTGGGGAGTGGAGAGGGTCCTAAAGGGGGGCTGGCACCGAGGAAGACAGTTAAAGAAGTACAGAAATTCTCGCCTTCTCTAAGGTGCAAAGGTTTTCCTGCTCTCTCTAGTCCACCACAGGAGGAAAGCCCTACGGGGAGGTCTGCTCAGTCCCACCCTCAGCATCAGCAGCCACTGTCCTCACATTCGACTGGATGATAATAAACTGCATCACCCCTTGCTGAGTGCTACTTCGTGCCAGGAGCTTTACACTTGTTAACTCAGCTCCTCATGACCCTGAGGCTGTAGAAATGATGCAACTTGCCTAAGGGAGGCCTGGGAGTGTCCAAGTGAGGCCAGAAGTACATGCTGCTGGCCAGGAAGTGCCCTGTGCCCTTCCTGCTCTATCCTAAAACCAGAGGTAGTACTGTCACCTTTTTTTCTAAGCAATGGCAAAGTGAACTTACACTTGGACCTGGTTTGGACCCTGCCAAAAGAAGATTCTAAAATACCCCTGGCAGGGATATGTCAAGGCCTGGTAGGCTGACTGGCCCCAGAGGCTGAACATATTGGAACCCTGGGAGGGGCCATTTCCTGTGAAGAAATAGGAAGCAATAGGTATTTTCACAGTGTGTTTTGGTGGAGGCAAACCTGACCTTAGCAATGTTGCATCTAAAGCCAAACATGCTATGACCTTGGAGTACCCAAAGATGAAGGGGCTGAGGTATTCCTACTCATGCCTTACAGGCCTTTGTTATGGAGGGAAGTGAGCCCAGTAAAACCCAGAGTGGATTGTCTTAGTCCTTCTTATGGATCGGATGTGAGGTGTCCCCCAGAAGCTCATGTGTGAGACAATGTAAGAAGGTTTACAGAAGAAATGATTGTGTTACAAGAGCCTTAACCCAATTAGCGACTTAATCACCTGATGCGATTAGTTGAGTGGTAACTTGGCTGAGAACTTGCAGGAAGGCCCAGAGGACACTCTGAGTGAGGGTCTGGGGCAGGTTCACATGGGATCTGCTCTTGCAGCCTCATGAAGTTTTCTGTGGTTCTTTACTGAAGAACCTAGACACACAGGAAACTGCATGTGCTCCTTTGGAGACTCAAGTTAACTACATAGTCATCTGTGGCATGGGAGCAGGCATCCTCTTTCAATTCCTCAGTGTGCCTATAGCCTCAGATTTATCTCAAAGGCAACAGGTCTAAAATGAGACTCCTGATTTCCTCCCTTGAGCCGAGCCCTGGTGCCCTCATCCCTGGCTTCCTTTCTTGATACCCACACCATCATCCACCCAGAGGCTCCTGCAGAAACTCAGCATCATCCTCACCCTCTCCCCCTGCCACTTTCTGTACCCACGCCACCTTCTTCCTGTTTCCAGAGCTACCGCCATCTTTCAGCACACCATAGCAGAGCCCCCAGCAGCCTGCTGGTGTCTAGTGCCTACCACCCCGTCTTCATTAGTGTCCATAAACCAGTCCTCATTCAGCAGCGGGAGAAGTCTTTCCAAACAAATCAGGGCAAGTCACTGCTCAGCATGGAACCCTTCTTCCATAGCTTCCAGGGACTGAGCATAACACCCCTACTCTTCATCTAGCCTACAAAACCCTCACGTGGTTGGGCCCCTGCCTCCCCCGTCGCACTGAGCTCCAGCAGCACTCTGGATCTCCTTCCTGCCTCAGAGCCTTCAGATGTGCACACACCTTCCCCGCCCCATCCTGGAGCTTCAGCTTAAATGTCTCCTCAGAGAGGCCTTTCTTACCTCATTTCCTCAAATGACCTGCCCTCCCGTCCCCTCCACCCCTGGTCATTTCCTTCAGGGTTTTTAATCATAATTTGTAATTATTTCATTTTTCTTCAGTGTGCTTACCAGAAAAGTGATCGGTTTCTCTTCAAACAGCAGAAGTCCCATGAAGGCCTGTTCTTAGGGCCTTGTCTATCTTGTCTATCATTGTATCCCCAGTGTTGAACCCCACAGCAGTGGCTTTTAAAAATATCAGTTCGACTAATGAAATGAAGAGACTGGGTGGAAGCTATCCAGATATTATTGGTGAGAGTTTGCTGGCCAGAGTGGGCTGATTCAGATTGGCAGGCTCCCGAGAGTGGGGCCTTGATCAGGCTTGTTGCTGTCCCTGTGCCACACATCCCAAGACACCTGTGGCTCTATGGCTGTAACAAAACATGCAGATCCAACTGCCTCAGCACCCAGGTCCCACTGTAATAGCAACCAAGGTTTTTGAGAGGCACATTCCAGGGCCTCAGCTACAAAACAACAATACTCATATGAAGTGCAAACCCTTTATCCCTTCAAAAAAGGAATAGCAAAATTCTGTCCTTTAGCCTCTGCAGACCCATGAGGAAGGAGACCTCTGCTCTCTGTCTACTTTATCCATAAATACTTCATCCACCCCTCAGGGAGTGGCAGGCAGAGCTTAGGTCTGGATGTAAGACCAGCAGCTCAGTCTTTTCCTCTGCAGTTCTGGCCTGGGCTCCTCCTCTCCTAGACACAGACCTAGCCTCCCTCACTCCCTGCAAGTCCTGTTTCAGCCTCTGGGGGCCAGTGAGAGGAAATGAGTCCTGGATTTTGTGACTGAAAAACCCCAGGTCCAAGTCTTTCTCGGTCTGGATCCCCTATCCCCAAGCCATCCTGGGCTGCTGGAGCCTGTGCCCAGGTTCTTTAGCAGGATGCTGCCTGGAGCTACACAGCTGTGGGGACCAGAGGGAAAGCATCTGGAAGCTGTGTTCTCCAGACAGCAATTCAGGTGCTCCCTGGGCACCCTCGAAGCCCGCGTCACCCATCTAATGAAATAGAGCTCCCAAGGGGCCTGCAATCTCCTCAGAGGAGGAGGACACAGACTCTCAGAGAGTCTCAATTTCACAGCATCAGAGATGTGAGCACCAACGCGCTGAACCAGAAAACGAGAGTCTGGCGGGAGCTGCAGACACACCGTGAGCGCCAGGGGATCGGAGATTAGGGCCCTTCAAAATCAATTTTGAATTCAAACTTTTAAATGTGTTCTCCAGGCACAAAGAGGGGACCCTCCAGGCAGGCTTGGCCTAGCCAGCTGCTGGGTCCTACTTCCTTCTCGATGTAGCCAGAGCCCATCTGCTAGCCACTGGGCTGGCCAAGAGAAGGGAGAGTATGGGGTATAGGGAGACTGTGCCCTGACCCCAGGACAGCAGGGATAGGAACCCCTTGGGTTTCTGCTAAGATAGCACTGCTCTGGGACTTCCTGTGGAGGCCCTGGGGGCTGTTGCAGCCCTAGAGAAAAGAGATAAAGACAAGGACCCCATGGATTACAACCTGGCTGAGAAGGCTCATGGGGCACCAATGACTTAAGCCATTTACAGTTTGGGTTTTGGAGTCTGACAATTAGGGATTTATATTCTAGACCAGCCATGAGCTCTAGGGAGAAGATCCTTGCTCACAAGTAAATATCCCTTTTGGAAAACTGGCAAAAGAAAACCTACAGCTCCCAGGGAAGTGAGAGGGGCCTGAATCCCTGACATGGGAGCCAGCAGGGCAGTCTGGCTGCTGGTGTGGCTGCAGGCTGTATGAGCCACTTCATGGTTTCTGCAGCCAGGGAGCTGACATCCGCACGGTCTGTCAACTGTCAAGCCATGTCTGGAGTACTGAGTACCAGTCTGGACACTGCCCTGTGATGTCACAGGGAGGCACAGGGCAGTGGGTCACACTGGGAACCTGAACAGAATATACTGCTCAAGTCAACCCCTGGCCAAAAAGCTGCAGGGCCTGAGGGAGGAAGGTCTTCGAGTCTTGGGTTGACAGAGGATGCTCCAGGAAGCCTAAGCTGTGGACCTCTACTCCTGCTTGGTTGCTGGAAAGCCATGTTTGTTCTTCCCAGCCTATGATCAGCTCACAGCTGATGCCTTCCCAGTCTCTGGGTGGGGAAGCTTGTCTATATATAACAATATTCTTTGACCCCTCACTCAGGCCCCCAGTTCTCCAAACCCCAGGTCACCTCTCAACTTGAAGCCACATTCCTGAAACATAAACATACAGGACTGGGAACCATTCTGCAGGTGAGAGACAACAGGATAGGTACCAAGGCCTGGTCCCTGCAAAGGCTTCACGGAGAACCCTCCTGGACTGAGCAGTGGGAAAGAAGGCTGGGGTCCCCAGATCACACAGGGGAGAAGAGGCTGGGACTCCCCAGCCCCTCCCACCCCCTAGCTCAGGAGAGGGCTGCTGGCTTTGCAAGGAAATTACAACGTGGGCCTGGGTAATGCTCCTTTTAGTTACAGCATAAACTGCGGCAATAAAGCGTACCTGGGGAATGTTTAGAGAAAGCACTAATGATTTCTTCCCCAGTGGTTAATAAATTCACTTCCAGATCAATTTGTTCGCGATAGAGCCCGGCGAGCGGAACCCGCGCGGCGGGCACAGCCGAGTGTGTCTTTTTCAGTATAAATGATTTATTACGATGATTAGCGGCACATAAACAATTTAAAATACAACGCTAATTAGTTTGGGGAAGAAAGGAGGGGAAAAGCCACCCTGCCTCTCTCCCCATTATGTTCTACTTCCCTAAGTGTGTACTTTTTAATTAAATCCAAATGTCACAATAAATTTAAAGTGTTTTATTACCACTCGGGCTAACTGAGGCAGTCATGCAAGCCCCCACTCAGGCATCTGCAGGCAGGGTGGGGGCAAAGATTGGAGCACCAGCAGGACTAGCCACAAGCTCTCCTCAAGACAGAGGTCATTCTAGATCCCTGCAAACCCCTCCTGTTTTCTGACAGCCCCAGGCTGGAAAACACTGGGACCACCCAAGGGACCTCCCACCTTCTGCTCACCTTCCTGGCCATTCCGAGTGAGATCTCCTTAAAGCTTGCTCTGACCAGCCCAGAAGCTAGTCACTTCTCCTTGGTGGTCACACAGCACCCTGCAACCCTCTTCAACCCTTCTTGTGTGTCTAGAAACCTCTTCTACCTACTACCTTCTGTGTGCCTGGCACTTTGTGTCAACTTTTTACCAAATGCTGGTTCCAGTGCTCAAAATAATATTATTATATTAATAATTATTGCTTTGATTATATGGATGGGGAAACTGAAGCTCAGAGAGATAGAACAACTTATTTGAAGTCTCACAGCTAAAAAGCAGACTTTTGCAAAGTCTCCTTCTATAGTGAACTCTACCCTGGAGCTCACACCTGACCATTTTGGGGCCCTGATTTCCCAGCTCCCAGGTTGGGGCAGAGAACATGGCAGCTGCTCAGGCATGGCCTTGTCTTGCCCTGAGACGCATCTGAGGAAGGGACTTGGACTCTGATGTGTGTGGGTTCGAGTTCAGGCTGTACCACTGACTAACATGGTCAAGTCCTTTAGCCTCTCTGAACTTTGGCTTCCTCATGAGCAGAACTAGAACGGGTAAGGCAGAATGCTTTGGGATCCTTGACAGGCTGTCGTAGTAGTACATACTTTAAAAGTCCTTGAGATGAGACAAGATCAGGACTAACCCCATTTCAAAGATTGGAAAACTGAAGCCATCAGAGGAAAGGACTCACCCCAGCTTCCACAGAACCCCAGAAACCCAGCTGGGACAAGGCTGCCAAGTAACTTCCCTTCTGGAAGTTCAGACATCCAAGGATGGTTTCTCTCCTCTTGCACTGTTCATTTGAATTTAAAAACAGATATCCCTAAACATAGAGTGTTCATATGATCCAGCAAGTCTACTCCTAAGTATATGCCCAAGAGAAGTGAAAAAAACAGTCCTACTCAAAATCTTTTACATGAATGTTCACAGCAGCATTATTCACAAAAAGTAGAAACAACCAACATGTCCATCAATTGACAAATGGATAAAATATTACACATACACAGAATATTATTTGACCATAAAAAGTAATGAAGTATTGGCATATGCTGCAACAGGGATGAACCTTGAAAATATTATGCTAGGAAAGATGCCAGATTAAAAAAAACACATATTGTGTGATTCCATTTATATGAAATGTCCAGAATAGGCAAATCCATAGAGACAGAAAGTAGATTAGTGGTTGCCAGGGAGGGAGGATTGGGGAGAGACTGCTAATGGGTACAGGGTTTCTTTTTGAAGTGATGCGAATGTTCTCAAATTAGATAATGGTGATGATTGTACAATTCTACGAATATACTAAAAGCCACTAGATTGCACGTTTTAAAAAAGTTAATTTTGTGGTATGTAAATTATACCTCAATAAAGCTGTTATGTAACAATCATAAAATAAATATTCCTTTGAGAACAGGAGAGACTGGTTCATAAAAAAATTGAGCCCTGGCCTCACAGGACAACCATAGGGAGACAAAGGTTCCAGAGTCCCTCTTTCCTTTCTATTCTCCAGTCTTCCCTCCCCATGCAAAAATCTGACTCCACCCACTTTTCCAGTCTCGGTCCCCAGGACTCTCAGACCTTACCGGATCCAGTGCTCTTCTCTGATCCATTTGCTTCCACCATTGCATTCATGTTTTATCTTTCCAAATTTGTTGAAATTTCTGCATCTTTCAAGGACTATGCCCTGTCTGGAAAGTAGCCTTGCCCACAGGAGACAGGTCCTTCCTTCAAGACTGTGAGCTTGTCTTATGTGGGATGCCACAAGTGACATGTGCATAATGGCATGTGCACAATGAATATGGTCACAGTGGAGGCTGGGGATGGAATGCTGCCCTCTCCCAGGACCTGTGAGCCCAGCCTGGGGCAGGGTGTGCGAGCTCAGATCCAGGGCATGGCACCAGGAAGGAAGACACTAAGGATGCTTTTGAAAGAAGCCTGTGTCCAGGCTAGGGATGATGCCCTTTTGTGACTAGTCTGAGAAGGTGACTCAAAAACATGGAATATCTAGGCTATCAGGGGGAGCAAGGAGAAAACTATAGCAAGGCATAATCCCCTACTCCCCACATCTAGGGAATGATCAGGGTCAGGATGAGAGTAGCAATGGCCATCCAGGCCTCATCTCAGCAGAGAAAGGCCAGTCTCCACATCTCTTGCATATGGAGAGGGCCCAAGATGGAACAGGACAACTCTTGTCACTTGAGAGGGATAACTGGGCCTTGAGGCAAAGGGACACATGCCCATTTTCTAGGTATGAGGCTACTTATCACCATGGAGTGTTATCTTAGGAACAAGCCTCTAACTTCTGGGGAGCTAGGACTGAGAAGACCTCTCAAGGGTAAGGGTGGCAGGAACAAGTGTCACACATACCCTTGCCTCCTGCACTCACTGTGTACTCACCAACAATTCTTTAGGTGAGCACAGTGCTGCCCAGCTGACAAGATGCATGAAAGCATTGTTTTTCATTTGAGTTCTGGGTGGGAGACAGGGAGGATACCCTAGGCCCTAATTTACGTATGAGAAAATTGAAGCTCAGAGAGTTTAAGCGATTTGATCAGGGTCATACAGCAGTAGGTGGTAGATCAACACTTGCCTGAGATCTCATAGTCAAGGAACAGCAGAGCAGGACTGAGATAAAAAGTTGTATGTGTTGCCAGCCAAGCCCAAAGCAGGCTGCCTCTGCAGTAATTAGTCATGCCCTCATGAAGCTGCTGTTTCTTTTAAAGAATTCTAAAGATTACAAATCTATGTCTCTCCCCTTCATCCATAGGCCCAGACTGCAAGTGCAGAAAGAAACTAAAGGAAAGCCAGAAGGAGCCTGGGGCAATCAATTAGGGGTGTGGGGGGAGTCACCTGTAAGGCTAAAAAGGAAGGACCTTCCACACATAGTGCCCTTTTCTAGCTTCTAGTTTTATCACTTCCAATGTATTCTCCATAGAGTAGCCCAAATAAGCTTAATAAAATGTCAGTTTGATCATGAGTTTTGATTCTGCCTAAAACCCTTCAAAGACTTCCCACTGACCTTAGTACAAAATCCCAGCTCCTAACCGTGGCCTACACAGCTATGCATAGGGTGACCCTGCCAATGCAGACCAAAACTACAGCCATGTCAATGACACTCTGGGCTCCAGCCCCACCGACCTCGCTGGCCACCAACTCAGAGTTCCTGTTCTCTCTCTTCTCTTTCTCCGGGACAAAGGAATCCTTATGATTTTCTCTTTTCCCCTTTGACCTCCTTTACCTGTTAACTCAGTCATTTACTCACTATTCAACAAATATTTATTAAGCATCTGATATTGGCTGATGCTCTGGGGGGTTCTTCAACTACTTCCTCTCTGATGAACCCAGACCAACCAGACCCCTTCCTGCCCCCTCCAATCAGGCTTAGAATGCCAATGCAGAAAGAAGTGAAGGAAGGCAGGAAGGAAAGTAGGGGTGGTCCCTGACACTTGTAATTTGGTTACAATTATACCAGTGCTGTTTTTTCATCAAGAAATAGTTCTTAATAAACTACCAAGTTGACTTATTTTCTTAATCAATTTCATCTTCAATAGTGTTGAATCATTTCTACCTCCACCCCTGTTTTTAACTTATTAGCATTATTTTCTTTGGGATCAATGATTTTAAAATTTTTATGTGACTATTTTGTTCATGATCAGTTTTGGCTCATGTCAACTCATAAATTAGGCTTTTGCTGCTGTTGAGATTTCTTATGTGGCAATTATTTCTACCAGAAAATATTTCTGGAGCCAACTTCTGCAGAATCTAAATTTTGTCGGGAAGCTTTGATTCTTCTGTCAATTTTCAGTCAATAACATATTTTACCAGGTGCAGTCTTAGTGTTGCCAGTTTTCTTTGTGTTAATTATTTCAACCAATTTTAATTTTTTCCTGGATCTTTTTTTTTTTTTTTTGCATTCTTACTAATACTAATGAGATATTATTCTCATGTATAAGGCACATTTTCACACTGATCTGATAAAGCAGTCTGAAGATCAAAGAGAAGTGTGAAAACATCCTGGGGGCCAAAAGGCAGGTAAAAACATTGCATTCTGTGCTTGGGTGGCATGCCAGGCTGGAACCCAGTGCCCCAGGGAGCCCTGCCCACTGCCCACTGCTTCCCAGGCTCCTGAATGTGCATGATGCCTCACAGATGCAAAACAGATTGTGACAAGGGAACACAGCTGCCTGGAACAGTCAACCTCTGACTGACAGGCAGATATGGGCCTCAGGCTGGGCTTCCCACAGCTTCTTTTGAGCCCTAGACTTTTCTACTCAGAAAGTATCTCAGACACAGTGAGTTGAGCAGGATTCAGAAGCTTTGGTATCTCAGTTTTCTTGGCCATAAAAGGAGGGAAGTGACCATTGTGCTCTCAGCCCCGTGTTGTAACTTCCACTTCTTGGCCTTGAAGCTTTGGACCTGTTCCAGGGGACCCCTCTGCCTCCTAGTTGAGACTCTATACTACCAGGAAACAGCAGGGTCTAGAGGCCTTGGACCTGGACTCAAATGTGGCAAGACCAAGTGTAGAGGGCTGGGGTGGGGGAGGAGGCACAAATGCTCTCTCACCTGTGAACTCTGTGACCCTCAGAGACCAAGAAAGAAAAAGAAACCTCCAAAGGGTCCTTTTCCTGCTGGTCTCTTGCCCTACAGTCATGGTCCCATATCCAACAGCACAAGGACTCAAACAGCACCCTTGGCAATATAAATGGGGAAACCAAGGTCCAGTGAGGGGAAGGGACCCGCCCAAGTACACACTCAAGGTGGTGGCAGTGCCAGGATGTGGTTGCAGGGGTTCTGCTTCTGGCCTCGTGCTCCCTGGGCAGCTGATGGGAGTGCTTCATCCCACAGGAACCCTGCTCCCTCACAAGGAACTGGGGAAGCCGCTTCTGCCCAGGTTTCCTCACAGACCTGACTCCGCCTCACCTAGAAACATGCAGGGGGAAGGGAGGCCCTCTGTCAACAGCTGTGGCAGGCTGGCTCACAACAGTACCATCCCCACCTCCTTGGAGGGTCTGGTGAGCAACCACTAAAGGAAAAGAGAGGCCCTGAATGGATGGTCCACAGGCCTCTACAATCTTGGCACACTTATCATCTTAAAAAAAGGGAACCGAGCAGTTCCCAGTTCCAGCCTGAGGGTGTGAATGTGTGTATGTGAGTATGTGTGTATGTGTGTGTGTGTGTGTGTGTGTGTGTGTCCCCACACACAATTAATACCATCCCCTCTCACCACTAGGGCCAGGAAAAGCCTGGGAGTGTCCTTTCCACCATCTCCCTAGGCTCATGGCAGGCAGGGGCCTTCTTCCTCTGAACTCTGTCACATGCCAACTTACTAGGGTAACCCAGGCAGGTGTCTATGGGTACAACCTACTCCTCTGCAAAATGGGGCTGGCTTATATTTGTCTTGCCAGCCTCCCAAGGTGCTATGAAGATGAAACGAAAGACTATGAGACATCTGTAACGTCCTTGGTTGAAACTGACTGGTGACGTGGCCTTCCCTAAGTCATGGCTGATGACTCCAGGGGAAGCTAACCTGTTGGACACTTGGAGCAGAGGTGCTACTGCAGAGGCTAACCTCTTATGGCAGGCCAGCTGCTAAGACAGTCACCACCAACCCTGTCTTTGGCATTTATGCCCTTGTGTGATTTACCTGGCTTCCTCAAATGTGGGCTAGACCTATTGACTTGCTCCCAAGGAAGAAAATACACCAAAAGTGATGGAATATCACCTCTGTGATGAGGTTGTAAGACTGTGACTTCCTTTTTTTTTTTTTTTTTTGAGTTGCTTAGGACCTAGCTAAGTTGCTAAGGATAGCTTTGAACTCCTGATCCTCCTGCCTTAGCCTCCCAAGCCACTGGGATTACAGACATACGTCACCGCACCTGGCTTGTGACTTCCTTCTTGTGAGCAGACACTCTCTCTTGACGGTGTTAAGAAGCATACTGCCATGCTGGAGTGTCACACATGGCATGGAGCCAAAGGACAGCCAGCAGTCAACAAGGAATTGAGGCTCTCAGTCCCCAGCCCATGAAGAACTTAATCCTGACAGCAGCCAGATAAGTGAGTTTGAAAGTGGCTCCTTCCCCATGGATCTTGAGACAAGACTGTGGCCCCTGTCCAACACCTTGATTACAGTCTGTGAGAAACTGAGGGCCCAATTAAGGTGGAGGCCCAATTAAGCTGCCCCAGGTTCCTGTCCCACAGAAATGAGAGACTAAATGTGTGTTGCATTAAGCTGCTAAGTTTTGAAATAACTTGTTACTCAGCAATAACTAATCACTAATACACCACCACATTGGCCTGCACACTCAGGAGAGGAAAGACCTTTCTGCTGGCCTTTCAGGGGCAGAGATCCCTGCAGACAGATCTCTGGCCCACAGCCTACATTGCTGTGAGCATCTTTGAAGAGCACAGGCCTTGCTAGGAAGTGTTGTGAGAGAGGGGCCCAGAGGACACAACCCTGTCTCCAGCCCACCCCAGATTCCTGCCTTCAGTGGGAAGACTAGGAAAGAGGGTAGAACTGACCTACCTCCTCAGGGAGTGGTAGTCCTGGGTCCTTTCTGAAGAGCTCAGAACCTTGGGTGGGCTGGGAGCAGAGAAAGCTTGCCAAAGCACACACCACTTCCACTTTCTCTTTGTCTCTCACCAAAACCCTAGAAGGTTAGGGGAATTGTACCAACCATCCACAAGACTGTCAGACCTTTGCCTGATAAAGTCTCAACAGGCCTTAATGGTGGCTGTGATCATACCAATTTTATAGCTAAAATGACTATTAAAATCTACTCACTAGAATTACTAAGCAGAGAAAGGATTAGAACCCAGTCTATGGAACTTTCAAAGCCCATGCTAGCCACACTCATTTTACAAATGGGAAAACCAAGAAAGCAGAGAGTTCACATATTCTCGTGACACCCACAGGCAATACTACCCAATTGTTCCTGGAAAATCTATCATCAGAGATGGGGGTTCTTAAAGACCCACGAGAGAGGGACGGTGGGATGGAACAGAGCAGTTGTGGGCCACAGGAGCCCAGGCCTGTGCTGCTCCCATTCATCTGGGAAGAGTGCGTCTCCCACCCCCCACCAAGTCATTGTGCCAACCAGCAAAGTTGAATTATTAAAACTCCCTTCTGGGGTACCACACGGATTTCTCTCCACTGAGACTCAGAACAGAGGGGTGGCTGCTCCCGCCACACAATATTAAAATGTCAGGAGTTTAAGGCCTGCGTTGGTTGAGTCATAAGTTATCAGCACAAAGTGAGGGCCAACAGAATGCCTCCCTTAAATTATTAAGCAGAAAGCGTCAGACTGTAATATTTTGCTAAACCAAAGTACAGACACAGACAAAGATGTCATTTCAATATTTGAAACCAGCAAGTTTAATTTAAAATAAGAGCAAACCAATAAGCTCAGAACATAGCGGCGTATGAGAGGAAAATTATACTGTGAGAGGGAAAAAAAAGTGGAAGGACTTAAGAAATTTATAAAAGTAATCTCCAAGTGGAAATTAGAAATCAAGGCCTAGAAACAGAATAACACAAAAGAAATATTACTGTCCACTTTCTAAATCAATATAACACTGCTCCACGCCGGAATTACCATGGTAACTCAAGTAAAAAGAATCAAGCAATTCTTATTATTTCAAAATAAAATCACAGCCTGAAGCCTGGGTTTTATTACAACCACTGATAGATCGCTGGCTTGTATTTATCTGAAATATTGCTTTTCAATCAGCTGGTTTATGAATGTACACAGGCCTCTCACCAGCCCACTTACCGCCCCGTTTTGAGGCGAGGGGCCAACCAATGAATTGATTCTTGCCAGACCAAATCTGCATATATGGTCGGTTTAAGTTACCTCTGCTGACCACAGAGCTTCACCCCCTTTCAAAATGTCTGTCCAGTGGCTTTGAAAGACAGAGAGGAAAAGCTGGAAGAGGAGGCTGATCATATGGTCCCCTCCAAACTTGCCCTTGGAGAAATGGGGACAGGACTCAAAGGCAGTCCCCTGACAATCTGCCCCCATAGCAAGTTCTCTCCCACCCCCGGTCATCCTCTGGAAGGCTCCTTCTACCCACTCAGTGTTCCTCTCCCCAGTTCCAAGTCTGACTGTGGGAAAAGAAAGCTGGCAGAGAACAGAGAATGAGCACACAATTCTGTAGTCAGACCACCTGTGTTCTTAGCCACTGCAGGCATTAGAGAGCTGTGGGGCTTAGGACTAGTTACTTAAGCTTTATGTACTACACTTTTCTTATCTGTAAAATGAAGATAATAACAGTAGCTTCTTCCTAAGGTCATCATGGGTATTAAATGAGATCATACAAGGAAGATACATGGCAGATTGATTTCAAAAATGGCCCCATCCTCCATCACTTCCAGTATCCCTGCCCTTTGTAATATGACTTCTTGCTTCCTGCCTTCAAGAGTAGAATCTGTTTCCCCAGTCCTTGAACTTCGGCTGGATTTGTGATTTATTTTGGCTGATGGAATGCAGCAGAAGTGACAACATCCCCATGCCAGACCTTGGCCTTGGGAAGCCTTGTGAGATTCCATTCTTCCTGGACCCCTCTCTGCCACCAAGAACAGGCCAGATGAGTCTGCCAGATGATGAGGGGTACGCAGTCCTGTCTCCCCAGCATTCCACTGAGCAGCCATCCTCCAGCCTCCAGGTGTGAGAACAGAAAAACTGCTCAGCCAGTACAGCCTAAATCACTGACCCACAGATTTTTGAGCTAAATAAATGCTATTGTTTTGAACCTCTGAATTTGGGGTGGCTAGTGATACAGCAATAACTGATACATGTACATATTCCAATGCCTCATTTTAAAGTAAGCTTTCAATAAGATGAAAGCTACTTTGTTTTTATTACCTCCGAAGACACAGAGGCTGAAGCCAAAGAGATCACACTGTACCATGCAGAAAGCAATGTCAATTCACACAGGCAGGAGGCTTCCTGGTATATTATGTGTATATATGGACAGTAGGTGCCAGTTAGGTGTTGCTCCTATTGTAGAAAACTGAGGTTCAGTAAGTTGTCTGAAGTCAAACAGCACTCAGCTGGGACTAGAACCCAGGTCTTCTGAATCATGCTAGCAGACTGCACCTGGAGACAGCAGGGCACTCAGGAAAGCCTTGGTGATCTCCAGGGGAAGGGGAAGCAGGTAGGAGCTGATGACTGAACTCAGAAGACCTCCACATTGGGCATTTACCCCTGTAAGCTGCTTCAGCCTGCCCACACCTCACACTACCTGCTTTTAATTTCCCAGGTGTATCAGCGACTATAGGCTTCCATGATAGAGCACAAAATAACATATACCAACCAATGAGAGACTAGCTTGTTGCTAGGTAGGTATTCTCTGAGTATGGCCAACTAAAGGATGCAGGGCATGCCAGGCAAGGGGGACAACAAGAGCAAGGGTATAGAGGCAAATGCTGGGTTTCCATGGATCACCAACCACTGTGGTCATATTAGACCTGCATAGCTTAGGGTGATGATAGAGGTATCAGTCAGTCTCAGGTAAAATGCCAGGGTAGCAGAGGATGGTTCAGTCTGTAAGGAGCATGAGGAGAGAGAGAGAGAGAGTAGGTGAAGCGCAAGGATGGAGATAGCAGAATAGTAACAGGTAGGTCCAGAGTCCTAGGTGAACATAATCCAGTGATGTGCTGATGTTTAACTATCAGCTTTCCAGGAAAAAGCCCTGATTTGTTTCCATGATGTAGATAGTCCCGCCATGGTGATTTCAAGCTACTGATGTGATATTACTGAACTCAGAAATGGGAAGACGTTCACAAACAAGCCAATGCAAGTTGACTCCATGGTGTAGTTCTTGAGCATGGACCTGCCAGGAAACCATCCTAGTAGCACTGTGAAGAGTTAAGTCTGAGGGTTGGAGGATATTCTGCATGCCTCAATATCCTTCACTCCCTGCATGTGGGGCAGGAAGGCTGGAAGTCAGGCAGGATGGTGTATGCACTAAATGCATCTCTAGGGTTCTCCAGTCTGAAAGGCCTAGCACGGACAAGTGCCCATCAGCATTTACAGCTGAAGACACAACAACATTCCCTGGGCTGGCAGTAGGCTAGCTAAGGCTATGAGTGGGACACCCAGGCATGCCATCCTAGTCCAGCTAATGTTCCCTGTCATCAGAGTTTTCTAGCACCCAGTCTCATCATGCCTTGGGGCAAGTACAGAGGACATGACAGCTGAGAATGGAACCCAGAAAGATGCTTAGGCTCTGCCACATAACCCAGGCAACTCACTTACCCTCTTTTAGCCTCAACCTTCCCCCTATAAGTGAAGGATTTGTGAAGAGTCATCTTAGAGGCCTTTCTCTTGATGATCCCTGCCCTGAGGATCTGGGCAATGTTGAGAAATGAGGCCAGCCTGCTTCTCATTCAGCAGTGACCAAGGACCACGGTGGATAAACTGGAGGAAGGACAGTGAAGAACAGTGCTCATCAGTGAACAAGGCACTGGACTGAGTCCAGGACTATTTCATACCATACTGAAACTGATCAGGGGGCAATATTGCTTCACACAGCTATGAGGCTTTCTGTGGATCAAGGAGGTACATGAACAGTATCTCACTTAATCCTGATAACAAACTTGTTAGATATGGCTGTTCTTATGGTAGAGGTGAGAAAGTATGGAGGTAAAGCAATCTCAATGTTGAGTGAACATGAAACACAAAACCAGTGGACACAGTAGCTGCACAGCTTAGCATGAAGGTAGAGGTAGCAGAAGGTCTAAGGACACACAGAGGCATTTATACCCTTTTCTCCACCTTCTGTCCTAATTCCTTCCAATCTTCTCAATGACCCTATATCAGGGCTTTCCAGGAGGCTGCGTGGCCCCTGGAGATAAGTCCAAACATCCTTGGCCTCCAGGCTACATGAAAGTAGCACTGCCTTCAGTAAGGCGCAGCTCTGGAAGAGGCTCCTAACTCTATACATCCACATCTGCTCAGGACCCCAACACACCTCAGGTCACTCCCTGCTCAGCTTCCTCAGGCTGCACCACCATAGCCCATCCAACCACAGCCACTTCCCAATTTGGGCACCCTTGAGCTGGCAGCCTAGCTGAGCCGAGGCTGAACTAGTTTGTGTCTCCTTTGCCCATGACCCGAGAGGGTCAGCTGTCAATGCTCATTGATAATCATCTATCTGTTCCAAGGGCATGAGACCAAACTAGGTCTTCTCTAGGTCCTGCTCACTAATGGGGCCTGCTGAGAGGAACCTTAAATGAAGAGGGTAGGACAGTCACCTGGTCTGACTTTGGGACACAGGATAGGGTAGAGAATCAATTCTCAGGAGGGAAAGACAGGCCCCCAGCTCTAGGCAATTACACATTTCCATGTGCTAAAAGCATCTTCGTGGGACATGTTCAGAGAGACAGCAAGAGAGAAAAGCAGTTCCCATAGCCACAGAGGCCAAGTGAGTGGCCATGTCAGCACTGAGCACCGGCATGCAAAGGGTGAAGCTTTTAGGCAAGCAGCGGCCAGTGATCTCAGCTTCCCCAGTCCTAATGCTCCTGAAAGGCTCTCTCCTGCTCCCTGTAATTGGGCATCAGTAGTTAATGCAGTATTGACTGCATTACACGCTCCCGTGCCTCCCCTCACTAATGCCAATTGCATCACCTTGTACAGTCACCGGCTTGCTTAGCCAATAGCCGTTAAAAGCAATCCAAATCATGAATCATATGGGAAACTTTTAGCAAGACACCGCCATCCAAGGAGACAATTTACAGTTGAGTTAATCTGGGTACATTAGCGAGACATGGATTCTGGACGACAGACCAATTTATGTTGTTTCCCTGTCCCCCCCACCCCGCCCGCCTTGGTGCGGGCAAATGAATGGAAGTGCAGGGAACCGAGAGGCACCTGCCTCTTTACCCAAAGCTCCAGAAGCGGGTAGGGGAGACCCATCTTTATAGACTCTGCCTGGCTGAGTTTGGGCAGGAAGGAGAAGCAGCTATATATGCTACCCAAGATTTCTGACACCTCATTCCCACCAGTGAGGAGATGCCGCTCCTGGCACTGGTTATGGTAGATGCAGATGGAGACAACCCCCACTTCTAGGTACCCAGTGAATGCCAGGTCTGGTCCCTACCCTGCCAGCCTCACAAGGCCTTTACTAGCCCTCCTCAGGCAGCAGTGCCTACTAGGGTCTGCCTTCCTGTCCTGCCAGCAGGCTGGGGTCTCTGGCATGGAACAGCATCAGGGCCCATTCCCTGCCTCTATCTGCAGGGCCCGGTGGTCCAGACCACACTGTCAGAAAAGGCCCTGGGACCCTCTGTGGTCCAGGCTGTGATGGGATATCCATGGATGTCCTGCTGGTGGCTGAACAGGCGCTGGTCAGTAGCTGAACACAGCCAAGTGCCTGTCTCTTAGACAAACCAAGTCAGCTGTGGTGGCTGTGCTCCTAGCAGTCATTAACAATTGAAGACTCCTCTGTCTGGTCCTCCTGAGCCCAGCTCCATTTTCCTTAAGCAATTTTTACTTATTAAAAATGCTTTAGGAATCATGTCTGGTGTTTAGTTCCACAATCTGCCTGCTGCTTCCTGTGGTCACCCCAGCCATCCTGCTGGGCCTTTACAGAGGCGGTTTATACCCAGTCTTGCCCTTCTCCTGCATGAACCTGGGAGCATGCCAGTATCCCCAGCTGGGTGCCCTCAGCATCCTCTCTTGCCCAGGCCCACATGGCTCAAGCTGTCACTGTTCTGTCCATCCCTATGAAGGGCCTCTTCTTCAATAGCTGAGGCCTAATTTGATTCTCAGGATTCAGTATAGTACCTCCCTTTGCTCCCCTGGGAATTCAAATCTCCTGGCAAAGGCACACATTCTGGTGCCAGCCCAAACTGCAGGTGCCAGGAGAAGACAGGCTGTTTCTCTGGGGAAGTTGGAGCTCAGCTCCCTTTCGTTGACAGGCAGACCCGGCAGCGTTTAGAAAGCCGGACCCTGAGTTCCAGTAAAGTGGAGATAGCTAGGCCAAGAGCAAGCGTCCAAATGAAAGCAATTAATCTTAAAACCCGAAGTTTAACCGTTTGCAAAACAGATCTTTCTGTCTCTGTGGTGACCCTTCACTGCTCGACCTAATGGATTACTTTATTAATAATGCACTGTGCTTAAAAGCAAAAAAAAAAATTTTTTTTTCTAACGATTCAATACTTCAGAAAGTCTCTTAAACCCGTTGCTACGGCAAAACGATTGATATTTTATTATCTTTCAGAAGTGCAACATGAAAGCCCTGCAGCCCAGCAGAGCAAAAGCTTTGGTCCTCAGCAGCTGGCAGACCCGACTTCAACCAGTGGAGCCCCAGCCTCTCCCGACAAGATGCTGTCAGGTGGAGAAAAGGCATTGGGGGTGGTTAATAGGAGCCGGGAGTCCCTGCTGCAGCCAGACAAAGGGTGCTGAGTAGAGCCCTAAGGAACATACTTCTTAGGACCTACAGAGCCAATGTAGCCACCCAGCTCAGATGGCCACTTGCAGGGGGCGCGGGGGGCTAAAGTATATAAGAAGTTACTGTGGGTGTGGACAAGTGAGTGAATCCAGAGTCTTTCTCCCTCCCCCAATGAAGGTGGGTGTACCTTCAAGGTTTCCTGGAACTAGGGGAGGCCAGACTCTAACGGGGAATGGAACATAGAGTTATGAGCAAAAAGGTTGCTTTTGAAGGACAGTTTTAGGCTCTGAAGGACAAGAATTTGGTGGTTGCTCAGGACTCCAGTCATGTGTCTTTTTTGTGCTATAATGGACCCCAGAGCCTAAGAGAGTCAATGGTAGCAGGCACCATATTGTTTAGAATGGACAGGTGGAGGGACATTTTGAACTCTCCATTGCAGCTCTGGCTGGGACTAGGGCAAATACATACTCTGAGGTGTACTGCAGTCCAGAGGCTCCAGAGATCCATTCCCACTCAGGGATCATTTGAAACTCTTAGTATTATCAGAGCCCAAGGAACTCTAAAGGTCTGATCATAGATTCAGCTGCAGATCCTAGTTGGAGGTGAGGGTGCCATCTTGTTGGCACAAAATCAATCTCCCTGGCCTGAAGCCTCCCTTGTACAGAACTCTGGTCTTCTGGATTCCTAGCTTAAACCTGTGGAACCAAGCACATAAAATAACCTCAGCTAAAGATGCATCCTGATTTCCATATGCACCCCATAGTAAGAGTCCCTCCAGGCACCAAGGAAGGACCATCTGTGCTGACTTCTGCAAGTCCTTCGTTTTTACTGAGAGAGAGAAAGACAAGTCTAGGGATGGACATGACTGATCCAAGGTAACACAGGGTTAGTGACAAAAGGAGCCAAATCAAGGTCTTTTCCCTGCCTGTCAGACCTGACCTCAGACTCCTTCTTCTCCTTTTCTTTCTATGTAAAATGGCACCATCCCAGTCCTCTAATAGTTCACAAAGGGTTTGGGGCCGGTGAGGGGAATCAGTCTGTGAATTCAGAAGATGGAGATGATATCACGCTTCAAGCAGCCTAAAAGGATTTAGTTCCCCCACCTGCTTTCCTCTTTCTATATGCATGCCAAGAATCAGACTTACGGGCTTACCAGCCCCAGAATTCCCCTACATATTACCTCTAAGCCAGACATTTTAAAGACCCCCTCAACTCCTGATGTTTCTGAAGGCATAGATAGACTGGGGCATCCGAGTATGGTAGTGTCAAAGTGAACATCCTGTGTGACCTTGAACAAGTCACTTAACTTGCTATCTTTACCAATGATCATGTCAATAACACTACTGCCTGAGTGAACAGAGGGCATAAGCCCAGTGAAGGACAGTCACCACACTCTAGGGAATGCTTGTACTCCCAGCAAGCTCACCTTTTCAGGTTTGCATCAAAGACAGATGCTAGCAGCAGTACAGGTGCCAAAAATCATGTCCAGTTCTCCCTACAAAACCACATGAGCCTCACCTGTAGAGCAGGCCAGAGGATACCAGAATACCGCCACTCTGCAGACCATGGGGGCCTTAGGTCAGAGGTCATACACCGTTTTTTACCCACTGGGGACTGAGGTGCCTAACTTTGTATGACTCTTAGGCAAAGCACTCCCAGCCAGTAAGTCTTTGGAGTTTATGGAGTCACCTGCTTGCTAGTGACCTCCAGCATCCATGGGCACCTGTGTTCTGACTTTTTGGCCCTGAGGTCTGGGGAGATGCACCAAAGCCCTTGTCCAAGGAAGGACCATGTTTCTCTCAACGGATTATCCAGCAAGCTACTGGACTGTGGCGGGACACTTCCTCTGGGCCAAACTCCCGCCCCGCGCTCCGGGACAGAGATGGTGGGCCAGCACAGGAGGTGTCTTCTCACCAACGGACGTTCGTCGTAGCTGTGCCCAGGAGGGCCCAACCGGTCTTTCCCTCCCGTACTAGGCACCCTGGCTCTTCACGCCATCCTCCTGCTTGCCCCAAGCTCTGGAGTCTGATTCTCCCGAAGCCGCTGATTTGCTTTTGCGCCAGCGCCTCTCGGGTTACGCGGCTGGCGCGAGGGTGATGGCTGCGGTGAGAGGAGCAGCCGCAGAGACCAAATGCTCAACGCGAACCGCCACGGCGCGGAAATCCGAGGACAGCCAGAGCCTCCACGCGGCCCCATCGCGCATCACACGGCCAGCGCACAGCTCACCAGCTCTGGGCCGGAATCCCGGGGTGGGGGTGGGGGTGAGGGTGAGGGTGAGGGTCGGGGTGCGCGCGGCCCCGGGCT
>NW_026000174.1:21751911-21756431 GCF_001458135.2 Marmota marmota marmota
GGCGCCGACTCGGGCACGCTTGGCGGGGCGGCCGGTCCTCGGGTAGCGAGCGGGCTCTAATTACCCGCTTGTCCGGCTCTTAACCTAGATTGCACTCAGCTAGAATTACATTCAGGAGTGAAGCACTTCGCAGATACAAAAGCAGTCTCACCTACTTTTGTGCCTCAGAATTGCAAGGAACTACGAACTGCAATTTAGAGAGAGAGAGAGAGAAAGGGAGAGGGAGAGAGAAAGGGGGAAGAGAGGATCAGAGCCGTTTCTTTGATTCTCACCTTCTAAATGGCTCAATTTGCCCAGTATAATCTGTCTTAATGTAATTGCATTTGATAGCTCATAACCCTGGCTCTGGCAACGACACAGCTTTCAGCCTCATAAAGTGTTTTCCCCTCGGATTTAATCTGAATCTCAATCTAAAATTATATTCAAAGAGATGGGGGAATCTCGGCGGCCGTCTCCCGCTGCCTTTCTCCCTCAATGTATGAGGTTTGCACTCCTGCTACTGAATAAATGCACACATTTCGCGAGGTCCCCCTCCCTCCCGGGTTAATGGGGAGTGGAGACGCGCGGCTGCCCGGCTCCGCAGCGCCACCTGGAGGCCTCTCGACCTCAACTCGGCGCGTGGCTCCGCTCTCGTCCCAGGGTCTGGTTCTCCGCTGTCAGTCTGGTGGACAATCCAGGTCTGTTACTTCCAATCCCTAGGCCTTGAGTTCTCTCTCTTCACAGAAGGGATATTTCTCTGATCCCGTCCCCTCCCTTCCTACAAGCCCTGCCTGGGGGTTCTGGTTGATTCTGGGATTGTCTGACAAAGTAAATCCTCTGCAGGATACAAAACCTCCCACTGAGTCTAATAGCCTACCCTTGACCCTAGCAGCTCCAAAGAACACCCTGATTCCACGGAGTGGAGGAGACTGTCTCATCTTTTCTCTGAGCATGGAATGGCCCTGAATATTTTCTCCTTCCACTAATATTTATTGAGCATGTATTTTGTGCCAAGCACTAGTCTAAGGCACTAAGGATACATCAGTGAACAACAGCTTCCTGCTGCTGTTACACAGTTGACAGTTTTTGCTCTGTAATTCATAAGGCAGGAAGGGGGTCAGACAGTGCCCATCTCTTTCCTTAGCCCTGCTTCTCCTCAGAGCCCTGGGGCTGGTGCCCAGGCTGCCTACTCCTGGAAGGCCACCTATTTTTAAATCCCAAGAGCTTCCCCACCCCCACATATACTACAGAGCTCCAGGGTAAAGTGGAAATAATGCTTTTCCTCCAGAGCTAAAAAAAGGCTCCAGATATATGTGCTGGGAATTTGGTCCTGGCAGCGACATCTAAGGACTAGACCTAAGCAAAGAGAAGGAAGCTGAAGTCTTCGGAGTGCCAAAGGGCCACCAGATGGGATTCTAACTCATCTCGGCCAATTAATGATGGTGGACCTTAGTAAGTCAGTTTCTCCCCTTGGGCCTCAGTTTCTCTGTATGTGAAGTGGGACGCCTACTCTTCCTGGCTCTAAGACAGCTGTGGGGATCAGATGAGATAATGCATGTGAATGTGCTTTGTAAACTGTGGCACTCTGAACAATGGGGAGGATTATCTGGTACAAAGGAAACCTGGATGCTAGGTCTTGCCCCTTCTACCCTGAGAGGCCCCAGTGCTTGACAGGGTGGAGAATTAGGGGCTGAAGCCCATCTTCTCCTCTCCTAGGAAGGGAAGTCAGGCTTTGAGGAAACAGAAGAGTGGCTGCTTCTAATGAGATGCCGCATCTGCAGCTCAGAGGGTTTCGCTTTTCCCTTCATCTTGAATACTTAATCCTAATAGTCCTTGAGTATATTTGATGTTAAATATATCATTTTGCTCAGATTCGCTGTCCCTCAGGACTACAAGCTTGATCTCTCCCTTGCCACTTCAGCCCGGGAGCCATGCCTGCAAGGGCTGAAGGAGGCTTCAGCACCACTGCCACTGTCAGATTTGGTGTCAGTTCCCAACCCTGACCTGTGCTGGGGGCCAGACAGTGCTGCAGAAACCCCTATGCTGCCTGAAGGCATTCACTCCACAAAAGCTGCAGCATTACTCCTGACCTCCAGGGACACTTCTCCTCACTTTCAGGGTCTGGCCCTAACCCATAAACCAGGACTTGACTAGCTGGTGCAAGACCCAGCATCCACATTTCCACTCTCTTGTCCACATGTTGTGCCTGGGCCTTTTGGGAGGATACCCAAAGAGGGTATCCAATTAACAGCAACATGGCTGCCTTTGCTTTGGGGAGTCAGGACCCTGCATCTCCAAGTACTGAGCAATGGGCTGCAGAAGGAGATAGGGCATGTCAGCAGGAGATCAATGTTGTGTTTGAAGGCTACTTCTGCCCACAAGCAGCTCTCTCTCAGCTGTGAGCATGACACTTTCAAGCTGAGCCAGAGAGGTTGCCTTCACAGCTGGGTTACAAAACTGCCTAACAAGTCTCAAAAGGTTTGGGTGGCTTAAATTCCCAGCTAGGAAAGGGCCTGCTGGGTTGAGAGAGCCAGACAGAAGTTTCAATCATTGGGCAATGTTCTCCTCAGCTCACAGGTAACTCTCACCTCTATGTTCACCCCCACCCAAGCAACCTCCAGGTCCAAGGACACACCCACAATGAAGTGGAATCCTCAGATCCCCTGGGGCTGGAAAAGGCAGTTTTCACCCAACACATTCCACAGGTGATGAGCATATATTCTCACTTCTACATGCCAAGAGTGCTCCAAAATGCCTTTGAAATGCCTCTGGGGATAGCAGGAGGAAGCCAATTGATAAGTCCCCAAAGTTACTTTGAGGAGAAAGGGGGTGCTATTGGCTGGCATACAAATTTCTGGGCAGGTCTCAGAATTTTGTCCTTGGCCTGGTAGAAAAGTCCTGAGAAAAGGTTCCTGCAGTGGGGGTTGGGGGCTGGTAGGACTCCATACCTGAGGACCCAGACATACTAGATATTCCAGAGCTCTTCAGTGGAGGCTGTCAAATGTTTCAACCTGAGTGCCCTGCTCTCAACACAGTGCCGTTGTCTCCAAGATAGGGTTTAGGCCTGGCCTTATAAGTAACACTTAGAGAGCTATTCTAAGTGACAAGGGTTCCTTCCCTGTGGCCACTATAGTTTACAGAATAGAGTGAACCTACAGTCTTTGCAGTGTGATCAGGATGCCTGCTAAGTTCAGATGCCCTGCCCTACCCCCTGAAGCACACAATAGCAGCTCATGCACAGGAATTTGCAACCAGCTACCCTGAAGAAGTGCACAGTCTGCAAACTTTCCCTCTTTTGGTGTCTACAGAGCCCAGATAGGCCTTCTGAGAAGCTGTAGTCATAAATTGTTAGGTCTTGTGAAGGCCTAAGCCAAATCTGTACCTCAGAAAAGAAGTCTAGCTTACCCCTTAAATAAGTCTTACCCCCTGAACATCAGTCATGAAAAAGTTGTAGGTGCTGGCTGACCCACTGTCCAGGTTTGCCCTAGGACTCAGAGATATCCAGTGCTGCAAATGGAGAGTCTTGGGCAAACCAGAACAGCTGATAACCATAGGGAATATGGTAAGGTGGGACAAGGGACTAGTGGGGCTAGAAAGAAAATCCAGGCAGTCAGATCCTTTCCCTGCAGACCAGCAGCTGCCTCCGGAATGCAAATTTTCTAGCTTCCTGCCCCACCACTTTCTCTTTCAGGCATTACTGGACTGTCCCAGCCCCTGAGGCTGGTCCATGGCCAGCCATATCTTTGAGTTCTACCAACATACTGGCAATGTAAAGAGTGTCAGTTGGATACAGGGATGGATCGTTTTTGTGAAATCCAAAGTTGGCTGCAGTTTAGGGTGGAGGTTCTTTAAGCAAAGGAATACAAGATTATTAATAACAAAATTACCACTACGGATCTGGCAGCTGAAAGACCTTGAGGACCCCAAACTTCCTTAGCTTCAAGACAAATATGCCTCAGAATGAACCTGGTATTGTGAGCTATATGGTTCATCCACCTCCTCTAGCCAGCAGGGCACCTCTCAACACCGGCTGGGTGAACTGATGGCATGCTTCCTCCTGGGCCCTGCAGGGGCGGAGGCAATATTAACCCTCCCTCAGCTATGAAGTCCCTGACCTAAGGAACCCCATGATCATGCTGCTTTGCACCCTCAACCCCAAGTTCTCTGGGAATCCCCCTGGGGGTCACTTCCGCAGTAGGGGGACATGCAGACGCTCAGGCCCAGAGACAGCTGGCAGTAGTCACTGTCGGGAAGCCCGCGGCTCTCGGGTAGCAGAGGCGCTCCGGATGCCTGCAAGGCGGCAAGAGCCGGTGAGAAAGTTCCCAGCCTGAGCGTGTGGGGTTGGCGGGCTCCGGTTGGCGGAGGAGACTTCCTAATCCTGGCGAGGAACACCGGGGACTGAGCCTGGCACCCCGGACACTCACACCCGCGCACGCATCCAGCCGCCGAGCTTCCGGGGAGCAGCCAACCCGCCTGAAGCGGCCCGAGCGGGCTCTGGAGACACTGTCGCCGAGAGCGGGGTAGTCACGGCAGAGCCCGTG
>NW_026000174.1:21756436-21768936 GCF_001458135.2 Marmota marmota marmota
CCCGCTTGCGAGCTCTCGCCAGCCAGCGCAGGTCGGCGTCAGCTAGCTGCGGCCGCCGACCCGCGCGGACCGACCTGGCGCTCGGAGCGGCAGCCGAGGGGCAAAGAGCTCGGGAGGAGGGAGCGAGGGCGCGGCGCGGCGCGGCGCGGCGCGGGGGCGGGGGCGGGGGCGCGCCGGCAAGGCCGGGAAGCTGGAGCCGCGGGAGCAGCCGCTGCCCGGGCCGGGCCGGAGCAGAGCTGGAGCCGCAGCGGCAGCAGCGCGCGGGTTTTTCTCTGAGCCGGCTGCGCTCGCCTCAGCAGAGTGCAGCCTGCGTTTCCCAGGGCCCCTCAGATTCCCCTGTTAATTAAATCAATTCATTATGCTCAGATCTGATTAGCGGCCCTTCCCCCCTTTGAATCAATTATTCAATACACAAACATAATTGCTTGGGCCAGAGGTGCCCGCCATTAGCTTATTTAACTCCAAGGACACTAATTACCCGCAGGGCACGGGAACTTTTCTCATTAATTCTGACAAAACACAAAAGCACAGCCAGAGTGTGTGCGAGTGAGGGACTCTGTGTGTGTGTGTGTGTGTGTGTGTGTGTGTGTGTTCGCATGCCAGAGTGAGGGCTGTTTGGGGTGGTGGGCCACTGTGTGAGAGGGGAGGGTGGCAAGTGTGATCCCGAGTAAGAGTGTGCAGTTTTCAGCCTGCCACAGTGCAGCTGTGAGTGTGGGACTCCCTGTGTGTGATTGTGAGGCATTGTATGAGTGCATCTGGCTGGGTGTGGCTCTGGACTGGACTGTCATCCAAGGTTGGAGACCCAGCACAGGAATGTGTGTGAGATTGTGAGAGTGCTTCTGTGTGACTTTGTGAATGTGACTCTCTGGCTATGGTGGCAGGCACTCCATCCCTTCTCTTTTCTCATTACTGCCTAGCCATTGTCCACTGCATATTCAGATCCAAGGGGGGCAAAGTACAGGCCACAGAAGAGAAACCAGGGAGGGTCAAGAGGGAATAGGTGACACAAGAGCCAGGCTGAGCCACAGTATCCAACCCCCTCCCCAATCACCTGTTCCTGCACTGATTGGTCTATGCTCCCCCCCACACACACTATCACCCTACCTCACTGCCCTGTTCAAACCCCTGCTTTCCTTGCCCTCTCACTGTCCCTCCCAGTTCTGCCTCTACTGTCTCTACTTTTATCTCAAAGCCCCCTACACTTCATTTCTACATATGCTTGACAACCCCACCCACTCGACACCCAATTCTCAACTTCCTGTGTCAAGGCTATACAGAGGGTGTGGTGTGCCTATGCCTGACCAACTTCTCCACATTTTACCTCCCAGGAAATCTCTATTGAGAGAGCCAGTGAGAGAGCCCACAGAGGCAGGGACACAGAGGGTAATTGATTCCCCCAAATTAGGTTTCTGCTTTCTAAAGACCGGTATTGTTCCTGTTCTCAATGTGCACAGAGGTATTGAAGATTTCCTTTTTGTTTCCTCAGGCAATGAATGAGCTTAATCCATTTGGCTTTATAAATCAGGAAACTAATATTCGCTCCTTCCATAGCAGCTTTTTAAAAAATTTAATTGGTGGGGGAGGCGCTGTTAGTCACCCTTATGCTGTCCCCAAGCCCCCACTTATCAAAACACATTCTGATTGAGGGGCGGAGAAAAGGCAGGGGGAAGAGGGGTCTCCTGCTGATTCTCCTGTCCTTCTCCACCCTTCAACATGGACCCACAGAGTATCTGGAAAAGTCTGAAATGATTGCATGAATCATACTTGATTTAATGAAGTAAAGGGGAATGTTCACAGTTCTTCAGAATGATTTCCCAAATTGGCTACTCTTAGTTCCCCACTAGCTTGGAACCACTCAGAGTACACACACTATGCCTTAGGTTTGGCAAATCCTCCTCCTCGTCATCCTGCATAGCCACTGGAGTCATTCCCTCTGGTGCCAAGATCTGGCCTTGTTTCTCCCCTGCTCAAAAAATCTTTGATAGCTGTCCATTGTCCACAAAGTAAAATCCTAATCCAACCTCCTTGTAATCTGGGGAGGCTTGGCTACCACCACTACTCCTCACTCAGTTCAGTTGATGTCTACTGAGTTCCATCCACTTGCAATCCTGCTCCTGCAGCCTGCTGTACTGTAAGCGAACGTACCTGCAGGTTCTGACCCCGGTGACTCTTCTCACTCTGTCCTTACCTCTCCAAGTCCTCTGAGGAAACAGCTCCCCTATGATCCTCCAAGTGGGGTATCTCTGAGTGAAGGTTAGGTTTGCTGAGTGGTGTATGGATTAGTCTGTTGAGGCCTAGGAAATAAGTTCAGCCCCTGGGACAGGGTTCACCTCTCCCCTGGAGCGGGTGGACACATGGAATATCAAGAGTCTACTCTGTTTCCCTGGAGAAAATGGAAGCCTGAGGAGTAAAGGAAGGAACTTTGATTTCCTGGGCTTTCAATTTAAGAATGGAGGTTCAGAGACCCTAAACACTCACCCCCACCCCCCAGGATGTCATATAGATATTATGAGAGCAGAGAATGGAGCACACTTCCTCTGAAGGAATATGTGGATCTGCATGCTCACTCTGTTCAGTTCTCTGGGGAGCCAGGCAAAGCCACTTCCTGGATTGGTGTTAGCTGGTACTTGTATTAGGGTATCTTGAGCAAGTAAGGTCTAAAATTTTGCCCTCTCTCTACTCTCTCCAAGCTATGTGCCTGTCATGAGTTGTACCCATTCAGAGAGGGCACCTTATGCTACTTTGCACAGAGTGTCATATGGAGTGGCATGGCCCCAAAACTGGGTATCTCTGCTTGGCCAGAGTTCACACTCAGAGAAGCCAGTCTGAGGGGTAAACACCCAGTTTCCCTGCCCTTACCTCACTTGTGGTAAAGGCTTATATGTGCTCTCAAAAGATCAGCTCCCTGGTTTTCCTAAAGAGATACAGAGAAAGAAAGTTCCGAAAGCTTAATCATTATGGAGCAGTGAGGTGTTGCAACAGATGCCCAACCCTATCTGTGCATTTTATATGGGGCCTCGACTCCTGGTGAAAGAGTGAGCTGAGTTCATAGCTGGGACTGAGATGGACGGACAGAACTGTCACAAGTACTGAGTTTCCCACAGGGATCTGTGATAGAGGAGAAGCAATAGGTGCAAGGGGATCTTCTGGGTGGACTAGACTGTGAAGCATGGTATGAAATTTGGAAGGAGCAACAGTTCCAGAGATGGTACAAAGTTGAGCCTGACCTACTCCTGACCACCATACTAAGAAGAAGAGGGCGGTGGTGCAAATGAGGAACCTGGTCATAGGGAGTTCTCCCCTCTGAAAGAACTGATCACTAGAAGCTAGAGTGTCATCTTGCTAGGTCAGGAAGGAAAAGAGCAGCTTAGTTCAGTAAACTGGTGGCACTGGCAGCAGCTTAAGCAAGATGGCAGGAGCATCAGGCAGCAGCTCTAATTAAACAGGAGACATCTATTCCCCCAACCCTACTGCTCACCCCTGGGATTGTTAGGAAATGACTCTCTAAAACTCAAAATCTAGTGGTGTCCAGAGAGTACTTCAGTTATTGGTGTGAGCATTCCTAGAAAGGCCTCACAACTTTTTGGAGAGTAGAATCCTAGAAAGGAGAAGTGGAGCATCAGAATTGGGGATTAATTGTTGTAAATGTGTGAGATCTAGTACTTGGCACTTGTATTATCTTTATGTTCCAACCAGTCTTAGCTGCATGACGAGCATGATGGGAAAGGCTGTGTGAGCAAGAATGGACCAGAACAATAACAGGAAGCAGCACCCACTGGGACCGCCAGTCTTCTCTGGCAGCAACGGAGCTGGGTATATCAGTATGTTACATTAAATGTGAAGAAAGTGAATTTTGCTATCACAAAACAGATTGTCTGAGTTAAGTTAAAAAATAAAATACAGCCAAATGCTGTTTACAAGAAATACTCCCAAAACAAGGTGACAAAAAAGACTGAAAATAAAGCAATAGGCAAAAATATACCAAGCAAATGCAAGCAGAGAGGGAGTAGGAACAGCAATATTAATGTCAAACAAAGTTGATTTCAAGGCTAAAAGCATAAACTGCTTGAAAACTAAGAAATGTACTCTTAAGTTACTACTGAATCAAAGATAAGATCAAACATGAAATTACAGATCATCCAGTAATGAAAAAGAGAACTCGGCATACCATACAGAACTTAAGGGACACAGCCATATCAGAGGAAACAATGCTTTTAAGGTTAAAGAGAAAGACTGAAAGTAAATGAACTAGATATGCAATCTAAGAAATCAGAAAAAGAATAAACAGTCACAAAAAAATAGAAGGAAATTAACCAAGCTAAATTTAGAAAATAACAAAATAGAAAATAAACAAACGTTAGAAAAAATCATAATTAAAAGGAAAAAAATAGAACCAAAATCTGGTTCTTTGAACAGACCAACAAAATAGAAAATCCTTTCAAGCAAACCTGGTTAAGAAAATAAAGAGGGCTGGGGTTGTGGCTCAGTAGTAGAATGTTCACCTAACATATGCAACATATGAACATATGGGTTCGATCCTCAGCACCACATAAAAATAAATAAATAAAATAAAGGTATTGTGTCCAACTACAGCTAATAATAATAATAATAATAATAATAATAATAAAAGCGAAAATGCAAGCCAGGTGCGGTGGCACACACCTGTAAACCCCACAGCTAGGGAGGCTAAGGAATGAAGATTGCAAGTTCAAAGCCAGCCTCAGCAACTCAGAGGGGCCTTAAGCAACTTGGTGAGGCCCTGTCTCAAAATAAAAAATAAGAAATAGGCTGAGATATAGCTCAGTAGTTAAGCACCCCTGAGTTCAATCCCTTGCACCAAAAAACAATGCACAATATTAGGTTTGAAAGAGAGTGATATATATCACAGATACAGCAAAGGTTAAAGACTTTTAACAATAATATGTATAAGCCTATAAAAATAAATGTGAAAACCTAGAGGGAATGGATAACTTCAAGTTAGGCAGAAAATTATCAGAACTGAGCATAAAAGTCAAAATCCTGAGTAGGACAATAAATGTAAGAGATTTGAAAAGAAATTAAAATTCTGCTATTAAAATATCACAAGGTACCATATGCTCTGGCAATTCCACTTTTGGATATATAGCCAAAAGAACTGAAAGAAAGTTCTCAAAGAGATAGCTATATGCCCACATGCACAGCAGCATTATTTACATCAGTCAAAAGGTGAAAGTAACCCAAGTGTCCATTAATGGCTAAACAGATAAACAAAAATGTTGTATATCTATACAATAGAATATTATTCAAATTTACAAAGGAAGGAACTTTTGATACATGGTACAACATGGATGACTTTGTGGATAGGATGCTAAGTGAAATAAGCCATTCACAAATAAGCCAGTCACTAAAAGACAAGTGGTGTATAACTCTACCTGTAGGGTACCTAGAGTATTCAGATTCATACAAAGTAGAATGGCAGCTGCCAGGGCTGGGAGGAGAGAAGAATTGGAGTTGTTCAATGGATATAGGCTTTCAGAATTTTTAGATTAAAAGAGGTCCACCAATTGATTGCATAGCAATGTGAATGTATTTATTCTACTGAGCTGTACACTTAAAAATGGTTGAGATGGTGAATTCTACATTATGTGTATTTTGTCATAACTAAAATTTTAAAAATCACAAGATATGGATTATATTAAAATAAGGTTTGTATGACCTTTAAAAAGATAATTTTAATGTTGCTTAAACTACTCCAGACCAGAGAAAAAGTTGAAAAACTCCCTGGTTTGTTTTAAAAGCTAGCATTTTCTTATTTCTCAAAACTTAGAAAGAATGAAGTTTAAAAGAAAGAAAAAATCTGAACAGTTTGAATATGAGTGCAAAATCTGAAATAAGATATTAACTGAGTGCTGGGAAGTGATGTTGGCCAAATTGTGTTGTTATATTGTATGCATGTACGAATGTGTAACAGCAAGTTCCATCATTATTGGTACAACTATAATGCACCAATAAAAAATGAGGAATGAAAGAAAAGATAAAAGATATTAACTAACTGGTTATGGGAAAAGGTATCAAAATAATAATGCACTATGATAAAGGCAGGTTTATTTCAACACTATGAACATGACTCAGCACCATGAACTCTATCTATGTTAATCACTGTATCAACAAACAAAGGGAAAATATGATTATAGTAATAGATGTCAAAAATCATTTGATAAAATTCAGCATATAGTGCTAGTATTAAACAAACAAGAAATAGAAGAAAACTACTTAAATTTGTTAAGACTATTTAACAAAAACCTGATGGCAGATATCTAAATAATGACATTCTGAAGCTATTCGAATAAATTGGGAACAAGACAGATTACCCATTATCAGTGCTACTTTTTTTCCTCTGATTTGCTGATGAGCACACCCAGGGCCTCACACATGCTAGACAAGTGCTCTGCCACTGTGTTACATTCCCCAGTCACATTTTTCAGCACTGCTATTCAACATCTTTTAAAGACTATTATTCAATAAGACAAGAAAATAGATTAATCAGAAAACAGCTGGTTTTAAAAAGGACAAACACATGTTTACTTACAAATTATGTGATTATATATCAAGAAAGTCCAGTAAAACTGAGTTTAAAAACTATTATAATTGATTAGATAATTGGGAAGATAGCTAAATACAAGATTAACAGAAATCTATAGTGATTTTTCTAAATGCAACTGCATATGAGAAATAGAAATAAAGAAATTGATACACTTTAACAGTGACAAAACTGTAAAATACCCAGAATTAATTTAAAAACTACCACAACAGTCATCACAAATGGAAAGATCTTTGAAGAAAGTCCTGAAATCACATAATAAGATTTGAACATATAGAAAGACAGGCATGTTTCAGAAAAAGACTTTTAAAGTCAACCCCTTCAAAATTCATATATAGATCTAATGCAATTTTTATTAGAATCCCAAGTTAAAAAAAACTTTAGAATTTTAAAAAAAATTAATTTACAGTACATTTGAAAATTAAATATCTGAGACTGGTTAATAAATAATAAAACATATGTAAAGAAGAGAAATTGCATTATCAGATAATAAAAGATACTATCAACCCACCATAACCTAACAGTATAGTATAAACCCGCAAAAGATAAATAGGTCACAGGAATGGAGAGCCAATTAAAAAGTTCAAGTACAGAAAGGATTTATTTTTGTTTTTGTTTGTTTGTAGAGGGTTGAACTCATTGGTGGGCGCTTTACCACTGAGCCACATCCCCAATCCTTTTTGTTTTATATTTTGAGACAGGTTCCTTCTAAATTGCTGAGGCTGGTCTCAAACATTTTTGAGATCAGCTTGACCTCCTGCCTCAGCTTGATGAGTGGACGGGGTTATAGGCATGCATCATGGTGCCTACCAGAAGAAAGTTATGACAAAAGTGGCTTTTTAACTCATCAGAGAAAAAGAAGATAATGGTATTGTCATTTGTAGACATTTCTTCAAGGGGGACATAAAAATAAGCCAATAGGACTGGGGATGTGGCTCAAGCGGTAGCGCGCTCGCCTGGCATGCATGCGGCCTGGGTTCGATCCTCAGCACCACATACAAATAAAGATGTTGTGTTCGCCGAAAACTAAAAAAAAATAAATATTAAAAATTCTCTCTCTCTCTCTCTCTCTCTCTCTCTCTTTAAAAAAAAAAGCCAATAAACACCTGAAAAGATGGTAAACATCACTGATCACATGAAAACTACAATGATATACCACTTCACACCCAACAGGAAGCTAGAAGAAAAAATTCAGATGATAAATGCTGTTGCAGATGTGGAACAATTAGAACTACTTCACACACTGCTGGTAGGAATGTAAATGATACAGCCACTTTGGAAAATAGCCTGGCTGTTCCTCAAAAAGTTAAACACAGAGTGACTATATGACCAGCAATTTTACTCCCAGATATATACCTAGGAGAATTAAAAACATGTTCACAAAAATTTGTACATTAATGTTTATAGAAACATCATTCACAATAACCAAAAGATGGGAAAAAAATCAATTGTCCAGCAATTAAAAATATTATTCCTCTGTAAAAACAATGAAATTCTAATAAATGCTGTAAGATGGATGAATTTTGAAAATATTATGCTAAGTGAAAGAAGCCAGTCACCAAAAAAGTACATATTTATAATTCCACTTATATGAAACAGCCAGTATTGATGAGTCTGTAGAGATAGAAAGCAGATTAGTGTTTTCTAGGGACTGAGAATAGAAGTGAGATGATAGCTAAAGGTATACAGTTTCTTTTTGAAGGAATAGAAGAGAGTCAATCTAAGGTTGACTGTACTGATTCACACATCTATGACTTTAAATACTTTAAATGGGTGAATTGTATGGTATGTGAATTCTATCTCAATAAAGTTATTTCCAAAAATGGGGTTGCCACAACTGGCCATTCATCTAAAAGAAACAAATGGGATCCCTACCTCCCCCAAATATAAAAAGTGTGTTCCAAGTGATTTAGATATTTTAGTATAAGAATGACACAACGAAAATATTAGAAAATCTTTAAGAGAAAAAACTTAATGGATTTGAATAATAAAAACATAAATTTGGTGGGAGGAACAAAGGAAAAGATACTTTATATTTGAGTTTTAAAGACTTGGATAGCCAAAGATAACATAGACAAAGGAAAAGTAAAATTAACTTATTGAGAAAAGACTTGCAAAATTTGTGAGAGTTAAAAGGAAAATATGCTATATATACAAAGAATTTCTGTAAATTGCAAAGAAAAGACTAAAACCCAAAGGAGAAGCTGGAGCATGAAGAGTCCATTCAGAGTGGGGGAGACATAAATGGCCAATAAAAGGCTTACCTCATTATTAGTTAAGAAAATGCAAATTAAAGCAAAATAAGACTTCATTATTTAAATTCATCAGATTTGAAAAAAAATGTAAAAGAGTAAAATGTTCAGGTTTAATAAATTTTTGAGAAAATGAATATTCTCATTTATTGCTAAGCAAGTAATCTAGCATTATTACAATTTGGGGCAGGTAACCTGGCATTATTTATTAAAATTTAAAACATACGTGCCTTTGACCCAGAATCTTCCTTTTGAGAATCTATCCTACAGAGGAAAATCACCTATATATAAAAATAATCCTATAATTTTAGCAGCGTGTGTGGTGGCTGAAAACTGGGAATCTTTGAATGTCAGTGTCAATCAATGATTGAATACATTTCCTAGGCCCTACTGTAAAATATTATGCAACTATTAAAAAATGAGTTCAAGCCAGGTGCAGGTCTGAAATCCCAGAGCTCGGGAGGCTAAGGCAGGAGGATCGAGAGTTCAAAGCCAGCCTCAGCAAAAGTCAGGTGCTAAGCAACTCAGTGAGATCCTGTCTCTAAATAAAATACAAAATAGGGCTGGGGATGTGGCTCAGTGGTCAAGTGCCCCTGAGTTCAATCCCTGGTACCACCCCCTCAAGAAAAACTGAGTTCAAGCTATAGCTACTGATTTACAGAGCATGTCTGAAATGATGTTAGTGAGACAAGTAGCTTGCAGAGTAGCAAGTAGTATTATCCCATTTAAAAGAAACCCTCCCTCTGTTTAAAGGAATGAGAGAGTAAGTGAAAGTTTGCTCCTGCTCAGGCTGTCAGCTTGCAAGTGAGAATGGAAGATGTCAGAGAAGGGCAAGTATACACCTTTAGAATTTTTTCATTATGTATAATGACTAAGTAATTTACAATTTTTAAAATTTAGAAAAAAACACAATTGTAATCCCAGCAACTCAAGAAGCTGAGGCAGGAGGATCTCAAGTTCCAGATCAGTCTTGGACAATTTAGCAAGACCCTATCTCAAAATAAAAAATTAAAAGGCTGGGGATGTAGCTCAAAGGTAGAGCATCCCTGGGTTCAACCCCCAGTACCACAAAAAATAAAAAATAAAAACTAGACACAAATTGGGGAGTTGTCTTTGACATTCCCTTCAATCCCTGTCACTACCATGGCCCTAGACCAAGTGACCACTATCTCTTCCATGCTACTATAAAGCTTCTTATTGGCGTCCCTGAATCCAGCCTGAGCATCGGTAGTATAGACTCCATGTTGTGTATGCAGCCAGGAGATATTTTAAAAGTACAAGTGAGATTTTGCCAACCAACTCTCCAACCTGTAATGGCTTCCCATTGCTCCCCAGAAAGTCCCCCTGTCCTGACATCCCTCAACCCTCACTGACTTGCTCCTTGCTCCAAGGATGCATCTTGCATCTCAAATTGCCCTCATCATTGCCCACCTTCAGGCCTGCAGACCTGCTGTTTCTTCCTGCTTGGAACATCCTTCCCCTTCTCCTCATTTGAACCACCTTTTGCTCACCCCTGGGGTCTGGGATTTAATGTCAGGGTGGCCTCTCTCTGCAAGACTAGGCTAGACCTCCCTGTTATAGTCTGACACATCCCTCTGTGCTTTTCCTCTGTGCTTATCACAATGATCTAGTTAATTACATAGTTATTTGTATAATGATTTGTGTGACAGGGGTAAAAGAAAAACTATTAAGCTAGAAGTGTTTTCATCTTTTTCTCCAGTCCTCTGCCTTGGGAGAGAAATGGGTCAGACAAGGAGGTCTCCACAGGATCCAACCCAGCTCAGAAATTCTGAACTTGCCCTTGCCCATCACGCCTCTGCCACCCTAGCCCCAGTTGGGAGAATTTGCCTGACTCAAATAGTTCCTCCCATTCTTTCATTTGTCTAACTAACTAGCTTATTCTGAGCGTTGATTATGGTAAAGCCCTCTGAGTTACTGGGGCAGGGGGTGTGAGGCTTGTGGGTTCTCCAGTCAGCTAGAGTGAAGTTGTAGGCTTACTCTATGTCCAGTGGTTTCATTTCTGAATCTCCTGTCCTTCAGAGACCCTCATTAAGATTCACCGGAGCCTCCAGAGTCACCTCTGAGGCTACAAATACCCACCAACCAAGCTTCAGTATAAGCTGCAACCTCAGAATCTCAATCTGAACCCCCATTTTGCACAATTAAAAGCCATCTGTTCCCTCTCCCATCCCTCTTATCACCTGTCCACTGAGGACTGGAGACCCCAAGTGATCCGGGGCTGGGTCTGAGAGGTCAGGTGGTGTCAAGTGCTCCTGAGCCTGGAACTGGTCCGTGAGCTTTATGGAGTCCAACTGACTGGTCTGTGGGACTGAACACTGTGACTCACTCCCAGAGAACAGACTGTTTCCCCGACAGGCTCCCAGAGTGAACACACCCACACGCAGGTGGTCCCCTTGGAGCTACAGCCACATGTCCCAACAGCACACGCATCTCAGAAACAGTCCTCCTTAGTGCTGCAGGCAGGGACCATGGTATGTGGAGCTGGTGGGGGAGCACTCCTGGTTTCCCTCCTGGCTGTTCTCCTCTGGTCCCTTGGTAGGTTTTCCTGCCCCACCTCTGCTGCAGGATCCAAGAGGCCAGAGGGGTTCCTTCTCACCTCGTATCCAACCTGTCTGAGGGCCCCTGTCAGCTCTCCAATAAAACAAATTTGGGGAGAAAAACCTATTCCCTTCAAAGCACATATTCCTCCATGGCTGCTGCTACCTGAACTTGCCTGGGCTGCTCCAAGCCAGACTTTGAACCCCTATGCTCAGGCCACCACTTGTGGTGAATCAATCCTATCGAGGTTGGAGGTCACAATCAGCCACCAAACAGAGCCTGCATGTGATGTGTCCAAGTCAAGCGGATTGAGGAACCCACAATCTGGGGACAGACTATTAATTTAAATCCTCAGAGCCCTCAGGTGCAGCCCTGAGGCCTCTGACTTAGTGGCAACAACTAGGACCTAGATCCTGATTCTGATTCTAGTTTTTTACAGGTCTCAGGCAGCTGCCCTTCCTGAGTGTGGCAGACTGCTGGTGATGTCCTCAGCATCTATGCTCCCCTGTCCCCTGCATGTGTCTACCTAACTGGGAACAATATTTTTCAACTTCTTTTGCAATAAGTGTAGATTGGTTACTGGCTCTCATTTGTGGGCAACAGAGATAGAAGCCACTTTGACTTATACATTTACATACCAAAATATACATATATGTACATATATATATATATCAAAATATATATACATATTTATTTATATTTTGCTTTTGCTTCTCTTGCTTGCAAGGAAGTTGCTTGTCCAGGATTTGCTGTCTTTCCCTCTTCCCACAAGCTGGAATCTGGGTGTTCTATGCAGATAAAAGAGCAACCCAAGGAATGCAGAGAAGTAATATGGAAGGATGCTTTGAGTGGTTTTTGTGGAATAGCCCTTTCAACTTAGAATTTTTAAATCTCCTGTTATGAGAGATAGAAATAAAATTCCATCTTATTCCACTGGAGTTTGGAATCTCCTTGTTACAGCAGCTTAGCCTTTTTCCTAACTAATATACTGAGTCCCTGATTCTCCCATCAATCAATAGATATTTTCTTCAAGTTCCAAGTTTCCTATTCCAAATTCTGCTTTGTCATGTCCTGGGTTGCTGAAAAGTTGCCCAGGATAGGAACTTGGC
>NW_026000174.1:21773936-21877650 GCF_001458135.2 Marmota marmota marmota
CTCATGGGGTTGTCTTGAGAATTAAATGAGTTAATATATACAAAGTGCTTACAGAGGCACCTAATATTAATGTCTAGTCATTCGTTCTCATTGGCCAGGTTCTGTGCTGGTCACTGGGAATCCCAAGATAGAGCCCGTGACTATACTTGGGAAACACGCATTTGAGGACAAGAGACTGTAGGGCTATTACACTGTCATCGCAGGAGAATGGTTGGGGTTGTCCTTAACCCTTGATGTTCCCTGTACCCCACCTCATCAGCAGTGATCATGGGCCCTGAAGCTGGCCTGGCTCAGCTCTGCACTCTTGGGCACTTTATTGACTCCTCTAAGATCTAAGTCTCCTCCTCTGTAAAATTGGGACAATTAGAGTTGTAAGAGTTCTCTGAATTCATGGTACCTGTAGGAACTCTTCACAGAAACTCCACAACTTATTAAGGTGGGTCTCCAAATTGAGGTGGCTACAGGACTGCATGGGGGAGTGGGCTGCTTGCTTCCTAGTGGGTCAGGCTGCATGAAGTCTGGGAAAGATCTACTGAAGGCCCCCTGAGGGCTTTCCAGGCATCAAGGTCAACTACCTGGGTTCCACAGGGAGGAGGAATGTCAGGTGCAGAGAGTGGGTGTCGAGCCTCAGCTGTCCCTCCTACTACGTGGGGATGCTCTCATTTAGGAATAGGGAGGCTAGACATGAAACATAGTTCTGGAAGACCACTAACCCTGGCCAGAAACTGCCCCCTCAGCCCCTGTGCACTGAGTGAAGGTAGGATGGGACCCCAGAGGGAACAAGGGCAGAAGTATGCAGAAGAAGAACCAGTAGGGGCCTGGGAAGGTGGAACTTACTGCACAGAGCATGGACTCACTTGGGACGTCTGGGCCACTTATCTTGTGTGCTTTGGGTCAGTTCACAACATGGGATTATTCTTGGGGTGTTGAAGACTAGAAGGAACAGTGTCTAAGGAGGTGCTTTGCCAACCTCACATGCATCAGACCCAGAAGGAGCCTGGCCCCCTCCTAAGGGGACCTTTGCCTCAGAATCTTTATTTTCTCTGTGTGTCTTTCTCTTCAGCTCCATATCTGGCTCAAAAGCAAACCCTGTTAGTCATATCTTCTATCTTATATACAGAATTCAGTTGCTTCTCCCCGTAGATGCCTAATCTCAGACTCTATTATCCTTTGCTTGGGTTGTTGCAGTAGTCTCCTGGTCATCTTCTAACATGTCCCTCTGGTTTTGTTTTGTTTTATTTTGGTACTGGGGATTGAACTCAGGAGTGCTCAACTACTGAGCCACTTTCCCAGCTCTTTTTGTATTTTATTTAGAGACAGGGTCTCACTGAGTTGCTTAAGGCTTCACAAAGTTGCTGAGACTATCTTTGAACTCTTGATCCTCCTGCCTCAGCCTCCTGAGCCGTTGGGATTATAGGCATGTGCCACCGTGCCTGGCTTAATATGTCTTTCTTACCAACCTTTTCACCCACAGCCAGCCAGGGTAATCTAAAAAAAAAAAAATATATGTCAGATCATGTTATTCCTTCATGGCTTCTCAAATCACAGGGAATGAAACCTGAAGTTCTCTCCAGGGCCTTTACATGATCTACCCATCTCTCCTCCCTCCTTTACCTACCCTCTGACCTTACTTCCCACCTGCTCCCTCACTAGCTAACACCATTCCCACACACGGGCCTCCTTGCTGTTCCCCCGATATGCTGAGCATCCTCATAGCTCAGGGCCACTGAGCTTTCTCCACCCCCGCCCCTCACCTGCTTTCCTCAAATATGTGCATTCCTTGACCCAGTATTTTATCCAGGCCCCTGCCCACATGTCACCTTATCCACAAGTCCTCCCCATCGTGACTGTCCTCTTCCCCTGTTATATCTGCATTTATAATATTTATTACCACCCAAATACTTGATGGTAGTTCAGTAGTTAGAGCAGTAGTAGAGTGCGTATCCCCATTGCCTGTAAGTTTTGTGAGAAGAACTCTGTTGCTTTTCCCTTCTGCTTCTTCAGCCCCTAGGACAGTACTTGGCATGTAGTACTCAGGGAACACTTGTTGGCTATATGGCTGGTTGAATCATGTATGGACACTAGGACTCAGTAGGGTGAGCATCCAGGGATGTCAGAGTAAGTTAAGGGAGGAAGGCCTTGAGTTGGGTTGTTTGTGCTGGGTCTTGCACAGAAATGAGGCTTTGTTCATACAAAATCTGGGGAGTGGCAATAGGCCACTTTCCAGATGTCTCATGGCCAGGCCAAGGAGCTCACCCCAGAGAGTGATGCATTCACTCAGATACGGTCCCCACCTGTCATGAGTGAAGGAAGAACATGCTCAGGGCTCTTGGCTCATTCTCTGGCTGTGGGGTCAGGGCCAGCTGCCAGTTGGATCTCCAGAGAAGCTGTTCAGGAGGCTGGTGGCAGAGAGCAGAGGGTCTGTCACCCCACTAAAACACATGAACCCTGGTTTGGGTATTGGTTCTAGCTTAGCCACTAACTCAGTTTGTGAACCTAGGCAAGACTTTGACCCACTCCTGGGCCTCAGTTTGCCTTTCTCTGAAATGAGCAGTGACTCTAAGTGTGACTTTGACTGTCAGCTGCCTTCCAGATGAAGAAACAGAGGTCCAGAGAGGTTCAACAATGGGCCTGCAGTCACAGGACACTAGTGATAAAACTGGCCCCAGGCCCTTGGCTCCTACCTCCTCCCCCACTGCAATCCTGTGTTCAGGTTCTGACTTAACTGGTCTTCTTTTCTCATATCTGGACTTGTTTCTCCCAATTAGGCTTTGGGTGCCTCAGGGCAAGAACCACATCTGGTTCCTACTTCTCCCAGTTCTTCAAGATTAGGCAACCAACAGGTGCTGAATGAAGGTTTGGGGAGTAAGAGAGGGCGTCTGGTTGCCCAAGGCCAGAAAGGGGGATGGCAGCAAAGGTAGGATCCCTACCAGGTCTTACTGGTTTCCCCAGAGCTTCCAGATGCCAAGACTAGAGTCATTCATTCACACATACATTCATTCATCCAAAAAAGTTTAGCTAAGCACCTACCATATGCTAGTTACCACTATGGTTCGATGCAGCAAAGGCAGGATCTCTACCTAGTCGTACTGGTTAGCTCTTGGTGTGGGGGGTGGGGCAGAGAGCAGGCTGAGTAGCTGGAAGCTATCTGAGGGCAGAGGCAGGCAGGGGCTAGATCATGAGGCTTGTGCATTTATTGGAACTGAGATGGGAAGTGAGTGGAGGATTCGAAAAGAGGATTCAAAGATTGGCATTTCCAAAGACTCACTCTGGAACTTCTTGCTGTTGCTAGTAGAGGAGCCATGGAGGTCTGGGGTCCCTTGCTCCGAGGGAAGGGAGCCTCTGCTCCCAGGCAGCCCTGGAGTCCAGGGCTCTTTCCAGAAAACTGTGCCCAAGGTTCTGGTCCAGAGGATATCAGCCTGTGTCCCACCCCTGCCTCTCAAGACCATACTGCACCCCCCTCCCCAGCATCCCAGGGGTGTTACAGAAAACCTCGCCTGCAAGATGTCTAGCCCCCACTCCTTGATTATATTAATGCCAAAATGTATTAAAGAAGCGTGGTAGAGATGCCATTCTAATTGTTTCGTACACACGCCACTGGGAGGGAACTGATTGGACACAGCTCACAGGCAGTATGTTAATACGCTATTTTCATATGATGATAGCTCTGCATAATCTTCCCTTCTCCCAGCTTTGCAGGGACCTGTTGTTAACCAAGCCCCAGGAGAGAGGGGGAAAGGCAATTTGACTTCAAGTCCACTCCCCGCCACATTAATTAGTCATGTGGCTGGGGAAAGGTGTGCTCACTCAGTACAAAGTAGACTTTATAATTTATACACCAGCTGTTTCCGTCCATTCTCCTCCCTGCCTGCCTCTAATGAAATCGTGTTACCAGAGAACTGACTGGCGTGAATTGAGCCTTTAATCCCATTGACCCTGGCCTGGCTGGTGGGGCCCAGGGGAGGGGGGTGGGGCCTTTCAGCAAGGGGCTGTGATGAGAAGACCCTGGCAGGCTGGACCCTCCCGTCCCCCACCCAGCCTGCAAGCCCACACAATGGAGCAGCTTGGAGGTGGGGTCCTGCCTGGCTGAGCAGCCCTCTTGGGGATCCCTGGAGGCTGGGATGGCTCACATTTATTGCCTCATCTTCTGAGATCCAGCGAAGCACAACATTCTCATCTAGGTTGTTCCTTTACTTAGAGAACAGGGCAGGCCAGACTGCACAACCAATGAGCTAATGCTTGCTTTTCTGGCCATGGGGGTTGCTGGGAAAACAGAGACATGATTCCACGATTCCACTGAGGGAAATGCTGCTCCAGGCCCCAGCAACAAACCTAAACTGTCTTGATCCACAGCACAGCCCAGGACCCATTGGTAGGGAGGAGAGACAATGCAGAGATCAGGACAGGCCTGAATCTTAGTTCTAGTCTGTGGCCCCAGAAGGGCAGGGCTGAGAAATACAGGTTAGAGGGATGCTTCTTCCCCAACCCCTAAAAGGAAAACAAGCAAGACCAGGCATTGAGAGCCATTCGAGCAAATGCCTGCAAAACAGAGCGCATTTGGTGAGCAGGAATAAACACAGCAATTAGCACCATGGCAGCCTCTTAAACAAACACATGGGACCAAGTCATGGGAGGGGAACCTCGTGCATCTGTCAGAGGGGCCAGAGGCTACAGAGACAGTGGTTGACTTGAGAGAAGCTGAAAATAAGAATGCTGAGGCTGTCTTGGGGATACGTCCTGGGGGTGACAAAGACATGGGGCAAAGTGCTTGGGTAGGGCTAGAATACTGCTGGAGAGGGACCTCGATGGGATGGATGAGGTGGGACAGGGATGGTTTCCTTGTTGCCATCTTTAATGAACTGGCAACCCCACTATTCTCTCATGGAGGCGTGAGCCTCTGTCAGGGAAGTCTCGGTGAGTGAGCTACATCACCCCTAGACTTTATGACCTGTGAGAGCCTGAGTGGGCTTCTTCTATTCCAGACCCCTGTGGTTGCCTGGCTTTTGCGGTCACCTCTTCCCAATCTGGAATGGTAGCCTTCTCTCCTTCCCCCTCCCAAGTCACAGAGCCTTCAAGACTCAGAAATCACCTCCCCCAGTTAGCCTTGAGGGATTCCTCATGCTGGTCTGGGCTGATCCTATCACAGCCCACTCTGATGTTAGGAACCATTTTTGCCTCCTTTGTACTAGCATGGGGTAGGGCAAGGTGACCTTGAACAGGTCTCCTGCCTTGGCCAGTCCTCAGTTTGTTCATCTGTAAAATAGGTTTGATGACCTCAGAGCATTACTTTGGCTTCCTAAGAGCTCCCACTGTATTTCCTCAGTCCTAAGACCATACACTATGTCCTGAAATGAAGAAGGAAGTGTTTCAAAGCCACTTGGTCTTTGTTGTGGGTGTCCAAACTGATTTATTAGCTCTGCAATAGCCAAAGTACTTCTTTTACTTAATAGCATAAAAAAAAAAAAAAACCCACCACCCTGTGACCAGTCCTCTTTTTTAATGAAAGTGTGGGCAACATCAGGGGAACCTATCCAAGGAAGGAAAATGAAGTTGTCATTTTTCAACATAATTAAACTTGGTTTTCAAAAATCTCCTGATCTGAAACGTGAATTACGCTAATTACTTCTGGTGGCTGCAACATTGATTTCAGTGTTAAAGTTAATGGACTTAATGGACATTGCTTCTCCCTTAAACGTGGCTGGGTCTTCTTGCCGAAGGTCCTGTTCATCCACCGTGGAGCCATTCTCTGGACCTCTAAATCTGCCATTAGGTTCAGCTGCCCAAGGTCCCCACCAGGTGGGCTCCTTTGGTCAGGCCTTGACTCTGGGCTCGAGGCCTCAGGAGGACAATTGTTCTTCCTTCTTTTAAGTGAGTGTGGGTTGGGCATCATGTTCTCATGGAGTTAGGTTCCATGAGGGGACACAGAGAAGGAAAGGCAGGTGGCATTTGTTTCCCGTGGTCTCATGGCCTCAAGGAAGTGAAAACTGGGGGATAGACCTTGGTGAGCTTTGAACTGAGGGCTGAGGTTTGAACCCTGAGGCTTTCTTTGCCCTCAAGGACCCCAGTGATGACCAGAGACTGGCTGGAGGAGCAAAAGGGAGAGAGAGGGAGAGGAGGTTGGGAGACTTGCTCCTGGGAAGGGGAGAGGGTGTAGGAGCTGGTTGGGGAGGTGGAGTGCAAGAGTGAGCAAGGCTGGAAGGTGTGTGGGGGGGCGGGGGACAGGAAGAGTGGCTGGTCATGGTCGAGCTACAGAGTTCTCTGTGGGCAGTGGTGGGGATGACTGGAGCCTTGGAAGCCAGGAAGAGAAAATTGGATAAGGTATTTTGTCTTGGCCAGAATGCGATGAAGTCCTGGTGTGCAGGCACAAGCCAGCAGCTGGAGGACCCTCTCTCCTCGGGGAGAACAGCTTCTCATGCCCCAGGGTAGGCCCAGCTGGCTCCCTCTGCTGGTTGGTCTTCACTAGGAATTAGAGGTCCTTTCCTGAAGATCTGTTTTCATAAGGGAAGAGTTTGGGGTGTCCTGAACAAAGGGTCACAATATATGGGGGACCGTTGAGTTATAGTTCAGAGCTCACACCTGCCTCCTTCGCAGAGGGCCCAGATGGAGCCACGGGGTGGGGGTTCCCCTGGTGCAGTCACCAAGGATGCCGTGAACAGGTGGATCTAGTCACACGTGGGGAGGTACCTGCTGGCTGCCCTCTACTGAGGCAGGAGTGTAGAAAAATCTGGTGGGGATTTATGACTGCCAGGAGGCAGCCTGAGTTGCTGGCAAGAGAGGGGGTGTTGGGGTGCTGTACCCTGGGGGTACAAGTGTGCAAAGCATGGCATGGAAGACAGCAGAACAGAGCAGAAGGAGGCAGGGCCTGCAGCCTGAGGGCCTTGAGTGGGCCAGTGAGGGACGAAGGGTTGAGGGGAGAGCCTTGACCCCCAAGCCAAGCACTGTGGACCAGATCCTCTCTGGCAACTCCTGTCAGAGAGGGGTCTCCTGATGGAGAGGATAGGCTGGGGCTAGAGGGGAGCAAGGAGGCATCAGTAGGGACAGCAATGAGAAGCCAGTGTGGGGACCATGGCAGTGATGCGGAGTGCCCGTCTCTCCACCTCACACGGTCCTCTCCAATCCTCCCAGTTCTCTGTCCCCTACTCCTCACCCTGACCCTCAGTCCAGGCCACCTTCTTTTCTGTCCTGGACTGCTGCAAAGATTTCTTTTCCTACTCTAGGTCCACCCCTGCACCCTACTTCCTCAGGTCAGCCTGGTGGAGCTCTGCGACCACAGTGCAGACCCATCTTTCCTTCTCCTGAAACAGTAGTAGCTGACGCTTGGGTGGCATGGGCTACACATTTGAGGTACTTTGCTATTTTAAACCTTGTTATGATCCTATAAGGCGGACATTATTTATTGTCAATTTCCGTATTACATTTAGCAAACTGAGTTCCGGAGAAGCTAAGTTAATTGCCTGAAATCACACAGCTAATTGTGGCTAAGTCAGGATTTGCACCTAGACCGCCTCCACTTCTACCCTTGACTGCATGCAATCTGTTTTCTGCAATGTGGTCAGAAAGATCCTGATCTTATTTGAGTCCTTACAACGACCTACAAGGCCTATGCAACCCGGTCACCATTACTTCTCTGCCTGCCTCCTCCTACTCCCTCCTCCTGGCTCCATAGTGACTTTGTGGCCATTCCTTGAGGGTCCCAGACCCCAGGGTCTTTGCACTTCCTCTTCCTTCTGCCTGGAATGTTCTTCCCCAGAATGTCCACTTTTTTTACTCCTCTATTTCTTTCACGTCTTGGCTCAAGTATTTTCTTCCAGAAAGGTCTCTGGTTACCCCATTTAAAATGTCAACTCCTGCCCGACACTCCCTATTTTCTCCCCTGCTTTGTCTTTTTACCTAGCATTGTTATTTGGAAACTTCAGGAGGGCAAGGGTTTTTCTCCCCATTCTGTTCCCTGAAGTGTTCCTAGTGTGCAGCCCAGGGGCTGGCCTATGGTACAACAGAAACTTTTTGAATGAATGAAAGTCTCTTCAGACTCTCTGCCTCTGGCCAGCTGTTCCCCTTCCTTGGGAGGCCTCTAGCATGTGTGTTGTGACACCCCAGCACACCCCGCTGTGACCAGCTCCCCTGGCACTCTGCCTGAATCACTCCTCCCCAAGACTGGTCCTGTCACTACCTGTCACACACATACAGTCTGCCTGTGTGTGGAGATCCCTGTGGGCCACTCCTCACCAGCAGAGCTAGGGAGGCTCTGCCTGAGGGCAGGCAGGAGCTCCACTCAACACTTTCTGCCAGAGGTCATGCCCCCTCACTGCTCTGGGGCCCTGGATGAGACAAACCCCACATAGCAGGGGTGCACAAGGGGGAAGATTTGTCAGCTACCCTTCCTTTGGGACTACAGGTATAAGTCCATGTACAGGTACATGCCTTTGCAGTTCTATGGGACTTTGTTTCCCTGGTTTCTACTTCCATCCTGAAGATGTTCAGATTTTCATTTCAAAATGAAAACTTGCGCCCCCACCCATCAACCTGACCCGCCTCCACCCCATCAATTTAGTTCTGGGCCCAGACTCTAGGTTCACCATGTTCAGCTGTGAAGGTTGTACACTGCACAGCATGAAGAGGGGACATTCAATTTTGGTCTGTGTAAACAGCATTCCCTTGGGCTGCGCAATGCAAAATCAGCACCCACATCCCTGGCTACCCACCCACAGTGTTTCCTTGAATATTTCCATTGAGACAGCCACAGGGTTTTGACCCTAGTGCTATTCCACTTGTGTCAGACTTTACCCACACTGCTGCCCACAGCTAGCTGAATTGTCTAAAGAGAAAGGAGGACTCCAGACAGAAAGATTCCCTGGTTCTGAGTCTTCCTTTCCCCTCCAGGGAAAGAGGCTAAGCCTGCTGAAGAGGATAGGGACTCTTGGTGGGAAGCAGCCTCCCCCATGGTCCAGGAGTGGAACTCATAGCTGATCAGCGTCTGGACCCCATACATTTGAGGGAGAGACAAGACGCCCTGGTAAGAAAGGTACTTTGGGAGTCATTCCTGGACCAGCAAGAACTTCTTTATGTGGTTTCATCAATCCTCATCATGTGGAATAGCAGCAAAGCGCCCCTGGTCATCTCTCCCCACCACCCTTCCACATCCACCACTAATTGCACTAGCTCAGCCACATCTAGTTGGGTCACCCACATCAATCAAGACAGACCATCAATTCCCTCATCTTTCCTCTTTGGGCACAATGCAGATGGACTTGGGCTGTAATAACGGTGATAATCACTTCCATTTATGAATGCTAACCATGTACCAGGCACTTGCTGATTTATACATGAGATGAAGGCTATCAATACTCCCATTTTACAGATGAACAAATCAAGCCTTGCTGAGTTTATGGGACTTAGCCCAACTTATACTCAGTGGCAGTTAGCACTCGGACTCAGTGTCTGACATCACACCCTACAGGTGTGGTCACTGCCTCCAGTGCCTCCAGATGCAGAGCACCTGGTTAAATACGTATCACACATCAACCTGCCAGCATGGGGCACCAGGTGCAGAGGTGGACTGTGCCTAGGTGAAGTCACAGCCAGGCCATGGCCTGGCCTGGCCTGCAGGGAGGGATTGACTGGGGGTTGTCCTATGCATGTTTGAGGGGCTCAGGAACAGAACAAGGAAAGGCCAAATTTCTCTTCCCCTGACAGAAGCCAATGCCTGAGTGAATTTCTCATTGAGCTAAAGTCAGGCTAAATCTGCTTCCACACAGGTGTTAGGTTGCCCTCCTGTGAGCTGGAAATTTGACTGGTTGATTTAAAACCCCAGTACCTGTGTCCATCACCCCAGACTCCACCATGATTACTGTCCCTATAAAGTTCCTAATCCCTGTACTTATGCAGTGTCCCTACCCTCTGACAGGCCGGACCTATGTGAGCAGGGAGATTTGGTTATTATGTGGAAGAGTTATAATAAGAAATATGACTGCAAAAGCCAAGTCAGTTGAAATTGGACTATAATTAAATGCTTAGAAAATTCTATGCTTGGCTCATTTTAAAATCAAGTGCTTCTTTGTAGCAATTTCCTTTCTTTAATTACAATTTCCTGTCTAGTTTGACATTTACAATGCAATCTTGGGGGACATGTTTGTGATTTATTATTCCTGCTCCTATCAGGATATCACTGTGCAGAAATGAGTTTATAAAATAAGAGCTCAAATTATTATGGCCTTTGACCAATAAAGCAGGCTCATAATTTCAGGCCTGAGAGAAGATTACCATTTTTGACAACCCAAGGCAGAAATGCTGGAGAGGGGGAGGGTACAGTTTGGGGAATTCACTCCATGTTCAAACACACTGCATTGTGTCCTCCGGGAAGGCCAGCTTTGGAGACAAGAGAGCATATTAAAATAACCCCTCAAATAAATACAAGGCTTTACAGCTTTGAAGAACTTTTACTGTCATTGATTCTCATCATCCTTGGACACAGGCAGGCACACGTATCCCCATCTTACAGATGGGGAAACTAATGTCCAGAGAAGTTAAATGACTTGCTCAAGGTCACACAGCCTAAAAACAGTGGTTGTAGATGTAAAACCAGCTCCAGCCAACTGGATCCTTTCCCTACACTATAATAGCTGCCCCAAAGGCTTGAAAAGTGGCCTAATACAGAAGATAATCTCAGGGCATCTTTGAGTAAATAGCCTGTGTTAGTCAACTTTCCATTACTATAACAAAACTCCTGAGGTAATCAGCTTATAAAGAGAAAAGGTTTATTTTGGCTTACAGATTTGGAGTTTCCAGTCCATGATTAGTTGGCCTCATAGCTTTTGATCTGTGGTGAGGCAGCACATCAAGGCAGGAGAACACACTGGAGCATGCTCACCTCATGGCTGGGAAGTAAAAGAGAAAGAGGAGAGGGCTGGGATTCCATAATCCCCTTTGGGGACATGCCTTTAATGACCTAAGAACCTCCCACAGAACCCCATCTCTCAAAATTTTCACCAGTAGCACCACCCTGGGAACCATGCTTTGAATACACGGATCTTTGGGGAACATTCAACTTCCAAATTATAGCAGAGTTTTTCTTCCAGTGGCAGGAGCTTTGAAAAACCCCAGAGCAGTATGTGACCCATGACCCACACATGAGCCACCAACAGAGGCCACTGGGACTGTTGGTTCCAGTTCAGAAAGGAGATGCCATCATTTTCTTTTTTCTTTTCAGTTCAAGAATGTGTCTAGCTGGGCATGGTGACTCACACCTGTAATCTCAGTGGCTCTGGAGGCTGAGGCAGGAGGATTGCAAGTTTGAAGTCAGCCTCAGCAACTTAGCAAGACCTTAAGCAAGTTAGTGAGACCTCGTCTCAAAAAATAAAAACGGCTTGGGATGTGGCTCCGTTGTGAAGTGCCCCTGGGTTCCATTTGGAAACATCATCTGCTATTGGCCTGAATCATGCTCTTTCACCCCTGAACTGTGAAATCAGACTTCCAAACCCATCATGGAGGCGTGGCCTTTCTGTGCACATGGATGGACAGTTACTCGGCTGTGTGTGTGCCTGGATGGCTATGTGTGTTTGGGGGATGTTGTGTGGCACCCGTGCATACACATGGGGTGTATGGCAGGGGAGTCTTGCACAAAAGTGTATATCATTACTGTCACCCATTGACCTAATCCAAGGAGAAGGCCAAAGGGAACACACACAGTGATGTGCACCAAAATCACGCAGTTCCCATGCCTCTGGGGAGACCTTGATAAGGAAGAAAAGGGCAGAGAAGGAGGTCTCCTGGGGTTGTTTTTGACTCTCTTCCTAGTCCCTAGGCCTGGAGTCGAGCCAGTAGTTGGTGAAGGGAGGTTTGTGGAGCTGTGGGCCTCCGTTTGTTCATATCAAGTCTTCCAGGCCCTGGAGTGGGGTTCTGGGGTGCTCTCCCCTGCCCCTGTCTTTCCCCTTCAGGAGTGGCATTTGGGCTTCTGCTTTGCCTCACTTGAAAGGAGCCATTATGGGAGGTAAATCCTGGTCTCTGGCTTTTGGCCTCAGATTAAGTCTGTCCAGAGACACATTTGTTGCCTGTGAAAATCCCTTTATTACTTCAAAACAATTTTAAAGCAGAATGCATTAAGATTTTTGAAGAAAGAGGAGGAATCATATCCCTACACCAGGATGTGGGTTATGAAATTCAAATGGATGGCCAAGGCAATCCTCTTATAGTGCCTCTCCCACATCAGGTTCTAGGGGAGACGGGGGAGGCGGAAGGAATCTGGCCCACCCCTCAGAGTCCTGAGGACACTCCTGACTGCTGGGCAGAGCATCACTGCCCTGAAGGCCCCTGCCAGGACTAGCCTCACCTGGGCTGACTGACATTCACCTCCCTCCCCTGCACGTTCACAAAATGTGTGCACGTACACACACACACACACACACACACACACCAACATGCCCTGGACCCTTCCTGCCTACAGGTACTTTCGTGAGTCATCACAGTATTCTGGTAGGAAGCCTGGATGGCTATTTGATGTCTAATATTCAAAGGAAAAAAAAAATCAAACCTCAAATAGGGAAAGCAGTCCTTCAGAGGTCAACCAGACCAAATCTGAGATCATCACCTTCTAGAACTTTCCACACCTACAGGCAGGTCCGAGGCTCCCCTCAGGTTCCTAGTACCATGAAGTAGGCCAGTGTAATCTTATATCCTAGTGCCTCCTCTCCTTCTTCTTCTTCTTCTTTTTTTAGTTGTTGGTAGACATTTATTTTATTTATTTATGTTTTTTTATGTGGTGCTGAGAATCGAACCCAGTGTCTCACACCACTAGAAGAGTGCTCTACCTCTGAGCCACAACCCCAGCCCCCTCCCTCCTCTTCTTAAAGAGACAGAGAAGTAGGGTCCAAGTGAATGCTGTTGCCCTAGCCTCACCCCATCAGTGTCAGTCAGCTTTCTGTCACTGTGTCAAATTCCTGTGATAAATAAACTTAAAGAAGAAAAAGTTTATTTTGGTTCACAGTTTCAGTCCATGGTTGGCTTGCTCCATTATTTGGGGGACCTGTGGTAACAGAACATCATGGTGGTGAGTTCCTGGTGAAGCAGAGATGGTCTCCTTATGGCATCTGGGAAGGAGAAAGAAAGGGAGAGAGGGAGGAAGGCAGTGGGGGGAGAGATGGGATCCCGACATCCCCTTCAAGGACATTCCTCCTATAACCTAACTTCCTACCATTAGGCCCCACCTCTTAAAGGCTCCACCATATTTCAATAGCACCATAAGCTTACAACTAAGCCTTCAATGCATGGCCTCTGGGGGACATTTAAGATCCCAACCATAATACCATCTCACTCCTGCACTGGCCCTTTGAAACTCCCAGACCAAGCAGGGAAAAAGGCAGGAGGAAATGTTTTGAAGAACCCATAGAGATCCATCCATCCACACATCCAACCTTCTTCCCTTCCATCCATCCAGCACGTTCAGCTACCCTGGGTTTGCAGCAGAAAGCAAGGAAACCTCAGTCCTTCCCTCAAGTAGCTCATGGATCTGAGAAGACAGGCAGGAAAATAGTCATTGCAACCCAGGGTATTAAGTGCTGTGACAGGAAAAGCACAGGGAGCCAGGGAGCAGAGATATGTCACTCCTGCAGTCAGAATGAGGCGTCTGGAGCCTTGGCAGGTAGGAAGAAGCCAGCTTCATGAGGAGAAGGAAGGAAAGGAATGTAGCAGGGAAGAAAGAGGGGGGTGTGTGAGACCAGGTTCAATGTGAGTGCAAATGCCCAAGGACACTTTCATTGTCTCTGCTGGTGTGGCCTCTGAGTCTCTAGGAAACATTTGTCTGGCTGCTTCTGGAGTCCAGAAGCCCTAATTCCACTGCACATCCATGACACATGCATCAGTGCTCTAGGTGCTGCTTAAAATATAGCCATCTCTGAGAGGAAGCCTTCAAAGATGTGTGCCACAGTTCTTACTAAATGCTTCAGGGATGTTATCTTCCTTGGTGGTCATGAAGCAGGCACAAATTGCTCTGTGACACTTGGGGTACAAGCAATGACAAGTTTTCTGATTTTTCTAACACATATCTGGTGCTAGTCAAACTCACCAAAATTGGAAAGAGACCTAATATCACTCATTGCAGTGCTCTCTCTCTCCCCTCTTTTTTTATTTTACAAGAACGTCAGTGGTTATACTTTCCCAAATTCCAGAGAAACCTTCGTCCTCAGACATGTCTCCCTTTGCCCCTGACTTAGGAGCATTTAAGGCAGGTAGCTCTGCTGAGATCCACTCCCAAGGTGTTGGAGTCTTGTGCTCAGCCTTCCACCAGCTCCTCCACCGCAGGTAGAAGCATTATCTCCAAGCTGTCCAGGGGCCTGAGGTTGGATCCTGTGGACTTGGGGGACCTCCCATCTGAGGCTTGTAAGTTGATCTGGAGGCCTGATGATTCCCTAGGTCTTGATTTGTGGACAAGCCCAGTGCTGTGCCTCCTTATCACTGATTCACTGGGAAGGGTCCGGGAGTCTACCCTTTCCTCTCCTGCCAGAGCCCTTCCCAGTCTCTTGATCCCCTACAGGCTGACCCAGCTCTGTGACAATCCAGAATTGTGCATTCAGTGGGAAGATTAGGCCTGATTAAGAAATTTGTGCTAACGAACTGTGCTTAATTGGATTTGGGGAAGGACACAAAATGGGCTGCTTGACATTCCAGGGTCCTCAACAAAATCCCGGGCCTCCCTGGCTCCTCCCTTCAAGGCCTGCTGCAGCCCCTGCCCCTTTGCCCCCAGTGCCCCAGTCTTCGGCCTCTCAGCCTAGGAACAGAGAAGTTATCTGCCTAATCAGACTAATTAGCACTGGGGACACAAAGTCATAATCTACAAAGAATGCAAATGCCAGTTTTACAAAATGAAAACGCCATATGTGCAGTAATTAGCAAACCACGGGCACATTTTATAAATCATATTTATTAGTTTGTAAACAAATCAAGCTCTAAATGAAATGAAAGATGCCATTAACTGGGACTGTGGCAGTGGCAGTGCTGAGCAGTCCTCTAAACAGGGAAATAGGGAGACAGGGTAGAAACTGACCCCGGAGCCCTGCCCAGGAATCCACCAATCTCCACCTTGCCTTCCCTGGTGTGGGAAGCAGGTACCTGTACCTTGGTTAGCGAAGACCCATGGTCTACTTCTCTTCTACCAGAGCCCCTGCCCACTTGCTCAGGTTCTCATAATCCTGGGCTAGTTATTCAAACTAGAGGTTAATCAAATGATTATTCCTACCATGAATATAAGATGGCATCTGAGCCCACAGCTCAGCAACAGGTCGTCATTGCTTAATTCTAGAAACTTTTTGTCCACTGATCTATCTCTGGGACTTGAGGAAAAGTAAAGACAATGCTTCAGTTGAGAGTAATATGACCACACCTGCTGCTGTCCTTGAAGGAAAGCTTGGGGCAAGGGGAACATCCCTGGTGGGATCTTTCCTGTGTGCACCATCTCCCATCAGATACATTCTCCCATCCATCCAGCTGGGCTCCTACATTGTGCTCAGCACTCTGTTGGGCATTCAAAGTGTCCAAACAGAAATACAAGAGTAAGTCTTAGCTTTCTAGGTGCTCCAGGTCACAGGAATCATGATTCCTGGTGTGGCAGCCATGACTGTTCTGCTCAGCACATGATCTCACTTCCTTTATGGGGATGAACTGTCCTTTGAAACTCCTTTCTCTGCCCCTTGTGGCCATGATGAATCTATCAGTTCAGGGACCCAGGCTCCATCTCCACCCCAAGGTGGGCATATAACCTAAGGTGAATCACATGCATTGCACACCCTGGACCCAGTGACACGAGCTGAGCCCATACATTCCTTGTCCAGATTTTCTGAATAGAGATGGGGAGATTATTGACTAAGGAATCGTGTGTTGTTTCACACCTTGGTTGCCTGATCTGATCTATACAAGGAGCAATTACAGTATATAAAGAGAAGACCAAAAGCCCATAGGCAATTTCAAAAATAATACTGATATCTACATGACTTAAAAATGGAATGGATGGGCTGGGGCTGGGGTTCAGCGGTAGCACACTTGCCTGGCATGCATGAGGCACTGGGTTCGATTCTCAGCACCACATATAAATAAAAAAATAAATAAAGGTCTATCACAACTTAATATATACGTATATATTAAATGGAATGGAAACAAAACAGTGAATAAAACCAAATAGGTAATTTTGCTAGGTTTCAGGTATGACATCAAGCAATGTGGTTGACCGTTCAACCCAGAGGAGACAAAAATTCTCCTAAAAGATGGGAGGGAATAAGCATGCAGCTTTACAGTCAGGTGTATGGCCAGGCGAGCTGCCCACTGACTGTGTATGTGACATCCCCACTATGACCAGGGATAATGAAATGCAAACTACTATTATTTGACCTATGCTACATACGAATGTGCGAAAAGAGGGAAGAGAGAAAATGAGAAGGAGAAAAGAAAAGAGAGGGGGAAATGAATCCTTACTTCAAATGAGCCTATAAATCAATATTCCAAGATATATGAAGGGATTTATTACAAAGAAACAGATCAGCAATCAAAACAGAAATTTACTCTAGATATGAAGAATTTGACAGAGACTTTAGGCATGTTTATAAGTTCAAAGAGATAAAGGTTAAAGTCTCATTAAAAGAAAACAAAAAATTATAAAATAAAAGCAGGCATAAATAACAAATGACCACAACAAGTCCCACTATTATATATAATTATAATGCACCAATAGAATTAATCAAATTAAAAAGTGGATATGAAAAAGAGTCAATTGAAAATCTTGAATAGGGAAGATACAGTCATTGAAATTAAATGTTCAATAGATGAAATAAATTCCAGACAGATTGAGCACACTTAAACAGAGAAACAAAAACTTGAGTTTGAAGCTACTACTGGAGAAATTTATCCAAATTGCTTCATAAAGAGAAACAGAAGATACATGCAGCTGAGAAACATGGAGGTTAGACATACAGCTAATAAAAGTTGTATATGAACATAATGAAAGAAATAGTAGAGAAATAATGTATAAAGAGGTAATTGCCAAGAAGCATCCAAAATTAAAGAAAGATGTGAGTTTTCAAATTTAAAATTTTGTCCAGAATGCTAGCTGAGAAAAATAAAAACAGATCCACATTTAGAAACAATGTAGTACAACTTCAGAAAATCAAAAGTTCACTCAAAGAGATCATTTTAAAAAGTTACCAGAAGGAGAAGACAGATCTCAAAGAAAGAAAAGAAAGAAAAGAAAAGAAAAGGCTAATAACAGAATCCTCTTTAACAACAGATCTTAGAAGAAATTTAGATAGTATCTTCAAATGTTGAAGAAAAATAATTGATCTGGAATTTTATGCCCTTGCTAATCTATTATTCAAAAATGAAGACAAAATAAAACTCCTTATAGACATGCAAAAATTAGGCTAATATGGCCCCATTACTGAAATTAAAATGTCCTGCCAGTAAGAACAAAAGTGAACACAAATGGAAAACAAACAAGAAGTAAGGAACCATGGACAACGATGTGAAATGGTAAAACCATGTTGGTAAATTCACTTAAGTCTTGAGTATTAAAAAAATGGTATTTTATATACTTAAAAAAGATGACTTCCTTTAAAGAAACTAACTTCCTTAGTTTTAACTAAATTTATGGGAAAAAATAATGAAATACATGAAAATGTTTGGGATAGCACCACATGAAACCGGGGCCAGAATCAGAGAGTATGTATTACGAGGATGGTAAGCAGGAAGTGATGCTGTAGTGCTCCATGGTGGTGATGGTGGTTGGAGGGGGAGTTCAAACACAAAATAGGCCATAGGGATTGGAGGCTAGGGTCTTACCATCCAAGGATACACGAAAGATTTAGCCTCTTGCCCATAAAAACCACAGAGCTGAAACTAAGTCCCTTGTGTATGACTCGGAGCATGAAAGGCTGACATCTATAGGAAAGCAGAACCAGAAAACTAAATCCATTAGTTCAGGAAGCACCAAAAAGTATATCATATGTCTGGGGCAGTAGATAGGAGGAAGAAAAAAAAAAGGAGTCCATAAGAAGTTGAAATCTTGGGAATGGGCTGAAGCAGGTAGGAAATCCAAATGTATACTATCTAGGTGGCATAGGGTCCACAAGTTGAGAGAATAAAAATGGTCTAGGGGACCCAGGAAGAACAGCCATGAAATTTCTTGGAAGGAGTATTTTGACAACTATGGAACATGAGACTCCAGTAAAAACTCAACCCCTGCTAAAGAAAAGCTCAATAAAATTTAAGAACCACACAAGGAAATGAGGCACCATGTGTGAGAATCAGTAGAAAGAAGGTAATTCAAGTTATTCCCAGTATTAGTTCCAGAAGAAGAGAGAAGAAAAAGTGGGAAAGGAAGAGAATAAGTCCAAGGAAGTCTCCATAACTGAAGAAAGAGATGAGCTCAAATTCATTAGATCCCTTAAATCCTGATTAAAAGAAACAAACAAACATGCACCTAGATATGAGGAAACTTCAGAACATTGAATAAAAGACAAAAGCAACAATAATCAGCAGAATACCTAAAAAAAAAAAAAAAAAGATAAGAGGTGAGTTGGCAGCAGACTTCTCAGCTATAAAATTGATTCCAGAAGACAATGGAATTTATCTTCAATGTACTAAAGGAAAATTGGAATTTATAATTCATTAAAGACAAAATAAACATATCATAAAAATTCAGAGAGTGTATTCACTATTCACAGATATTTCTAAAGTAACATGTAAGAGGTATTGGTTAATAAGAAGGAAATTAAAACAGTAAGGAATGATAAACAAGTAAATATAAAAACATGTTTGATTAATCTAAGCCAGCACTGGCTCCAAAGAGAAGGAGTTTGAAAACAGTAGAACTAAAATATTTTATAATAATGGCAAGAAGATGGGAGGAACTAGAATTAAAACATTTAAAGATCTTTGTATTGTTGGAGGCAAAAAAAAATATTAATGAAACAGACTTTTTAAAAATATGACATCCGAGTCAGCAAAGGAAAGAAAAGAAAGGTAATAAAAAGAACACAATAAATCCAATTGAATGCAGGAAAAGAGAGGAAACAAAGAAAATATGTGGCAATTTTTAAAAATGGTATTAAAAGTCTAAATTTATCTACAACTAAATGCATTAAAAGTACTTGTCCTAAGACATTCTCAGATAAGATTTTAAAAATCCAGTCATAAGTTATTTTTAAGAGACAAAATAACTAAAATATAATTATATAGAAAAATTGAAAGTAAGAGGATAAAGAAAACACATCACAAATACTATCCCCAAGAAATGAGATATAGTAACATTAATAGCAAGCAAAAAAGATTTTTAAGGCAAAAAAATACCAAGATTTAAAGAAAGTGACTATTTAGTGACAAGAGGAACAACTCAACAAGAATTGCCTAGCTCGATTGCTCTTAATAACATAATCTTAAAATGCAAAATCTGTGGGAAAAATGACAGAATATATTAAGGAATATAAATAGCAAAAAATAGACAGAGCTATGGGACAAACTGACAAACCTACAATTATAATGATGTTTTAGCCCTCTTCATTTAGAAACTGATGGAACAGTAAAAAAAAATAAATGACGGGCTGGGGCTGTAACTCACTTGCCTAGCCATTGAGGAACTGGGTTCAATCCTCAGCGCCACGTAAAAATTAACAAATAAAATAAAGGCATTCTGTTCATCTATAACTACAAAAAATTAATAAATAAATAAATGGCAAGAATATTGAGTTGAATATTATTGAACTACATTACTAACATTGGTTTAATGAGTATATATAAAGCCCTATACTTATTCAAGTATACATGGAACATTTTAAAGATGTACTGTATAATGGTCCACAAAAGAACTCTGAACAGATACTAAATTTTTGATATAATTAATGATACATTGTATGACTCCAAGGCAATAAAATTATAATACAAAAGCTAAGTTAAAAAAACTTCATTAATTCTTTTTTTTAATGGACATAATACTTTTATTTATATGTGGTGCTGAGGATTGAACCTAATGCCTCACACACGCTAGGCAAGTGCTCTACCACTGAGCTACAATCCCAGACCATCATTAATTTTCTTTATTGAAGTGAATTGTGCTATATGTATAAAAGAGTATACAATCATTGTGGGAGGCCAACCTAGTAGGTGACCAATGTTTGTCTCCCCTTCTGATTGGTGTGGCATTGTCGGTCACCTTGTGATCTGTTTAGTGACGGTAGCCCTGATCTGTAGGGTCCAGCAAATGTGTCTTTGTGCATGGGCGTGCCTTCCTACATCCTCATGGGTGGAGCTATGCTAACCTGTTCCTTTGTGATATTACCCCTTGCCCTGTTTAGGATAGAATGTTCCATGGAAACGCCTTTTGTGTGTCCCCTTCTCTTACTCTGCCCTCATGTGTGGCCTACCTAGATATCAGTCAACCTGCTGATAGCCGACATCATGAAGCTAGACTCAGCCCCTTGAAATCTGACCCCTTGCCTCATTTGAATAGCTTCTCCTCAATAAAAAGGGTCAGCACGTGCGGGCTCTCTCTCTCTTTCTGTGGACCCTTAAGGTCAGAGGAGCCATCACAGCAACCCCAAAGAAAAAGGTATTTCTGTCTCTTGTGTGGTTATTTTGCACAGTTCCCCTGGAGTGACCCCTGAGTATTTTAGTCATGTGGAACGTGGCAGATGGCATCCCTGGGTAGGCAGGAACGTGACAAATTATTTCTTGATATTTGTGAGGGATTGGTTCCAGGACTACCTCTGTCTCAGACCAAAATCTACAGATGCTCAAACTACTTGTATGACATGGGGTAGTACTTATTTGCATATAACTTATGCATATTCTTATTATATACTTTAAATCATCTCTAGATTATTTAAAATGCCTAATACAATGCAAATGCTATGTAAATAGTTGTTATGCTGTATTATTTAGGAAATAATGACAAAAAATGTCTGTACATGTTCTATACAGATGCAATTTATTTTTAATATTTTTAGTTTACAGTTGGTTGAATCTATGGATGCAGAAACCATGGATCTGGAAGGCTAGCTGTAAACTTGATACACAGAATTTAAAGAAATGTAGTAAAGTGAACATCTATGTATCTACCATCAAGGTTAAAAAGCAGTGTATTTCTAGCATCTCAGAAACTTTTTAGGTGTCTTGTTCCAGGTGTATTCTCTTCTTTCTAAGAGTTACTACCATCTTGACTCAGGATAATCACTTTCTTACTTTTTCTTACTGTTTCTACTTAGGTCTGCATTCCTAAACACATTGATTAGTTTTGCTTGGTTTTGATCTTTATATTAATGGAATCCTACTGTCTATGTTCTGTTGTCTACCTGTCTGCCTGGTGTCTGACCATGTATTGAGCATAGGGAAGATAGAAATAAAGTGGTCATGAAATCTGCCTTCAAAATGACCACATTTGGTGTAGGAATAGCTAATTATTATGCAGTAAGAAGTACACTGTGGGAGGAGAGAAGGAATATCATCAGAATCAAAATATGAAAAAGAGAGACTTCCCAGAGGAGTTTAAATTTGAAATTATTTTTAAAATCAGTTTTTTCCCCAATAAACAAGGGAAGTTAGAGTTGCTATCAGTGTGATCACCACGTGTAAAGCACTTGAACCCTTGTCTTAGTCAAGATTCAAGCTTGCTTAGGCAAAAACAAAAAAAATTAGAAAAGCTACATAAGTTAAAAGTTCACATGATGTGGTTTCAGGCATGGCTATTATTATTACTTGCTGGATTCCATCTCGCTATATACCTTTCAGATAGGCTCTACATAGTAAATTAAGTGTCCTTCAAAATCCCTAGACTTTCTGTCAGCTTAGTATGATCACTAGGAGGTAGTTTCTTTCATATTTTCCATACAACATTCCCAGAGAAGGTTCTAATGAACTGTGTTTGGGCCATGCTCATACTTATGCATTTATCAAGGTGACTAAAAGAATAGGGTGCTCATATTGTCTGTCATAGACTTTGATTGTGGAACTAAATCAGCCACCCACCTTCATTCAAACCACATAGAGCTTGCTTCCCCACCTGAGAGAAGGATTCTATTCCCAGAAATAAGAATAAACTCTCAGATGGCAAAAACAATTGGTGTCCACCCAAAGTAAGGAAAGCCACTTTTCATTTGAGGAACTACAAGCTGTTTGGTATGACTGAATGGTTTGAAGAAGGGGACCAAGACCAGAAGGAGGCTGAGGAGGTGATAGAGATGCAGAACATGTGAATAGCTAAGTTTTTTATTTTATCCTGAACCTATTGGGAGTGTCACAGTGACTGCAGGGATTGAAGCAGAGGGTGAGGACCTCACATTGCATTTAAGAAGGATCTTCTGGCCTTCAGGAGGGAGGGACTGGAGGAGTACTGTAAGACTATTACAGTAATCTTGATGAGGAGCCTGGAATGAAATAGAAGGAAAGGAACCCTTGTAGGGAAGGGTTGGTGAATGATCAGGCAGGAAAGTAGGGAACAAGTAGAAACCATAGGATTGGGTAATGAAGGATGGGGAGATGAAGAGAGTGGATTTGAGTGATATTCACATTTCTCTCTGGGTGTTGGGTAAGGGTGGTGCTCCTCTCTCAACTTTTTCTAGTCTAGTTCTACATAAACACTAGGTTCTTGAGAAATCTTTATGGGTAGACAAATTGGGAGCTGAACTAAAATGTAGATGTTAAGTGTGGCATACAAGTCAAGCTGTAGGTATCCTTAAGCCCTACTGCCAAGGCCTTGACAGCCCCACTGAAGAGGGCTGGGCCTGAGCCAGTATGTGTCTGTGTGTGTGTATGTGTGTGTGTGTGTGTGTGTGTGTGTGTGAGAGAGAGAGAGAGAGAGAGAGAGAGAGCAAGCTTTCCATTGCTGTAACAAGTACCTGAGATAAATCAACTTTAAAAGGATGAGAAGCTTATTTTGGCTTATAGTTTCAGTCCACAGTTAATTGGCCCCATTGCTTTTTTGGGCCTGTGGAAGATCATGGTGGGGGAGGCCCAGTCACCTTGTGGTGTTCAGGAAGCATGGGCCTGTGGAAGATCATGGTGGGGGAGGCCCAGTCACCTTGTGGTGTTCAGGAAGCAAAAACGACACAGGAAGAGGCTGGACCCTAGTGCTCCTTTCAAGGACATGTCTCAAATGAACTAATTTCTTTTTGCTAGGCACCACCTCTTAAAGGTTTCACCACCTCCCCAAAATGCCATAGGCTGGCAACCAAGCCTTTAACACATAGGCCTCTGAGGGACACTCCAAACAATAGCAATACCTTTGTATCTGTGCTTACCTTTTTGTCTGCTATTTGGAATGACTTCCTGCAACCTCCCTAAGCCTAATAGCCAGGCTCCCATGCCCAGGAATCCTATCGGCCAGACGAGACAAGCTGCTTCTCCTCTCACTCCAGCATGGGAAAAGTTCCCTGAGACACTCTTCTTCAAACCCTCCAGAAGAAATACTGGAGATACTAGAATATTAGAACCCATGTCCTGACCCCCACCAGAGACCACACTTCCAAGTGCGACCTGGCCACAGGCAGATGCTGTACTCTCCCAGATGTCAAATGCTCTCCAATGCCTTATCTTCCTCACACTCATATCATTCTCAAAAGCAGGTGAGAGCATGCCCCCAACATACAGATGAGGAAAACAAAGTCAAGAGAGGTAAATTGGGTTGCTTGAGGCCCCTACATGGTAAGCATGGGATCTAAGTGCAGGTCTAATCAGAATCCTGGACTGACCAAGGCTGGTCTAATCAGCCTTGCCAGGACTGTTATCAGAAGGCAGGTAAACTGAAGGGGTAGCAGCACCAGTTCTTTGGAGATGAGGTAGACCAGAAGTCCAGCTTTACAAGGCATGCATTTCCCTACCTCCTAGGCTTGAGCTCCTGGAGGCCCACATAGCTGATGGTAACAGGCCAGAAAAAGGCTGGCAGATATGGGGCTTGCTTGTAGGAGTGGGTGGATGGGGTGGGTTAATGCTGCTGCCTTATGAAGGACATTTTTCAATTGAGCCAGTAACTGGAGGCCCTGAGAGTGCGTTCTGTCTCAGCAACTCTACAATCAGAGAATATGAACTGGCTGTGAGAAAGCCATCAGGGGCTGGCTATTCCCAAACTCTTGGAAGGTACAGAGCTAGATTTAATAAAAGGGGAAAATGGAACATTTTCATTAGCACCAAATTTTCCATTTAATTTGGACTTTTGCAAAATAAGTGGCCTAATTACTGCCGTGATTTGAGCTTCTCAATAGGGTTTTCTCTAAGAAGCTACAGACTCCACACAAGCTCCATTCTCTAGAGCTTGCCCTTGTGCCACGACCCCTCTCATCCCTTCTATGCAAGCAAAAAAGCTTCCGAGTTCTAAGCAGGGGTGCAGGACAGCCAAGGAGAGGTGCCCACATCTGATGCCTCACATGACCCTTCTCTAGCCTCAGCCCCAAACACCCTGCACACTGGCTTAGACTGTCTGAATCTTGGTCCATCCTTGTCTAAGCATCAGCTTGGGCCCTGGATCTTGGCTCAACTGAGGTAACCTGACTGCATCTTCTTTTTCCCTGGTGCTGCTGCTCACCCAAAAGCTCTTTATTCATGGCCTGTAAAAATGGTGGTAGCCTAGCAATCTTGGCATTCAGGTAATTTAAACTGACCTCCTCATCCTAGAGAGGTCAAGGAAGGGGAGGCTACCCCAGTCCTGGGTCTCATAGCTCCAGTCTGGGTTCTTAGGGGCCCTTGCTGTCCCTACAGTATATCAAACCTGGGTGCCTCAGGCTGAGCTGCTTTCTTCATCTCCATTCACACCCTCCACCCCACCTCCCACCTCAGGCCTTCTGCTTTTTCCTCTGCCTTATGCGCTTGAAGGGAATCAGGGATTAAAGAAACGGAGCAAGAAATTGCCAAAAACTAGCCTAGCGGACGATCAGATAGAGTGATGGAGGGAAGGGGCCCTTTCCCCAAGAGGAGTCTGGAAGTCCAACCCATTGGGGACCTGAGACAGGGTGTTCTTGTGCTCAGAGTCTGTGTCCTGGGTGTGCACAGTGAGCCCCTGACCTAGACCCCAAGTCCTCTTTGTCCCAGAAAGCCAGTCCCAGTACGAGTCTCAGCGCATGGCCTTAGTTCCAGCAGCATAGCTCTTCAGCCTCCCCCCCACCCCCCGCCCCCTGCCAAGGACAAAAAACCCCTCTCTGATCTGTCTCCAAGCCAAACCCCATGCCCCAACACCCCTAAGGGCTTCCTGCTTCAGCCTCAACACTCCAGTTCTGGCCCTGCTTTCCAAGTGAGAGAGAGGATACTCCAAACCCCTGTTGAGGAACTGCTGTGGGGGAAGCATCAAAAGGAACATTATAACCAAGATTGTGGTCAAACAATGTAAGATGTTTTCCTGGAGAGCTGTGGAGTCCCTCAGACCTGCTGCCCTTCCCAACACTGGGGACCCAGGAAATCTTATCATATTACCAGTTTCTTGAGTCAGACCCTTAGCAGAGCCAGGGGTGACTCAGAGGAGTTAGACATGGTCCCCTATGCCCATATAATGCTCAGATAGGTGACATTTATTAATAGAAGAGCATGCAACTCAATGGTTTATTACATCAGTGTCTACCCATGTAGCCATCACCACTGCAAGGTCTAGATTTCCAGCATTCCACAAGGCTCCTTTGTGTCCCCTCCCAGTCACTACTCCTCCACACAGGTTGTCTCTATTCTGCAAATCCTAGCACTTTTTGTATGTTTGTGTGTGTTGGTGGTGTGGAATTTGATGGCCCAGCAGCTCCCTCCCTGGTGCCTCTGGAAAAGCATCACTGGAAAGACAGCATGGCCAGAGGAGGGGACCCTGGCACTTTGAGGAGAGAAAAGAGGTACTATTAATAATATCGGGAAACAAGAATTAGTGGGAATTGTCAGTCTCATTTTCTTTTCCTGGCCTTGCTACCTCCCAGAGAGAGCTCATAGGCTGGGCCAGGTTTTTGAGGGGTGCTATGAGCAGGTGGAGCTCACCTTGGTAAGACCCAGATCTGTCCACTGACCTCTTCTAGGGGTATATTAGCTGCCTCAGGATTCAGCAGCGCGGGGCTGTCAATTGGGAGCCAAGACTCTCTGGAGGCCTGTAAGAGGCATCCTTTGTCCTAGCTCAGCCTACACTCCCCATGAGAAGGACCCCAGACAGGGCTGAAGAGGACAGTGTCTGCCACTCACAGGCAATGGAGTCAGGAAGCAGAGCCCCACAACCTGTCCAGACCAACAGCTCCAAGAGTCCTTCCCAAGCCCAGGGGGGCCCCAGAATCACCACTGACCCCCCTACACACAGGACCCACCCCACCCCACCCAGCATCTCAGACCCTCTCTACCGTTTGGTCTTGGCTCTGACCCCAGCATATCCTCTTTGTCTCTGAGCCAGGCCAGTCAGTTCAGCATTTAAGCTTCCAGAGTGTCCAAGGAGACATAAAGAAAGTTTAGAGACTTTTAATTTGCCAGCACGGCTCTCCGCCGGCCAGCAGGTTGAGCATTTGAGGAGAAGGGCAGCCGCAATAAAGGCTTATTGTTCCTCCTCTGAGCCACGGCTCTGTGACTTCTTTCTTAAGTGAGACAAAGGGAACCCAAAGCCCACAGGCATAGCCTGGGGCACTGTACACTGGGAAGGACCCACACTCCAAAGGGGGATATGGGGGACCCCAGGGCTCCAGAAGGCAGGATTCTGACAGGGAGGGGCCCAGGAGTCCATCACAAGGGAGCATCAAGAGATGCAGGGGACAGCCCTGCTTTCTGAATCCTCCCCAGAAGGTACAGGTGTCCCAAGAAAGGTTTCCAACAACCAGAGATGCTACTTCAGGACAGAGTAAGCCCCCCATGCAGGAAGTATGTGAGCAGGGGACAGATGCCCCGCTGCCAAGAGGGTGCCCAGAGTGAAGCTGAGTTCTGACCAAGGTGGTCACTTCCAGAGCCCAGTGGCCAATCTTAGGACCCACCTCCCCACCCACCATAGACCTCTTGGCTGGGCAGGGAGGAGGTAGGGCAGAGGGACAAGGTGACCTCTCCAGAGACACATTCTCCACTTGAGACTGTGTCTGCACATCTGCTGCTGCACACGCTTGGGGGTCAGGTATCCCATGCCTCAGTAGAGGCTGAAAGATGGCACCACATCCTGAGGCACCCCTTGCTGGGAGACCTGGCATCATATCCCATAAACAGCAGTGCCCAGGACCCCAGAAGGAACCTGCACAGTTTGTCTGTCCCATCCTGCACACTCCCAGCGTGAGGCCTGAGACCTGACAAATGCATCCTGGTGGACCGTGAGAGGGGAACATCCTTTCTCACTCCCCATCATCCCCTCGGGAGACTCCCTACTTCATTGCCTGGGACATTAATGGCTTTGGAAACTTTGTTCAACCAGTGAGTTTCTGAAACAATGGCATTTCAGACCACAAGGCTGCTGGCAGGGGGAAGGGCTCTCATGCCCAGTTGTGTAGGTTGTTCAGTTCACAAGGGTTAAGAGGGCAAATAAGGGCTGGAATCCAGACTTCGCTCTGCTCACCAATCTATGGGACCTGCGTGGCCTGTGCCGGCACCTTTTCCTAATTGTAATTTTCACAGAGACGTTATGAGAGCTAGAGGAAGTTCTGAAGGGAGGGAGATGTTTCTACCTGGCCTGTGAAGACTGTTCAGCTCTTCCTTCTGCAGGGTTTTCCAACCGCAAGTCACATTTCTGAAGGTTTTTTTTGTTTTGTTTTTTTGAAAGTCACACACCCAGTTCTGATGCCCCTGGGTTGGGGGCCCTGGCCCTCCAACCCCAGCATGTGGGGCCTTTCCTGGGATTGGCCCAGGAGCAGGTGCCTGTGGTTTTTATGTCTGCACATGTGGCTCAGCCCTGGTTGCATGGTGAGCTGCTACCCTGGCCTCCCTCCTCCTGCTGCTTCTCTTCCTTTGGTAATTGGATTGGGGAATGCGAGTATTATTTACTAGTCGTGTGGACCTGTTCCTTTTAGGCCCATCCACTCTCCCTCCCTTTTCTCTGCCTCACCAAAGAACAAAGATTGGGGATGAAATAAATTTGATCCCCCAGAGAAAATAAAACAGCTTTTATTAAACTTCTTCCAAGACCTTTCTCCCTGAGCCTCTGCAGTCTCTCTCAGTGGAGCCCTGACGGGCCTGGCTCCTTTCCTGGCCAGCTAGGTGGGGAGCCTGGGTGTGGCCCTAATGACCGGTCCTGGAACCACCTGCAGTGACTCAGGGCTCATCCTTCCCAGAGTTGTCCTGAGTCAACTCCTACGGGAAAGGTAGTTAGAGTCACAGAAAAACCCCTCTGCTGTGTGTCACTTGGCTCTGAGGTTTTGACAGAGCGGCCTTCCTTGGCCAGGCCAGTGCACCCGGTGACCAGTGTGGAAAGATCCCCAGCTCTTGGAGGAGACCGAGTGGAGGATCAGGGCCTGCTGCCATTCATCCCCCGAGTCATCTCTCCAGGTTGAGTATGGCACGATTTAATGCCCCCATTCCTCCATCCCTGCTCTGCATGACAAATTGTTTTAATAAACATAAACCGGGTAATAATAAAGTCATAATAAGCCCGCGACTCACCTTATATCACTGCAGTTAAATCCTCCCATAAGCCGGCGCTGGTTACAATGACAATTACGGCCGGGCCAATCCGCAGGCAGGCCTGCGTGTGGACAGATTTAATATCGTTTGTAAATATGATTAGTGGGCTGTCATGTTATTGCAGGCTGCTATTTACATTTCTCTCCGGGGTTATACACTCCGCCAAATCAACATTAAGTAGTGGGTCTCTCTTTCCTCCTTAAATCATACATTCCCTCTGCCTGCGCCGATCCCGCTTAATGAAGAAAGGGAACCTGACGGCAGGCGCTGGGCAGAATGGAGCTGAACCTCGGCATTTTTCCCAAGACAGATGGGCACACGGAGCCCCCGCGAAAGCTCCGCCTGCGAACTGCGGTGGGTGCTCAGGCCCTGCCCGTCGCAGCCCCCTCCCCTCCCTCCCGCCGCCCCTGCCCCTCTCCCTGCCTGCTGGCTTATGAAAAATGTTCAAATAATGAATGGTTGTTGTTTACAGAAGTAATTTCATGCTACATTTCCATTATTGCCTGGATTTGTTTAGCTTCGCACACTACCCCATTGCCTACGATGAACTTTTAAGGAAATATTGCTTGCGCTTCCCGCTCTGCCGTTCCGCTTCTAATGGAAGCAGCTTGCATTTGAGACATATTGTGACACTTCATAACTGTGTGCAAATAAGCATCCTTAAACTGCTAGGGCCAATTAATCATTGTTGCAGAGGCTGGTCTGTTCCAGGGGCACCAGAATCCCCCCCACTGGGGAGCCAGGGTGGGTGAAAAGAGCTGAAAAGCCTGGGCAGAGGGTGCAGGAGCCAGGAGAGAGCAAGGCACAACAGTTGTGCTTGCAGATCATCCTAAGTCACTGGAGGCAACACAGGTGTGTTGCTCTTCTGTCTTGCAAATAGTTTAGTGCGGGGCCCATAGGCCAGAGTGCACAGGGTGAGAACTGCTCTGGAGGAACCAAATAAAAAATGAATACCATATGCTTCTTAAAGAGAGCACTCTAGACAGGACTTAATCTTCTTGTGATGGCTAAGGTCACTATTGTGTTGGGAAGTATAATATATTGATGCACTTTGAGGCTCTCCTGGCTACAGGGCTGTGTTTTCTGGGCTCTGTAGGAGAATTGCCTACAGAGCCTCTGGCTCCTCCCTTGATATACACCCAAGGCTGTAGCCCTCAGGGCCTCCATCCATAGCATCTTCATGTCCTCATGCTATTCCTAATCTTCAGTGAACTGGGAGACCAGAAAGTCAACTTTGGAGCATGAAGACTAGAAAACCAAACTTCATGACTAATTTGTGAAAGTAGATAAAGTAGGCTTTGGCTGAGAGCATGAGAAGTCTCTTCAATGTAGGGTTTGGGATGTGGTTTTTATTCAGATCACTTTGTTTCCTTCCTGATTCTCAGTCAAGTTGGAGCTAAGAGAATGTCTAGATAGAAGATATGAGAAGTTATGGTCTTAAGCAGAAGCACATTCATTAATTCATTTCAACAAATACTATAAGTTAGATATCTGCTCTATATCAGGCACTGTTCTGGGCACTGTGGGTAAGAGTTTCTAGTTCTTATGGAGTTCACACTTTAAAGAAAGAAGACAGAAGCACAGCTGTGTGTGGTCATAGAGGTTGCGCACTGAACAACCCTGGGAGGGGGTAGCCTGGGCACAAAGACTAGGATGTGACCAATCCTCCCCAAAATCATGCAACATTGCAGTCCTGGAGATAGACAACAAAGTCAGATAATTTGAGACAGGGCTGATTTAGCTATGGGAAAAACAAACAAGCAAACAAACAAACAATAACAAAAAAACCAGCTTGGTGTAACAAAATCAGAAATTGATTAGGAGCATGGGGTCACCTTCTTTTCTGAGGTGATGTTTGAGCTTAGATAAACACACTCCGGTGTAGAGCATACCTGCAAACCCTCAATGAACCCATGTGCATGCTCACCTGTATACATTTTTTTTTTTAATTAATGACTCTGGAGTGAAATAATTTGGCCTCATTATGGCCTACAATTGCCAAAATTTCATAATGCATGTTTGTTATTTTAATAAAAAGAAATAAAGATGCAGATTGTTTCTTAAGGTCAAAGGAAATTCAAAGACATTTGGGAAAGATTTTAAGCCAAAGGTTTAGAATGTTGGTGCTTAAATGGCCACACATTCCACTATCTGGAAAATAATGTGGGTGATTAAAAAACTCATTCCCTGAGGGGTGTGTGTGTGTGTAGGAGAGGTAGGGAGGGGTGTGCCTAAGAGTAAGACAGCAGGCCTGGAGGCAACCCCCACCCTGCTCCTGGTATGAGGCAGTGTGAAAGGGACCACAGGACCCTGAGCCTGTGTTAACCAGGCATATCGGCTAGTGCAGAGATTAGGGCTGGGACCATGTCCAGAGAACTGTCTCGGTCCCTAACAGAACAGACGAGGCGAAAGACATGATGGAAGGAATCACTAGCACGGGAAGTGGAAATCGGTATTGATTTTGCAGTGCTTGGTTGCTCAGGGGAGTTGGTCAGGTACAACCTCACAGGCACCGCGGCTCACCTGGAGGGCCCTCAGGCTCTGCAGCGCCCCCTGCCTGCCTTGCTCGTCCACTACTCAGGGGCCGCTCTCCCACCCCAACCTCTGAGAAGCCTGTGAAGGGACTTGCCCTCTGTCCCCCAGACTCGTTCAGAGAGGAAAGAGAGGTGACAGTCGGGCAGAACAGTCCTGGGCAGGCACAGCACTGGTTCTGGTATGCAAAAAAAGTCAGACCACGGCCTACAGGCCAGGCTGCCCTCCACAGCTCTGGATCCCTACCCTTGCCAATCACCAGCTGCCCCCAGCTCCCAGGTGAGCCCCCAGCATTTGAGCCTGTCCTTACAGAAGTCCAGAGCCATGTGGAAGGAGGACAGTCTCTACCTAGGAGCAGGGAGCAGAGGATGGAGGTGGAACTCCAGTGTGTAGGCATTGGGAGAGGAGCGGGAGGATTAAAAAAAAAAAAAAAAAATATATATATATATATGTAATGATCGGGGAGACTTGCACATATATGGTTGCCTATTGATTTTAATTTATATCCTATTTTTTTCCAAAACAATTGAAGGCAGTGAGGAAATGTGATCGTATTTAGAGCTGGGGAAGGAACATAGAAGTGGTACCAGCCAGCTTCTTTCGTGATCCCCTGAAGCACAATCCACCTCCAAGGAAGACCACAGGGAAATTTGCCCCTCCATGAGTGCTTAGCCAGAACCAGGGCCGGGATCAAAGAGAGGACATGGTCAGGGTTGGATGAGGTCAGATAAGACCAAGATATATGAAGGCAAGGTGAGGAGAGAGAGGGAGGGTGTAGGGAGGTCAAGGTCAAATGAAAACAGGATGGGAACATCGAGGGAGCGAGATTAGGGTCCATGAAATCCCCAAGGGAGCACTGAGAGGTCAGAATCATGCACTGAGGGGTGTGGTCAGCATGGGGTCAGGGTGGATTGAACTCCAACAGGAACAGGGTAGCAGTGGTCACTGTGGGTGGTGATCAGGATGACAGCTGCCTTGTCCCCTGCCCCACTCTGTGTGTGCATGTGTACAGAGTTGGATCACATGGTGCATTTTGTATGTGTTCACTATGTGATGTGTCATTTGTGAATGCATGTGTGTGTTCACTTGCAGATGTGGCCCATGGGTATCTATTTTATACAGTGTGAATGTGCATTTATTATTTTTTAAAACCACAAAATGGATCAGTATTATAATCAGAAACTAGAAATGCCCTGGAAACTATGACAAACCACTCATCCTGTGGCTATTGAATATTATTACACTTCCTGATGATTTATGAAAGCCAACCAACTTTGGAAGCAATGTGGAGAGAGATGATTGCTGGTCCTGTTGGCTTTAGAAGGCCGCATTCCCCAGTCATTGGAAATGAGGCAGGGGGCAGCCATTAAAGAACTGATTCCCTCTGGGTCTGAAATGTTGTCCCCAGCTTCCCATCCTGCAGCTAAGATGCTGTGGCAGCTAAACTTACTGAGCCCAAACTACGCTCCCACCTACATCAATATCTGCATGAATAACTTTGTTCTTCATTCCCCTAACTCATGTCGTGACAGGAGCCAGAGCCTTCCTAAAACAGTCAAGTCACTTGATAACCTTCCCCACTGCCTACACTGTAAGAAGCAACAATCCTTACTAGGGCATTCTAGACCCCAGCTGATTGGCTCCCTGCTTATCTTTTCTTCCTCTGCCTCCCTGACCTCTGTGCTCTGCCCCAATTGCCCTGATCCTCAATGCACACTCCCCCCCCCCCACCCCACACACAACAGGCCACTGTTTATGTCTCCAAGGCTTTTGACCAGAGGATGATTCAAAGAGGTGTCTTGAAATACTAGTACATATAGAACTGGAGGGTGGGGAATAACCTCAACTAGATATCCATCCACCCATTCATCCATCCACCCATTCTTTGATTCAACAAAATATTTATTAGTTGCCTCCAGACTCTTAGAATATGGCAATGACTGGAGCTGGTTATCTCTCAAGGGAGAGAGCCAGATTAATGGAAAGTATCAGCCAGGCTTTAACTGAATGTACTAGATGCTCAACAAGTAAATATTGAGCAAGTGAACAAATGTAGAAGGTGTTGTAAAAGGTTCATGCATAACAGGCAGTGAGAGGAAAGAAAAGCAACCTTCAATACCTCTTCCTGGAGGTCAGGAAAGACTTCACAAAGCTGATGACCAACTGGACAAACACCTAAGGATGGAATGGGAGCAATCCAGGTGGCACTCTGAAAGGACATTTGGCAGACTATAGCACAGACAAAGGAGGAAAAGCAAAAAGGAACTGCAAGGTGCATGTTGTTTGGCATGGCTGGGGCACTGGGTGGGGCCTGGAGGGGGCAGATGGGCCTGGTGGGAAAACCGACTCTCATTAGAGAGCTCCCTGAGTGAGGACTTTGTCTGGTCAGTGAAGGGGACCTTTCTAACTAGTCTAGGGGGTGGGTGGTGGTGGTGATGATGCAGGAGACCTGAGGAAGAAGCATTTGGGTGCAGATGAATGACACCTGGTTATTGATAAAGTGCTTTGGCCCAGGCCCAAAAGTGCAGTGATCCATGCCCAAAAGGGCTCTGGGTTTGGGGTTTCATGCCCTGTGCCCGTTATCTTGAAATTCTTAAAATTTCATCTTTGAATTTGTGTTTTAGGTGTGAAGCCTCATGGGACAATGGAACATGTGCTGGGGGCTTGAAGCACAGTCCTGCTTCTGTCACCTCCCTGGGGTAAGTTCTCAGCAGCCCAGTAGTTCTCCTAACCTCCCAGTATTCCAGGCCCATTCAAGCCCCATGCCCCTGACTCTGCCCCCATTCCTTGCAGGCAGAGGAGCTCTATCCAGCAGTCCCATGCGGATAGGTGCCTGCACAAAGACCAGAGGAGCCAGAGGCACATGCTGGAACTAGGCTAAGCAAGGTAGCCATCCCTGCCCCATTCTCCATGATGGGTCCCAAAGTCAATTCCATGGGACCTCTCACCTGTCCCCAAAGCCAGGTTTTAGCAAGGAGGTTATAATCCCTCCGGGCTCACCCATCTGCCATGGGCTGGGGTAGTGAAAAGGTGAGACTGAGTCTGCTTTGGGCCTGTATCCAGTTGTTGTTTTGAACTAGGTAAATTATGTCGTGGGCCTTGGCTGCATTAGTGGCCCTCAAAGTGGGTGCTTGTGACCTGAAAGGTTTTAGTGATTTATGTGAACAATAAAAAAGTTTGGCGATCCCTGATATGGACTGTGTTTTAGGTGTGAAGCCTAAACTGGCAGCATCACACAGATGGAGGCCCCAAGGGGGTGGGATGGGGGTTGAGGGTAAAGGATTGACTGATGGCTGAAGAAAGAAACATTTAGAAATAAGTCAGAGACAGCCAGGGAGGTCTCAGGCTCAGTAACAAGGAGCTCCTGCCCACAGGAACAGGCTGCCATCCCGAACATCCCCATGCCTGGGTCACCAGGTCACAAAGAATCTTTTTAGTTTTTACAGGGATGACAGATGAGGCACACAGTTTCAAAGCAAGATGGGTGCTTAGTGGTTGTCCCACCATTTGTTCTGGCCTCTTTGGTGTGTGGCCACCATGCAGTAAGTAAGAGATAGACAGGACATTGCTGTTTCTTACAGATTTCAGGGGGTTTCTGTGGGCTCAGTGTCTGGGGGAATTGCTTATTTAAAGACACTGTTGTGCCCTACCTGTGGCTCAGGTTACTAAGGTGACTTGGAGCTTTGGCTCTGCTACTTAACACATGTGGGACTATGGGCAAGTCATTTAACCTCTCTGAACTTCAGACTCTTTGTCTATAGAACAGGACTAGTAATAGCATCAACTTCACGGTACTGTTGCAAGGATTAAATTAAATAAATCTCCAAATTTGCCTACTAGAATATCTGACATGGAAGGGACTATTGAATCATGGTAATAATACAGCCGGCCCTCTGTATCTACAGAGTCTGAATCTGCAGAGTCAACCAACCATGGATAGAAATATTTGAGGAAAAAAAAATGCATCTGTACTGAACAAGTACAGATTTTTTTCCTTCTTATTATTCTCTACACAACACAGTAGAACAACTATTTACATAACATTTACATTGTATCAGGTATTATAAGTAATGTAGAGATGATTTAAAGCATGTGGGAGGATGTGCTTAGGTTATATGCAAATACTACACCATTGTATATAAGAATCTGTGGAGTTTGGTGTTCATGTGGGCTGGGAGTGTCTGGAACCAGTGCCCTCCTCATACAGTGGTACTGTAATAACAATAGCTGGTATTGTATCATACTAACTTTGTGCCAGATCTGTTTCCAGTGCTTTGCATACATACCAGCTCATTTAGTTTTCATCATAACTGAAGGTGCATTTTAATAAACTCATTTTACAGAGACACCAAGAACTTACTCCAAGTCATATAACTGGTAAATCCAAGAAGCAGGGTTCATGATCATTGTATTATTCTGCCTTGTTGGTTAAAATAAGTGCTCAATAAAAAATTACTTGAAAAAAGTACTTCTGTGCACATGGTCCTATACGCATCATCCCATACATATCTAAACTTTTGTGGACTCCCAGCTGAGAACTTGCCTTTAAGGCAGGTTTAATTCCCTGAGATTGTGTGGAAGGTCACTTCTGGGGATGATGGCCCTGTGGGAAATCAGGATAGGAGGTAATGGTGCTATGGTCTGAGGATGCCCACCCCCTTCCATCAGGCCAACTAAGGGCAGAAAACAGAGAAGGGGCCTGGCTCTCAGCCAAGCCCATGACACAAATTGAATGGTCCGTGATGTCACATGAAGCCAAAGCTAGGCATTCTGGCCTTTACCATTGAGAACTGGGTTTCCTAGTTCCTTATTACTCTGTGGGGGCAAAAAGCCAGCTGTAACCTTCTGCAGAGAAAGTAAGAAGTGGCAAGTACAAACCCTTCTCATTGCCACAGCTGACTGGTCTCTGACCCTATGTCACTCCAGTGACACAGCAACAGGGAACTCAGGCTTCAGGGGGTGGCTGTGATAATGTTATTTGCAGGTTCAGCGCCCCATCCACCTGTCTGTAGCTCCTTCCCCTCTGAGCTTAACTGGGCCCCTTCAAACTTTTCTGGGCTTGTAGAATCCTCATGCCACCTACTGGGAACTCAGTGATTCTTCTCCACAACCAGGTTTAGCCTACTTCAAGCCAAGACCCTTCCTTGCTTTCCCATCTACTCAGACCGCTACAGCCAGGTCACCCCTTCAGCAACTAGTGCTGGAACAGGAAAACACAGGGTCCTGAAGATAGTGGTCCATTGGAGGCAGCAAGAGCCAACTGGAAAATATTCAGAAATTTTGCAAGTTAGTTATCAAACTTTTAATAGCTTAAAATCTGCCACGGTGAGGGTATTACGTCAAGGAAATTGATGAACACCACAAATCAGCCATTTTCCCCTGGAGAATTGGTTCAATGCACGCCATTGCTTAAAGCTCAGATCACATGGGCCATGTGTTTGGAAGGGCCTAGAGGCACACGGAATTGCCTGGTGCATGGTGTGACTGCATATGTGTATGCATGCATGTGTGTAAGTATGCATATGTGTTGCTCATGTAGGTGTCTCTGTATTCATCTATGTATTCCCACGCATATGTGTGTAAGTGTGTGTTTAGCTTTCTGTGTGTGCCAGCAGGGTGGGTTCTCTAACAACCAAAACTACCCACGTGGCAAGAGTTGCCCATTGTGGGGGAACTGCCTCCCAGAGGGTTAGCAAGTGTCCTGGCACAGAGAGCCTGCCCTATAACTGCAAGTCTCTCCCATCCAACTGCAGAGGCCTCCACCCTCAGTTCGATTGTGAAGTAAGAGGCTGGAGTTTCGGGGCAAAGAAATTCATCAAAACCCCCCGTTCATTGCAGCTGGTCTAGTAGCCACTTGCTGACTCTGTTGGACCCCTGGGTTCTGATGCATTTGGTTGTTGTATTTTGTTTTAGTACTCATAGAAAACAAATCTTGATCCCTTTGGAAAGTCTTAAGTAGGAAGCAGTTAAAAAAAAAAACTGCTGGAAGTTAGTTAAGGGATAATCTTAGCTTTCCATGCCAAATTATGTTCCTACCAAATCCAGAGCAGATCAATGAGAAGGTGGAAATGGAGTGAGCTGGTTACTATGGCAACAAGCCCTTCTGTTTACTAGGAGAGAAGTGGAGATGCCAGGACTCAGCTGGCCCAGGCAGATGTGGAAGAAAGTGGGAACTTCTCGCAGTCAAAAGAAGTCATGAGACACACCTGGCACCATTCAAAAATGGGCGGGTTGATGAGTACCCTGTCATTTCCCCATATATATTAAGTGCTCAATAAGTGTTTGTTGTTTTGTTCTATTTTTGTAACTTTTCTTCCCCTAGAGCAAGAACCAATTTTAAAAACTGAGATGTCTGCACACCTTGGGTCCCCTGCACCCTGACCAGAGCCACAGATACGAAGACAATGATCCAGGCCTTTCCTTTCATCTTCTCTGAAGGCTGGAGGAGGAAGGACTTTGTTTCCATGGACCTGAAGGAAAGAAACCAGGGAAAGTCTATCTGCAGAGGTGGTAACCAAGAGGGACCCTAGACCAGGGCCCACTCACTCTCTAAACTCTAACTGGTGGCTCCTTGGGAACTCTCAGAGAAGTCAACTGTAAACTTTCTGGGAAAGAGAATGGGACAACAGCTGACTGCCAGCTGAACCAGTCCTCCAGGCTGTAGTAGCTGTCCCCAGCAGCACCTGGATGGACATGGCTCTGCCTCTACTCACTGCCCACCCTTGAGTTTAACAGCATATTCAGCAGGTTAAAGCAACTGACAAAGGAGTCCTCAAGAGTAGCAAATCCAGGAAGCCGATACTACAGGATCAACTTCCCATCGTCTGCTCTCTGGTGAAATTATAGAGGCTCCCCTGGAGGTGATTCTGGATGTCAGGGACCAGGAATAGCAAATTAAGACTTTTGTGCTGTTACCTGCTTTGTATAATGGCCTTGTACAAAAGCTTTTGTTTGAAGAAAGTGTTAGACACTTTTTAAAAATTGCAAAACATTGGTCTAGGGGCAGCAACTTTCATGGGGTACATACATGGGTTAATAACCCTTAGGGGATTCCATGTGTAGGAGGTTAAGTTTTATAAAATATTCTCAGGGAGTTCTCATATGCCATTTGAGAACCAGCAGACCAGTAGTCAGAGAAAGCCAAGTGAGGGAAGATTCCAAGGACAGGGCAGAACATGCTTTTTCTCTCTCCCCACACCATCTTCCTCTGCCTGGACTGTGGGCCCCAAGGCCTGCCTGTCCTGTGTTTACTTGGTCTGAGCCAGGCCTGCGTATACAGTCTCAATATATCCATGTTGGGAGCAAGTGATTGGAGCTCATTTCTCAGATGTGCCCTGTATGACGGAGGATCTTTGCAGCACCATTTGGGCCACAGAAATACCTCTGACAGACAGGAAAGGGAGGGGGTTGCTGGAGAGGGGATGTAGATGGGCTTCCCCCATCTACCCTCTCAGTACTTTGGGATTTGAAAGCTACAAAAAGGGATTCCCTGAGACTAAGGGAGGAAGGGGTTACACTGGAGGAAGTTGTGCCTAATATTGGGGCCAGGCCTGGAACCAGACTAGAGGCCCTAGCCCCAACACTGTCCTCTCTTCCAAGAACCTGTCAGCTTTACCTGCCCGGTACCACCTGCAGAGCCCTCATCTCATGGTATTTTCTTCCTGTGCTGGACCCCATTTCCACTATCTGTCCTCTCTTCTGACCAGGCAGAGGGCTTCCTTCCTTCCCTGGGCTGCACCTGTTCCTGCTCAGTTCTGCACATCTGCCAAGGCTGAGCCTGTGCCAGAAGCCTGTACCCTCTAGGGGGCAGCAGAGAGAGCAGCCAAGCAGCCCAATTCTAGATTCATTTCTGTCCCTGAAGTGCTGGGTGGTTTTGGACAATTCATGGGCCTCTCTGGGCTTCCGTTTCTACATTTGCTTATTGGGGTAATGACTCACAGGCCTCTCCCTGTCAGATGCACAGCTGCGGCTGAGCTGCTGCAGAGCATCTATCTAAGGAGGGGATGGGAAGGAAAGTAGTAAGCAGCAGGAAGGGCCAGCCAGGTGTGTGTGCTGGGGGCCAGAGCTGTAGTGGAGGATGTGCAGCTAACACTCGAGGACAGCAGATGGGTGGCTACAGCCAGGCCAGGAAGGCTCAGTGGTGGTGGCATGGGGGTAGCATGGGGTGGCATAGGTGCAAGGGCACCCAGCTGTGGGCACTGGGACCTAAGAAGCAGACCGCCTGCAGTCTGCCTGGAGGAGGATCCCAGCACCCCTAGGGTCTTGAGTCCTCACCAGCCACCTCTCCCTCCTCCACCCCACCTGGAGTTTCCCAGCTCCGTCAGAGTTTAGCACTAATGGACTTGTAAGAAAATACAACCCTAGCATTCAGGGGCCAGGAGGTCCCCAGCCCACCCAGATGCCCAGAATCCCCCATTCTCCTCCCCTTTCTGGTGGGGAAGGGTGGAGTTTGGGCCTCGAGGTGGCTAGCCGTGCCCAGAAGGGTTAGGCAGTCGAGGTGGCTGATGGGCCCGGCTCTGGTCTCTGCCAAGCTGCACCGGGAAGCCCAGAGGGGCTTATTTGGATTTTTTAATTATCATTTTTTACTTTTTTTTTTGTCCTCATGAAAAAGTTTTAATATACACAGTAAATTAAGCCCAGAAAAAGGGAGGGGGGCACATTTCATCTTTAATCTATTTACTTCTGAATATTTAACATACAATTCTGGCACCAATCACCAAATTTAACTGGAAAATTACTCACTAATCTGTTTGCTTATTTGGAATAATTGGGTCGGCTGCCAGCGCGCGGATTTCCCCCCCTGTTTAATATCTCAGTTAGTAGTCCAATTTCAGCTTGGCGGCATAATTACTCTGACAGAGCTGTAGCCACGGGGCCTGTGAGTGGGGCTGCTTTTAAACCGTAAATTATGAAGGATTAGCATTTATGAATTTTAAATCAGGGCTGGGGTAGGAGACACTAAAGCTGCTTAACGCTGGGGAACAGCAGCTTCCACTCTGCAGCAGAAGCCGTAACCCTTCCACTCCCAGGACGGCCACAGGATGGCAACCCAGGATGCCAGGAGTGCTGACCCCATGAGACTACAGCGTGGGACACAAAGGACCTGGGAGAGGGGGCACAGAAGCAGTGATGGAACCCTTGGGGGTTAGAACACCCCATGATATGAATGTGGTCTTCAGCCTCTACCCTGGTCTGTGGGGTGCAGTTTCCCTCCAGTTAGCAGCAGGGTTCAGCTTCTCATTGTCCCAGAGGAAGCTTGGAGTAAAGACATGGAAGTTAAGGTCAATCCCTGCAGTCCCCTGCCTCTATACAGGCCTCCACCCTCCCATAAGATGGGTCGTTACTCTCCTTAGACTTTCCGGCTGGCTCTCTATGTGACTTTCTGGGCCATTAGTGCTCCCCCAGACTTGTCACCTGAGTTTTCAGTGTCCCTCCCACACTTCCTACAACCCCCAGCCCCCTTCTGGCACCTAGTGGCTTGGACCCAGCTTTGAAACTAGACAGACCTGTGTGAAACCCAGCTGTGCTCCTTACTATCCATGTGACCTTGGACAAGTTATTTAACCTTGCTGAATTTCCATTTTATTATCAGTCGATGAAGACAGCAGTTCCTACCCTGAGGGCTGCCAGGAGACTTTTGTAAAATGCTGTGAGCGAACTCCTGGACGTGGTGCTTTGCATGCACAGGTGTTTATTGGGTCAGCTCCAGGCTCTTTGGGGTCTCTCCCAAACTCCAGTCAATGCCCTGTGCCCACTGCCCTCTCCCTCATCCCTCACAGTGCAGAGATAACCTCAGCATCTGTTCTCAAGGCTCAACAGGCTATCCCAGACTGACTCCTCCCAGGAGAATCCCTCTGTCCAGGAATCTGCCCCTCTGCCCCTTGGTCTACCCTTACGGGGTGGAGGCAGGTAGAGTGGTGCCAATTTGGGTCTCAAGCCTTTGCTGGACTCTGGACATCAGTGGCCACTAGAGAACCCAGCCGGGAGTTAGAGTGGCTGAGTTTTAACTCTTACTCTGTCATGCACTAACAGGGGGAACTTAATCAAGTTATTTAGCCTTTCTATCCCTTAGTTTCCTAATTTACCAAATGGGGATAATAGCAATAGTGTCTCATAGTATTGTGAAGAGGATTAGTGAGTCAACCAATGTATAGTGTTCAAAATCACACTTGGTGCATAGTAACACCAGCTGTGCTAGATATTTATTAAGCATGAGAGGGATGTGACTGTGGCCCTGTGTCTGTTCTGAGGCTCCAGACTGACTTTTGCTGGGCTTGAGGGATACCCAGTTTGCCTCCAAAAACTGGAGGGAAAGAGGCAGGACCAGAGTGGGTGGGACATGGCCATGCTGAGGACCAATCAGGATCACATACATCACACCATGTTTGGATCAAACATCCCTTTCAGAGGATAGACCTCTACTGTCCTATCTGCTGACTTTGGGGCATTCTTGTAACCTGTACCTCTAACAAGCTACCTCTTAAGGGACCTAATGGGGCAGATACCCAGGGTCCAGCAGAAGCTTGTGGGGAAAATGAAAAGACTCAGAAGACTTCAGCCCAGGGAGACTTCTGCATGGGCCAGCCCCACTTCCCAAACTGGCCCAAGCCTCTATCCTCCAGATTCCCAGGCCTGAGTTAGAACAGGGAGGAGTGGGGCCCAGTGCAGGCCTAGAGGTCTGGCATCCAGGCCTGTTGGACAAACTTTCTCAATCTTGAACTTCCTAATGCCCCTGGCTGCCCCCTCCCAGCCTCAACCACACTATGTCCTAGAATGTCATATATAGTGTGACAAACTGTCCTCTGGCAATTCACTCCTCCTTTCTAGGCCTCCCTTTGCACATCTAAAGGAGAACAGGAGGGGCTTGCCTGCCTGTGGGTCTACAATTCAAGTTCATGATTTGTTGTCTCAGCAGAATAGACTTGGCATGTCACTTGCTCTCTATAGAGGGTCCCAGAGTCCTACCCCCAGGTCCAGACTGGATGAAGTTTGCCTTCATGTGACATACTGAATGGATCTGACTATCCAACATCATCCATGACCTTAGGGTTAATGACTGGTCAATTCCCAACCTCAGCACCCCAGCAGGAGCTGGCAATGGGTGTCCTGGGGAAATGTCACATTGCACTTGGGACTTCTATGGGCCTTCACGTGATAGTATTGCTCTTTTTAAAAATTGCCTACAGGGGCCGGGGTTGTAGCTCAGTGGTAGAGCACTTGCCTAGCATGTGTGAGGCACTGGGTTTGATCCTCAGCACCACATAAAAATAAACAAATAAAATAAAGGTATTGTGTCCATCTACAACTAAAAAATATTTTTAAAAAGACTGCCTACATAATCATTTTGCTTCAACAAATAAATGCTTAAGTAACTCCCCTTTTAACTTCCATGCACCTCACACCATTGCCTCAGGTCATTGGGCCCTTAAGGACCATGATTTGGGGGACAGAGCAAGAGGGCAGGAGGTGTCTGCAGTGGCTGCCGTGTGAGCATGTCCAGGACAAGGCAAGGCTGCATTCCCAGGGGCCTCGCAAGATTTCTGGCGCTGCTGGTCTTCGACCACGGTAGGATGCTTGATGGATGGGAAGTGCCCGGTTTGTCAAGTCCTTGCTGGGCTTTGTGATAACTCATTATATTTCTTTCTTTACAAATAGCCCCATTAGCACTCCCGAATTGAATAGAATCATAAAGCCAGGAGCATCCCAGCCGGGGCTGATTCTGGGCCATGAATTTACCTGTGGAGTGAAGGCCTGCGTTTTGGGGAGGAGAATGGGGGCCACTGGCTGGAGTGGGTTCTAAATTCTGCAAGGGAAATGGGTTTGTTTTCTTTAAACTTAAGAGAATAAAAGAGTTCTAATCAAGTCCTGCTGGATTTAAATAGAAAGATCTGCCTCGCTGCTCACTGGCTTTCAAGCTGGGGGCTCTGATCCCTGTTTGAGGGGTTAAACTCTAACCCCATTAAGCCATTTATGGAAAGCTGACCACCAGGGAGGGAGGCAGTCCCTCTTCCTGCAGCCTCCCTAAACCCCACAGATTCTGAAATTGGTTGTCACTCTCAGTCAGAGGATTCTAAACAAGTAGGCGCTAATCCCCTCTGTTAAGGAGATACTTATTTTGTCTGAAAAACTTCAAAGAGCCCATGACAGACACTCAAAATCAAAATTAGCATTCCAATGAGGATTTAAAAAATAATAATTCTTACAGTTCTGCAGAGGAGAGGAGAAGAGGTGAAGTGACTGGCCCGGAGGCGGGGGAGGGAGGCGCGGATGAGCGCCTTTCATCTGCCCACCCTGAGGAGCTCTTGGGATCTGCCCCCGCTGGCTGAGATGCCAGACCCCCTCTCCACAAAGGGGCAAAGGCTAGTCTACATCCAGGCTTTCCAGGGTGGACAGGCAGTGGTCACTGACCCCAAAGGATTGTGCAGATAAGGACTCCAAGGCTTAGAGGAAGCAGTGGTCATCTCAGGCCATCAGTGAGCAAGCTATACTGGAAGCCAGGCTTCTGTCCCCAGGGTGGCTTGCCCAAAGACCACATGGTGTTCTCCACTCATAGGACTTGTAGGAATGGAAGATGCTGACAGGTGTTCCAGGGTAAGTGAGTGGCAGAGCATGGAGCCCAGCTGCCTTGTCAACATACCTGCTCATGTCAGGGGGGACCTGGGGGGATGCTGCAGGAGTCTGACACTTCCCTTGAGTCTCACAGCCTCTCTTTCTGTGCTCAGGGAGCCTCCATCCACCCCCAGGCCTGCCCTGCTCTTTGCTGAACTACTCTGCCCCAGCATACCTCCTAACCCAGCCACCCCGGGAGTCTCTCCAGCCTCACTAGTGTCACCTAGGGTTTTCATCTCTTGAGGGACCCTGCTGTTTCAGATCCCAGTTTCCAAGGCCACCAGAAGCCATCCATCTCCAGATAGGGTGCCCTTCCCTCCCAGTTTCTAGTCCGTTCCTTTATTAAGATACTTAAATACTATAGGGTTCTCTGGGCCCCCTTGGGCACCTGGAGCCTGCTCTCCAAATGCCTGAGAAGCCACATGGCAGGACCTAGTGGTGCAGGGACAAGGCCTTATCCCTTGGTCAGGCTGCCTCAGCCTGTCTGGGTTACCTCTGTAAGGAGGACCTCACACCTCAGAGCCTGTCAGTTCAGAGGCCATGGAAGCTTCCTGGTGCCTCAGTCTTCCCCCTATTCCCTTGCCAACAATAATTGCTTTTCCATATCACCCCCAAGCTCTAGCTTTCCCTCTCCTTTGTCTGCCTCCATGGCTGTTCCAGAACCAGATTCTGTCCATTCACTCCCAGGCTCCTTCAGTGTGGACTTGCTCTGTGCCCAGAATATGAGCCCAGGTCCCAGTCCCTGCTCTTGAGTGCTGCCATCCAAATGGGAGGGACAGCAGGAGAGCTGGGTCAGCTCAGTATAAAGGCCAGAGCCTTGACAGAGGGAGCAGAGAGCTCCACAGGCAGGCAATCCCTGAGGAGGTGCCAGTGAGCTGGGCCTCAGAACTTTAGAAGGAAGTCAAGAAGCGTAAAACAAAGAGCCTTCCAGAGGGAAGAGCAAGTTCAAGTACAGAGAGGCCAGAAGAGCCTTAGCTCAGACAACTCTAGTACCCCTTCCTGATCCCTAACAGGAGACCTCAGGCCCTTTATGGAGATCAAGTGGTCCCGGCTACCTGTTCTGTTAACAATTGGACAACACATGAACTTCAGACAGAAAAAGAAGGAAGTGCCTAGATGATCCCTCCTCTGATAATTGGTGACACCTTTAACCACCAATGAGAGAGACTCCTTGCAAGCATTACCTCATCCAGGACAATGGCCATTGGTTCCTGATACTAGAGAAACTTGAAGGAGATTTCCAAAAGGCATAGCTTTTGGCATTAACCCTTTCTGAGGCAGGTCTGGTTTCTCCTACTGCTAGTGTCATCCCTGTGAAAATGGTTCTCTTCAACGTACTTTCACACCCACTATCTCACATCATGAATGCCTAGAACTTTATGCTCAGAATGTAGACAAGAATTGTCCAATAAAAATATAATCTGAGCTATACATGTAATTTTATTTTTTGCTTTTGGTATTGAACCCAGGAGTATTTTATCACTGAGCTACGTCCCAGTCCTTTTTTATGTTTTATTTTGAGACAGGGTCCTTCTAAGTTGTCCAGGCTAGCTTTAAACTTACCATCCTTCTGCCTCAGCCTCTGGAGCAGCCGGGATTATAGGTGTGTGTGACCAAGTACAGCTTGCCCATGTGATTTTAAAGTTTCCAGTAGTCACATAAAAAAATTAAATTGATGTTAATAATTTATTTAACCCAATATTATTTTTATTGGTTTTATAAAACCTAAGGCACTATATTTTCAACATGTAATCCATATATTATTTTTATTTTATTTTTGCCATGCTGGGGACCAAACCTGGACACAAAAAAAATTTAGTGAGATTTTATTTTTTGGGGGGGGAATGAATCTTAGAAATCTAGTGTGTATTTTACACTTTCATCACATCTCAATTCCAACCAGCTATGTTTTGAGTGCTCCATAGTTACATGTAGCTCCTATACTGGACATAGAAACACATAGGTCTTCAGAGGAGGAAACTTGGGATGAAGTCCCCTGACTCCAAGTCCTCCCACTGCCCTGGGGGATCCTAAAGGGGACCAGGTACAGAGGCAGAAAAGTCCTGAGCTGGAGCTCAAGCCTGTATCACATGCTGGGCCTGCTGCTCACTTAACCATGTATGACCATGGTGGATTAAGAACTGCTTTAAACACAGGGCCCCAGCCGGCTACCCTTTTGCCCTGCTCCCTATGGAAGGAGGGTACACAAAGACACTAAAGCACTTGTTCTGTACCAGGTACCATATCCTGTGGGCAGAATGGCCACCCAAGAGGAACCTGTAGTCAGGCAGATTCAAGATAGCACAGTGTGATAAGGCTGGGTGGGGGTGTCGAGAAGACAGTATTTGTTTTTCATGAACAGATGGGAAAGGTGATCCTTGCGCTGATCTGTGAAAAGGGACAGAGAATTTGCCCACAGTCTCCTGCAGTTTTAGCTTCCCCAAACCCCAGGACCCTGATTCTTCCTGCCAGAATAGACAGTCCTGGCAAGAGCCTACTCAGGCAGCACACAGCGGGTGGCCCAGCCCTGCTAGCAGGCAAAGCCCCACCTCCCTAGAGATAGCTGGCTGTGTCCTCCTCAACAGAACCTTTGAGAAACTACTCCTTTTCCTGCAGGCATTCCAGACTTGCTTGGCAGAAATCCCTGGCGTTAGGAGTGAACTGGACCAACTCATGGACCGAGCTTGGGTTGGAGAGGCAGCCTGAGTGGAGCCACAGCCTGAGGCTGGAGCCAACCCACCCCCGGGTCCAAGGCTGGATGGTGGGCTGTGGGGCCTGTAGGCTGTGGGACCCATGCTCTGCAGGCCTAGCTGCCTCCTGCCCCCACCTGGCCGCCAAGCCCTGATGCCGGTAATGAGCATCTCCCGCACCACTGTGGTTCAGAGGAGGCCTCCTGGCAGCCTGGCCTTGTTCTCATTGTCCTGCTCCAGCCCAAATGCACCAGGCCTGGGCCTCCATCGTGATCAATGGGCCCAGGATGTGCTGACGCGGCACTTTCATCTTTTCTCAAGGCCGGTGTTTGAACTTCTCTGAGCAAGCAGCCTTCCCAAACGGGCTTGTCTTCTAAGAAGGCGGCCAATCTCCTTTCCCTTGCTTCCTAAGCAGGCTGATCCTGAGAGTTATTGAGGCACAAAAAAGGAGATGTTCAAAGGCAAATCTAAATTACCGTCCTCTTCAAACTGGGGAAAGTCTTATTAAGTCGCCCGCGTGTGAATCCCGGCCTATTTCTGTCTGCAGACCTTTCTTCCTTTGTGCCACATAAATGGACACATCTTATTGATTTTCTTTCAGCCTGGATCACCTCCATGGCTGTGAAGATGGGCGGACAAGCGCCGCTCTTTCCTTCCCCATGGGGCTGAGGAAGAGTGGGGGTGGTAGCCAGAGGGACCCAGGCTACTGGGGCCCTGCACCCTCCTCGCCACCTGCTCTGTGTCTCCTTCCTGCAGGATTCTGCAAGGCTGCCTGAGAACCAACACTTTCCCCGCAGGAGCCAGGGGAGGTCACTGTGGGCCTGTGGAAACAGTGGAGCCGTGGAACCATGAGGTGGCCTACAGTGCTGGGCCTAGCAGAGAAGCCAAAAGACAAGGCCCTTACCCTCTGCCTGTTCTCTCACTTCCTGTGTCTCCTACCACCTCTTCCTCTGAGCCTCCCCTCCCCCAACCCTCACCACTTTCCTCACTCCAGCCAGCCCTGACCTCCTAGTTGAATATATCACATGCACTCCTACTCCAGGGACTTCAGCATTTCTGTTCCCAGACTTGGGAAGCTTTTCCTCTTGACATCCTTCAGGCTCATTCCTCACCTCCTGCGAGTCCACTCAATGCCAACTTTTCAATGAAACCTTTTCCAGCCACCCTGTTTAAAACCGCATCCCCTCCCCCTGTACTCCCTAAACCTTCCCTGCTTTGCTTTCTGAGCAGTCTTTACCATGATTGAAATATGGTATATTTTACTGTTTGTGTCGGTTATCTGTCTCCCCTCACTAAAATCTCAACTCTGTGTCATTAGGGATTTGTGCTCCTTTGGTCATGATGTCACCAGTACTTAGAACAGTGTTCACCGAATAGAGGTGCTCAGTAAATAATTGTCCGATGCATGAATGATTATAGGAGAACAATACCAGGCCCATCCAGGGCCTACACCCCCCTTCTGGGACTTAGGCACCAGACTGCAAAGGATACCACACAGCATGCCCCGACTCTGAACTTCAGGCTCCCAGAAAAAGGGTCCAGATCCTTCCCTAGGCCTGAAGCTTGGACTGTATATTGACTGTCCCCTCTTTGCCCTTGGAACAGATGGCTTCTATGCCCTGGGCAACGTCTGATCCTGTCAGTCCCCTCCTTCTAGGGACAGAACCATTGTGACAGTGTCTGACACCATCAGACCCAGCCCACCAGGATGGTATCACATAAATGCTCTGATCCCGCAGCTGCCCTCCACAGAGGATGGAGCATCTTGTGGGGACCCCAGGGCTGCCACCCTCTTCCCTTACGATATCCCTAGGCAGGGCAGGGAGGTCCAAGAGTTACTGCAGAAACAACCCTGCTTGGTCCGCTGAGTGACTCTCTGTCCATCTCCTGACCACCCTTTCCCCATCTGCAACAAGAAAGGGGTGACTCACACTTTCCTTTATAGGTCTGGCAGTCACTGACCTTTTTAATATGACCCCCTCTCTTGCTGGACTAGGTCAACCTTGAGGGACAGGTCTGCCTGATTTTTCTCCTTACCAGGACTGGCTGGGAATAAGTTCTCAGTAGGTGTTTGTTGATTGAACGAATGAATGAAAGAATGAACCCCCACGTGTGCAGCCCATAGAAGAATGGCCCTTTAGCCTCAGCATCAGTGTACTGGTCCCACCGAGAAACCCCATGCATCTGCTTGCTGGAGAGAAGCAGACAGACAGATGGAAGCAAGGCGAGGAATTCTTTGGGGGAAAGAAGCTCATTTCTAAACGGGAGGCTATAGGCTGTGGGAAGACAAAAAAATTTCTCCAAATTAAACCAAAGGAGGGGTTTGGGGAGCGATGGGCTCCGAGGGATTTATTAATGCACGCCTCCAAGTGATTCTTCCTTCTGCAATCCAGCCACTGGGTTAGCACCGTCTTCCAAATTATATTTAATTGGACAATTATTCAAACTGAAAAACCTGTACAGGAAACGAAGGCGGTCCTTAATAAACACCTTGTCTCCTCAGCCCCAAACAGGCAAGTCGTTTACTGACCCAAGAGGCACAATTTTGTCTTTGGTAAATTTATTTTGAAGTAATTGCCGACTCCGGGAGTAACCATTTTTCAAAGAGAAACTTGGCTCTAGCCAGCAGAATAATAAATTGTTCCCTGACCCGTGTGAAGCCTAATCCCATTAGAAAGACGTGCGCTTAGAGGGTGGAGGGCGGCGCGCGGAGGACGATGGCCCCGCTCGCTGCAGACGCTGCAGCAGGTGACGGGCGGGAGCCTCTCGGGCTCACTAGGGCACAGCTTCCCGGACCTGCCAGACTGAAAGGGCTGGGGAAAGGCGTGGGAGGGAAGGTGTTGCACAGCCACCAAAGTCCGGGAGAGAGAATCGATGCTTTCCCGGCCACCTGCACCGCGCAGGGCCAGAGCGCAGCCCTAGAGCCGGACCTTTTCGCGCCGCCTCACCCACCTAGGCCTCTAGTTAGCCCTCATTGCTACTCTTCCTGCCCCCGCCTGGCTCCGGACCCCGCCCCCCACCTTCTTGTTCCATCTGGAGAGGTTGTGCGAACTGGAGGAGGACACAGGGCTGGGAGCCCTCTGCGCTGGACGCACACTCGCGCAGCCAGCACTCTGAGCAGCCTAGGGCCTTGGGGAAACCTACTCTAATGAATAGAAATGCGTTTATAAATAGCATATCCCTATGCAAACGAGCGCCTCCAACAGCCTGGAAACAGGCTGGTCTCTGATCGCTTCCATTTGAAGCAAACACAATTTATAAAAGTTGGGGTCTCTTTTTCAGGAGAGAAAATGAAGGGACTTCCCTTGATTTACAAAAGGGATTCCAACTTGGTTTCCTTTGAAGAGCCAAGTACCATCCTTCTATGTACAGTACAATTCAAGGTTCCCAAATCCATGCTTGTCCTAAGTGGCCTCTACCAGAGTCGGGATCTTGTACTTGTTCAGTGATGTGTCTCCCTTGACATGATGCAGAGTAACTATAGTTGACATGAAAGAACTCCGGAGAAGACATCTCTGGAGAGGTCAGCTACCGGTCTTCACTTGCTGACACAGCCTTTCTTCAGAACCCAAACAGAGAAGAGCTTAGTGGATACTAGGGCTGGGAAGCCTCCTGAGCTGTGATTATGTATCCTCTTCCCTTTTTCTCCACTTGGGAAAACTGACTCCAAGAGAGACCAAGTAATTTGCTTCAACTGCAAAGCAGGTCAGAAGGGAAAGCAGGGCTGGAACCTGGCTCTCCAATGCCCAGGATCCCAATCTCTCTAGTCAAGGTTGCCCCCAACATTGTTCTGGCCCCTTCTGAGTGGTAACACCTTTAAAAGAGCCCTACTGGTGAGCAGGCTCAGTTTTTCAGTTTTTTTTTTTAGAAAATATTTCTTAGTTATACATGGGCACAATATCTTAGTTTATTTTTATGTGGTGCTGAGGATTGAACCCAGTGCCTCACATGTGCAAGGCAAGTGTTCTGTCACAGAGCCACAACCCCAGCCCTATTTTTCAGTTTTATAGTCAGGGACATGGAGGCTCCAGTGTTGGGTCTTGCTCTGGGTCAAATTTTGAATGGTGTGTTTCCTAGGCTTGTAGGCATCAGCATGCAGCCTAAGAGATAGAGCTAGGCACCCTATCAGCATCTTTGGTCTTTTTGGAGTTCCCAAGGCTTGGGCCCCTAATCTCTTGACACTTCACCAGAGGACAGGAGCCTCACAGGGCAGGGAGTCTGTCTATGTCAGTTTCTAATTTTTGGGTCATTCTGCTGCTCCCACCTATCCCAGGCATCTTCTGGACAATCTAAGAGGGTCCACACCACTCCCAATGTCTTTCTGAAGCCTTTTTTTTCCTCTGTCCTGGGCTTCCAGATCAGCTCCCTGCACTCCCTGTATGTTCAGAGTCACCACCCGCACCACATTGGCTTCCTTCAGGATTTGGTGATTATGGCATAACCTGCTTGTAGGAGAAGAGATGAAGTTGGGCAATATCCCTTCTGTGGGAGGCCAACCTTACTCGTGACTGAGTTACACTCCCCGGCTGAGTGCTGAGGCGCTCAGTCACAGAAATGTAGTCAGTGTCTCGTGCATGGGGGTGTCTTGCTACAGCCCCATGGGTGAAGCTACACTCACCTGTTCGTTTGCAATATAACCCCTTGCCCTGTTTAGGATAGAATCTTCCATGGAAGTGCCTTTGTGTGTGTCCCCTTCTCTTACTGTGTCCTTGGGTGTGGCCTACCCAGGTGTCAGTCAATCTGCTGACAGTGGACATCATGAAGATACTCAGCCCCTTGAAACCTGACCCCTTGCCTCATTTGAATAGCTTCTCCTCAATAAAAGGGGTCAGCACGTGCTCTCTCTCTCTCTCTCTTTCTGTGGACCCTTAAGGTCCTAGGAGCCGTCACAGCAACCCCAAAGAAAAAGGTATTTGTGTCTCTTGTGTGGGTATTTTGTGCAGCCCAGTTGGCCCAGTTTAACTAGAGTGACCCTGGAGCCTTTTAGTCGCGAGAACAGAAACCCGGCACCCTTCAGTGTCCTACTCCTACCTAGAAATGAGCCAAAGACAACAGCTGGAAGAATTGGAGATATCTTGTCCAGAGAAGACCAGATTCTGGGAGATCATTTCCAGAGAAGACAGTGTGGGGAATCAGTTTAGCAGTTAGGAATTAGGAAAGTGGATCCTAAAGTCAGACCCCTGCTCTTCCTTTATTCAACTGTGACTTCTGTTTTGAGTCACACCACCTTTCAGAGACTTGCTTGGAAAATGGAATGATCAATATGGCGGAAATTGTTAAGTCGTGATAATGAGAGCTTTTCAAACATTTGCTCCATCCCAAACACTATTCAAAACACTTTATGTCCACATACTCATTTAATCCACATACAAGTCTATGAGGAAGTACTAGTTCCTCATTTAACAGACAAGGAAAACAAGACATAGAGAAGTTATTTGCCTGAGGTCACATCGTATTATGGTTTAGATGTGAGGTGTCCCCCAAAAGCTCTGTGTTCAGAGGTAAAATGATTGGGTTATAAGAGTTGTAACCTAATCAGTGCATTAGTCCCCTGATAGGAATTAACTGAGTGGCAACTGTAGGCAGGTAGGGTGTGGCTGGAGGGGGTGAGTTGCTGAGGGCATCACGCCTTTAGGGCACATATTTTGTCCCTGATAAATTGAGCTTAGTCTCTCTCAGCTTTCTGGTTGTCCTGTTTTGAGCTGTTTTTTTCTGCCAGAACCCTTCCACTGTGATGTCCTGCCTCACCGTTGGGCACAGAATAATGAAGCCAGTTGTTCAGGGACTGAGACCTCTGAAACCACAAGCCGGAAACGAACTTTTCCTCCCTTTAAATTGGTCTTGTCAGGTCTTTTGGTCATAGCAGCAAAAACGCTGACTAAAACACATAGCTAGGAGCTACCCCTCTCCTAATGGATATAATAGGAGGCATACCAAAAGTGCCTATTAAGGTTATTATTAAGACCTGACTTTCCCTGCACCAGTACAGAAAACAGAAGGAAGACAAGTATTGGGAGATCAAGAGAGTAAAGTGGGTGCCTAGGAAAGTGTAATGGGGTAGGGGGCAGGAACAAGAGCTGTCCCTGAAATTTCCTGTGAGAATATTGGGGCCCACCCCCAAGTAAGCATGTGCATTCAGTGATGGACACAAAAGCTAAGAAATTTACTTGGGAAAGGACTTGAACTTAGATCACAATCTTTTCCTGTGGAGCTCTGGGTCCCTGGCAGAGACTACTGACTCAACTTACATGAGAGCTCACCTGGAGGGCCAACCTAGCAAGGTCAGAGCCGCAGGGAACACAGGGGCTATGGCCCTGAAACTGAGGGGGAGCCAGTACAGTGTGTGCTGGGCCCCACAGGGAGGAAACCACCAAAGACTGAGGCCCTAGTTAGTGCACACCTTGAAACCCAAGCCCCTAGCTGTGGGACTCCTACCTGGGCATCACACGGAGAGGGGAATGTCCCCCTCACTTTGCAAGGGAAGGCCAGATGACAGAGATAGGAGCGTTTTATTTGCCCTTTACTGATAGTGGGGTAGAGTGTGACATAATGATTTCCAAGGTGACAATAGTGGTGACTGTGGCAGTGAAAGCATGGCCAGGGCTCTGGCTCAGTTCACTGTCCTTATGAGCATAAAATCATACAAGGCACTGCTGAATATCCCCCAAAACAGTTGAAGTAAAGTGTGCAGAGACCTGGGCTTCTGGGGGAAGGTCCAGGTGTTCTATTAAGGCTTGTGTTGTAGGCCACACAAGAAGAACTTGGCTTCAGAGGGTCTAACACAAATCAAGCCATCTGAAGTGGGGATGAGTTCCCCAGCCCTGGAAGTGAGCAAGTGGAAGCCAAATCACTGTGCCAGGGCTGCTGCTGAGGGGCTTTCTGTCCAATCAAGAGAGGTATGAAATGAGTTTTCCTGATTCTTTCTCTTTCTTCTTCTTTCTCTTTGCTTTCACCTCTTTCCTACTCCCCACCCAGGAATGCCAGATTCCCACAAAATGCACTTCTCTTCTGGACGATCATTACTCACAAATGGTTGGGCCCCCATATATCCACTGAGCAGAAAAAGAGGACAGTTACAAGAGCTAACACTTACGTAGGGATCTCTGTGTGCCACAACGTTATAGGTACTGACTCATTCACAGCTGCATAACAGGTGAGCCAGACATTGTTATCCCCATTTTACAGATGGGGAAACCAAGATCCAGAGAAGCTGAGCATCCTACTCATCATTACACCAGGAAGTGGTGGCACCAGGATCAGACGTAGGTGACTGGCCCTGGGTCATTCTAGGCTGAGTCCCGCCATACAGGATGATGCCCGTGTGGGTCCTTCATGACTGGGCCTGAAGCCCAGAGATCTGTGTAGAGCCCAGCTGGAAGGGTCACTCAGGAATGTCCTCTTGGACAAAAAGCCCTGTTGTCTTGGCTGGGTGACATTATGTTGGACAGCTTATGACCTCCATGCAGGAGGAGTGTGGGTGAGCAAGCTCTACTACCTTCAGGAGGAAAGCGAGGCCCAGAGTGCCTCAGTCATCATGGCGGCCCGGTGCCTTGCCTGTCAGGGCTCTGCAACTGTCTGCAGGAAGCTTCTCAGAGTGGACTGAACTGGGGGTCTTGTTGGGGGCAGTGAAGAACATGAAAGTCATGGAGACATGGTTTCTCACTCTCTGATCTAGGAAGGGAAGGGGAAGAATGCATAGGACCAGAGCTCAGAGGGTGGCTGAGCCCTGGGTCAGGCCTCAGGCAAAAGGGGAAAGAAGGACACAAGGGTGGGGACTGGGCACCCAGAGGTACCTTCTCCATTATAGCTCCCGGCCCCCTGCCCTCCCCAGGGGTGGAGGGTGGGCCTTACTAACTAGTTTCTCTGTATCTGTTCCCCCTCCCACTATCCTACCCTCTCCAGACTGATTATTCCAGAACACAGTTCTGACTATGCCTTGACCTGCCATCAACCTTCTGGAGGTCTCTTAGCACCCAAGGACAAGGCTCCAGCCCCTCAGCCCGGCCTCATCTGTCACTGAATCCCTCCTCCCTCCCTGGGCTCCAGTCACCTCACACCCCTCCCTATTTCCCCCAAGGTCAATCTAACTACCAACTCAAGCTCTGCCCCTAGCCTTGAATACCCTTCCACTCTCCTCTCCTCCACAGGAAATCATTTTTATGTTTTAAAGCCCCAATCCATGGCTCTGGAGCTGCCTCTCCCCTGCCTGCACAGACCCTTAGGTTGGACCTGATGATTCCCCACATCAGCTCAGTGTTGCTGACAGGAGAATCAGCCTCCCCTAGAGGAGGAGCCTAGAGCTAGGGCCTTGCAGGATGGGCTGAAGAGCTTGGGCTCCAGCAAGGTGCCGAAGGGGGTGAGGACTAAGCTTGAGCACACAGAAGGATCTTTCCACAGAGGAAGAGAGGGGTGAGACTGGAGGAAGGGAGACCAAGAGGACAATGAGGATTGGCAGCAGAAAAACAATGGAGACATCTTTCAGAAAAGTGGCAGTGAGGATGGAGAAAAATGATGCTTTGAGGTGTATTTAGGAGTTAACAGTTAATTACAGCTTCTGACTTCCAAGTGGCAACTCTATTCTGGTGTTTGTTCTTTATCTCCATTTGATTCATTATCTCCATTTCTTGCAGGAATCCTTCAAGGGAGGTGCTATCTGTCACATCCTAGAAGAAAACAGGTGGTATCCTCAAAGTGAGTATCAGGAGAGGAGTTTCATCAATGGACTCTTTGCTCTGATGTGACCAAGCTTAAGAAGGAAGGTAAAGATTGGTGTCGCACCCTAGAGCTAGGAACAGTGAGGAACCATTACTCTAAAGCCAGAAAGGAGATCAGAGGGAGCAGCTACTGGAACTCAGAGAGGATCCAAGTAGTGTCACACAGAAGGTGTCACCCTTCAGCTGACCCTATGACACATGAGTGAGCCTCTGGTGACCCTTCTGAGGTACATAGCTGGAGAAATGACAACATGAGGGCAGTCCATAGATAGCATCAGCTTCCTAGGGCATAGGCAGGGTGGGTAAGGATGGTCCTGGAGGTTCCAACATCTGGCTACAGCCAGAGGGCTGGGAACAGAATGTGGGCTGTATAAGTGGAGGAAGAGTCAAGGTGACCCAGGCTTCTGGCATGGGCCTTGGTGGCTCGTGGTGTTGGTGTTGAAAGACCTAAGCAATCTCATTCTGCTTGGGACCTCATTTTGCTCTGAAACTTAACCTCTGACCTACCGTGGTCCTAAAGTCAGGAAAATACTACAGAAAAGCTCTGTGGAAACAGTTCCCGGAAAAGCCGCAGATGGTGATCACCTAAGATAGGCCAAGATAACCACATATCTGAAATTCCAGATGGCCCCCACCTAGGTGTGGTGACCAGTATCTAAACTAGAAGCCCTGCAGTTTGGCACGTGCTCCCCTTGCGACATCCTCATGATTTAAACCAATCAGTTCAAATGAATCCCCCTCTTGTAGTGACCAATCACCCCTATCCAACTTGTTCCTGCCAGTGAATGTGCTAATCATGTTTTAGAGTTGTTATTTGATTTTCCCCGCGGTGTGTGATGATTTGCTAGGAGATGCTATGATGTATGTGGGGGTCCCTGCCTTCTCCAAAGAATGTATAAAACTGCTGCAAACCCTGGGCTCGGGGCCTCTCAGCGTCACCAGTTGCTGTGTGCGCGCGGAGGACTGAGCTAGCTCGCAATAAACACCTCTTTGCTGCTTACATCGATCTTGGGTCTCTGGTGGTCTTTTGGGGGTCCCGAATTCAAGCATAACAGTGTGGCAGTATTCTGAGAAGGAGTGCAAGAGAAAGAAGGGCAGGATGTCTGTGAAGAAAGGCCCTGTGTCCACCCTCAGGCTCCATGTGGCTCTTGCTTGCTCTGTGATTCTAAGGGATTGTCTTATCCTGCCACTAGTCCCTTTATTTTTAGAACAAAAGACCTACCAGTGACATGAAAGGGCCGCCTTTTATCTCGCTCACCCCCGCTCACCCCCGTCCAGCTCTCATCTTTTTTGCTGCCATGACTCTGGACCAGGCACATGGTACCTGGAAATCCCATCTTCCATGGGGGACAGTGTTTGGGGGAACAAGAACTATCTGGGGATGGTAAGGGGCACTCAGGCCTGGACTCTGGAGTTAGACCCTAATGAGTTTGTCAGGCACAAAACTGCAACATTTTACACACTCAGAAGTTAAAAAAAAAAAAAAAACATAGACCTTTATTTTTTATAATTCATCTCATCTTGTTCTTGAGCTGTGTTTCCACAGCTGACTGGGGAAGGAGTACAGGAACTACTTTGACCAATTAAAGATATCTCAGCCTTTTCCACTTGAAAACTGTCTCTCTCAGATTAACACAGCCTCTTGTGCATACTTAGTCTTTCAGAATGCTAGCTCTCCTCGAGGTCTGCTTCTCTCCTCCTTTCAGGAGAGCTTCATTCTACCTTCTTCTTTCTAAGATGGCAGCCACCTGCAACTCATGCCTCTCATGGTGGCCAAGGAAAGGCTGTCACCCATTGGGTTTCAGGGATCACAGTGAAGCTGGACTGCTCCTGGTGCTCACTGAAGTGCCAGGTTGGGAACCCTGTCCAAGCTCTAGTCATGAAGTCTGCATCAGACCATATAAGCTATGATGAACTGTGATGACACCCCACCACTACCACCACACACACACACACACACACACACACACACGCACACATCTCAGTGACAAGCAGCAAGGGTTTAATTCTTGCTTTTGTTCCATGTCAGCTTAAGTCAGCTATGGACTCTCTTCCATATCATCATATCTTTACTCCAGTCCCTGGGGCAGATGCAGCAGCCCCTGTCTGGGGCACTACTAGTGACCATGGCAGAGGGGAGGAAGCACTACAAGGGCTTCCTGTCGGCAGTTTGAAATGCTCCACCCTAGAAGTGACACGGGTTATTTCTGCTCATGATGCTTTGGCCAGAGCTGGTCATGTGGCCCTAGAAGCTCAGCCCTGTGCCAAGAAGAGGTGAGGTGAGTATCATAATTAGAACTTAATAAACAAAACTAATGTTCTGTGGCCTCAAGTACCTGACCCATCTCCAGATCTCTTTGATTCCATTGCTCTTCAAGCCTGGGAATATCAAGTGCTTTCTCCCATCTGTGCCCCAGTTTGAGGAGACCCTGTGAGACAGCCCTTAAGCTCATCTGTGTAGACCTTTCCCCTGCCATGTTGCCCCCAGCCTCTGTGGAGCTGGGGGTTTCACAGAGAAGCTGGCCTTGTTCCTGTCTGGGCCCTGAGAGGAGAGAAGACAACACCCCTCCCTGGAGGGCCCAAATGTATCTGGGCAACCTCCTCCATCAGCCAGAACCCCTACAGCTCACCTCTGCCTCCCTCCCTGCTTCATTTCCTCTTCCTGTTCAGGGAGCTTGCTTCCCGTTATGTCTTCCACCTTCCCTATGCTATGGCTTGGAGTTAAACACTAAAGTTGAGGCCAACCAGACCTGACTTGTTGTGTGAAAGGGGCTTCTGGAACTTAGAAAACCTTTTCTCTCTCAACTAAGCCTGACTTGTTTTGTGTCTGTGTCACTGGGACACAGTTGTCCTGTTTGGGAGTCTGCATACTGAATGTACCCCTCTGCATTCCTGCTCAGCAACTCTGAGCACCCTTCAAACAGTGGGTGCCTCTGGCTAAGTAAAGGGGGTAAGTGAAGGGGGTACCTAAGAAACAGAAGAAAGGGACAGTATTGTCCCTTTTGCTTTGGTTGGAATTCCACAAGGTATGTGACTTGAAGCAAGTCACTTAGGGCCTCCACTGAACACTGGGCTGGGAAGATTGCAAGGGAACCTTTGGTGCTCCCCCAGCTGATCTGGGGGTAACATGCCTGTCTTGTCTTTTAGCTAGGTCCCCAGACAGGATAATAATAACTAATAATAATTGACATACACATAACCTCCAACTCTACCCTCACCCAGGACAAAATACCTTCCACCCCCACCCCCCCCCAAATCAAACACCAATTCTCTTCCCTACTCCTGGTCTCTCTCCTAGATTCAGAGGGAAGCCTCATTTGCCCTCTAACCTGATCCAGCCTTATCCTAGAATCTATCCTAACTGACCTCAGACCAAACTGCAAACCTTACTCCACCCCTGCTGTTACTTTTAATGTCCTCTACCCTGAAACCTTGGCCTATACCTGTCCAGGGCCACACCTTTGGACCATGCTGGGTACCTGGTGGTTGGCAGCAGCCTCTGCCTGCCCTGCCCTGAGAGCTGCGAGGGACCGCTTACAACAGCTGGCGTTCTGAATGGTTGTGGCCGATCTTACAAGGGTGATGGATGAGCTTGGTGTTATCAGCACCGCAGGAGGGAGTCACCAATTTCCCTGCCTGTCACTTCACCATAATTTCTGAAGCACAGGAAGCTGATTCCATCTCTCAACACCATTTGACTCTGTCCCTGCCCTGCAGGCTTCCTCTGGGCCAGGCCCCAGCAGGGATGGCCCAGGAGTGTGATCCTTCTTCAGATAATGACAGGCATTCTCTTTTGGTCTCCTGAGGAGATGTCACACTGGGTCCACTGGGTCCCAGCCTCAGCACACAGTCCTGGCTCACCTGAACCTTGAGCCACCACGAGTACCTCCATCAACTTGGAACTGAAGGTGGCAGGTGAAGCCAATACCCCCAGGGCTCCCGACCACTCTGTGCCTGCAGCCCCTGGAAGATGACAGAAATACTAAATCCTGGAGGTACTCAGTGACTGTGACCTGTTTTAACAGGCAGAAGGGATATATTCAGGGCCTGAGAGGCCGTTGTCACTATCCCCATTAGCAACTGCCCCAACAGGCTGAAAGTGAGATGTCTGTACTGCTGTCGAGGGACCTCAGAGCTTCTGGGTAGGGGCTGTGTGAGCCCTTCTAGAGCAGGTATTGTATGGGGGAAATATGGTTCAGAAACAGGCCTGCAAGTAACAGGGAGGATGCTATAGCCAGAAGCCTGGCCGGATCACTCCCCAGGTAACCATTAAGGTTGAAGGCCCAGTCTACCCAGAACACTGAGGTTGCCAAGGGCAGAGATCCAGGGTTTCAGCCCTGCACTCAGAGGTGGAAGCTGCCAAGTGAGAAGAGGGTTGCCAGGCTGGAGACCTCAGCTGCTATCCAGGAGTGATAGGGTCAAGACCCAGGACGGGTGTTAGAGCTCACTCACCCTGAGGAAAGACCCTCCTTGGGCCCCACATGAGGAGAGACCAGGTGCTCTAGGCCAGCTTAAAGGGGAGGAAAGTAGGGGTGTTGATGGGAAGATTTCATCTCAGTATAAGGAAAAAACTTCTAACCACCACAGCATCCAATTTAAAACAAAATCTAAAAAGACATCTCATCAACTCTCTGATTGTTTGTGGGCTTTGAAGACTGCCTATAAAACCTCCTCAGTAATTAAGTAGAATGACTCCATTTTGCCACATAAGTATGGTTATTGCTCCTGGGTGGCTGCAATTAATATAAAAGCAGATTAAGGAAGCCATCATCAAGGCCTAATGAGTTTTTAAATATTAATTAATATGTTAATAACCATTCTAGGTTCAGGGTGAGGTTTTGGTTATATTAGAGATTTTTTCTGCCAGGGACCCGGGAATGCCTGCATCCCGCCCTGCATATCAGCCTTCTGGGGGTCCTAAGGGAGCAATAGCAGAATGGAAATCGGAACTCGAATGCGTGAATGTGTGAATGCCGGATGCCCCCTCTGGAGGCTCTTTGTGGATGGACTGGAGCATATGGAACAGGGGGCTTTGGCTCCAGGTCCTCACCAGACTCCCCCAAATGTAAATGTGGCCTCAGCACCCCCAGGTGGACCTGGAGGGAAGAAAGAAGCCCAGGGCTTCTGGGTCCACTTCTTCTTCCAGCAACCTGGAATCAGAAGGGAAGAGCAGAAAAGACTCAGGTGGTATGCCCTGCTTACGTCACCAAGATGCCATGAACCCAAACTGATGCCCACTAAAGCTGTGCCCATGGCCCAGTCCATGTCTTCAGTTCTGACCAAGCAGGTTGGCAAGGATCCCTTGGGAAGGACAGTGGTCAGTGCCGATGTGCACTCCTTCTGCTCCAGCCTTCCTCTGAACAAGCAGCAGTCTACCATACAGCTCTGTTCCCAGCTAGGTAAGGCCCCTTCCTAGGACCTACTTGAGTGGCTACAACCATGAAATATCTGAAATAGGTTAGAATAGGACACTAAATGACCCCTGGACATTTTATACTTAGGACAAATATTTGCCCTACTATTCCGGCATATCAATGAGCCCTACAGTCCTGGCTATCACCTGACAGACCCACCGGGAATCCCACAGAGAAATATATGCCACAAAAGCCTAACCACTGATAGAAGTGGTCTCCCAAATCTGAACCTCACATCCTTCTTTCATCATTAAGTTCCCACAGGGAAATTGACAACCAAAAATGAAATCCTTTCCATTTGTTAATGTGCATCCAAAATTCTCCTTCCCTATTGCTTTTCAGCTGTCTCAGAGGAGCCTTCCTTGGAGGAGGCCTGGGGGGCCTCGGGTACCTCTTTACCTTTGCTGCCTGGATGGAATCCTTCTGGAGTAGTTTTCAAGGTTGTATCAAGTTCATTCAAACTCTGATTTGTGCCAATTTTCTTAAAGCTCCAAATAAAACATGAGCCACAGCCCCAAATCCAGGCCATCTAGAACCAAAAATGAACATTGTAGCAGTGGCCTTTCTGGAGCAAAGGGAAGCTCTGGCATTTCTATTGGCAGCCAAGTACCTAGGCCTGGTGGTGGAGTCCTGGACTGGGGAGCAAGAAGACAAGCGTCAGATCTCGTCTCCACCTCTAACTGTGTGGCACTCAGAAGACCAGTTTCTCCTTCTGCAGAATGGCAATGACAGTCCTACCCTGTTCACATGCCAACATGGAGATGAACTGAGAGGAAGCCATTTGCAAACTGTATGCACCATGTCCCCTCTTCCCTTCACAGTGCTTCCTCTGTGAGGACCAGCTCCAAGGACAAGGTAGTATAAAAACCCTGCCAGGCCTAGGCTGAGCTGTCTCCAGGAATCCTCCCACCCCTGCCCCCATCTCACACCCTCAGGCTTCAACTCCTTCCTTATTCCTCCCATCCTTGCCTCCCAGAAATAAAAAGGGGGGCACCTGTGCCTGGGTCTGAACTCACATGTTCATACCCAGAGCTGGAAGCCTAATTTCTCAGCAAGACCAACACTCCAAAACTTGCATCTAGGAAACCTCACACAGGGACAGCCCCTCAGACACCCACAAGGTGCTCAGCCACACCCAGGTCAGGTGCAGAACACAGAGCCACTGGGGAGGTAGCTCTGCATTCTCTCCCAGCCATTACCCTGCCGGCATGAAGTCCAGAGTGCCATGAACATGGAGTGGCCACCTTCTGTCCAAATGGTTTCAAACTTGCTAGGACAAAGGGCTGGCCCCTTCCTGAGGAATGGCAACTGGGGCTGGTGGAATCAAGGGGAGCACCATGAGCAAGCCCAGCATCAATTAGGCCCTGATTACTGGGGAGGGGGCCAGGTGGGCTGCTGGCTGGGTGCCGGCCCCTCTGCAGCTGAAGCCTCCTCCATAATTGGAAGCCCAGCCTGGCAGGGCTGGGCACAGACTTCATACTGAGAGGGGAACCAGCCAGGCACAGCCTGAATGCTTGTTTCTGATCTCACAGGAAAAGGAGCAAAGCTGCTGAGAGCTGCAGGGCTCTGGGAGGAGGGGAATGGCAGGCTCAAGGGCACTGCCTCCCCCTGACACACACACCACTAATTGCAGCTTCTGAGGCTTGAATGGGAGGCAGGTGTAAGGGTGGGGCTCTTCCCAACTTTCCCACAGAACCCTTTCCCTTTTTCCCTTGCTGCCCCTGCCAGGTAGTTAGTGCACCAAGCCCTGAGGATGCTGGGAGAAGATTTCTCAAAGTTTTGAACTCCTGAGTTCTCCCCCATACTGGGCAGGCCACCTGTGTTCAGTATGGGTCAGCGGATAACCTCAGAGGTTAACACTGTGCACATGACTATCATGCATGGACATGTGGCTGGTATGAGTGAGAAACCAAATGCGTAATTTTATTTAATTCATTTAAATAGCCACATGGGGTCAGTGGCTACAGGATTGTAAAGCACAGTAGAGGCAGAAGTGAGGAAAATGCTGCCCAGATTCTCTGTGAGATTCATTGCTGGTGCCCTGTTGGTTGAGACCTGAAGGAATGATCTGGCTGTCCTCTGACCCTGTCCTCTCTACCCACCCCAAACAGGGGGATGGCGAGGGAAGATTTGGAAGCCAGAGCCCCAAGCTGTTCTAAAATCACTGAAGGGTGAGAGACCCTGCAATGGGGAGGAAGGACAGAGGTTTTCCTGAGAGAGATGGGATTTTAGGCAGATTTAAGGGCGACCTTGTGGTAGAGTGGATGTCAGAGTTGAAGAGGCAAATTCAGAGAGGGAGAGTATTCAGGAGTCAACACTTCCTCTAAATGATCGACAGGTTTAGGTGACAGACCTGGGAAATTAGAGCTCCCCATTGGTGAGAGCCCTGAACTTCCCCTCTGCAGGTCATATTTTCGTTGGATCAGAGGAAGTGTCTGGGGGAGCCTGAGGTGCCTCATCTCTGCTGGCTCCAGGAGAGGCCATCAGCTGGATGGTGCCCCAGTCTTCCGGGTGGTGGTGACTGTCACTAGAGTCCAAGGCCCTCAATAGAGCTGAGAGCGCGGGGCAGGATCCTGACCCCAAGTTATCCCCTGAGGAAGAGGAAGCTATCCCAAGTGGGGGTTCACACAGCTGGATTGCATTAAACAAAATAAAAGTGGAGGTACTGGCCCCCAGAATGCTGGGTGCCCATGCCCAGCTACTCAGTCCCCCTCCCTGCCCTCCTCCTCCTCCAAGCAGGGCTGTCATCAGACTCATTGGCTCCCAAGTTCTGAAATGAACTCTGCTCCAAGTAATTACAGCTCTTCAAGTTTCCCGTCCTCTGTTTAAAGAATTCGTCCTCTCGCCCTCAATGCCCCATCAGCTCCCTAATTAGCAGCGCGCTGCGCGATTACACATTCTCCGCAGCTCGCTGGGCCCAGCCCCCCTAATGAGTGTTTGTGGACAGCTGGGAGCCCGCCCGGCGGCCCGCAAGCCAGGAGTCAGGGCCCAGGAGTGTGAGCTGTCAGCGCCGTGATGGGGCTGGAGCTGGTCGCAGCCCCGCGGGCCTCCAGGAGGAAAGGCCTTGAAATATAAATGAAGATGAATATTCATATTTGGTTCAATAAGTGCCAACTATTAATATACATGTCTGTCGGGAAGAGGAGGCAGCGCAGAGCCAATTGTGCCGGGCATAATTGGGCTCCTAATTCACAATTAGCCTTGATCTCCAGCCCCTGCACAGCCAGAACCTAGACTCAGGACTGCAGGAGGGGTGCGGGCTGGCCCCAAATACCCCAGGGACCTCCTACCCTGCAGCCCTCTGTCTCCCCCACTTAGAGAAGTCTGGGGCAAGAAGAAGAAGCCTGCAGGAATTAGGGCAAAGTGCAACTTTCAGGTGGATGCCCCCCAACCCCCAACCCCCTACCCCCTAGTTACACTTGAGCCGCGCACACTGCTCCTGAAAACCAGAGCCCTATGTGGGGCCATTGGAACAGAGGAGCTCATACCCACACTAGGAAATGTCTTCAGGTACATGGAACCTGAAGCCAGAAAATGGTAGGCACTGGGCTACACCTGGTTGTTGGCCACTCTGAAGTCAGTTTTCCCAGAGCCCAGCCTGTGTGACCAAACTGATGCCACCCACCTCCTGACCCAAGCTCCTGGTGTGACTCAGCCTCACTGACTACCTCTGACTCAAAGAAGCCTTCTCTTGGTTCTCCAGACTCTGTCTACATGTCCTCCATTATGACACAGCTCCACTAGGACCTTTCTACACTCTATAAATCATGGGCTGCCTGCAAGTGGTCACAGATCCATGTGGTGCACAACCTTCTCCTGAGACAACAGGAAGACCCACACTAAAAGACCTCAGGGTTGGGGCCTAGGGGATTCACAGCCTAGGGGAGGGCATTTCTGAGTCCTGAGAACGAGCCCTCCCTGCCCATCAGTGAAGAAGCTGAGACCCCTTTGAGCCTGTAGACCAGTCCTGCCTCTAGCACATCGGTGGGTGGGTGGGGTACCAGGTAGCTGATGGCTCAGTCCAGGTCTGCTCTGCCCTCCAACAAGGTCCAACTGCTTAGGCCAGTGGAATAGGAAATGGGTGCTCAGGGTGTTGGCCAGGGGCATCTTATAGTTGCTGCCAAAGAATGCCTACAGGTAAGAAGATAGATTTCTAGATTTTCCAGGCCTACATTTTTGTGAGCCACAGCCTGGAATAGACTGGAATAGTGAGGGGGAGGGGTCTGTGACAAGGTCCTGGGAGGGACCTCTCTCAGAGACTGGTATGACCTGCACCTAGGGCATTGCATCCTCTTAATGACATGTGGGGTAGAGGCTGTTATCATCTCAGTATCACAGAGGAGGAGACAGAGAAGGGACAGGGAAGAAGGCTGAGCACAAGTAGAACCACTCACTGGTCTGATATCCTAGGATCTGCAAAAGGCAGATATCATGGGGCCTGTAAGAAAGAGTAGCCTCCCCTTACAGGCAGGCAAAAGGGATGGTTTTTATTTTTCACTCTTCTTTTTCTTCCTCTTTCTTGACTTCCTTTTCATCCAAAAACCATTAAGTGAGGCCGTAAGGTAAATGTTTGCACAAAAGGGGAGGCCACAGAGGGTGTGAGTCTGAGTTGGACGGGGGTATCCACTGTAGCATGCCAGAGCAGACGGGGTGAGGAAGGCACCCATCAGGGAGGGCAGTGCAGCAGCAGAGGAGACTGATTACACATGCAGGCTGATCAAATATGTAAATATACTGAAGTTGCTGGGATCCATGCTTCTCATTATGGGGGATGGTAATTATCAAAAGGGAAGCATGTTAGCTTTCTGTCGCTGTGACAAAATACCTGAGAAAATCAACTTAGATGAGGCAAGATTCATTTTTGGCTCACAGTTTCACAGCTTTCCATTCGTGTTTCCATTGATACCGGGCCTGTAGTGAGGCAGATATTCCTGGCAGATACAGGCAGAGAGAGAGAGCAAATGGCCTCTGGCAAGACACAGCCCCAAAGGATAGGCATTCAAGGACTCATTTCCTTCAACTGAATTCATCACCTTCAAATATCCTTTCAACTATGAATCCATCAATGGATTAATCCACTGATGAGGTTAAACCCCCGTGCTCTAATCACTTCCCTAAAGCCCCTTCCTCTGAACATTGCTGCACTGGGGACCAGGCCTTAAACACATGAGCCTTTGGAGGACATTTCAGATCCAAACCATAATAGAAAGGGAAAAAATGAGAAGGGACCTTAGAATAGAATTTGAAGTGCCAAAGTGAACTTTCATTATAAAGACCGTTTTTTTGGCTGTATGATGGTGAAAAAGAAACCATAGTTTGAATTTTGACCTTTCTCCAGGCTGATGGTACATGGTACAATATTCTGGAGACAGTCTGGTGTGGCAGCAGGTTGCTGCTCTGATCAGGAGCAGACCCAGAGATCAGGAGGGTGAACAATCGAGACTTAACAGGGCACCTGAGGTGTGTTAAAAGTATTTTCAACTTAGATGGACTTATAGGGATGGAATACCATCATGAAGCCTAGAAGTGTCTGTAGCTATAGATTAGGTAGATAGGTGATAGAGGAAAAACATATACATTAGTGTGATCTCTGGATCACATATTCCTTAGCACAATCCTCAGAGAAGGCCTGGGAGCAGTGACCCCCCACAACCCCCAATCACAAAAGCACCCCTTACAGGGACATCTTGATTTCTAAATATGGTTGTCCACTAAAGTGATCCAGGGCTTCTTGGAGAAATGGCTGATTTCATGTCTGGGGCAGGAAAATATGTGAGTCCAGGATACCTTATTGTCTCCAAAATACGTATTTATGCAAGAACAATGGGGACATATCAATAGATACAGATGCCAACTTGAAGGGCTCCCACTGGCCAAATCTTGTGCAATTTGTGTATCAAAATAAAAAAGGATAGTGGCAGTTTACTACTTATTGGAAAAAAAAAAACAGGATACCACGAATTCCTACTGAGATGAATGAATAAATTGAAGATTTAATGATTATATGAATTCATAGATCTTCCCACATAGTTATTAATTACGAAGGGAAAAGAGTAAGTTTACAGTGGAGAAGCTAGCAGAGAGCACCTTAGTTATAAGACTATAACCGTGCACTAGGGTGCTGGGACTCTCACTCAGAGGTACAGCACTTGCCTAGCAAGGTCAAAGCCCTGAGTTCAATCCTCCACACTGCAAAGCAAACAGCTGAATCACCTGGTAAGGTTTGGTGAGAAGAGCCTGCAGTCACATACCTGTCCACATGCAGCCTGAATTGGAGCTTGAGAGACATTAGACAAACCCAAGTTTCAAGGATCTTCTACCAAATAACTAGCCTGTCATAAAAGTGCCAGATCAATAACACCAAGGAGTTGGGCACGGCGGCACATGCTTGTGACCCTGGTGACTTGGGAGGCTGAGCCAGGAGGATTGCCAAGTTCGAAGCCAGCCTCAGCAACTTAATAAGGCCCTGTGTCAAAATTAAAAAAAAAAAAAAAATTTCAAAGGCTGAGGTTGTAGCTCAGTGGTACAGAGCCCTTGGGTTCAATCCCCAGTATCCCGACCTCCCTAAAGAAGACAGATCAAGGAAATGTCCCATATTGAAGAACAAGGAAATATGACGAATGAGAAACATGATCAAAGCAATCGGATCCTTTTGCTGTAAAAGACATTGTTGGAACAACTGTGGGGTCTGAAGACCAAAGGGCAGTTATATATCAGAGTTAATTTGCTGATTTTGTTGGCTGTATAGAAAAAAGAACATGGAAGAAATGCACACTGAAGTAGGGGATGGGATGTAGCATCGTGTAGTCATCTTTTCTTCAAATGGCTCAGGGAAAAAACAATGATGTGTACTTAACTTATCACTTCTCTACAAAGTTGAGGTTATCTCAAAGTAAATTTTAGAAGGACATGGGGGAGATTGGGAGGGGCTGAGGCTCAAAGCTGAGAAAGTAGGGGTCCAGATGTATGAATCCTAAGACAGGTACTGGATGATCCAGGCTAGTTTTGCCCAGGGGAGACCTGCATTGACCCTGGGTCCCCACCTAGCTGCTTACCTCCCACTGCAAATCACAGAACCTGGAGACATGACAGATTTGAGAACAAGGATTTCCCTGGAGAGATCAGGTAGTTCTGGTTTTCTCCCCTCTTTTCCCCAGCAATGGGAAAGTGTTTCCCGACAAGCAGAGGGATTCTTGAAGGGGTGTGGCCTGAGTTTGGGGACAGGTACTAGATACTTTGTTGGAAAATCTGAAGGCCGGGGGTCAACTGGAGCTACCTGGGCTGCAGAGAGAAGCGAGTCCTCTACTCTGAGGGCTCTGTCCTGGCAAGTTTGACTGGGCAAGGGCAAGGATGTTCCTAGCAGCAAGGGAAAGGCCACAGAGATGTGACACTGCTAGGAAGGGCATGTAGGTGACCTGGGTGATTATGAGGACTGTGAGCTGGCATCTGAGTGCGCTAGGCCAGGCTCACCTCAGCACAGACCTGACCTCTAGGGCTTATTCCTGCAGGGCCTGCTGCAGGATCTCCACACAGCTCCTCCTCTGGCTCAGCCTGTTCCTGGCTGCTATTCAGGTGACAGTGTCTAAAATTATTCAACCACTGCTGGAATATCACTGCATGACAAACCACCCCAGAACCCCATGGCTCACAGCCACAACATCTGTTTTCTTGCTCCCAGGTCTGCAGGTTGGCCAGATAACTCCTCTTCAGGATCTGAGTCAGCTGTGCAGGACTTTGTGGGGTCTGGGCCTGCTCCTCAGGCCCCTAAATCTTTAAGCTAGCAATAGTGCAACACATCCTTATGCTCTGAATCTTTCTGCCTTCCCTTTCTGCTACCAACCAGAGAAAATGCTCTGCTTTTAAAGTGCTCACCTGGTGGGCTCAAGCCAAGGATCTCTGTACCTTATAGTTGGCTGATGGGGGATTTTAATTACAGCTGCAAAAATCCGTCCACAGCAGTTCCTAGATTAGTGTTTCTCTGAATAACTAGGGGTCAGGAATCTTGTGGGGAGGGGGCATCTGTAGAATTCTATTTACTACATATGACTGAGCACAGTATCTGTGGGTGGGAAAATATATACCTCCCTGAGGGAGAGGGAAGAGAAAGCCACATATTATTCTATCCACCACAGGGCTCCGGGAGCACCTGAAAATCTATTCATCTATCCACCAGACAGCACTACCTGGGCAGGGCTTAAGGGAAGTGGAGGGCTTCACACCTGTCCCCAGAGGCTCTGTCACAGTCTTCTTCCCAGGATGGCCCTGGGCCTGCACCTGGTGTCTGAGCCCCACCAGGCCCCCAGGAACACTCTTGAGCATCCCTCCATGGGCTCCTTGTCCTGCCTCGCTGCGGCGCTTGTTCCGTCTTCACTTCACCTCACAGCAGGCCCCTCCTGGGCAGCCTCCCACTCGGGCCTGGCCAGACCCTTCCCTGCCCTCCGATGCCTCAAGACACTTACCCCACGCTGTGGCTAGAGGCTGAGGTCAGACCCTGTTCTAGGCCCCCTCTCCAGCCATGCTCTCTCCACAATCCACTCTTCTCCCTGCCTTCCCCACCTCACTCATCCTTAACTCTCAGGGGACCAGGCATCTCCCTACCTCCAGGCCTTTCATCACAGGAATCTCTCCTCCCACCCAGTTTCAGGTTTTTTTTCTCCTATTGCCATCCCCATCTCCAAACTCTCCCAATCCTTCAAGGCCTAGTTTTCTTTGCTCCTGCAGGAAGCCTTGTCTCATCCTTCCTCCTGGGCTGGGTAGAACTCCTTCCTCTAGAAGAGGTCAGGGCAGGTGGCAGGACCCCTGGCTCACTATAGCACAGAGGGTGTAGGGAATATTTAAAGGCAAGGAATGGACGACCCAAAGTGCTGATGTGCCTCATATCATGTTAGATACCTTGGCCTATATGAAGGGTCAGCAGGGGCAGCTGCCACATGACTCCCTCTCATGTGCCTGCTCAGGCCACCTCACTGACTCTTGCACACTCTGGGATGTTCCCCAGGATGGTTTGGTATGGGGACTGCTTCTCTTGCCCCAGCTGTGACATCTTTTCAGAACAGGTCTGTCTCCTTGGGGCCCAGGAGCAGGACTCAGTTTGAGCAGAATGAATCGGCCAGTTCTGAGAGATTTGACTCTGACTGTTCTTGGCCAGCAGAAGCTTGGGCAGAGATGGCCAGGCAGAGAGGCTGAGGGGCTTTGAGAACAAGGTCACATCTCAGCAACCAAAAGCCAGTGGAGTTCCTTCCATCAAGTTTTTAACTAGAAAAATAGTGTGCCCATTTCTCTGTAATACACCTCTGGGCTTTTTTATTATGACTTCATTTCCCCTTGTAATATTGGAACGTCTCTATAATTGTAAAAGTGTAATAGAATCTAATAGAATTTCATTTGGCGCCTGGAATGCTCCATGCCATGGCCGCTCATTCGGAGTGAAATAATGATGTCTAATGCCCACACACGGCTCCCCATGACCTTATTCAATCTTGGGGCTGATCGGGAAATATATTGATTCAATTACACACTGATGACAAATGAACTAAAAGAAAGAGGAAAAAAAGGTCAGCATATATTTGAAAATGTAAATCTTAGCAATGTCTTTGGGGTTCGCCAAAAAAAAAAAAAAAAGAAAGAAAGAAAAAAGCCATCTCAAAATGCCATTTGTGGCTAATAGTGTAGAGTTCCAGACTTCATCAGGGAGACGAGTCAGGTGGTCAGGAAGGCATTAATGGGGTGTTGCTTCTCTAAAACTGGGATCAGGCTTTAATCCTCCCTGAAATGCTTCTGCCCTCATGGCCTTTCCCTGAAGCTGCCTTTTCCCCAGCAGCCAGCTCTTCCCTCCTCCTCCTCCTCCCTCCCTCCCTTCCTCTCCACTCCTTTCCCTTCCCTCCCCTCCCCTCCCCTCCCCTCCCTACCCTCCCTCCCTTCTTCCTTCCTTCCTTCCTTCCTTCTTGGAATAGAGTAAGGACAGGATGACATAATCAAACTGTTGTTGGGACAGCAGGAGGCTCTGGGTGAGCTTGGGCACCACGGTGGAGGGAGTGAGTATACTTAGGTCGCCCAAGCCCAGCTAGTGATGAGCTAGGTGAGAGAAGGTGGAGAGCAACATTTTGTAGCCAGGTACAGGAGAAGAACCCAGTGGCCAGAGAGGAAGGAGGAAAACCAGAAGGGCTAGATGGCACAGGTTCCAGGAGGGAGGAGTTTGAAGAAGGAGGAAAAGGCCAGTCATACTTAACCATGCCTAGTATCTAATAGAACATGGAGCTGCATAATCCCCCAAGGCATTCACAGAATTTCTCAACTTAAAAAATAGTTATTGGAAGTGTTGGTGAGGATGTGGGGGGAAAGGCACACTCATACATTGTTGGTGGGACTGCAAATTGGAAAGGGGTCAGGAATCTTGTGGGGAGGGGGGACTGCAAATTGGGACTGCAACCAATCTGGAAAGCAGTATGGAGATTCCTTAGAAAACTTGGAATGGAACTAGCTTTTTACTCAGCTATCCCACTCCTTGGTCTGTACCCTAAAGACTTAAAAACAGCATACTACAGTGACACAACCACTTCAATGTTTATAGTAGCACAATACACAATTGCTGAACTGTGGAAGCAAACTAGGTGCCCTTCAATTCATGAATGGATAAAGAAACTGTGATACATATACACAATGGAATATTACTCAGCATTAAAAGAAAATAAAATTATGGCATTTGCAGGTAAACGGATAGAGTTGGAGAATATCATGCTAAGCAAAATAAGCCAATCTCAAAAAGCCAGAGGCTGAATGTTTTCTCTGATAAGTGGATGCTAATCCATATGAGGGGGCATGGACAAGTGGAGGAACTTTGGATGGGGCAAAGGGCGGAAGGGGGCAAAGGGGTAGGAAAGATGGTGGAATGAGATGGACATGATTACTCTAGGTACATGTATGATTTGCATGAATGATGTGACTCTTCTTCATGCACAACCAGAGAAGTGAAAATTCTGCTCCATTTGTGTACAATGAACACAAGAGCTTTCTACTGTCATCTATACCTGATTAGAACTAATAAAAAAAAATAGTATTGGGCTGGGGGTATAGTTCACTGGCTAGGCCCTGGGTTTGATCCATACAGAGAGAGAAAGAGAGACTGAGAACAGTAAAGTACACAATTACACATACCTTAAGCGCATAGCTCAGGGATTTTTTTTTAAAGCCATATTCATACATGCCTGAAACTACCACCAAATCAAGATCTACACTACATCAGCACTTCCTCAAGACCCCTCCCCATTAACCCCCCTCCTTCCCCCAGGTAACACCATCCTGGCTTCTACCCAACAGAGTCCTTTTGTCTGCTTTTGAACTTACACAGCCTGTATATTTTGGTGTCTGGCTTTCCTTCCACACACGTCTGTGAGATTCATCCCTGCTGTTTTTGCTCTGCATGGAGTGAGTCAGGACTGTGAACAAACTGCAGGTTGAAATCATGGAGAGGGAGCATAATAATCAGTGGGGAAAATTATGATTTTAATCATAAAAATTTAAAAGCTTTTGTCAAAACAAGAAAAGCTTTCTTACTGTTGGTTATAAATGCATAATGAAATTTAAAAATTGTAAAACTAATACCCATTTAGTACATTGCAATTTAAGACATCAGAAATATTAAGAGTGTAAGTTTTATTTCATGGTGGAATAATTTACCAAGAACTGTTTGAACAACACTTGTCATGTGACTTGCAACGTGGCAAACATTCTTTTCTATGCCTTCGAAAATTGTTCTACTGTTTGCTGTTTGGATCAGCTTTTATCTTTGTATTTTCAGTGTTGTGAAGTATCTCTGAAAGTGCCTTCAGTATAAAGTCTTCGGGTAGGGTCACTTTCTCTGGAACTTTCTCATCCTTTTTATCACAACCTCATTTATGTCTTTAGGTTCCTTTGCTGCATGTCTACAAATAGCAGCCGTGTCAACATTCCCACAGCCAGCTATTTCCTCCATAACTCCATTTGCCTTTGATGCAAATTTCACTTCCAGAATTATTGTTTTTTTCAATTCTCTGTTACACTTTCAGCTCTGTTAACTAAGTCATTCTTTTGATTAAAGATGTTTGTAAGCTGTCACATGGGTTTCTAACTTGGAGACAAGGAGGCAACACAACAACACACTTTGCTGTCTGTGTGTGAGCTGAACAGTAGATGCCCAGTGTCTAGTCACCAACAGGCTTTGAAAGAAGTGACATGATTGGTCACAGTTCGTGTTGTACATCTGCCATTTATGTAGCAACCTGTGGACTGAAGAGCTAGCAAGGAAGTTTGTGCTTCTTACCTTTACTTGTGTTTAAAAATGAACCATGGACTGAAATTTAAACACCTTTTTGAGAGGCTGGTACTATATTTAACTAAACCATGGTAACTGTGACTATTGGAATCCCATAAAATGAAGATGGCCTAGAGAACTAGTCTGTTTTCAACTGCTATATACTCTTCCTTGCACAAATGTCATTATTTCTTTATCCATTCTTCTACTGAGGGATGTGGAAGCCGTTTTCAGCTCGGCACTATTATAAATAAGTTTTTTGGAGTAAACACTGCAGACACTCCAGAGAGGGACCTCAGAGGGTCCCATCAGGGGCCATCAGGGAGGCTTCTGGCTGTGATGAACATTCTCGCACTTGTCTTTGTCAACATTTGTACTCTTTCTTTTCTGTTGACTGAAGATTTCTCTACTTGGGTTTACTAGGTACTTCATGTGACCCCTGGCAAGCCCCTACCCTTGCAGAACTGGGGGAATCTGAGCCAAACTGTAAAGAGAGGATTGACAGAGTCATGGTTGCACTGAGATGGAAGGAAGGGCTTGCTGGGACCACCTGATTTGGCCCTTTTCCTCCAGACCCATTTTACAGACAGGAAGACAGACTCTAGACAGAGGGACTTGTGTAAGGTCACACAGAGAGTCAGACCTTGGGTCCCTGAGCTGCCTTTGTGAGGCCTTACTTTCCTGCCAAGAACTGCCCTCAGGTGCCACTCCTCCCAGCTTCTGGGCTGGAGCTTACCTTATTTTGGAGCCACTGGGGCTCTCCCTTCCTCTCTCCAAGGGCAAATACATTTGCTACCCACACGAGGGTGGAGGCCAAATCAGTCGTGTAGGGTAGGAGGCTAACGGAAACCCTTCTTCTCCCTGACACCCCGGAAAATTTCAGCAAAAACTCAGCCGAGCCCAGCACAGGCGCCCCATTTAGTTCTCATAATTAGCTGACAGCTCATTAGCAGCTCATTAGAAGCCCTGGAAATGTGGTGACAGTAACAAATTCAGTGCAGCCAGGCAGCATGGGGGTATCCCCAGAGGCCTGACCCAGGCTGGGCTTCCAGGGGACTGCTGGGAATGAGCCCACCTCTATGCCCAGGTCTGGATCCTCTGTTTGAATCATATTCTTTGAATTCCATGAAAGTGATCCAAAGCATCACCCTAGCCGACCTCCCGCCCCACCTGCACAGCTCCCAGCCGCAGAGCCTTCCATAGCTCCTCCCCTGAGAGGGCCTCATGGATGGAGGGAGGCTGGCTCCAAGGTAGGAAGGGGACCCTAGCCTCTGGCCCAGTCGGGCCCATCACTGTGCCAAGGCAAACCTGCAAGGTCCACCTGCCCTCTTCCACCTCATTGTTCTTGGGGCTCCTGTTCTCCAACACCCCTGCCCATTTGTCCCACCAATTTTAGTCTTCGTCTTTCTGTCCATCTTTCTGTCTTGGTCTATCCCTAGTTTTTCAACATCCATCTGGCAACTACTCTTCGTTAGGTTCAGTCCAAAATAACTACAAAGAATCATTAGACAAAATCTACCCACAAAGAGCTCTCGGCAGAGAAGGGGAGAGACAACTGTGATCCCCTGTGAAAAGAACCGGATAGAGTAAACAGTGCAGACACTACAGAGAAGGACTCCAGTGGGTCCCACAGAGGGGCCATCAGGGAGGCTTCTAGCAGGAGGCAACCTCATGAAGGAGGAGCAGGGGCTTGCTGCTCTGTCCAAGTGTCCTCCTAAAACCATCTCTCTGCCTTGGTTTTCTTGCTGCTGTCCAGGCTCTCCCCTCTCCCGAGCCAAACCCATCCACCTCATGGTCTCAACCACACAGAAGGTCCCAGCCACAGAGGACAGAGAATGGGAACGAGTCAGCCTCAGGGAGAAAGTGAGGGCTTGGGGAACAGGGAGGGATGAAGGGTCTTCTCCCACAGCAGGGAAAGGGAAGAGGAGCAGAGAAGAGGATGGGGGTCAAGTGGGAGGTGCTGCATTCTACACGGTCAGGTGGCCCCAGCCCCCAGCAGATAGGCGACTGAGGGCAAGCTGTTTATCTTCCTGAAATTTCCTTTTGTGCTCTTTGAGGAAGCCTGCAAGGAAGGACCTTGACACAGTTTTTGTGGAGGAACAGGGCTCCTGGTGTGGCCACCAAATGTCAGGGATCTGCGGGGGAGGCCTGGACCCCAATCCTGAACTCGTAGCTCCACCTCGGGGCAGCCATACATCTGCCACAGGGATCGATGGGAAGTCATTATCATTGCCACATGTTAATGACACCAATTAATTCCCCATCTGTGGGTCCAATGCAGCCTTCAGCATTGAAGGTTAAAGGGAGGGGACTGGCTCAGGGTGAGTTTTCCCCAGGGATGACAGTTCTAGGCCTATTTGCAAGACTTGGGAGAGTCTAAGGCCTTGCGTTTGGGACTGTACACTTTGTGCTCATGTGTGTGCATGTTTTCATTATCCTGCATGCCTTGCACATAAAGAACATGTCATGTGTACACATGTGAACATTCTGGGTATGCCTGCATTGTGTATATAATATTTATTTGTACAAAATATAACTCTTGTATTTGTGTGAATGAAGAACTCTATGTGTGTCCTGTCTGTGTCCCTTACTTGTGTACAAAGTATGTGTATATAAATTATGCCTCTGTAATAGGCTGTTCATATAGAAGGTTTAAATCTGTAAAGATTATGAGTGTGAGTCCTATGCCTGTGAATGCTGAGAATACAAAATATTTGTGTCCTACAAATTGTGTGTGGGCATCTGGGTGAACGTTCTGTGTCTGTGTCATCATTGTACAGATATGTACTAGCCCAAGTTGGTGTGTTTACTTACACATTTGTATCTTAACTGTGAGGCATTGAGGTACGTTGTGGGGGTCATAGTCTCCTCTCTGCACTGAGGTTCTGCCCTTGAGCCTGGGATTCTAAAGTAGATCTCCTTGTACAGTGAAGTGGGCCTGATGCTGCCCAACCCTTCAGCTGGGTCTTGAAGGACAAATAGGATTTCACCAAGCAGAGGGACTAGTAGAGGAGGGAAGGACATTCTGGGCTAAAGATGCTGCACCAGCCAAATAATAATAGCAAGCACCTCCATTTCACTTATACACACCAGGGAACGTTCTAAGCATGTCATACACATTTACGTAATCTTCACAGATTAGTGGGCAGCATTGACTTCATGGGGTACTATCATTATTCCCATTTTACAGATGAAGAATATGAACTATAGAGATATGAGGTTGCCCAAAGACTCAGCTTGAAAGGGGGATAACTGGGATCAGAACAGACATACACTTACATCCATATACATTCAAATGCACACATGCACAATGATATACACACCACACAAATAGAGAGGCTATGAACACATACTCGTTATCATACTGGAACACAGGGAACACACTCACACCCAGGCAGTCTCCAGGTGTACTCTACCTATCCAGAGTACCCTAGGCCAGTCCTCTAGCTCAGTGCTTTGGGGAGGTGGGAAAGAAGGGTAATGAGATAGCGGGTGTAGAGGGAGGTGATTGGAGTGGTCTCCCTCTTGTAATCCCTCCCCTACTGCCAAGAGGCAGAAGGCAGGATCCTTTCTACCCATGCACTCAGAAAATTGGACCTGCTCTATCTGTGTCTGCTCAGCCTTGTTTCCTCCATCAGCTATGGGGGTTTTCTTGCTGCTGTCCAGGCTCTGGGTGGGGGGTGTGGAATGCTGTCCACCCCCTACTCCCCACCTGTGGAGAAGACTCTGGGAAATAGGAGACCCCAAGTCCCCACCCAGGCCACACAAGTTCCAGCCTCCTTGAAGACCAGCAACCACCAAGGTTCAAAATGAGAACAGCTAAAACTGCTGCTCTCCCCTGCAAATGCTGTCTCTTACCTGAGGAGGCTCCCTGAGGGCCAGGCTGTCCCTGGCCTGTGCCCTCAAGGTCACACTGTGCCCCAGCCACCCCCTCACCCACAGAAGGCCCAGAATTGGCAGGCGGCTGGCCTGTTGGTGCCAGACGCTGGCCTCCTGCCTCCCCTGGGCTCCCGCTCTTCTTAATTAACAGAACGCCATTGTGAATACTAAAGAAGAAATTAGCACATGTCAGTCATTTCCGGGTGTTTATAGATTTCTCAATCCATCTTTTATTAACCCCTTCAGTTCTGAAGCCCTGCCAACTGGTTGGGTTCCTGCTTCCTTTGGATGGGATCCTGGCTCTGTCCTCAAGGAGCCCCGCCTCTGGTTGGTTTCATTTCCCTGTTTACAAGTGGCTTCCCACTCATCTTAGAATCAGAGGGATTCCCACACCACCAAGCAGGGCCCCAGCCAGCCCAAGATATGGAGCAGTCAGATGGAGACATGAAAGACTGGTGCACTTTCACCTTCAATGCCACATCCAGGATTGGTGGAAAGCAATCACCTAAATGAGCAATCTGCAGAAGATCCATCACAGAGCTGTTTATCACAGCAAAACCCCCAAACAGCCTGTGTCGGGACTACTGGGCCCAGAATGACAGGGATATGAACCCAAACTGATGCATATGAGAAACCTACTGTTTTGAGAAAACTGTAGGTTACTAAAGTATATTTATAATATAATATTTAAATAATATCATATTGTTTCAGTCAGCTTTTTCCCTGCTGTGACCAAAAGACCTGACAAGAACAATTAGAGGAGGAGAAGTTTATGTGGGGGCTTATGGTTTCAGAGATTTCAGTCCATAGAAGGCCAATTCCATTCTTCAGGGTTGGAGATGAGGCAGAGCATCATGGCGGAAAGGTGTGGTGGAGGAAAGGAGCTCAAGACACAACAGCGAGCAAAAAGAGAGGGGGGAGGGAGAGGGAGAGAGAGTGTTCTGCTCAAGGACAAAATATAAACCCCTAGGGCACACACCCAGGGACCCACCTTCTCTAGCCACACCCTATGTACCTACCCTTACCTACCAATTAATTCCTATCAGGGGATTAATGCACTGATTAAACTTCTTATAACCCAATCATTTCACCTCTAAACTTTCTTGCATTGTCTCACATGAGCTCATCACACATTGCATTGACAAAGAAAAGGCAAGAGACGAATATTTTGAAGTCACCAAAAATATTAACAGTTATTATTTCTCTGTAGTGAATTCTCAGATAATTTCTTTTCTTTCTTTTATTTTGGTGCCAAGGATTGAGCTCAGGGGTATTTACCCACTAAGCTACATCCCCAACCCTTTTTATTTTTTATTTTGCTAAGTTGCTTAGGGCCTCACTAAATTGCTAAAGCTGGCTTTGAACTTGCAATTCTCCTGTCTTCGCCTCCCAAGCCGCTGGGATTACAAATGTGCACAGCTCAGATGATTTCTTTAAACTTTCTTTGTTACACTTTTTGAAGGCAAGGCGAGGAATGAGAGAAGGGTAAGGGATAAATGAAAGACAGAGACCAGGCAGAGATACACAGGAGAGTTTGTCGAGCTGGGTTCAGGGACTTTCATGGGGCAGGCTCAGGAATCAGAGCTGGGCGGGTCTTAATGCAAGCTGTTAGGGGTTGGGTTGGTGTGAGGGAGTAGTGAGTCTTTCTCAGAAAGGCCCTTGGCGGGAAAGTGAGACTTTTTCCTTAAAATGGTGGCTGTCACTTAAGATGGCCACCCAGATGCTAAGCAAGGACCTTTTCTGTGGTGTTTGAGTTTTAAATCTGTGTGTATGAACATGTGTGTGTGTGTGAATTTATTTATTTGTAATCAGAAAAAAATCTGGGTTAGGTGTGCTAATTAGCTCCAGGGGCAGGGGAGGGGCTGATGGGATCTTTAGACCTAAATGGGGCAGCAAGGAGCCTCTGAAGGGTGAGAAAGCCCAGGGAGGCCTGCTTGGTGACACTGTGTGAAAAGAAAGATTATTTGTAGATGAAAAGGAAGGCCCTGGGAAAGAAGACAGGAGCACATTGCTTTTGGTCTCTTATCCTCCTCTGCTCCAGCCATCATAGGGTGCAGGGGGCCTGGGTTTCGAGCTCAGTGGCTGCACTCCCTTCTCATTGACCTCCAGCCGCCAGGATATTTATTTATTGATTGATTGATTGATGGTGATTCTCCAGGTTAGCCTGCAGTATCTATAATACCTCCAGTTTCTTAACATTCAGAATTTGCAGGGCTTGAGAGCTCTTGAGAGGCTGAGCCCAGTAAGGCCCCAGGACCAAGGTCTGGGTAGCCACAGCCACCCTCCAGATAGCTAAGGGCTCCTTGCTCTCAGGGCCTCCCCAGTTGCAGAGGCCTGAGATGCTGGGCCTTTAACCCAAGTGGTCAGCTGAGGAAGGCTGGTAAGTAGGCCTGTTTTGTGTGCTCATGTGTCCTACAATGAGCTCTGGGAAAGGGAGCCAAAGGGAAGTAGGTGTGTTCTTGCTGCATTTCTGGCTCAGGTGGATCAGCTGTAAGCAGAACCCTCTCTGGTACTCCAACTGCAGCTGTGGCCAATGATGGAAGGAGCAATCCCTCCTGCTGGGTGTGGCTGTACAAGTCTGTATCCCCAGCTGAGGCTGAGGCAGGAGGATTACAAGGTCAATGCCAGCCTGGGCAATTGAGAACCTGCCTAAAAATAAATAGATAGATAGATAGATAGATAGATAGATAGATAGATAGTTAGAAACTGGGGGTGTAGCTCAGTAATAAAGTGCTTGCCTAGGAGGCCCCGGGTTCAATCCCAAGTACTGCAAAGAGGAAAAAAGGAGAAAGAAAGGAAAAAAGGAAGGGAGGAAGGAAGGAAGGAAGGGAGGGAGGGAGGGAAACGGTGATGAGCTGCTGAGCTGGAGGGGCCACGTGACCTCCAGAAGGCCAGCTCTGGGGTTGCAGCTAGTTTGGGTAACTGGGGCAGAGTCACCAGAATAAAGATTGATTTGATTTTCAGTTCTCAAAAGCTGTGGTTTTATAGGACTCTCTGGTGTTTCCCCCAAGCAGAGCCTCAAGGGAGTCACAGAACACCCCTTGGCCAAAAATTCTCCATTATTGAGGTGAGAATTTTTACTGGGTCTAGACGTCCAGGATGGGATCTCATAGGAACAAATGTAACATCCTGAATTTAGGGTAAAAAAAAATCAACCACTAAACTTGAGGATAAAGAAGATGAAATAGCTCATGTGAACAGGAGATGGAGAGAAATCTCCAGAGCCTCTGTATGATGCCCGTAGGCATTTGACGCCAGCCTAAGCGCTTTATTCAGGACACTTTCCAGCCACAAGAAATGGCCAGGGGGGTTGGTTCTTGGGTTCAGTGACACAGTGAGTGGTCCCTACATCTCATGACTGGTGTCCTTATAAGAAGAGATGAGGAGAAGACACACAAAGACACAGGGAGGGCTGGGGTTGTAGAGTGCTTGCCTAGCACGTATGAGGCCCTGGGTTCGATCCTCAGCACCACATGAAAATAAATAAATAAAATAAAGATACTGTGTCCAACTACAATTGAAAAAAAAAAAAAAGACACAGGGGGAGGCCATGTGGAGATGGACGCAGAAGCAGAAGCCGGATGTGGTGGCACACACCTGTAACCCCAGCTACTCAGGAAGCTGAGGCAGGAAGATCACAAGTTCAAGGCCAGCCTGGGCAACTTAGTTACACCTTGTCCTAAAATTAAAAGGACAAACAAGGTCATTCGAACAACAGACACTTGTTTTCTCAAGGGGCTGGAAATCCAGGATCAAGTTCAGTTTCTGGTGAGGACCCTCTTTCTGGTTTGTATACATTCACCTTTCTGCTGGTCCTCACGCAGGTGGATGGAGAGCCCACAAGCACACAAGTAAGCTCTGTATTGTCTCTTTTTGTGAGGACACTAATCCTTTTCCATCACAGCCCTACCTTAGTGACCTATTTTACCTTAATTACTTCCATAAAGGCTCTACCTCCAGATACAGTCACACTGGGGGTTGGTTATTTTTTATTTATTTATTTTCTGTACTGGGGATTGAATCCAGGGACACTTAGCTACTGAGCCACATCCCCATCCCTTTTTTTTTTTTTTGTATTTTATTTTGGGACAGGGACTCGCTAAGTTGCTGAGGCTGGCCTTGAACTCTCGAACCTCCCCCCTCAGCCTCCAACATACTGGGATTATAGGCATGCGCCACTATGCCTGGCTGGGGGTTGGCTTTGACATAAGTGGGACACAAATATTTAGCCCCTAACAGGGATCTTCACACATTGCAAGTGGAGGGTTTGATTATCTGGAATTCTCTCACTTTCTCTCCAGAGAAGTGGACACATCCTCCCCACCTCACCCTTCCCTCACTCTCCTCTCCTTCAATAGCCATACCAGGATTCAGTCCTGCCAGGCATCTCATCTTCTAGCCTAGGCACCCATCTTGGGCTATTTTGCAAGCAAGCATGTTCCCTTTCTAAGGGGAACTTTTAACATGTAGCATTTTCTCCATCCCAGAATTGGGCTAAACTTAAATGTGTTTCCAGAGACTATGAAAGATTGCAATGCCAAGCCCGCTAAGACTTGTGGCTGCATTCGTGCTGCAGAGCTCCCCACAAAAGCACATTTGCAGGGTTTAAAGAGCCACTGTCCTAAGTGGTGGTGGTTTTAATTAGCTGCTATTCTGCTTTTAACTACAGACTCCCATGAATTTAGCTTTGTTGTTCTCCATGTAGTTGCTTGTTGATTTACCCTGAAAATGCGTAGTAACACTTATTTGCAGCAACAGGGTAACCAGGGTCTTACCTCCCAACCATGAGCATTTGAAGTGGGCGTTCCTGTTGGTTCCCACCACTCCCACAGAAAGAAACTCATCATTGGTGATGTAGCCCTTGAATTTGTGTTACTTGAGAGACTAACAATACCATCCAGGGGAAAGTAATAGAACTACCGGCCAATTTTCAGGCTCGCAGAGAACTGTTTTATAATGTGTTTAAGCTTATATTCTTGAATCGTATGTAAGCAGTTCATATGTGCTGCCAGCAGCAAGTTGTGTACAACTCATTTACTTGCAAATCCCTTTTCTCTAGAAAGTAGAAGCAGATCAGTGAATCTTGGGGTTCAGGGGTCCTAGTCTGGAGGGTTGGGAAACTCAGTTTGAAGAGCACAACCTAATCCTTGGGCTCCAAAAAAACAACACGTTCCCTTCCTTCTCTTCCTCCCCCCCTTCCCACCCTCCTTCCCTTCTTTCTTCCTGAGCTGGCCATGGACTGTTCCCCAGGTCAGTGAGCTTGTCAGAGCTGTAGTTCTGACCCAGCCAACACAGCACACTGGCCACATGGGGCAAGGGGGCTTCTGGAAACAGGGGTCTTTGTGGAGGCTTGGAATCCTGAGTCCTGGGGAGGAGGGGTGGCTGCCATAGCCACTGGGCTTCAAAAGCAGAATCTGAAGGTGTTTTCCTAGCACCTGTTCTTTCCTCCTTACTGTCCCATTTCCTGCTTCTGTTTGTCCATTAATCAAAACCAGTGACCAGACTGTGCCCCTTTGCACCTTGTAAACACTACCACTTTCCTCAACCATGTCACAGCCAAAGCAAAAACTGGAGATGGTGTCCTGTTGACCAAGAATGACCAGTAGATGCCCTATAGTCTTGATGTTGATACTGCTGTCTCCATTGTGCAGGTGGGTGCCACTGCAAATCCCCAGTATTCACCTTAGTCCCAAACAAGTTCCCCATAAACTGGCCAATTTAAATGTACCTCATTTTAAATCTCTTCACTTCCAAAGGCTGTGATGGGGACCTCCACATGATTTCTTAAGGGTACTCAAGAAATCTAGGCCAGCGGAGAGTCTCCTGCCGGCCTCTTTCCCCCTTTACAGCAGCTAAGGGTTAGGGCTTCTGCTGCTCACCCTAGAGACTGAAGGTGGGCTAAGCTGTCGGGGGACCAGCTGCCAGAGCTGTGTGTGACTAAGCCATAAGAGCTGTGCCTTCCCTGACCCCGTGTAGGGGTCCATTTCGTTTCCACTCTCTTCTGACACCCTGCCTGGCTCTGGTCTAGCGAGCACTGAACCACCACAACCCTCCTTCCCTGGGCCTGCTGCAGGGTAGGGAGGGCTGGGCTACTCCTTAAACTTTGCACCTCCAAAGATGCCTCTTAGTATCTCCATGATGGGCTCTGTGTTTTGAAAGATTTTGTCACTCAAAACTTTAGGTATGAGTGGGCCTGAGCCGCTTCATCACAGGCAGATATGCTCTTTGCATTCTGTCCTTTGACAGTTGGAAATAGCCTGCTGGTGTCTTTACTTTGGAGTCCAGATAGGAAGCAGACACATTGCATGTCAGGATTCCTGGAAAGCTCCAGAGACCCAGGAGTGGGGCCAAAGAAGCCTGAGCAATTTCTGAGGGCCCCTCCCTCCCACTCACATCCCACAGGACACCCCTTCCCAAATACTCCTACCTAGCTCCCACCCTATATCTTACATTGCATGCTCCCCAGCACTCACTCACCACCCACTCACTCTGCTCCACAAGGCCAGTCTACTTAAGGGACACCCTGCGGTGAGGGAAGAAGGACCCAAGAGCTTAGGCAACTGCATCATGCCAGGTCAGGATGGATCCCTGGGATTCAAGACTGACCCTCACCACATTGGACATGTGGCATGTTGCTGGCAGCAGCTACCCCAGCCACTGGCTCACCAGAATCTGCCCAGTAGCCAGTAAAGCAGAGGCCTTGGAAGGAACAGTGAAGGCCAGGATATCAGAAGCAACACTTTGGTGTTGAGGGTCACACTTGAACTTCTGCTCTAGGAAAAGAGATACAGGTGACCACGGACATGCAAGAGCACTCCTGGGAATTCTCAGAGATGTTTGGGTGTAGCTCAGAATTTTCTCTGAAAATGACCCAGATTCCTTTTAGTAACAGAGGAGGAACACTCAGGGCCATTGGAGCCAGTCATGGAGGTTAATTCCCACCCCACTCGCCATGCCTGAGGTTGGGAAGGCGGGATGCCCACAGCACTCAGGCACGGATGACAACTCACACGTGTCTGCTAGAGGGCTTGGGACAGGTACTGTCTGAGGTTGCCAGGCCTCTCCTCTGTGTCTTACTGCCGCTCCAGAGGTAGCTGGGCCGCTAATGCATTCCCTGGCAAGCAGGTCTGTAATTTGATCTGTACCTTTTTACTTTTCCATATATCTCAGTGCATAATTAGCAAGACAGAGACTTATGGAAAATAATTCTGTCTTCTCTGGTAAACTCAGGGCTCTGTGACTCAGATCCAACCCAGGCACATCAACATACTCTGTTACTCCTGAGGGCATTATGCAGCAAAAGGATTCTTTAGTGGCCACAGGAAGTCTGCCACAAGGACATAAGAAAATAAATGTGCTTCAGAGATATGTTGTCATTAAAGCCTGTCACAGGGAACTAAAGCCAGATAGCCATGAATCCTTGTTAACAGGAACACACGACACATGACAGAGGTGTGGCATCCAGAGTTCTGGGGTCCAGGTCACACTTGGAGAGACAGAAAAATTAGACTGGAGCCCAAGAGAAGTGGGGATATTTGGACTGTAGAAGATGCTCGGGGATTTAGAGATCACCCTCAACCCTGAGGGGCCATTGCATGGCAGCAGGAGCTGACTTTATAAGGTTCCAGAGAGTCTGGAGAGGAGCAGATGTCAGATAATGTGAAGACTCTTCTAGCATATGTGTTGTTTGTAGAGTAGGATTCATCTGTGTTGGAAGGCAGGGAGCCCCCATCCCAGGAAGCATGTCATGGAGGTGGGTGGGTGCTGACAGAACCATTCAAAAAGTTATTATCCCGCAAATTTCATTTGGGATAAGTACTTGGTCCACCGGTCTTCTGACTTCTTGCTGATGGGAGGCTATGAAATGATGATTTGGCTGCTGTGGCCTTGTTACCTGTCACAATTCAGATTTGGTTAATCAAGTTATAAGGAGGTTTGGCTACATCCTCCTTGATCCATTCTACCTTTAAATCTGTTTCAGGCAACCATCTCCACTTAAAGATCTGCTAGGCAACTCAAATTTAATAGGACCAGATAGAAGTCTCCATCCCACTGTCAACTGCCAACTCCATCTTCCCAAGCACATGCACTTACCATCAATCTGATTACTGAAGCCAAAGGTCATTCCTGCTTCTCTCCTACTTTTCTTCACCCTTCACATCTAATCCTCATTGAATCCCATTAAATCTATTTCTAAAGTATACCTCATGTATTTCTCTTCATCTTCTCTGCCACCACCTCACTTGATGTCCTCTTAACTAATCTCCCTGCTCCCCTTTTTGCTCCTCTTTGAGTCATTCCTTACACAGAAAACAGAGTACTTTATACACACAACCATATGTCATTCTCCAGTTGAGAGCCTGTCAATGATATTTAGAAGAAACGAGATCTCCAAGGTCCTGACTTGCCTGGTCTTCCTCCCCATCACCCTGGCTTTTGAACCAAGTCCTGGAATCCCCTGAAATCTTTCCCTGTTCCCTCTGCCTAAAACATTCTTACCCTGGCTCTTCCCATGGTTGACTTCACTTTAGCCTTCAAGTTTCCTCAGAAAGGCTCTCCAAGAGGGGTCTTACCCTGCTGTTCTCTATTATAGCACTCTATTAACTCTGTTCTTAGATCTAGTCACAAAATAATCATATTACATGTTTGTATAGACTGCTATCATGTCCCCTGTACCTCCAAGACTATGTGGCTCTTTAGCACACGTGCCTGTCATGGTGGCTGGTACATGGTAGACAGTAGAGGTGTTTCTTGAATGAATAGCTGAAGCTCTCAGTCTATTCTTACCTGGTGAACAACATTTGTGCCACTCCATCTTTCATGCTGCTGCCACAGAGCCAGAGGCTGGTCACTTTGGAGAAAGAATTGTTTAGCTACTCTCCAAGCAATCAGGATGCACTGCAGGTGAGACATTCTTGCTGAAGTTTAATATCGGGTGGGGCACGTGGCAGTGTTTCATGGATGTGAACTAGTATAAAAAATCAGGAAGCAGAAAGTAGATATGAAACTTCAACTGAATAGCTGAGGTCTGTGACTAAGTTCTGCATTGCTGGGGAAAAGGGAGTACAGCTAGAACCAGGCAACTGCTCCTGCGGAAAAAAACATAACTCCTTCAAAAAATGACCTATTTCAGTATGTTTGGGAGCTTTCCCACTAGAAGGTGTTTCCTCCAAAAGTTCTAAACCAGCAACCAGGACCCCAATTTAGATCTGCCTCTCTTTTCTCAGCACCAAGAAGCACACAGCTGACTGAGAGATGGGCAGCCCAGGGGAGGCAGTACCACCCCTAGCTGTTGGTTTCATCCCCCAGATCAGAAGTCCCTCCTGCCTCGCACGATGAGTGTGTCTGAGACATCTGAGCTAGAAGGATGTCAGGAGGACAGGGGAAGACATCCTTGTATCTAGTGTTATCCTAAAGCAGTAAGTAATGGTAAAAGTTAGAGGCACACAAATAAGGGTGCAGAGGAGAGTTCCAGTAGCTGGCTCTGAGTTCTGCATCCTCAGCCACACAGCTACCCATCCCACCTGAAGAAGAAATATAGAAATAGAAATATTATAATGATTCTTAACCCCAATTTACCTGATATGGGAATTGCAAACCTTTGCTCCTAGGAAGCATCAGTCTACTACATTCACACAGAAGGAGTGCCCGCCCGAGGAAGTTAACAGAGCCTTTGCTCTTTGGTCAAAGACATGTTCAAAGGCTGCTGAAGACTGTTCCAGATAATGAGTGACCAGTGAAAACACTGAAAATTTATTTTTATCATGCAGAGTCCTTCAGAATGCAGCCTTCCTTGTTTCATGTTGTTGGATCTTACTCAAATTTGTCAAGATGTAAAATAATTCTGCTTTCTTCTGATATCTTAGATCTCAAGCTTGCCTATATTACTACTCTGGGAGACAGAGGTGTGCATGAGCCACTGACCTTTTGAAAACCTGGGATCAAACTTTACCATAGTCTCAGGCCTAAAGAGTAGGGAAGCAAAGCCACCAAGGCCTTGAGAGGCACGTAGCGCTACAATAGCACTTGAGCCTGGTGGTGGGGCTCGGATCCTGGTTCTGCTACTTATTAGTTACGTGACCTTGAACAAATTTCTTTATCTCTCTATGCCTCAATTTGTTCCTGTGTAGAGATAAAAATAGTACCATCTTCGTAGTTTATTGTAAGGATTAAAAGAACTAATACACATAAAGGGCTTAGCATGGTGTCTGGCACAGAGTAAGTGCTCTGAAATGTTGCTGCTATTATTACATCATCATTCTGGAGAGGGACTTTAGTTAAAAGACAGACTAATATAATCTAAAATCCCCCTTACAAGAGGACTGTGATGTCAAGTAAATTCAGTGTAAATCAAATCTAGGACCAGGACATACTAGTGGCCACCTCCACACAAGGGTCAGTTGCTTTCCATCTTCCAATGCACCCATCTTGTCCCTTGGGGAGGCTGGAAATGCTGTTGCTGGGACTTTGCAATTGCTCCTATGGATGGAAACAGATTTCTGGGCTAATGAGGGAAGTCTTCCCTGAACAATAGCTTGCTTTCAGGACCTTGCCTGCAGAAAAAGAGTGAAAGGTATGCTTCAGTGCCCCACGTGCAGGGAGACAGGTGGGCCCTCTGTATCATTGCCATGGCTAGGGTGTGAAGATGCTGCCTGATCTAGTTAGGAGAGGGGTGAGCCAAGTCTGTACTGGGGCAAGAGGGCTGCACTGCATCTGTGGCCCTAACTTCAGATGCAGCAGGCCAGAAACCACTGCCTCCTGTGGGGAGGAGGTCCTCTGAGGTTTTGCTATGTGTTCCCAGATGGGATGGCACTGGTCAGCAGGGAGAAGAAGGTTTCTGAGATTGCAGCAACGCCTGTGACGACCCCTTTGGCTTTCCCAGTGTTCTACCACCAATTGAGTGCTGCCGCTCACAGCACAGGTGAGAGGCCCCAAGACTCCTGCTGGGGGCTGCTCCCAATAATTTAGGGAAATGTGGAGAATTGACACAGCCAGAACAGGGTTGATTACACCAGCAACTAAGGAAGGCAGACACTAAAATGCAAGACGGTTGCTGAATATGGCCTTCCTTTGAAGAACAAAGGCAAAGAAAATTGGCTCACCAATGAGAATTAAGTGATAACAATTCACTGAACAGAAATAAAAAATCAGTTCGAAGTCAGCCCCCTCAGAAAAATACAGGATCCTGAAGAGTAAAACTGAACTATGTAAGACCTTTGAATAGTGGAAATTTTACTTTAAAATGCTTTTATGAAGTGATTTTTGTGCTTGCAAAGATGAAGCAAAGGCAAAGCCCAGGGAGCCGTCCTGCCTTCAGGCCGCCTGTGCTTCTGTCTTTGGCACAACAGGTCCTGGGTCCCCTGGAAGCCTCTAGGCAGATGTTCATCAACAGCCAGGAACCAGCAGGGTGGCCCCTCTCCCAGGCTGGAGGGCCTCTTGGTTTTTTATTTCTTTAGGCCCCAAAGCTAGGGTTGGAATTTAAGACAAAAACGCAAGCCTTTTGGGTCAAGTCCATTTTGTATTTCAGATTCAGTTGGTTAATGCTAGGTTTATTTTACTCTGCTTAGGTTCCAACCCTGGGAACAGTTCCCCTGCACCCCTGCTCCAGCCCCCAGTGACTACCTATGTGCCTCATGTTTTCAGGAAGAACTCATTTAGGCTTCGTGCTCTGCTCATTGCTTAACTCTAATATGATAGGAACCATCCTGGGTCAAGAACAATGCAGAGTTGGCGAGGAAAGGATCTGGATTGTGGGAAAGAAGAGAGTTCAAGGAAGAGACAATTTATAAAGAGACAGAGAGGGAAACCCACAAAGGAAAATATAGTACTCAAGGGCAACAGTGGCTGGTCTTGTCCTTAAAGGGACCAGGAGCACACTGCTAAGGGATGCCAAGGAGCTTGGCCTTTAAAAGGAGGATGCAGCAAATGCCAAGTGGCCCAGCACACAAGGCACTGGGAGGAATGTCTGGGCCTTGTTCTCTATGGACAGAATCCTAACTAATCCAGGAGTCAGGGCAGCCCGATAATGCAGTCCCTAAAGATCAGCCTCTGGATAGAGAGGACAGAGCAGGCAGAGTAGTTTTGAAGGGGTCAATAGAAAATATCCAGCTCAGGGTCATTTCTCAGAGACCACAGCATCTTGATCTCCAGCCAAGTGCAGCCATTATAGGACACAACTTCCTCAGCCAATTTCAAAGCCCTGCTTACTGCTGGGAATGCATGTTTGAACAAAGCCTTTATTCTCTATTCCAACAGCAGGGCTGGAATTTTAAAAGATTCATTTTCAAGACTCACTGCTTTTGATCTGTCTAACCTGGAACTTACATTTTGGAGTCAAATAGAATTATTTAAACAAAGCATTTCCATGATAAGCACAAAATGTTTTTATTTTTTCTCTTCTACTCCCTCCCCTGCCCATACTACATAACATTCTTACTCAAAATGTAAGGACTATGTGTGGCCAAATATTCAAACCACAGCCTCCCAGCTTCCATAGATCTTTGTTTCCTCGCCCTGTCTTTGGCTTTGATTGTATACAGGCCAGGGAGGGGGCTAATTTTGTTTTAGACTGGCTATTCAATGAGCAGTGTTTCCCTTCTTTGACTTCTGCTTCCAGGTTTGGCAAAGCCACATGCCATTCTTCAGTTTTGTTAACTGTACTTGCTTCTCATTTTGCTTTCCCCAACCCCAATCATTTTCCTTTCTTCTCTGATACCATCTTCTGTTCTCAGATGAACTCATCCCCAGCTCCAGGCCTGCATTCCTATCTTTTTTACATTCTTCCTGCCTTGACTTACCTGCCATCAAGTCAGAGAGTTGATCAGTATTGGAAACAACTGCTTTGTACTGTGGAGACAAAGTGTGTCCCTCTGGGCAAAACCCAGCTCTCTGTCCTGTGGTGCATGGGAGGTGTCAGAGAGATTGTCATTGATGCCTCAGAGATAGCCTTTTGGTCAACGAAGCCAAGCTGAAAGGGAAGAGCAACGTTTTTCACAGCAATGGAAATCAAATGAAGAAAGAGGACTATTAGTTGGAAAACAAAGCTCAGATATGGCCCAGTCTCAATGTGTTCCTTATGAATAAATAACAGAAATAATAGGGAACTTCTCTCTCCAAAGAGTGAGTTAAATTTCTATCAGAAAGATTCTATGCAAATAAGATGAAGATATGTAACAGAATATCTCTGTTATTAGGAGAGCTAATAGAATGCATCTTATGATAGGAAGGATGGCTGGTTCTTGCCTGGTGTGTGATGGGAAAAGGTACAGAGACACTAAAATGTTATAAAACAACTTCAATTTTCAATAAGTAGATAGTTCTGGTGCTTTGCTCAGGCTTACTGAACAGAATCATTAATTTAGGGCCCAGAGAGATGTGGATAGTACTCAATTTTACCACAGACTCCTCTAATCCCCAAAGACAATATCACTGTAAAAGTAAAAGCATTTTGAACACAGGGAATAGTCCATTTTCAGGCCTGGGAACTCTGCAGAGTCATAGCCACAGTCTTGGTTGGCTGTTTTGCAAGGAGACCAGCTCTCCATTAGGGTCTAGGTCCCTGCTCTTCCCTTCAGAGGTGACAGACTATAGCTCTCCCCTCTGCTTCCAAGTACTACTAGGAAAAGGAAATTTCCATTTAGCTAGTGAGGCCATGGTTATGATCTAGTGGACAGAACACACTCCTCAAAGGCTGGCTCACAAAACCCTAAGAGAATACTTAAAGCTTAGAAGATGCTGTATGGGATTCCAAGAGAACTGGAAATAATAATCAAAAAGGAGGAAAGAACTTGAAGAAGCTACATCAACTTTAGTTTTAAAATAAGACTAAGACTACTTACACTAGACATGTTTGGCTCACAGATTCCCTCAATGGAAGCAGGTTGAAGGTATTAAGAAAATACTGGCAGAACCCCTTGGCCAGGGTAACTCATGCCAGTGTTATCTCTGATGCATTCAGAATCACACTAGTGTCTTCTAAATTAATTGCAAAAAGCACATGTACATCCTTCAGCCACTGAATGGATTTATATATACTAGTACTTGCTTAACTGGCCAAGTATGGTTCACTTTGGAGTCCTAAATGACAATGCCATGAGAGTCTGAAATTAAGCTAGGTTATTACTTTATAAAGAAAAATACAAACTGATTTTTTTTAAAATTGGGAAGCCAAAAGAAACATTCATTCACCCAGTTTAGCCTCTGGATAGCAAAATTATTTAACTGGGTGGAAAGGAGATATCTCCAATACTAAGATTAATGATGTATTTTCCCTGTATCCAGCCTCATGCCCATCCCCAAGGTATGCACCTACCATTGCAGCAACAGGCCAACTATGGTCTAAGGATTACAAGACCTTAATATATTCCCTTCTCGTTAACATAAAAATTAACGTGCATGGGTAACATCTGGTTTTTATTGACTTAATCAATACATTGAGAATTTAGCAGCAAGTTAATGGCAAGCAGTTACAAAATGTCCTATTTTTTATGTTTAAAATAAGTTGTCCTAAACAATCTGCAGCAACCTAAAATCACAAGAACACGTGAAGGACTGAAGCATTTCTGCCATAATGCCTATGGCAAGTTTATTAGTAATTTTCTAACAAAGTCTTCTAGTGCAAAGTGCACATAATTATTTGGAACCTCCATTACCATATTTGGCCTTTTGTTTTTCCCTTGCAAATAATTGTGCCTAAATGCAAAATCTTAAGTAAAACTGAGCAAGTATGCCCACAGCCTTCCATTGCGGGCATTTGCACCCCCTCCCAAAGCAAACTTCAGGTACAACTTATGTTGATTTCAGCTACAGCCTGACATCAAGCCTGTTGGTGGCTGTCCTTCTACACCCTGTGCAGTTTACACTGCTTTGGAGATAACGAGCTTCAGTTTTAACCTGATGAAACACAAGGCAGGGCCCAGCCGAGCTAAAAAGAATCTCCGTTTAGTACTGTCCTTTCCCCTCCTATGCCCTCCCTTTAGCACTAGAGAGAACAGTTTGTTTTTGTACTATTCAGCACTGGAGGGAGCCTTAGAGTTTCTTTTTGGATCGAAGCAGGGCAGTGGATTTAGCAGTGGATTTGGTTGGAGACACAGGGGTTTTCTCTAGTTCTCCCTTGAGATCAGCTGGAAGGAGTTTGCTAGAGGTGGAAAGAGAACAGCACGTGTCAAAGTCTTCTGTATCTGCCCTCTTACTGGTTCCAAGTAATTTCTTGGACTACAAATGAAAGAAGAGAACTGAATTAATTTTCAGACATGAAAATAAACATCAACTCAAAGAACGACACTGTCATTAAAGATTTGCAAGTTGAAGCATTCTATTTTTGGGACACAAAATAGTCACACTGTAAACTTATTATTAAATCTCTCCAAAAAGATCCTTTAGCTTTTTTTTCTTTTTTTGGTACTGGGGATTGAACCCAGGGTAACTTAACCATTGAACCACACCCAGCCGCACCCCGCCCCCTTTTTTTTACATTTTATTTTGAGACAGGGTCTCCTTAAGTCCTTAGGGCCTTGCTAAGTTGCTGGGATTGGTTTGAAACTTACAATTCTCCTGCCTCAGCCTTCCACATGTGACACCACACCTGGCCCTTTATCACCTTTAAGCCAACTGACTTTTTTAGTGTTTGGTGTAAAGCAAATCATACAGGCTCAGTTTCAAAACTTCTGTCATGCAAAATGACATGTGCCCGCCCAGTGGGGTACAAAACTGCTGCATACCAACCACTCTCATATCCTCACCATTCTCCTGCATGAATCCAGGAACTGACTTATAATCATAGTCACACCACTTGGGCAGGTCTGTAGACCCCTTAAAGTCTCAATTCTTCACTGGTAAAGGGATATGGAAAACAATAATTGCATGTTTACTTTGATAATGAGAATGAACTGAGGAAGTACCCATGAAAGTACTGTGTGAGTTTAAAGCACAAAACAAGCAGATGAATTTTCACAGGCAACTGTAAGTTCTCAGATCACCTCACTCCAATAGTAGAAGAGGAACCAGTCTCAAATTCTGATGTCATGAGGGAAGCAGAGTCTACTTTGACCTTTGGTTCATTTTAATTAATCACTTTTAATTAAATTAAACTGAGCATAAGAGTTATAAAAGAATGCAGAATGTTCCTGGATGCTATAAAACAAGACAGGGGCCAGGGGCATGGGGTATAGATATAACATGCTCTCATCTACACACAACAGTCTGAGAAAGGGTTCACAAGTTTACTCTTCTGGTTAACTGAAAGAGTACACATGGTCAGGTGAACAATTTTCAAAAATGTGAAAAAAATTATACATAACACAAAGCAAATTAATCTGGTGTTTCTTTGATCATTCAAACTCATATATAATAAGTACATTTTATAACACAAATTATAACTACATTTTATGCACAGTAGTGTGTGTGTGTATGTATGTGTGTGTGTGTGTGTGTGTGTGTATCTCCAATGAATAAACATCTTCCCAGAGATGCAGCAAAGTTTCAGGTCATTTACACTTTTTGATATCTATATTTAAAGAAAGAGAAGATCCACCTGATGTCTGTTTATTGCAGACAATTCTTAAATATGTGCCTCTTCAGAGCCTCACTCATGTCTGACTTTATAACAATGTATGCTAATTCTTGAGCAGGTAATACTTAAAAAGCATTTTGTACCTTGAATAATTTGTATAAATCTGAAATGTAAAAAGGTCATTTTCTCTTCCTTTTTACCCCCAAGAAGACTTCTCAGTTGCTTCTATGTATTCTTTCAAAAAGCGGAATATATTTAAAAGTCTTTAATATTCACTAACATAGGTTGTTTCCTCTTGTTGAAACTCCTTATATTCGTCAATATGGTGAGATTATGGCACCCTTAATGTTCTGGTATCTGGCTGAGGACACATGGCTTTCTTTAGTACAGTCCAAAACATAAAACCTATTTAGGAGTTTCAATTCATAAAATTTAATTAACTTTATATACAAATCCTATTAAAAGACAAATCTAAGTGTAACTCTTTCTCTCTTTTGATATTTCTACTTGGATTCTGAGTTATTATTCAAATTGTTGAGGGAATGTTTTTCAATATTCCACTGCAACTAATATTATACAAATATAATAGAGCTTCACCCATTTCCTTTTAATTTGCTTATATTCATATCTGGCTTAATGTTTCCATTCTTCCTCGCTGTTTCATTTGTTAATGTATGTCAGTCCTTAAAGTAGACTAATGGGTCCAGGAAGAAATACTCAGAAACAATCTCTATGGTCAGGGATAGCAATATTGTTTTCCACAACACACACACACACACACACACACACACACACACACACACTGTCCTGAAGATCATTCTATGATAATTCTTAAAAAAAAGATTGCTCATTCTTTTTTTCTGGCTAGGCAGTAATTCTTTTCTTTCAATGTACTATACTTTATTAATCAGTCCCTTCACAATGGACATTCAGGTTGTTTCCAGTCCTTTACTAATACAAATAATGCTGCTATACATAGTCTTAGACTTGTGTCATTTTGCATGTGTCACTATTATTGATTGGCTATATATTTTAAAAGTGGAATTTCTGGATCAAAAAGGCATATGAATTTATAATTTTAAAAGATGTCATCATATTATCTTCTACAGCAGTTATAGGAATTAATAATTACTCTCTCAGTATAAAAAGGAGTCTGTTATTGCTTCTTTGTCAATTTGATGTTCAATACAAGTTAGAACTAATATAGATGACCATATTTTAAGTTTCAAAATTGGCCTAAAACTAACTGCATTTGTCCCCCATGTATTATTTTTCCCTTTCCCCTCACTTCCTCTTGTATCTACTTTTGTATAACTCTGAGGGTCTCCTTCCATTTCCATGCAATTTCCCTTCTCTCTCCCTTTCCCTCCCATCTCTCATCCCTATTTAATGTTAATCTTCTTCTCATGCTCTTCGACCCTACTCTGTTCTTAGTTACTCTCCTTATATCAAAGAAGACATTTGGCATTTGTTTTTTAGGGATTGGCTAGCTTCACTTAGCATAATCTGCTCTAATGCCATCCATTTCCCTGTAAATTCTATGATTTTGTCATTTTTTAATGCAGAGTAATACTCCATTGTGAAATTGTCCAATAAAAAAAAATAAAATAAAAAAAAATAAATAAAACTAACTGCATTGAAACAAATCCCTTGTAGCATCAATGCAAACATGCTTACCTTTATTTCAAATGTTTATTGCAAATACTCAGAAGCTTCTGTGTATATGGGTTTAACCTGTAAAATACTGTGTGTGTGTATGAGCACAATTATGCCTTACAATTTTTCTTTGTTCATTTGCAGTTGCATTAAGTTTAGAATGGCATGGCTCAGGAAGCAGAATCATTTTTCTAAATAGTTTTTCTAAAGAGTTTCCTATTTCCCTTTTGAGTACCCCTCAACTGAAACCTTTCTCTGATGCTAACAGAGCATAGATGCAGAATGGCCACCACAGGGCCTTTAGGTCAAGCTGTAGTTTTCTTCACAAAGAGCCAAGTCCTTGGAATATAAACAGCCAAAATAAATTCCAGCTTCCAGGCTTTTTCTAGGCCTGTGAACAAATCTTACTTTTTCAGAGATTTCTTTTGTTAGGTTTTAGATTATCTGAGTTTTGGGTTTCTCCTTTTCTTCTCTCATAGCTGGTGGGATTCCTCGGGGATCTATGCTGTCACTGATGCAATTTTACAGTTTTGTAAGTAATAGGACAGAGAAATAAAAAGTGAAATTGCCAAGGCTACGAGATCTTGCAGGTCATGAAAGGCAAATAGAAGGAGAGGAGCTCCCATAAGACTGTACAAGAAAGATGACAGAAGAATTTCAATATTCAGTTGTAGGGGAAAAGGTCCTAAATGATCATCATGAGACTATTGGCCATCTATTTGTCAGTCCATGAGAAGATCTAAAAATCATTGTAGACTGTGCTCTGAAGATATGCATCTAAAGCACCACTGCACAGTGGGCAAGAAAACCTTGCTATCATCAGAAAGCATCTTAGATATCAAGGGAAAATACTTCTATCCTCATATAAAATTATGATGAATTTTACTTAAAACACTGAAACCAGGTGAAAATATATGTAAAGGAACAAAAGAAGGTTTATAGTCAGACTACTAATGTAATTAAAGGGTGACAGTTTCTTTATAATAGAGCTCTTCAGTCTAAAAAGAAAGAAGAATAATTTATAAATACATACACATATAAAATTAAAACCTATAAAGTGAAGAAGATACTGTGAAGATAGAGGTCACCCCTAGTGCTATAGTCAGTCACACTAGGGGCTTCCCCAAGCAGCATTTCAATTGTTCTTCATCTTTGACAAATTCTTAACCATTTGTAACCGTTGAAGAATAGTCAGTCCTACTGGAAGCAGAATGATGGAAAAGATGACCTTAAAAGGTCCCCTCCAGTTTCACCTTCTTGTAATTCAATACCCTTGGCTTGATTTCTTCACCTCCTATTATTAATCTTGAATAGGGGGTTCCATGTGTGTAAGGGAAGATATGTAACAAAGATTGGGCTAAATATATTTCATTTATTCACTGGCATAACCTTAACCTGATAAATTTATCTGGCGATAATGGATGCAAAACCTGTAAGCTTTAGGCATACCCCTGCAAGTTAATACCAGTGCACGATTACTAGAAACTGTTACCATTTCTCTGAATTTTGAGTAAAATACATGCTATTTAAGTAAAGTGGTTTATCACCATAGCAACCATTTCTAGTGTCACACATTCAAATTATAGGCCTGCCCAAGGTCCAAATGACAAAATTCCAATGCAAGTTTTCTGCTATAGTTTTTTTTTTTTGGGAATGTTCACCCACCTTATCTCACATACTATGGTTTTTAGGAGGAAGTGAAAGAAAAACAAAGGGAAGAGAAATCAATTTCCAAATATATAAACTTCTTTTATAAGGTAACCCAAATAAAGACTTGGGTCTTATATGGAATTAATGAAAATGAAATCTAACTTGCTCATTGGAGAAAAATCTAAATATCTTTCTTTTCATTGCAGCTAGGGTATAATTTATATACAGTATAGCACACAAATCTCAAGTGTACAGTTTGAGGCGTTTTGAAAAATATATAGATCTATATAACCAACACCATTGTCAAGAAAGAGAACAATTTCCCAGAAAATTTCCTGTGCCATATTCCACTTAATCCTTTTATCTTGGGGTCATGACTGTTTTTAATTTTTCTAAATACAAATTAGTTTTGCCTTTTCTAAAACTTCATATAAACAAAAAAGAATATAATATGTGATCTTTTGTATATAACTTATTTTGAATTAATATTTTAATTGAAAATTTTATTAAAATATTTGTGGATTATTATGCTAAACCTTATAAAATTTTGAGATTAATTTACTTATTGGTAATTTTTTTTCTTGCCAAGTTTTACTCCATGTAAGTATATCTCTTAATTTCTTTACCTATTATTCTGTTAATGGACATTTGGGTTGTTCCTAGTTTTAGGCTGTTTATATATGAAGCTTCTATAAACATATCTGACAAAATTTTGTGAATTTACAAGTCATTCTGTGAATTTTGAATTTCTGGGTAAATGCCAAGTGAATACTTAACTTTATAAGTAACTGCAACGTGTATTTTAAGGACTACATCCTACGAGGAATGTAGGGAAATTTCACTTGTTCCATATTCTTGCTAACATTTGGACTTGCCCGTCTTTAATTTGGCCATTTTAGAGTCTTTGACTTTCTAAATTTTGTAAATTTTGGTATAAATATTTCGTACAATTTTGTTAGATTTATATTTTGTGGTGATATTACAAATAGTATGTAGATTTTTTGTTTTCCTGCTAGTAAAAAAAAAGAATAAAAAATGCTCTCACAAAAATAGAAGGGAGACTAACAGAATAGAAGATGGGGATCAAGAGGGAGAGAGGATAGGAGGGCATGGGTAAGTACTGGGGAATGAAATCTACTATGTTCTTGGTTGAAAATACCACAGTGAATCTCACTTTTATGCATGATGATAATGCATGAATTAAAACAATAATAATGTTAGAAGGGAGACCAGTACAGTACAGCAAAGAGATGGGGGGAGGGGAAGAGAGAAGGGAAAAGAGAGGTAATGGAGAATGAAATTGATCAAATTATGTTATGTGCATGTACAAATATAACATAATAAACCCCACTATTATGTATAATTATAATGCTCCAAAAACTTTCAAATAACTTTTTCATTTTCCAGTTGTTCATTGCTAGTGCAGAATACTACATGTGGTTTTTTTATGTACAGATCTTGAATCCTGTAATATCCTCAATTCAATTTTGGTAGATTTCTTGGGATTTTCTATGTACACTACCATGTCATCTACAAATAAAGATAGTTGCATTCTTCCTTTTCAACTAATGTAATTTTGTTTATTTTATTTGCTGGTTGCATTGGTTATGAGCTTTAGTACAATGTTCAAGAGAAGAAGAGAGAACATTCTTGCCTTTCTCCTATTTTTATCAGGAAAATGTTTACTATTTTACCATTGAGAATGATGCTAGTGTTAGTTTTGGGGTTTGGACTTGTTTGTTTTGTAAAATCCCTTTTGTAAAAGAAGTTTCCTTGTATTCCTCATCCAAGGTTGAATTGTCTCTCCTATGTTTGAGTTTTAAATTTTATAAAAAAAAAATTCAAAATTATTGAAGTAATTATATGGCATTTCTCCTTTACTTAACAATATAGTGAATTACACTGATTGCTTTTTGGATGTGAATCCAAAATTGCATTTCTGGAATGTACTGTATATTTGAATGTGATATATTATCTTTTTTATATATTTCTGGATTCAATTTGCTAACCTTGAGTTGAGTATTTTTGCATCTATATTTATTAATTTTCTTCTCTTGTAACATTTCTGTTATGTTTTGGTATTAATGTTTGTTCTTGCCTTATAAATCAGTTGGGAAATATTCTCCAGACTGTATGGAAGTTTTATCTTATTTCTTTCAAGATTTAAAATAGTTAACCAGTGAAATCATTTGGGAATAAAGCTTTATGTACAGTTCTTTATCACATATTTTGTTCTTTAAATAAATACAGAACTATTCTGATTTTCTATTTTTGTGTTTCTATTATGGTAATTAATTTATTGACATTAAATTACTCTTGGGAGGGGCTGGGGATGTGGCTCAAGCAGTAGCGCGCTCGCCTGGCATGCGTGCGGCCCAGGTTCGATCCTCAGCACCATATACAAACAAAGATGTTGTGTCTGCCGAAAACTAAAAAAATAAATAAATATTAAAAAAATTCTCTCTCTCTCTTTAAAAAAAAATTACTCTTGGGAGTCAGTAAACCTAAAGATAGATCAATAGAAAGTATCCAATGTAAAGAACAGATAGAAAAATGTTTTTGAAGAAATGAATACAGCCTTAGAGACCTGTAGCACAATATCAAACTGACATATGTGTGACTAGAATCAGGGGGAGGGGGAGATAATGACAAAACTTCCTAAACATGGCTAAAGATACAAATTTACAGATTCATGAAGCTCTGTGTAAACTGAAGCAGGAGAAATGTGAAGAAGAACATGTTTAGTATGTTCATTGTCAAAGTGCTGAAAATCAAGGATAAAAGAAAATCCTAAAAGCATCCAGAGAAGAATGACACATTACATGTAAGAAAAGAACACTTCAACCTACCACTAAATCCTCATCAGAAAAACTGAAAGCCAGAAGGCTCTGGACTAGCTTTAAAGTGTAGACTTTAAAAAACCTGTCAGACCAGAATTCCAAAAGCAGAGAATATACATTTCAAGGTTTAAGACAAAACTTAGATGTTTTCAGATATAAAGAAAAACAGAGAATTCATTGCCATCAGACATGCAGAACAAGGAAAGCAAAGGAAGTTCATCAGGCTGAAGGGAAATGATACCATATGGTAACTCCAATTTCCAGGAAAGAAAGAAGAGCATCACAAATGATAAATAGCTGGAAAATATAAAAGACAATTTTTCCTCTTAATTTCTTGAAAATACACTTGGCAGTTTAAAGCAAAACTCATAACATTTTTTGTGGAGTAAATAATTATATAAATATAAAATATATAATAATTATAATATAAAGTCAGAGTCAGAGATGAAGGGACCTAAATTAATACATTTGAAATTAAAGAATTATTTATTATAACCCAACACAGTTAGTTTTCTATTGAGAAAGGTTGTACACAGAATAGCTAAACAACTATAGGCCCTAAGGGAAGCTGAGCAAAAGCCAGCTTGGGAGGACAGGGAAATGATTTAAAGGATTAACCAACAGAGCCCTTTAACCATGGGAATCTCGATTAGCTGGTTGTGAAACCTTAGCAGTACACAGGAAGTTTGTATGTGGGAGCAGAAGTAGGGACACAAGGTCCCTTTGCAACAAAAGATTTCTTATTTATAGGAGCCTATGAATCCAAACAAGCAGTGGCATTACAAACAGCATTAGAACACCAACAGGTCATGAGTCATGTTAGTACAATCAGTTATTTGCACCTGTATTAGCTAGTGCAGCAGTTACTGAACTGTGTTTGGGAGGTATCCAGATTAGCCCCAGGTTTGATGATTCACAAGGACAACTCACAGGACTATGATTTATTACAGTGAAAAGATGCAAAGCACAACCAGCAAAAAGGTACTTAGGGTGAAGTCCAGGAACATCATACACAGGATTCCAAGTGTTGTCTCCCAGTAGAGTCACTCAGGATGCCCTCAATTTCCCCAACAATGAGTTGTGAGGATACAGATGAAATGTTGTTTACCAAGGAAGCTTATTAGATATTCAGCATCAGTGTTTTTGTTTTTTTTTTTTAATCAGGGGAAGGTCACGAAGGAAGACTTTGACTGATGCATACCAAAAGCCCACACTCCCAGAAGAAAAGGAGGCATTCAGCACAAACCATATTGTTTGTGCAAATAGTGCAGATACAGTTGTAGCAATGGCCTGAAATAAAAGTTCCAAGAAGCCAGCGAAAGCCAACTTTACAAAGAGGGCTTTGCAAGTCCTCTACCTCAGTGGTAGAGGACTTGCCTAGCATGTTGTGAGAACCTGGGTCCAAAATCTCCCAACACTGCAAAAACAACAACAACAAAAAAAAAGACAGCAGTTTAGGTCTACTATATTAACAATTTTTTTTCACAGCTATCTAACAACTGCAAAAATATCAGGCTCTCATTATGACAAATATTTATTTTTCTCAATAAGCTGCGGGGCTTGCCCTTAATATGCTGAACTTTAGGCTTTGGATTGAGTTCACATCTATTACAAAAATCAGAGTTCAGGGACCTGTGGCTCTTCTCATTGCAGGTGACAGACATACAAGAGGGCAAGCCCAATCAAGAAAACACTTTCAAGACCTCTGTATACATCACATCCAAAGCAAGTCAGACAAGCAAATCAACACTTGTTGGTGACAGAATAGCCTTCCACTATTCTAGTAGGGGAGACTGCAAAGACAAATGGAAAAAACTGCGGATGTACAAATCCTGTTCAGGGAGGGGTTAAAGAATTGAGAAAAATAATGCAATCTACTACAGTACCTAGGAACCTCACAAAATTCGGAGGGCAAATGAGGTTAGAAGCATCACTTTATTACCTTTGAAAATGACACCTCTTAGTTTGTGTATTAGTTTATTCCCACATCTATACCCAAAGGAGCCCTGAGACAGTCAGGGAATAAAATATAATTTTAGTAATATTCTATGCAAATACTTTAGTGATATAATAATGAAAGTAATAATAGCTAACATTACAGAGAATTTACCACATGCCAAGAATGTCACATGAGTGATTTCATTTAGCCCTTAGTTGATGAAATTATTATTCCTACTTCACAAATGAGAAAATAGAGGCTTAGAGACTCACCCAACATCATTCACTTGTAAGTGGCAAATCTAGGATTTTAATCCAAGCGGAGTAGAGTCAGAGCTTGTACTTTTAAGTGTACAAGCTGCATTGTACACATGCCAAACTGCATTGCTTCAATATTGGAATATAATAGTGTAAGAGTTCTTTCCATTATAAATAAGAATTCTGTAGTTCTATCAAGAATTCTGATAATTCTATCACAGAGATTCTAGATCTTTCCTCCATGGCCATGGAGAGGTTCATTTTAATAATAGATATTTATTTAATATCTATAACATTTAATATCTATAATAATAAATATCTCCAGTTGTTTTCTGAGTTTATGAATAATGCAGCTGGTACCATATATCAGGAATCCCTAAGGACTTAATGTTAAAAGGCATGCTAATGTAATAAGTAGGTTCTGCCAAGTGTCTCATCTAAAGATGAGCAAATACTGCTGTAGAAGTGAAAGTTGGGTCAGTTAGAACTATTGATTAAAACTCCATTCTAGGGAAATTGGAGGGTTACTAACAACACAAAATATCATCTTGATGTCCTTGTGCATAAACACTTTTGTCTTCAAGGAGTACCTTTATCTAAGAAAGCTGGAAATGTAAAAAGGATCATGCCAAGTGCCACCTATTTGAAAAACTAATTTAAAAAAGTGTAGTCCAAATATGAACAGTGAGGAGATCAGATTGTATTTTTCCACAAGGTCTGAGGCATGTGGGGAACTAAGGGACTGTTACTTGGGGAAGAAGAAACGTGCTTATTTCAAAGTATTTTTTATTTTAAACAAATTTTCAGTTACTCTTTCTGCTAGTTTTCCAATAGCTATGCCACTTATTTAAAAGGGGTGATTTTACCCAGCTTGTGAAAAATGCAAAATCAGGAACTCCAAATGAATTTATGAGAACTATTATCCAATGGAAAATAGAAACTGCTGAGATACTTCCTTTTACAGTAAAGTAAAATTTCAAATATTTTAATGGAAAAAATCATATATTTCATTAGTTTAGTAGATCTAAATTATTTACATTTTCCACACCAAATTGTCCATGTAATCTACTTTTAACAAAGAAATATTTTCTAATAAGAATGTATTTCAAGATTCATAGAAAAATTTTGATAAAATTCAAATTCAAATTTCACTTTTAAGAATATTAATTACAGGCTGGGGCTGTAGCTCATTGGTAGAGCGCCTGCCTCATACGTGTGAGGCACTGGGTTTGATCCTCAACATCACATAAAAATAAAGATATTGTGTCCAACTACAACTAAAAAATTTTTTTAAAGAATATTAATTACTATTTGAATCATGTATGCACTCAAGAGTAGTCAATTATTTCTTATCACTTCAGACTTTTAATTTTTTTTATCAATACATAGTATTTGTACTCATCTATAAGGTACAATGTAATGTTTTGATTTATATATATTGATTAATGATCAACTCATGGTAATTAGCATACCTATCATTTTAAACTATGATCATTTCTTTACAATGAATACATTCAAAATTCCCTCTTTTATTTTGTGTTGATTTTGTATCCTGAAACTTAATTTTATATTCATTTATTAGTTCCAACAGTTTTTCATTGGAGTTTTTAGGGTTTTCTATAAACAAGGTCATCTCATCTGCAAAAAGTGACATTTTGACTTCCTTCTTTCCATTTTAGATATCTTTCATCCTTTTTCTTGCCTAATTGCTCTGGCTAAAATTTCTAGTACTATGTTAAATAAAAGTGGTAAAAGTGTATCCTTGTCTTGTGATCTTAGGAAAAGAGCTCTGAAATTTTTCCATTACGTATGATATTAGCTGTGGGTTGTCATAAATGGCCTTTATTGTGTTGAAGTACATTCCATATATACTTAAATTGGTGAGAGTTTTTATCATAAGCTGAATTTTATCAAATTATTTTTTCTGTATTTATTTCTGTATCTGTATCTATCTATTGATCATATGATTTTTGTGTTTGATTCTTTTAATGTGGCATATCACATTTATTAACTTGCATGTATTGAACCACCCTTACATCAGAGATAAATCCCATTTGATCATGGTAAATGATTTTTTTAATGTACTGTTGAATATGGTTACCTGTAATTTTATTGCAGAATTTTGTATCTGTGTGCATCAGGGATATTGGCCTGTCGTCTTCCTTCCTCCCTCCC
>NW_026000174.1:21877675-21917114 GCF_001458135.2 Marmota marmota marmota
TTCCTTCCTTCCCTCCTCCTTTTCCTCTTCTTTCTCCTTCACCTTCTCTCCCCACCCCTCCTTATTTTGTTGCTGTTGTTGTAGCTACATCCCTATCTGGTTTTGTATCAGAGCTATGCTGATTTCATAAAATGAGTTTGAAAGGATTCCCTTGTATTCAGGGAAGAGTTTGAAAGAACCAGCATTCTTTAAATGTTTGGTAGAATTTAGCAATGAAGCCATCAGGTCCTGGGCTTTTCTTCAATTGAAGACTTTTTTATTACAAACATTTAATCTTTTTGCTCATTATTGGTCTGTTCAGGCTTTCTTTTATCATGATTCAAATTTTGGTAGTTTGTATGTATCCAGAAATTTATCCATTTATTCTAGGTTTTCAAATTTGTAGGTGTATATTCATAATATTCTCTTATAATCCCCTGTATTTCTGTGGTATCAGTATCAATTGTAATATTTCCATTTCATCTATAAATTTTAGTCTTTTCTCTTTCTTGGTTTGGTTAAAGATTTACTGATTTTTATCCTTTCGAAAAAGTACAACTTTTCATTTCATTGAACATCCCTTGCTTCTTCATACTGCTTATATGTCCTACCCATCAATTGGGATGATTATTGCTACTTCTTTTATGCAAGGGACTATTTTGTGAGCTTTTTTCTCCTAAGAGCCCCAGGCTGGGCTAATATCCAGGTATTGATATTTTCACTTAATATGTGTCCTCTGCTGGTCAGGGGTATAAGCACCACTTTAAGAGAAAACTCTAAACCCTATTTACAAAATAACTTCAACAAAGCCACATACTATTCAATCTTCTTAGGAAAAATGAAAAACTTATTGATACTGTTGTCCACAGCTTGTCTATACCTGGGTATAAATTTGTAGTAAAGTTCTGAGATTTGTTGAAAAACTAGTTACTAAATATAGTAAAATTGCTATATAGTACATAGAGGCTAAAGGGGGAAGGAGAGAAAAATTGGAAAAAAAGAAGAGAGAAAAAAAGAAAAACAATATACAAAATATTAATACACACCAAGGTAAAAAGAAAAAGGTGGATGGCAGGGGCAGGATTTGAGGCAGTAGCAGGTAATGTAAGAGGAGAAAGCAGGTAAGATAAGCAAGTGTAAACCTGAACTAGGAAAACAAAGAATGGCTCCAATTCATGTGTTAAAACATTAGAAGAAATACAATCAAACGGGTTGAGTATAAAACCTCAAATACTAAAATAACAACTATCAAATCAAGATGAAGAGTTGGGCATTGTGGTACACGCCTATAATCCCAGCTGCTCTGGTGGCTGAGGAAGGAAGATTGAAAGTTCAAAGCCAGCCTCAGCAATTTAGCAAGGCCCTACGCTACTTTGCAAGACTTTGTCTCAAAACAAAAATTTAAAAGGGCTGGGAATGTGGCTCAGTGGATAAGTGCCCCTGTGTTCAATCCCTGGTACAGAAGAAGGAGAAGGAGAAAGAGAAGGAGAAGGAGAAAAAGAAGAGTGATATATATGTAATCAAAGTTGAGGATGGAGCTATTTATAATGAATCATGCCAAGGTAGAGAAAATTCTTATTGAGTCTTGGTTTGGATTTCATCAAGGTTTGGGAACTTTAGAAGATGTTCATCAGTTTTGTTTGATTTTTTTTTTTTTTTTTTTTAGATCCTCTTGCTGGGTCACATGAGCCACTCCTTAGTTGCTATGGACCTCCCATCAGCTGTTCTCACTTATCAGCCGAGGGTCCCAAGGTGGATGATCAGAGGGTGCTGGGTTGTTTCTGTTAGCTGTTTCTATCGAGTGTAGGAGCACAGGATGAAGGGCATTAGGTTGTCGCTCTGATTGCAAAGGATCACCACACCGCTGTTCCCTTCCACAGGGTCCTTTTCAAAGTGGCACAGAGCCGACTGTCTTTCTGTAAGAGGAAGACCTGTGGTTGTGGGTTCTCCATGGTGGTCTGTGATACAGAAGCATAGCTCCTGTCACAGGTCCCTGGGGCACCATCCCTGCTACTGGGAAAAAGACTCAGACAATTAGCCTAGGTTCAAGCTCCCTCTGCCCAATGTTGTGAATCATGGACACCATTCCCCTTCACTGCCCTGGACAGAGACTGCCTTCCCATGTGTGTCTGAGTTATCACTTCCCACAGCCATGAATATGGGCATTGCTCCCATCCCTACCCAAGCTCCCATGGAGGTTGTATAGAGAGTGTTATGTTAAGCTAGCACTTTCTGGGTGTGTTTAGCTCTTAGGTCTCCTCCACCCCACTCCTCTTGTTTCTGGAGAGAGGGAAGATATTTTAGCAACTTTCAGCTAGTAGGGATCCTTCTACAAGTGCCTCCTGGATACATTATTGAGACATTCCATCTCAGGGGTACTCCCTCTGGTTTTATTTGTTGCTCTCTGAAGGTGGGAGATGTGGTGTTGATTTAATTTCTTCTAGGGAGGCTGGCTAGCTGTATACTCCACAAAATGGCTGCCCTGCCCAGCATGGATTGATTTCTTTCCTTCCTTCCTTCCTTCCTTCCTTCCTTCCTTCCTTCCTTCCTTCCTTCCTTCCTCCCTCCCTCCCTCCCTCCTTCCTTCCTTCCTTTTTTAAATTTTTTAATATATGACAGCAGAATACATTATAATTCATATTACACATATAGAGCACAATTTTTCATATCTCTGGTTGTATACAAAGTATATTCACACCATTCTTGTCTTCATACACATACTTAGGGTAATGAAGTCTATCTCATTCCACCATATTTTTTATTACCTCCTTGCCCCCTCCCTTCCCTTCCCTCCTCTTTGCCCTATCTAGAGCTTTCTGTTTACAATTTGAGATAAATTGCATGACCTCCTTTAGTGACCCTGCTGTTCCTGTTTTGTTTTACTTTGGTGCGCTTTTTTTTCCAGCTATTGTTAAAGAAGTGAGCCTATGTGCTTTTCCTCTCCCCGCTTCTCTCTCTGTTGCCCCTTACTCCTCACCCCACCATGAACCACGTTTTGAATTAAGAAACTCTGTCTTTATTTTCTGTTCTGGTAACCAAACTTCAAGTCTCTCCAGGTCTCAGACTCTCCAATAGTGGATCTTAGAACATTTCTTTTGTCACTCATCTCTCCAGTCAGCTGTTCATTCACTGCCTCCTTTCTATGCTGTGGAGGGGTCAGGGGTCACTGCCTAGCTCCACTCCATTTTTGATATTTGCATTTATGTTTTTTTAATATTTACTATCCATTAATGTTATTATAGTTCTTATAATTTTTGTTTTTTCTTTTAATTTCTCATTTATCCCCCAAGATCATGATATTGAGTTTTAAAATTTTGTCTGAAAGCTACTTTTACCTTTGATTTTATATCTTCAGATATTTTTATGTTACACACTAATGTTCACTCATTTGAAAAACTCTCTTTAGCATTTCTTGTAAGACATGACTAATGTTAATGAAATCCCACTGCTTTTGTTTGACTGGGAAATTCTTTCTCTCCTTCATTTCTTTTTAAATTGATTTTTAAAAAATAAATAACAGCAGAATGCATTACAATTCTTATTACACATATACAACACAATTTTTTCATATCTCTGTATATAAAGTATATTCACACCAATTCATGTCTTCATAGATGTACTTTGGATAATGATGTTCATCACATTCCACCATCCTTACTAATCCCCTGCCCCCTCTCTTCCCCTCCCACTCCTCTGCCCTATCTAGAGTTCCTCTGTTCCTCCCATGCTCCCCCTCCCTACCCCACTATGAATCACCCCCCTTATATCAGAGAAACATTCAGCATTTGTTTTTTGGGGATTGGCTAACTTCACTTAGCACTATCTTCCCCAATGCCATCCATTTACCTGCAAATGCCATGATTTGATTCTTTTATTGCTGAGTAAAATTCCATTGGGTATATATGCCACATTTTTTTAATCCATTCATCTATTGAAAAGCATCTAGGTTGGTTCCACAGTTTAGCTATTGTGAATTGTGCTGCTATAAACATTGATGAGGCTGTGTCCCTGTAGTAGGGTGTTTTTAAGTCCTTTGGGTATAGACCAAGGAGAGGGATAGCTGGGTCAAATGGTGGTTCCATTCCCAGTTTTCCAAGGGATCTCCATACTGCTTTCCTATTGGCTGCACCAATTTGCAGTCCCATCAGCAATGTATGAGTGAACTTTTTCCCCCACAAACTCACCAACACTTATTGTTTTTGTCTGCATAATAGCTGCCATTCTGACTGGAGTGAGATGATATCTTAGAGTAGTTTTGATTTGCATTTCTCTAATTGCTAGTGATGATGAACATTTTTTCATATATTTGTTGATTGATTGTATATCCTCTTCTGAGAAGTGTCTGTTCAGGGCCTTGGCCCATTTATTGATTGGGTTATTTGTTTTTTTGGTGCTTAGCTTTTTGAGTTCTTTATATACCCTAGAGATTAGTGCTCTATCTGATGTGTGAGGGGTAAAAATTTGCTCCCAGGATGTAGGCTATCTATTTAACTCATAGATTTTTCTTTTGCTGAGAAGAAACTTTTTAGTTTGAATCCATCCCATCTATTGATTCTTGATCTTAATTCTTGTGCTATAGTAGTCTTATTAAGGAAGTCAGGATCTAATCTGAAATGATGGAGATTTGGTCCTACTATTTCTTCTAATAGGTGCAGTGTCTCTGGTTTAATTTCTAGATCTTTGATCCACTTTGAGTTTTGTGCATGGCAAGAGATAGAGGTTTAATTTCATTTTGTTGCATATGGATTTCCAGTTTTCCCAGCACCATTTGTTGAAGAGGCTATCTTTTCTCCAATGTACCTTTGTCTAATATAAGATAATTATAATTTTGTGGGTTAGTCTCTGTGTCCTCTGTTCTGTACCATTGGTCTATCAGTCTGTTTTGGTGTTAATACCATGCTATTTTTGTTACTATCGCTCTGTAGTATAGTTTAAGGTCTGGTATAGTGATGCCACCTGCTCAATCTTCCTGCTAAGGATTGCTTTAGCTATTCTGGGTCTCTTATTTTTCCAGATGAATTTCATGATTGCCTTTTCTGTTTCTATGAGAAATGCCATTGGGATTTTGATCAGAATTGCATTAAATCTGTATAGTGCTTTGGTTAGTACGGCCATTTTGATAATATTAATTTTGCCCATCCAAGAGCAAGGTAGATCTTTCCATCTTCTATGGTCTTCTTTGATTTCTTTCTTTAGGGTCCTGTAGTTTTCATTGTATAGATCTTTCACCTCTTTTGTTAAGTTGATTCCGAAGTATTTTTTTTTTTTTAGGCAATTGTAAATGGGGTAGTTTTCCTCATTTCCTTCTCAGAGGATTTGTCACTGATATACAGAAATGCCTTTGATTTGTGGGTGTTGATTTTATATCCTGCTACTTTGCTGAATTCATTTACTAGTTCTAGAAGTTTTCTGGTGGAGCTTTTTGGGTCTTCTAGTTATAGAATCATATCATCCATATCATCACCAAATAGTGCTAAGTTCTTATTTTCCTATATATCCCTTTAATTTCTTTCACCTTTTTAATTTCTCTGACCAGTATTTCAAGAACTATGTTAAATAGAAGTTGTGAAAGAGGGCATCCCTGTCTTGTTCCAGTTTTTAGAGGGAATGCCTTTAAAATTTCTCCATTTTGAATGATGTTGGCCTGAGGCTTAGTGTAGAGAGCCTTTATGATGTTGAGATATGTTCCTGTTAACCCTAGTTTTTCTAGTGTTTTGAACATGAAAGGGTGCTATATTTTGTCAAATGCTTTTTCTGCATCTGTTGAGATGATCATATGATTCTTATCTTTGAGCTTATTGATGTGTTGAATTACATTTATTGATTTCCGTATGATGACCTAAACTTGCATCTCTGGGATGAATCCCACTTGATCATGTTGCACAATCTTTTTGATATGTTTTTGTATTCAATTTGCCAGAATTTTATTGAGAATTTTTGCATCTATGTTCATTAGAGATGTTGGTCTGAAGTTTTCTTTCTTTGATGTGTATTTGCCTGGTTTTTCTCTCCTTCATTTCTAAAATGCAGCTTTGCCAGGTACAATATTCTTGGTTGGCAGGGTTTTTTGTTTTGTTTTTCATTTAGCACTTTAACTATATCATCCAACTTCTCCTGGCCTTCAGCTGAGAAGTCTGATGCTAGTCATCATTGTATAAAAAATGCATTTCTTCTCTCTCTCTTTCAGTATCAGGGATTAAAATCAGGAGTCCTTTACTACAGAGTTAAATCCCCAGCCCTTTTTACTTTTATATCTTTTAAAATTTTGAGACAGGGTCTCACTAAGTTGGTTAGGGCCTTGATAAGTTGCTGAAGCTTACCTCTGACTTGGGATCCTCCTGTCTCAGCCACTTGAGTCACTGGGATTATAGGAGTGTGCCATTATGCCCAACTCCATTTCTTCTCTCTTTCAGTTGATGCTCTTAGAATTTTTCTTTGTCTTCAATTTTTGATAGTTTATTGTGTGCCATGCTGAACTCCCCTTTGGGTTGTATTTGATTGATGATATTTCCATTTCCTCTACCTAGGGTGGCTTCTTTTTCAGATTAGGGGTATTTGTATCCAATATTTTGGCCTTTTATCATCTTTAATGTACATTCTTTAACTCCTATTGTGCATAGGTTAGGTCTCTTGATGGTGTCCTATAATTTATATCAGCTTTCTTTATTCTTTTTTTCCTCTCCTCTGTTTGGATAATTTCAAATATTCTGTCTTCAAGCTCACTGATCCTTCCACTTGGGAAGCTAGTTATTGAATCAAGCTAGTTATTGAAGCTTTCTATTGCATTTTTCAGTTTAGTCATTGTATTATTAATCTTTTTTAAAGATTTTTTTAAAGTTGTTGATAGACCTTTATTTTATTCATTTATATGCTGTGCTGAGAATCAAACCCAGTGCCTCACACATGCTAGGCAAGTGTGCTACTGCTGAGCCACAATCCCAGCCCAGTATTATTAATCTTAGGATTTAAAAAAAATTTCTACTTTTTTGTCAAACTTTTCATTTTGTTCATGTAATTTTCCAAGATTTATTTATTTATTTATTTATTTATTTATTTATTTAATCTGTATGTTCTTGGAGTACACTAAATTTTAAAAAAATTATCCTGAAATTTTTTTTCTGACACTTTGTAAATATCCCTTTCTCTGGGGTCCATTGTTGAACTTTTGTAACTCTTATGTCCTTACATTGATGTTTAAGCATATTCAGAGGAAACTATCTTAAGAAATGATAGACCTTCACTGTTTATACTAGCCTATGATTTTGTCTAGACCAACTAGTAAAGTCCTTGGGCCAGCAGAGCTTGATTTCAGGTTCTCTAGGTGGCTAGGCTTCTGCCTTTGCTCTGAATTCAGGTGTGGCAGCTGGCTTTGTTCTATCAGGCAAGACCACCGGCTATATTCTGCAGTTAGGCTGAGCTTCTGGGAGGACCCTGCAATTGCCACTAATCCAGTAGGGCTACAGTGTGTACAGTGTGTGTTTCTTTGCATTGCACTGCTCTTGTTCCTCCCTGGGTGGGGTCTGTAGGTGGTCTTTGCAGTACCAATGAGTACTGTTTAAACTCCCAGATGTGGCAGAACCAGTGCCTGTTAGTGGTTCTAATTCACAGCCTTGGTAATATCCCTCTCTGGGTGGGATCTGAAGTGTCCTTAAAGCTGCAAAAAGTGCTGTTTAAACTCCCATGGGTGGCAAAACTGGTACCTGGTTTTTTGTTATTTTCAGCTTTGCTCTTATTCCACTCTTGGCAGAGTCTGAAGGTTATCTTTGTGGCCACTGGAAGCACTCTGTAAACTCCCAAGTGAGGCCTGTAGATTTGGGGATTTGCTGTGGGTCTTTTCCCTTCCTGAGTAGCCTTGGATTATTGAGTAAGGCTATGCCTAGAGGTTGGCCATTTGGGGAGTCAAGCCACATAGCACTCCCTTTAGGAAAGACCAGAATGACTTTGCTGATGGGTTATATTATTAACTGGTATCTCTGATTGAGTGTCACTGCTGACAGGTATACTGTGCTTTTACTAAAAAACAGTGTGATGGTCTCTGTGGGCCCTCCTTCTCTCTTTGTTTATATCTGGCCCTGCTTGTTCTAGCTGTTCAGTTTCCCAAAAGGTTCCCTGAGCTAAGAACACACTGAGCTTCTCAGGAGTGTTTCAGACTGCTAGCAAAGCCTAGTGTCTGCTACTCCTATTCTATTTTTCCCTTTGTAGGAGCTGTGGACCTGGGGGATTTCTCTCTGTGTGGCATTGTGTTTCCTTGGGAAGGGTTGAAGGAAGATATAGTTCAAGCAAGACTATTTTTTTCTACTCTATCAATGCAGATTTTTTACTCAGTTCTGCAGAACACACAGGTGACTCCATCTTATTTCGACGTGGGGCTCTCACCAAGGGGTTAGTTTCTGTGGATAGTTGCTAGTTGATCTATCAGGCTAGGGGAAGGCTGATATCTCCTAGTCAGCCATCTTGGTGATATCACTCATTCTAAAATTTTTTATAAAATAAATGTACAAAAATTTATTGCTGATAAAGGTTTGAAAGAACAGAAGTAATTTATTCACATAAATGTAACTTCACTACAATTAACAAAATAATATACTTATAAAATAGCATACAGAGACCGGAAGAGGAAGCCCGGCCCCACCCCTTGTGCTAGTCCGGAGGAAGCCCATCAACCCTTAAAACCCATCAAAGGGGGTGTGGCTACCAGCACGGTTCTGCGGCTGATTCAGGTACCTGGTTTCCAACTCCCCCACCCTTAGCTGCGATAACTCAAAATATTTCCCACAAGCTTTTGGGGGTTGTAGCTATCAATGCAAAACAACAACTGTACAGGCACCTGGTTTCTACCTCAGAGACTGGAGTAGGGAAGATACAGGTGGAAGCTCATTTCCTTTCACACTGGCTATACCCACCACCCTGAATACAGAGGCTCAAGCTAGGAATAGACAATGCCACTACTGGAAGCAAGGAAAACAGTGTTCTGAGAGTCTTTTTTTTTCTTTTTTCTCTTTCTTTCTCTCTTTTCTTCTCTCTCTTCCACAACTTCAACATATGTGAAACCAAGAACTGTGCATGAACAACCGAATTACCAAAGTAATATAATATAGAGGAATTGCATATACCCCACCTTCCCCTCATTTTTTTTATTTCTATCTTACTTTCCTTTTCCTTCTCTTATTTCTCTTTTCTTCCTTGTTATTTTTTTTTCTTTTTTTCATTCGTATTCTCTCTATCCCACTTTCAATCTCCTAACTATTGCTATCTATACATTGGGTAACTATCTAAATACAGATAGGAGGTTGAGTCTATACATTCTTCCATAAATTACCAGTCTATTGGTTAGAGTTTTCCAAAGGTGTTAAGTTAGTTTAACCTCATACCCTCACTCCTTTCCCTCTAAGTATAACATCCTTCGTCTGAAATTATGTTTTCTATATGCCACCAGATATGGTATGCCTTTTATGAAACTAATGAATATATTCTTAAGTAATAATTAAAACCAATATCTATAGACTTAGAATCTAACTATAAATGTATTAATAATGAAAACTCGTGCTTAGATAATGTACTGTTGATATTGGGAACTGTTAACATTGTCTTTCTCCGCAAAAGAGGGATTTTGGAGCTATACAAGAACAATACAAATATATAAGGGGAAAAACATTAACACAACAGTTTCACAAAGCTAGAAAGAATCATGAGCAGTATGAAAAGACAAGGAAAGAAAGGACCACAAACAATACAGGTCAATTCAACATTAGATGAGGTAATATCTGCAGCTGATGGAATGTCAGACAAAGAGTTCAGGATATACATGCTTCAGATGATCTGGAGTCTCAAGGAAGACATTATACAGCAAATTCAGACAATGAAAGATCACTTTGACAATGAATTACATAAACAAATCCAAGAAGCAAAAGATCAACTCTATAGGGAGATAGAGGATATAAAAAACAAACAAACAGAAATCCTGGAAATGCAGGAAACAATAAACCAAATTAAAAACTCAAATGAGAGTATTACCAGCAGAGTAGAACACTTAGAAGATAGAACTTCAGACAACGAAGACAAAGTTTTTCAACTTGAAAAGAACATAGACAGCTCAGCGAGAATGTTAAGAAATCATGAGCAGAACATCCAAGAATTATGGGATAACATAAAGAAACCAAACCTAAGAGTTATTGGGATACAAGAGGGTATAGAGGTCCAAACCAAGGGAATGAGCAATCTATTCAATGAAATAATACTAGAAAACTTCCCAGACTTAAAGAATGAAAAAGAAATCCAAATACTAGAAGCCTACAGGACACCAAATGTACAAAATCATAAGAGATCCACACCAAGACACATAATAATGAAGATGCCCAACATACAGAATAAGGAGAGAATCTTAAAAGCCACAAGAGAGAGGAAGCAGATTACATTTAGGGGTAAACCAATCAGGATAACTGCTGATCTTTCAACACAGACTCTGAAAGCTAGAAGATCCTGGAACAACATATTTCAAACGCTGAAAGAAAAAGGGTTCCAACCAAGAATCATGTATCCAGTGAAATTAAGCTTCAGGATTGAAGATGAAATAAAAATCTTCCACGATAAACAAAAGTTAAAAGAATTTGCAGCTAGAAAACCAGCTCTTCAAAACATCCTTGGCAAAACATTACAGGAAGAGGAAATGAAAAATAACAATGAAAACCAACAGCGGGAGGTAGTACAGTAAAGGAAAAACTAATCATAGAGGAAAAACAAATCATGTTAAGTAACATACATAATCAAATATGGCTGGAAATACAAACCATATCTCAATAGTAACCCTAAATGTTAATGGCTTAAATGCACCAATCAAAAGACATAGGCTAGTAGAATGGATTAAAAAAAAAATCCAACAATATGCTGCCTACAGGAGACTCATCTGATAGGAAAAGACATACACAGACTGAAGGTGAAAGGTTGGGAAAAATCATATCACTCATATGGACTTCGGAAACAAGCAGGAGTGTCCATACTCATATCAAATAAAATAGATTTCAAGCCAAAGTTAATCAAAAGGGATAAAGAGGGACACTACATACTGCTTAAGGGAACCATACACCAACAAGACATAACAATCATAAATATATATGCCCCAAACAATGGTGCAGCTATGTTCATCAAACAAACTCTTCTCAAGTTCAAGAGTCTAATAGACCACCATACAATAATCATGGGAGACTTCAACACACCTCTCTCGCCACTGGACAGATCTTCCAAACAAAAGTTGAATAAGGAAACTATAGAACTCAATAACACAATTAATAACCTAGACTTAATTGACATATATAGAATATACCACCCAACATCAAGCAGTTACACTTTTTTCTCAGCAGCACATGGATCCTTCTCAAAAATAGATCATATATTATGTCACAGGGCAACTCTTAGACAATATAAAGGAGTAGAGATAATACCATGCATCTTATCTGATCATAATGGAATGAAACTGAAAATCAACGATAAAAGAAGGAAGGAAAAAGCATACATCACTTGGAGAATGAACAATAGGTTACTGAATGATCAATGGGTTATAGAAGACATCAAGGAGGAAATTAAAAAATTCTTAGAGATAAATGAAAACACAGACACAACATATCGGAATCTATGGGACACATTGAAAGCAGTTCTAAGAGGAAAATTCATTGCTTGGAGTTCATTCCTTAAAAAAAGAAAAAACCAACAAATAAATGATCTCATACTTCATCTCAAAATCCTAGAAAAAGAAGAGCAAAACAACAGCAAAAGAAGTAGAAGGCAAGAAATAATTAAAATCAGAGCTGAAATTAATGAAATCGAAACAAAAGAAACAATTGAAAAAATTGACAAAACTAAAAGTTGGTTCTTTGAAAAAATAAACAAAATCGACAGACCCTTAGCCATGCTAGCGAAGAGAAGAAGAGAGAGAACTCAAATTACTAGCATACGGGATGAAAAAGGCAATATCACAACAGACACTTCAGAAATACAGAAGATAATCAAAAACTATTTTGAATCCTTATACTCCAATAAATTAGAAGATAGTGAAGGCATAGATAAATTTCTTAAGTCATATGATCTGCCCAGATTGAGTCAGGAGGATATAGACAACCTAAACAGACCAATATCAATTGAGGAAATAGAAGAAACCATCAAAAGACTACCAACTAAGAAAAGCCCAGGACCGGATGGGTATACAGCAGAGTTTTACAAAACCTTTAAAGAGGAACTAATACCAATACTTTTCAAGCTACTTCAGGAAATAGAAAAAGAGGGAGAACTTCCAAATTCATTCTACGAGGCCAACATCACCCTGATACCTAAACCAGACAAAGACACTTCAAAGAAAGAAAACTACAGACCAATATCTCTAATGAACCTAGATGCAAAAATCCTCAATAAAATTCTGGCGAATCGGATACAAAAACATATCAAAAAAATTGTGCACCATGATCAAGTAGGATTCATCCCTGGGATGCAAGGCTGGTTCAATATACGGAAATCAATAAACGTTATTCACCACATCAATAGACTTAAGGATAAGAACCATATGATCATCTCCATAGATGCAGAAAAAGCATTCGACAAAGTACAGCATCCCTTTATGTTCAAAATACTAGAAAAACTAGGGATAACAGGAACTTACCTCAACATTATAAAAGCTATATATGCTAAGCCTCAGGCTAGCATCATTCTAAACGGAGAAAAACTGAAGGCATTCCCTCTAAAATCTGGAACAAGACAGAGATGCCCTCTCTCACCACTTCTATTCAATATAGTTCTCAAAATACTGGCCAGAGCAATTAGACAGACAAAAGAAATTAAAGGCATTAAGATAGGAAAATAAGAACTTAAGTTATCACTATTTGCGGATGATATGATCCTATAACTAGAAGACACAAAAGGGTCTACAAAGAAACTACTAGAGCTAATAAATGAATTCAGCAAAGTAGCAGGATATAAAATCAACACGCATAAATCAAAGCCATTCCTGTATATCAGCGACAAATCTTCTGAACTGGAAATGAGGAAAACCACCCCATTCACAATATCCTCAAAAAAAAATAAAATACTTGGCAATCAACCTAACAAAAGAGGTGAAAGATTTATACAATGAAAACAGAAAATAAGCATACACAGAAAAATATTTCCACAAACAAACAAAGAAAAAAGGGCCGGAGTGTGGCATTTTGGGCAAACTTTGTCAGGATACCCAGTTAGTAGACCACAATCTAAAATTAATCAAAATAATAGTAAAGCTCTATTTATCAAAAGGAATAAAAATGTATTCACATCTAATAAAGTAAAATTAGTGTGATTAATCTACACAGAGAAGTTTGGTTATTATAAAACTAAACACGAATAACAGATGATACATTAATTTTCTAGGTTATATACAAGCTAATTCCAAATTCTATAACCTGTAAAAAGTAAAAAACTTATTAATTTGGACACATTGGCCAAATCTGTCAAACTATCTGTTTTGTTAAAAACAAATAAATTAAATAAATAAATAAATAAGCAAAAGATTAGTAGAACATGATCATGCTTATTCATTTGTTGTGTATGGTATTCTTCATGCTGTTCTATCAGAGTTGAGTAGTTATGATGGACTAATATGGTTCATAAAGCCTAAAACATTTACTACAGGTTGAGTAGCCCTTATCAGAAATGGCTGAATTTTCAGTTAGGAATGCACAATCTTTATTTGTTCCCTTACAGAAAAAGGTTTTCAGATCCCTGATATATAATCACTGATCTTAAACATGTAGAGCACATCACTAAATAATTATAGCCCAAAAGGCAGAAAGAGCTTTATTTGCTATATAATGCAGATCCTTCATTACAAACTAACAACAAAATAGATAGTGCAGAGAAGGAAGAAGAGGCGGAGGAGAAAAGGAAGAGAAGAAGAAGGAGGAGGTGGAGGGGAAAGGAGGAGGTGGTGGGGGAGGAGGAGGAAGAAGTAGTAGAGTAGTAGTAGTAGTAGTTGAAGTTGTTTCCAGCATTGTGAGAGTATTTTAGAGTTTGGAGAAATAAACAATTGTTTTTTTCTGGTTTTGCTGGTTCTTCCTACCTGTTTTTCATCCTGTTCATCTGAAGTGTTATAAGGTAAAAGATGATATAAAGAGTAAAATCAGAAAGAAAGTACAAGAAGTAAAAGATCATTTCAATATGAAGATAGAGATCGTGAAGAAGAATGTTTCCTGATTGCAGAAGAATAAATCAAGAAATCCTCAAAATGAAAAAAAGTCAATAAAACAAATTAAAAATGCAGTGGAGTGGCTGGGGCTGGGGCTCAGTGATAGAGCATTTGTCTGGCATATGTGAGGCACAGGGTTTGATCCTGAGCACCACATAAAAATAAATAAAATAAAGGATAAAAATTCTGTGAAAAGTATCACCAATAGATTAGATTGTTTGGAAGATAGAGAGTTTCAGGCAATGATGACAAAGTATATAATCTTGAAAATAAATTTGTGGAGAAAAGATCTTAAGAGACCATGAACAGTACTTTCAAGAAATCTTTATAGGGATAGATGAAGGCTCTGAAGTACAAACTAAGGAATGTATAATCTTTTCAATGAAATACAAGGAGGGTCTTAGAATAATACCAAGCTCTAAAAGAAAATGGATGCCAAGAATACTGTTTTCAGCAAAATTAAGCTTCATAACTGAAGACATAATAAACCTTTCATGATAAACAAAAGTTAAAAGAATTCACAACTAGGAAGCCTGTCTACAATACATATTCAATAAAGTATTTCATGAAGAAGAAATGGAGAATAAGAATTAAAACCAGCATAAGGGAGAAACTACACTAGAAGAATAGTCAAGCAAAGGAAAATCAATTCAATGTAAAAACTAAAAATAAATCCAAATGACAGGAAATAAAAATCATCTCTTAATAATAACACTGAATGTTAATGAACTAAACTCATCAATCAAAAGACATAGGCTGCTGGGCACACTGGTGCAACACCTGTAATCCCAGCAGCTCAGAATGCTAAGCAAGAGGATTGCAAGTTCAAAGCCAGCCTTAGGAAAAGTTAAGCAACTCTGTGAGACCCTGTCTCTAAATAAAATACAAAATAGGGCTGGGGATGTGGCTCAGTGGTCGAGTGCCCCTGAGTTCAATCCCTGGTACGTGTACACACACACCCACACACACATACACAGACATAGACTGGCATACTGGATTAAAAAACAAGACCCAACAATATGCTGTCTTCAAGAGACTCACCTCATAAGAAAAGGCATCCACAGATTGAAGATAAAAGGATGGGGAAAAAAACATGTCTCTCACATGGATCTAGTAAATAAGCAAAGGTTTCTATCCTATCCTCATATCAGATAAAGTAGACTTCAAGACAAAATTAATCAGAAGAAACCAAGAAGATCATTTCATACTGCTTAAGGGAATAATACAACAATAGGAAATAGCAATCATAAATATTTATGCTCCAAACAATGGAGCACCTATATACATCAAACAAACCCTTCTCAAAATTCAGAATCAGACCTCAACACAATAATACTGGGTGACTTTAACATGCCTCTTTCATCACTAAATAGATCTTCTAAACAAAAACTGAATAAGGAAGCTACAGGACTTAAAAATACAATTAATAATTTAGACTTAATAGACTTACTTAGAGTATTTCATCCATCAATGAATGAAAACCCTTTCTTTTCAGCAACACATGGAATATTTTCTAAATTAGATCACATCACAGGCCACAAAGCAATTCTTAGCAGGACAATACCCTGCATTCTATCAGATCATAATGGAATGAAATTAAAAATCTACAATAAGGCAAAAAATAAAAACTACTCTAACACGTGGAGACCAAAAAATTCACCATTGAATAAAGACAGCAGAAGAAATCAGGAGTGAATAAAAAATAAAATAAAAATTTTTAAAAAATAAAATAAAAATATAATTTAAAAAATAAAATTAAAAAAATACTTAGAACAAAATTAGAATAGAGATATAACTTATCAAAATCTCTGGGATACTATGAATGTGGTTCTAAGAGGAAAGTTCATTATATTGAGCTCATTCATTAAAAAAACAGAAAAATACCTAATAAATAACCTAACATTACATCTCAAGATCCTATACAAAGAGGAATAAACCAATCCAAAATCAATAGAACACAGGAAATAATTAAAACCAGAGCCAAAATCAATGAAATCAAGATTTTAAAAAAATTTTTTTAAATCAATGATACAGCAGCTGGGGTTGTAGCTCAGTGGTAGGGCGCTTGCCTAGCTCGTGTGAGGCACTGAAATCAATCCTCAGCACTAAATAAAAATAAAAAAATAAAGGTTTGTATACATCTACAATTAAAAATATTTTAAAAATTAATGATACAAAAAGTTGGTTCTTTGAAAAAAATTAACAAAATTGATAAATTTACCATTAACCAAACTAACCAAAAGAAAAAGAGAAAAAGCTTAAATTGTTAAAATCTGAGATGAAAAAAGAAATATCACTACAGATACTACTGAAATACAGAGAATAATCAGAAATTATTTTGAAAATGTATACTCTAATAAAATAGAAAATCTTGAAGATATTAACAAATTCCTAGAGACATATGACCTACTCATGTCAAACCAAGAGGGTATAAAAAGTTAAACAAACCAATTTCAAGTAAGAAATTGAAGCAGCCATCAAAAGCCTACCAAAAAGAAAAGCCCCAGATTGTATGAACTCTCAGCAGAGTTCTACCAGACCTTTACAGAAGAATTAATACCAATTCTCTTCAAATTATTCCATGGAATAGAAAAGGAGGGAACTCTTCCAAACACATTCTACGAAGCTAATATCACTCTCATACCAAAACCAGACAAGGACATATCAAAGAAATAAAACTTCAGACCAATATAATTGATAAACATAGATGCAAAAATTCTTAATAAAAATATTGGCAAATCACATACAAAAACAAATTTAAAAGACAGTGCACCATGATCAAGTGGATTTCATTCCAGGAATACAAGGTTGGTTCAATATATGGAAATCAATAAATTAACTCATCACATAAATATTTTTAAAAACAAGAATCACATGATTATATCAATAGATGCAGAAAAAGCATTTGACAAATACAGCTTCCACTCATTTAAAACACTAGGAAAAATAGGGATAGAAGGAACATTCCTCATCACTGTAAAAGTTATTTATGACAAACCCAAGGCAAACATTATTCTAATGGAGAAAAATTAAAAGAATTCTCCATAAAAACAGAACAGTACAAAGATGCCCTGTTTCACCACTTCCATTTCACATAGTCCTTGAAACTCTAGCCAGAGCAATTTGGCAAAAGAAATAAATTAAAGGGATAAAAATAGGAAAAGAAGAGCTCAAAGTATCTCTGTTTGTTGACAACATAATCCTACAGTTAGAAGACCCAAAAAACTCCATTCAAACCTTCTAGAACTCATAAATTCAGCAATGTAACAGAACATAAAATTAACATCCAGAAATCGACTGTATTCCTATATTGCAATGATAATCAAGCTGAAAAAGAAACTAGGAAAACCATCCCATTCACAATAGCTTCCAAAAAGAAAAATAAAATACTTGTAAATCAATCTAATAAAAGAGGCGAGGGACCTCTACAATGAAAACTACAGAACACTGAAGAAAGAATTAGAGGAGGAACTTAGAAGATGGAAAGACCTCCCATGTTCTTGGATAGGCAGAATTAATATTATCAAAATGGCCATACTACCAAAAGCACTATACAGATTCAATGCAATTCCTATCAACATTCCAATAATGTTCTTCATAGAAATGGAAAAAGCAGTCATGAAATTCATCTGGAAAAATAAGAAACCCAGAATTGCCAAAGCAGCCCATAGTAAGAAAGGTGAAACAGGGTGAATCACAATCCCAGACCTTAAATTATACTACAGAGCTTTAGTAACAGAAAAAGCATGGTATTGGCACCAAAGCAGGCAAGAAGACCAATAGAACAAAATAGAAGAGAGACAAACCCACAAAGATACAGTTACCTCATACTTGATAAAGGGGCCAAAAACAGACATTGGAGAAAAAGCCTCTTCAACAAATGGTGCATGGAAAACTGGCAATCCGTATGTAGTGGAATGAAATTAATCCTTCTCAGCATGCACAAAACTCAATTCAAAGTGGATCAAAGACCTAGAAGTTATACCAGAAACCCCAAACATACTAGAAGAAAATGTAGAAACTGATATCCTTAACAAGATCAAGATCCTAAAGCACAAGAAGTAAAATCAATAATCAATAAATGAGATGGTATCAAATTTGAAAACTTCTTCAGAGCAAAGGAAACAATCAATCAAGAATGTTAAGAGAGAACCTACAGAATGGAAGCAAATCTTTGCCAACTGTACCACAGACAGAGAAATAATTTCTAGGTTATATAAAGAACTCAAAAAATTTAGCACCAAAAATACAAATAACTCAATCAATAAATGGGCAAAGGAACTGAACAGACACTTCACAAAAGAAGAAATATATGAAAATGTTCACCGTCTCTAGCAATTAGAGAAATGCAATAAAACTACACTGAGATTTCATCTCACTCTAGTCAGAATGGCAATTTTCAAGAATAAAGTAACAGTAAATGTTGACAAGGGTGAGGGGGGAAAGGTACACTCATACATTGCTGGTAGGACTGCAAATTGTTGTAACCACTATGGAAAGCAGAATAGAGATTTCTCAGAAAACTTTGACCATTTGACCCAGTTATCTCACTCCTCAGTAACAGCATACTATAGTGACACAGACACATCAATGTTTATAGCAGCACAATTCACAAAGATACAGTTACTTTATACAATGGAACCAACCTAGGTGTTCTTCAGCAGATGAATGGATAATATGGTATATATACAAAATGTACTATTACTCAGCCATAAAGAAGAATGAAATTATGTCATTTTCCACTAAATGGATGTTACTGGAAACTATCATGTGAGTGAAATAAGTCAATGCTACAAAACCAAAGGCCAAATGTTCTTTCTGTTATGCAGATGATAACACAATAGGGGAGGCAGTAGAGAATAGAAGTTCATTGAATTAGACAAAAGGCAATGAAGGGAAGGGATGGGGGGATGGGAATATGAAAGACAGTAGAATGAATTAGACATAACTTTCCTATGTTCATATATGATACATGACCAGTGAAACTACATTATATACAACCACAAGAATGAGATCCTAATTAGAATTAGTATGTATGTATAATATGTCAAAATACACTCTACTGCCATGTATATCTAAAAAAACAAAAAAAAATTTAAAAGACATTGAAAAATACAAAAATGTTCCCAGAATTGTAAGAGTATTTTATAGTTTGGAGAAATGAAACAATTGTTCTATTACTTGTTTTGCTAGTTTTTCCTACCTGTTTTTGATTCTTTACATCTGAAGTATTATTGACATCCTGGATATTTTCCCTGAGCTGGGAACTTTCCAACTTTTCTTGAAGAGATGAGTTATTCTTCTCAGCTGTCTCATCATCTTCATCGGTTTCTGGGTTATTTTTCCATTCTTTCATCATTTCTAATACATTGGTAGGCCTCATTGAAGAATGTGTATTTCCCTAATATAGACAATGAATTTTGGTGTTATAAATAGCTTAGATGATTGAAAAGATTCCTATGTCTTTTAGTATTATATACTCCCAAATAAATGATAGTCACATGGGAAAATTACAATGATGAATAAACACAAACCTTCCGATGTCCAAGGAATCACACTCCCAATCCTGCCATGGCTCACACCTTTTGAATAATATCAGTAATAATATGTCAAAGTTTAAAGTGGAAATATTGTCTTGAAAGAACAATGCAGTATGATTGTGCCAAGGACACTATATAGAGCAATTTCCTGAAAAGCTAAAGACCCCTTTTCTTTGAAACTGATAGGGGGTTGAAAAAAATGAACGAAGTTGCCCAAAGGTTAGTGGGTCCAGTGCTAATGATAAGTCTATAAAAATGCCTAGGTAAAAACAAAATCTAAATTCCACTGTGTAGTTAAGAAGTATGTCTAAGAATACAGATACTTGATTTGAAAGCTATTGTTTGGAATATTTACATATAATGTGATCATTTTGATTATAATTGTCTAATTGTATTTTTTTAATCACAGATATGACTATATCAGACCCAAACTGACCATTTTGTATTAACTAAACTTTACTGAACATAATATCCCATTTAATATGCCAAGAAATACATGAATACATGTTCAAATGGCTCCTGCTTAATTAGGCAAGTATTGTTTTTTATCCTAGTTCACACTGTTAAAACAAAATTTGAGTAAGAAGTTTGGATTGCTTTTTAACTAAAATGACAAGTTCAAGTGTATGCACAGCTATGGGGAAATTCTAAATTAATCTGATGTGTAGGTGGATTGTTAAGCATCTGAATACATTGTTGAGTACATCTGAATATATTGTTAAGGATTTAATGATATTAACTGTATTTATGGTTGAAGACAAACTTTAAGTATGGAATGATAATAATCAGTTGGACTTTCATAATTATTATAAAGTAAGATTTCTCAATGATGATTTGTCAAATGTACTTAATATTAATTCAGCTATATTCAGCTACATTCTGTCTTTCAACATTTCATGCCTTTATGTTTCAAACATGTTTCTTGTAAATAGCCAGATTTTTAAATATTCAATTTGACAATATATCTTTAAACAGATATTTTTGTCCATTTACTTGTAATCATTTCTATATTTGGACTTGTTTCAACCATGTAAATTTATTATTTCAATTCATTCCTCCCATTATATGTTTTTTAAATTCTTTCCTACTTTAAAAATCTGATATCTATATATTCTCTTTACATGAAAGTGTGCTAAAAGAGAATATGGTTATTTTTTTAGCATTTCATATTCTTGTTTCATATTAGTAATACTTTATTTTCTCTTTCAGTATGTTCATTTTGTTGATTTTTAAATTTGGGGGTTGCCTATTCTAAAGTCTATTAAAAATTTTAAGGTATAAACTAAAAATATCTAGGGAGACTCCCCATTTTTCAAAATTATTTTCAGAAAAACTAAAGCATAAAATTTTGAATAGACTATTCCAAAAAACACATCATTTTTCCCCCAATCTACAAAACCAACAATTCTAAACTTTATTTTACCTTATAGCATTTTCCCAGTCACCTTTTTCTCTCTCACCTAACACTTGTACTTAGTTTCAATTTGTGTTGATTTTCTTTTAATGTCTTATTTCTCTCCTCTTTTCTGTTCCTACTCATCACCCTAGTTCAATCTTCTTTGTCTTAGCCAGTCCTACTTCAGTTCTCCCAGTCCTACTTCAATTCTCCAAATTCTGCTTGCCATCATGAAGATTATATGATACACTGTTGCTAGAAAACTGTTCTTGAAGTTCTGTCTGTTCTGGCCCACAATCCACACACCAACCCACAAATTGAAGGTGTTGACCTATAAAAGTCTCAGGCACGTGCTACTTGTTCCCAAGTTGCTGTTCCAAGTCCCTTATATGGCTCTTAGTTCATCTCCTTACTAAGGACCCTGTTTTCTACTCCTTAACTGTGTGTACATGTTTTTGGCTCCCTGGAGATTTTTCAACTCAAATTTATTCCCAGGGCCCTTCCAGCTTTAAGCTATTTCAGGCAGGAGTTCTTCTCTCATCCTGGAGCCACAGGTATAGCCCACAAGCACCATCCAGGTCCATGCACACTACCCTACAAGGTCTGAAGGACAAAAGAGGAATTCACACAAGCCCAGCTGTGATCATGGTACTTCAGTGACTTGCAGTAGTAAACCATTGCCATATGAGCCAAGTGTAAAATAAAGTCTTAGTCAATGTCCAAGAGCAAAATAGCTCTTTCCTGCTTTTCCAGCTTAACTACTACTCCCCTACATGGTTTCTATAGGTCTAGAAAGAGAAAAGTACTAACTAGTCTCTGAATATACTTCATGTTTTTTTTGTCTTTACATAGCTTTTATGAAGTTATTTCCATCTAGAATTCCCCTTCTTCTTATCCTAACTCCAAAACTAATTTCTATGCTTACCTATTTTTTATAGTCAGATCACATATCACCTTCACTTTCAAGCACTTTTTTATAACTCCCTAAAAAGAATAATAGCTCTCTTATTGTAAATTTAGTAGTAGTAGTGCTACATATATATTTGTGTAGATTTATCATCCTCTTCCTGTGGTTTTGTTTTAAACCTTTTACTAAAACTGTGGGCAACCTGACCACAGGGACTGTCCAAACTGATCCTGTGTCCCCCACAGTAAGAAGAAATAATTCAATAAATATCTGTTGTATTTTTAGTATATATCAGTAATTAAGTATCAAATAAATCTCCAGGTGTCTTGGCTCATGAACTTCTTCCTAACATAATTTTTATAAAAAGCTTCACTGAATATCTACTCAACAGCATATTCATATATATATTATATATATATAATTAAGAATATAATAATAATAATAAGAGTCTGAACACACTTTATAAATCAATGAGCAAGGGCCCTGTTCACACATCAGGAAAGACTATTGTGAAATTCAGCCTGACACCCAATTACAAGTGTCTTTGCAAAATATGACTATAAAGTGCAGAATGGAACTTAATTATTCAAGGAGAGGGACTATTAATCTTTGTACTCTGATAATGTCTGATGGATTAAAATTAAAAGATACTTATTAAAATCAGTATAGACATTTAAATGACTATTGTCCTATTTCAAATAAGTCACCTGTGAGACTGATGCATTATAAAAATAATTTCTTTCATTTCAAAGAGCATACAATTGTTCTTAATTCTAGGAAGAAGCTAAAACTCTTTAACCTGAGATTTAAGCCCCCTCACAATTTTATTTCCTTTTGTAGACTCATTTCCCACTCCTTTCCTTCAAGCATGTTTTCTGTCAATCATACTGAACTTCCTGATTTCACACTTGCTTGCCTCTGTACCTCCAGCCATTTAGCAATTTCTTATGTCATTTATCATTTTCTTCCTTGCATTTTATCTTATGCATAGCTTGTTTTCCTTACAATATTGTAAATTCTTTATGTCTTATATATCTTTAACTATATTTTACTACAAAGCACAGGACCTAACATATGGTAGGCATAAAAAAAGTGTTGAAAGATTTACTTAATCTGTGAATAATAATAAAGCTCAAAACTAGGGACTATCTTATGATAAGGCATAGATTAAAAATAATTTTCTTAACTTATACCAATGGTTTGTAAAATGTAAGCGGGCATAAGAAATTCTTGAGAAACTAGTTTTAAAATATAAATTTTTGGTGTTACCTGTCACCAGAGGATCTGAAGAAATACCAAGATGTCATTGCAACTGTCTAATAAGAAACAATTATCTCCTAAATCACTATTGATGGTAAAGAGGAAAAAAGGAAGAAACAGATACAAGAGACACATAGGACAATAGACACAATCCTGGCAACAGTAGTCATTATCACACTCTTCCTTTGCAGGAGAGGCACTTTTTTTTTTTTTTTTTTACTGTTTTTCCTTACATCTAACATTTAATTTTTGAAATCAGAATGAAAACATATGTTTACTTTAAAGTCCATTCACTTAAATGTAGATAGAGAAATAATTATTTTTCTCATAATACTTTTCAGATATATAACGTTTCAAAATACACAATATACACAAGTTAAGCCATAGATAATTTTTTGCCTACTACGGTCTTTGAAAAACATGTTGTTAGGTGGTAGGTAGTGCAAAAGACAGTGTAAATAGATTGATTCTAAAGCAGTAAAGCACTGAGAAAATGATCATGTTTTCTTTTGATTATTTCAAACAGAGGATATGAATTATAGGAAGTAAGACTTCAAGTGGTTAAGAAGAATAGTTTTGTCTTTTAGAAGTTTGTAAAATGCCAGTATTCTAAATTTCATACACTGAACTCCTCACTATAGTCCAATATAGTACACAATATCTGTCACTTCTCTATCCATTTGGCAAAGACTTCATAGAGACAAATGTTACGGAGGATCAAAAATGGAGACTTCTGGAAAAATGACCAAAGCCAGAAATAAAGTTATACTAATTAGAAAACAAATAATTAAATGGCCAAACCCGAATGTTGTGCAGTGCAGAGAAGAGATAAATTTTTAAGACACGCCATCTGTTTTACAACTTTATTTTCCTTTACTACTAAATCTACTCAGCACATTTTTGCAATGATCTATCTAGTTGCAAACTCATTTGCACAATTACTGTAGGCCAAAAATAATTACTGTACAGAATCCTATGAGATATCAGCATATTCACAAAAAAGGGCAGATATAATTCATTTTTGAGTGAAGACTATTTTTTTTAGCCTTTAAAGAAAAATATGATATTCAAAGAAATGATCAAAAATTGTCAAAGGAAAATTAGATAATTTAAAACAGTAATACACTGTATGTTTACAGAATCTAAACTTATCTGGATCTTTTCTAAATGTTGTAGTGTTTAAAAGCATGTTGCTAGGGCCTCTTCTCTCTATCTGTATTTTATCTCTTCAGACCAATGGCTTAACATGGCATCTACATACTCATGATTCTCAAATTTACATCTTTGGTTCAGAATTCTCCAGTTCCAGACTCACATATTCAATTAACTATTTGATATATCTACTTGAATGCCATGTAGGTATTTTAAACTTACAATTTCTAATGTAGAACTCTTGATTTACCACACTTGTTCCCCATCAAGCAGTCTTCCACACCTCAGTAAATGGCCCCACTGTGCAACAGTTGTTAGAGCAAACTCTGGATGTAATTCTTGACATTGATGAATGAATATTATCCTCATTGCTCATCTAATCAATCACCAAATTCTGTCATTTTTACTTCTAAAAAATATATTTCATATGTATTTCTTTTCATCTATTGCTATGTTGATATTTCCTATGTTCATATATGAATACACAACCAGTGTAACTCCACAGCATATACAACTACAAAAATGGGAAGTTACACTCCATGTATGTTTGATATGTCAAAATATCAAACATACACTCTATGTATATTTGATATGTCAAAATATATTCTACTGTCAGGTAAAAAAATAAAAATTACTAGTGGCTCGGGAGACCAAGACAGGAGGCACAAGTTCATAGCAAGCCTCAGCAACTTAGCAAGGCCCTGAGCAACTTAGTGAGATCCTGTCTCAAAAAAATAAATAAATAAATAAAATGAGTTGGCTCAGTGTTTAAGTGGCTCTGGGTTCAATCTCTGGTACCAGAAAAAAAAAAGTTCTGGTAGTACTTCAAGCTGAGAATCCATCTAGTCCTAGGCATTTTTTTTTTTTTTTGGGGGGGGAAGGCTTCAAATTTATTACTTGATATTGATCTGTTTGAGTTTTCTGTATCCTCCTGGTTCAATTTGGGTAGGTCATATGTCTCTAGGAATTTGTCAATATTCTCAAGCTTTTCTAGCTTATTGGGGTATAAATTTCAAAATAGTTTCTGATGATCCTCTGAATTTCAGTAGTATCTACAGTGATACTTCCTTTTTCATCTTGAATTTGGTTAATTTTAGTTTTTTCCCTCTTTCTTTTGGTTAGTTTGGTTAAAGTTTTATCCACCTTATTTATCCTTTCACAAAAACCAACTTTTTGTTTTGTTGATCTTTTGTATTGTTTTTTATTACTCTCAATTTCATTGATTTAGGCTCTGATTTTAATAATTTCCTATCATCTACTGATTTTTAAAAATATTTATTTTTTAGAAGTAGTTGAACACAATACCTTTATTTTATTTACTTTTATGTGGTGCTGAGGATTGAACCCAGGGCCTTGCACATGCTAGATGAGTGCTCTACCATTGAGCCACAACCCCAGCTCCTCTTCTACTGATTTTGATGTTGGTTTATTCTTCTTTTTATAGGGTATTGAGATGTAATGTTAGATTATTTATTTGTTATCTTTCTATTATTTCTCTTTCCTTTTCTTTTAACATATCAGCTCAATGCTATGAACTTTCCTCTTAGATCTGCCTTTATATTGTCCCAAAGATTTTGATATGTTGTATTACTATTCTTATTTACCTCTAAGTAGTTTTTAATTTCTCCCCTGATTTCTTTGCTATCCACTCATCATTCAAAAGTGTATTATTTAATCCCCAGGTATTAGACAGGGTTTTTATCTTATCATTGATTTCTAATTTCATCCCATTATGATCTGATAGAATGCAAGGCATTATATGTAGTTTTTTCTATTTGCAAAGATTTGACTTGTGACCTAAAATATGATCTGTAATAGAAAATATTCCATGTGCTGGTCAGAATAAAGTGAATTCAGTCATTGATGAATGAAATAGTCTATAGATGTCTATTAAGTTCATATTATTAATTGTATCCTTTAGTTCTGTAGAAACTTATTTTATATTTGGATGATTTATCCAGTGGTAAGAGAGGCATGTTAAAGTCACCCAGTATTATTGTATTGTGGTCAATTTGATTCTTAATATTTAGAAGGATTTGTTTCATGTATGGGGCATAATTATGTATGTTTCATTATTTGGGGCATAAATATTTATAATCATTATATCTTCTTGTTATATGATTCCCTGAAGCATTATGAAGTGACATTTTTTGTTTCTTCTGATTAATTTTGGCTTGAAGTTCACTCTTTATCTAATATAAGAATAGCTATTGCTGCTGGGTTTTGAGTCCCATGTGAATGTTATGTCTTTTCCCATCCTTTCACCTTCAGTCTATGGATGTTTTGCCTATGAGTTGAGTTTCTTATAGATAGCATATTGTTGGGTCTTGTTTTTTAATCCAATCTACCAATCTATGTTTTTCAATTAAAAAGTTTAGAACAAAAAGAAAAAGTTATTATTGTGAGATGATTTTTAGTTTCTGCCATTTTGATTTATTTCTAATGTTTAAATCAGACTTGATTCTCCTTTAATTGACTATTCTAGTGTAGTTCCTCCCTGTGCTGGTTTTCATTTTTATTTTTCATTTCTTCTTTGTGAAATATTTCAAATATGTTTTGTAGTACAAGCTTTCTAGTTACGAATTCTGTTAGCTTCTGTTTATATTGGAATGTTTTTATTTCATCTTCAATTCTGAAGCTTAATTTTTCTGGATATAGTCTTCTTGGTTGGCATCCATTTTCTTTCAGAGCTTCATCTATATTATTCCAAGCCCTCCTGTCTTTTAGGGTCTGGGTTGAGAAATCAGTTGAAATTTGTACTAGTGGGCTGGTGATGTGGCTCAAGCGGTAGCACGCTCGCCTGGCATGCGTGTGGCCCCGGGTTCGATCCTCAGCACCACATACAAACAAAGATGTTGTGTCCAATGAAAACTAAAGAATAAATATTAAAAAATTCTCTCTCTCTCTTAAAAAAAAAAAAGAAATTTGTACTAGTTTACCTCTAAATGTGACCAGCCATCTTTCTCTTGTACATTTTATTTTATTTTATTTTATTTCTTACATATATGACAATAGTTGAATGCATTGCATTCATAATTATCCATTCACAGCACAATTTTTGTAACTCTGTATATAAAGTATGCTCATGCCAAATTACGCCATTAAATATGAGCTCTTATTTTTTTGCATTACAATTCTTAATACACCTTTATACCACAATTTATCATATCTCTGTTTGTATATAAGGTATGTTGACACCAAATTCACATTTTCATACATGTATTTTGTATAATGATGACCGTCTCCTTCCACTATCCTTGCAAATATCCCCTTCTCCCTCCCTTTCCCTCCCACCCCTATTCCCTATGAGGTAATTTTCCTCCCATGCTCTCCCTCCCTACAAATCCTATCCTTACTCTGTATGTTAGGCATTTTCATTATAATGTGTCTTGGTATTGGCATATTGTGATTTTGTATATTTGGGGTCCTATATGCCTCTTGTATTTGAATTTCCATTTCATTCTTAGATTTGGAAGTTTTCCTGATATTATTTCATTAAAAAGATTTTGCACGGGCTGGGGTTGTGGCCCAGAGGTAGAGTGCTTGCCTACCATTCACAAGGCACTGAGGGTTTGATCCTCAGCACCACATAAAAGTAAAATAAAGATATTGTCTACCTGTAAGTAAAAAACATTAAAAAAAAGATTTGCATTCCTTTAGCTTGTATTTCAGAGCCTTAATCTCCCCCTGATAATTCTTAAATTTGGGCTTTTAATATTATCCCAGATTTCTTGAATATTCTGTTCATGGTCTCTTAATATCTTTTCTTTATGGTCAACTTCATTTTCAAGATTATACACTTTAGGGCCGGAATTGTAGCACAGTAGTACAGCACTTGCCTTGCATGTGTGAGGCACTCAGTTCAATTCTCAGTCACATATAAATAAATAAAAATAAAGGTCCATTGACAATTAAAAAGATTATACACTTTGTCTTTGAGTCTGAAAAATCTATCTTTAAAATGATCTGGTGATGCTTTGCATTGCATTTTTATTTGGCTTATTTTTTAAAATATTTTTTTAGTTGTAGATGGACACAATACCTTTATTTTTATTTTTTATGTGGTGCTAAGGATAGAACCCAGTGCCTCACACACGTTAGGCAAGTATTCCACCACTGAGCCACAACCCCAGCCTTTATTTGGTTTATTGAGTCTTTCATATCCAGGATTTCCATTTAGTTCTTTTTCAGAATCTTTATCTCTTTATTGAAATGATCTTTTACTTCATGTATTTTTGTCTCCGATTTCACTCTTTACATCATCATTTAACTCATAGAACATTTTAACTATGAACTTTCTAAATTCCTCCACTATGGTGTTGATGGAGTCAAGTTGTTCAAGCATTAAGAGCTGTTTGGTATGACATATTCCCTTGCTTTTCCATACTGTTTGTATGTCTATCCATCTGTTGGTATAGTTCTCACTTTTTTTAAGGAAGGGAATATTTTGTGAGTTTCTTTCTCTTAAGAGCCCTAGGCAAATATCCAGGTAGTGATATCTTTAATCAATGTGTTTCCTCTGCTGATCCCAATATCAGCCCATTTTAAGAGATGCCACTGAACCTTATTTACTATAATCACTTCAGAGCCAACCTGATTAGAAAAGCAAAAAAAAAAAAAAATTGTTGCTATTATTCTACATGGTTCCTCAAATCTAGAGATAAGCTTGTAATAAAGTTTTCTCAATTCTGCTTTTCCTTTCTGTGTTGTGAGGAGATCAGAACTTACTGCCTTGCTCCCTTCCATCATCTGTTTCCACTGCCAAAACCATGGATTTTAAGTATGTGCAAATATGCCATAACGGAAACTACCATTCTGTATAACTGAGTTGCACCAATTAAAATAAATTTTTAAAATGAAATGACTACTCAAACTCCAGCCACCACATCATTATTCCAGTAACTAGGAAACAGGAAGGGCATAAACAATGCTATCCTCTTGCCATATAAAGTGAAAATATACCCGTTTCCTTTCACATCTTACTGACCATCATGATGATTAGCAAAGAAGACTGGGGTATAAAGTCTTAACTAGATAGCAAAAGTTTCCAGCTAACCATCAGGATTCTTATTATAAGAGAAGAGAGAGAAAAGAAAAAGAAAAACTGAGAGGTAAGAAGCAGCTTCTTCCAAAATTCCTGCTATGGCCAGGTTGATATTCTGGGAGCAAGGATACAGAGGAAAGGTACTGGGTCTATGCTCAAGGTATTTAATCTAATGGTGGAAAACAATATGTAAATAAACAATTACTTAAGATTCAAAACTAGATAACATCCACTGTTTGGAGACTTTCACTTTTCTGAATCTCCGAAGATTCCTTATATCCAAGAGTTAAAAGAGAGGTGCATGGTTCCACTGCTTTATATCACTGAACTACAGAGACTGCTTCAATATTCCACAGCTTCAATAATGAACATTTCTCAACCCTGTTCTACTGGACATGATATCTTCAAGACAAATAACAGAGCAAAGTTCATTTAAGCACCTATAAATATATATGAACAACTATGGTAACAGTTTTAACAATTTGAAAATGCTCAATTCAGAAGTGTGTCAAGATTTAATAATTGGGGACTGAACCCTAGGGCACTTTGTAAGACTGGAAAAACGCCGCACCACACAACACAGATTACCAAAGAGGTTTCCACTTTATTACAAAAGGCTGTGTGTTTATATAGGTCTAAGGAGAGGTCGCAGGGCTGAGGTAGATAACAGGTCGCCCGTTTATTGGCAAGCTCTTCCATATGTCAGTTCCGGAGCCCAAGAAGTTAATTCTAATTGGGGCTAAGGCTTCCCACCAGCAGGATTTGAACATTGGTGCCGGTGGGAACGTTTCGTGCCAGTGAAAGAAAAAAAGAGGAGAAAGAGGGTCGTTAGGCACCATGTTGGGGTTTTTCTCTGGGGTGCTGCTGCCGTTATATGTTTATCCAACACACTTAACTAACCACAGAGCCACATCCCAAGCCCTTTTTAAAAAAATATTCATTTTTTTAGTTGTAGTTGGACACAATACCTTTATTTTACTTATTTATTTTTATGTGATGCTGAGAATCGAACCCAGGGTCTCAACAAGTGTGAGCACTCTACTGCTGAGCACCAACCCCAGACCTCAAGCCCTTTTTTGTATTTTATTTGCCTTTTTTTGTATTTTATTTTGAGACAGGATCTTACTGAGTTACTTAGGGCCTCACTAAGTTGCTTAGGCTGGCTTTGAACTTGATATCCTCCCACCTCAGCCTCCCAAGACCCTGGGATTATAATAGTGTGCCACCACTTCTGGTAAGACTCAACCTTTTTTAACTTGAGTATATGCAAAACTACAAAGCCAAATGAAAAGATGTGAACAAGGGCACCATGTCAGAAATAGAAAAAAAGTATTATTACAACTTACTGTTAACCACTGGTTATCTAGTAGTTCCTTAGCGGTAATTCTGTGAGCTGGATCTACTTTCAGAAGTTGTTTCAAAACACTTTTGGCTGCAAATAAGGGAAAAGTCCTGAAAAATTTTATTTCTCTTAACTACAATTAATGTCATATATTTTCTAATTTATTTAGGATTAGGTCTGTATAATATAAGAGAAAGATTCCAAGTATTATCAGTAAAAATACCTAATACATTTTTAAAAAGCCTAAAGTGAAGTTTTATTGCATAAACTACCTCATTTAATGGTCTATAGTAAAAATCAGCTAGAGATCAGCAAATTTTCTCTTCAATTTTTACTATGTATTTTCTGGCTTGGGGAAGTTTTGATTATGAATAATCATAGTGAAGATATCACTATTTCTATAAGTAACTAGCATTTATTTCCAAAGTAAATGTTATGACTAAATAGAGATGTAAAGCAGTTTTACGACTGGCCCACTTTCTTATAATAATTATATTTGCGTTAGTAAATAACAGCAAGTCTATACTTACCACAATCACTGACGGAATTCCAGATTGGATTTTCAAAATGTAGTTCTCCCTTTTTTATTAACTCAAAAAGGGTTTCTTCTGAGTTTGCCAAGAAGGGTGCTTCTCCACATAACCTAAACAAAGGCAATTATTTTGTTTAAATATTTAAAATGTAATCAAAATAAAGCCATTGCAAATTAAGTTTCTGCAGGTCTTTGAAATAGTGGTTTTTTATGTTTACAGAAATGAAGAAGAGATCTCTCCAGGTGTAAGAATGATCTGGCAGAGGAAGTATACATATATACACTGAAACCTTCAGATTTGCAAATGATCTAAAGCTCTTCCAGGTGAGGAAACATAAGCTTAAATGGGGTTCAAATACAGGAAGTGTATGAGTCTAATTACAGCGTAACAGGAGCAGCTAATAGGGGAGATACAGTTTGATGTGAGCAAGGGTAAGGCAATGGCTTAAGATACATAATGGAAACTGAACTTATGAAAATATACAATGAGTTGTTAGAATCTAATGAGAGTTTAGAGAGTAGAATGACTATATAAGAGTTTTATTCATGGTGAAATACTACACAAACAAAAATAAATAAATAAATAAATAAAGACAATGCTGATAATTTCTATAGGCTCTGAGACAAAGCCAAAAAAGCCATTAAAATGGCCACAACTCATTAATCATTGTGTACGAAATGAAGGCTTGGATGAGGAAAATCAAATGATGATTTGACCCTTGTTCTGAAAGAGTGAAAGCTGAGTATACACAACAACCAACATCAGTAAAACCACAGAAGTATATTATAAAGTAAACCTGGGCCTGTTTATATATTCTATACTTCAGTAATTATAGTTACATTTTTTACTGATTTTCTTTAGTGATGTTTTCCAAGTTCTCCAAAAATCTAACTCATGAACATTTCTGAATAAGTCAAATTTGATAAATGTTTTTCATGATGATTACTTTCCCAGGAACTAAAGTTACTTTCATCCTACTGGTTTATCAAACTAGGCTGGACGATTAGAGCTCTTCATTTACCAGAAGTATCTTGTTAAGAGGTCAGTATTTATCAAATTGCTATGGAACCTTCATTTTAATACTTAAAATTTATACAGAACTTTCTGACCTGCCTCTCACTCATCTTATTCGCCTTGCTATTTTTGGTTTACAAACATGATTTTAAAAGTCATAAAAATAAAGGGCAGAAAAATGGCCTTATGGACGATTACTATGTATTATAACAAGTACAGGCCAGCAAAAGCCCAGCTCATTGAGTCTGTTATCAACCAGTGATATGCGAATCCCCCAATTCCTTAGCTGCTCTGATGAGCATGCAACTATAGCTTAAGGGCTACATTTTTAAAAGTCCACTTTTTTCAGTCCTTTGCAAGTTTATTTACGTAAAATGTATCTAATGGTTGGTCAATCAGCAGCATATGAAATTTTATGATGGCAATTTTCTTGCACATTCAGAAAAGGGAATCCAAGACATGGAAAAAAATGCCTCTTTAAGTCCTCCTATCCTTTTCTTTTGTATCCATAGGAATCAAAACAGCAGATGATAGTAACCACAGAAAGTATTTATTTTTGTTAATTGCACCTTGTGAAAGAATATTATCATTGTCCAATTAAGTAGAAATGAATCCAAGGTAACTAACTGATAAACAAGAAAATAACCCCCCTGGAGAAGGTAATGTGTTTGTGTTCCTGGTGAAGGAATTATCTATAACACGACTGGGATCAGACAGATTAATGAATATGCACTGATTAGCTAAGGAAGAATACCTTAAAAAATAGAAGAAGCCATTATGAAGTTATGCAGCTACACTCTGGAGCAAAACAATTAAAATGATATCTTTAAGAAAGAGAAAGATTTTAAAGATATGTAATATACTCACTTGCCTTAACATCAAATTCAAACTAAGAAGAAAACACTGAAAATGTAGCTCAGTGGTAGAGCACTTGCCTAGTACATGAGGGGCCCTGGACTCAATCCCCAGTACAGCAAAAATAAATAAACAAAAATTTTAAAAGGCAGCAGCAAGCAAACACCATATGAATTGTAGAATAATTGATTATACATATTATATTTGACTTGCTTAGAATGTCTTATGAGTATAAAAGCTTAATTTAAAAGAGTTATATTTTAGTTAAAGACTGGGGCTCAAAATTTTTGCACTATGATTCTAGTCAGCACAAAACAATGGTCAAAAATTTTGCAAATACATTTATACTTTTTGCTGTATATGCAATGATGTGTGTTGACCAAACTGAGTTACAGCTACAATAACATCATCCAATTTCTACTGCCTGTGTATTCCATTTCACAGAGCTGTGAAAATGTAACTACTGTGATGTCAATATTTAGAAACCATCTGGAAGAGGTAGTAAGTAGTGAAATCTTCAATATGACCATAAAACTAATGTTGCATCAACATAAAACATTCATACTCACCAAGAGGCAGAACAATGGTCACTAACTTTTCAGAACACCTCTTAGTCAATTCACTTAATTCAATTTAGCAAACATATTGAGCACATGAACACGTGCCTGTTATTGTATTAGATATCAGGTATACAAAGATGAATAACATAAAATCTCTGTTCTTCATGAAATTTAGAGCAAGAAAAACAGGTATACAATCTATATAATTATAGTTTCAAAATACATTATGTTCACACATCAAAGTAAACAATTATCATATTTACACAAGTACAAAACAGATGACTTGAATGTTTGAACTGGGCCCACTCAGGAGAGAGGTTTGTAGAAAAGAATACATGTATGCATGGGTGCACACATGCACACACATCCAAAGGCAAGCAGCGCAGGGTGTGTTTGAGTAATCTAGAGTGGCCACAAAATAGGGTAGGTACATAGGAACATACACCTAGGCCAAAATAGGAAAGGCATGCTGGAGACAGGTCATGAAAGATTTGCTAAGCTATGCCATGCCAGTTTGCTCTGATACTTTTCTATAGCAAGGAGTAATTATCAGAGGTTTTTAAATCAAGAAATAGTATGATCAAATTTATATTTAGAAAGACAACCTTAAGGGCTGGAGTTGTGGCTCAGTGGTAGAGTGATCGCCTAGCCTGCATGAGGCACTGGGTTCAATCCTCAGCACCACATAAAATATAAAATAAAGATATTGTGTCCACCTAAAACTTAAAAGTAAATATTAAAAAAGAGAGAAAGAAAGACAACCTTAATAGCAGCAAGATTAACTGTGGAGGGTGACCAGAGCAGGAAGAACAGACAGAAAGACAAGACACTGTAATGTTATAGAAAAGGGATTATAAAGAGAAATGATAAAGGTGAAGAGAAATCAAATAGTTAAGGATACTTCAAAGGAAAAAAAATCACAAGACTTTGGGTTTGACTGAATCTAGAGTGAGGAAGAAGAATCACTGTAGTCTCCAGTAACATTAAAAGAACTAGGAAATGCAGAGCACTCCCTAGACCCTGAATAAATTTCTACCTAGTTAGTGCCACTCCCCACATATGTCCTGCCAACATGGGTAGCTCTACGGCCAAGCTGCAGTACCTTCCTATACCTGATGGACTAAGATTATGAAAAAATACAAAGAAGTTCTTGATTTGTAAAAAGGGATCAGGAAAGTGTTTAGGACAGTTTTTCACTTTGCTCAGATTATATAGTGTATTGTTGCAATTATAGATCAATGAAAAGCAAAGCTGAATGTTATAAATTTATAATATTAAAAAATACCTAAGGGATGAACCTGATAACTAATAAGAGAACTTTTTAGAATGACTCTCCATTTGGTTTTTAAATCACTTTTTAAAAAATATATCGCTCAGTTCTAATTTAAAATCATTGTCATTCTACCATCAGAGTCTATCCATTTATTTTACCCTGTACAATAAGCAGGCTACTTACAAATAATACATTATGACACCTATGCCCCAAATGTCACACTGCTGGCTATAGTCGTGGGCATTGATAACTTCAGGTGCTGCCAAACAAGCAGAAATAAAATAGTATTAATAATACAATAAATGACTTTTAAATGCTTAATACAAAGCATGAAAAAATGTGCTGATGTGTTGTAATTAATTCCCCCACTGGGGGAAAAAAAAAAAACAACAGCAGATGTTAAATGAATAATGTACAGGCCTTAACAATTGATGTCACTGTATTCTCATGCTTATCATTTAGCTTCTAATGGAATGATGGAACTGTATAACCAAATGTACTACTCTTTATTCCTGGGAAAATGTTAGGAAATGATTTTGCAAGATTGTGTAGTTACAGTAAAAAACAACAAGATCTCATCCCTTTCCCCCAAATAGAATTGAAAACATGCCTTAAATAGAAGTAATTTAAGCAAGTCCAATGTGTAGAAATCTGAATTCACAGAAAACTAAGAGAAATGGTTATAAATAACTTTAGTGAAAGAATAACAATAATAACATCACAGTACTCCTATGACAGAATATAAATTATTTCCCACATTTTATAAGTGAGAAAACCAAAACAAAGAGAGAAAGCTCCTACAAGACTGGATCAAAAAGCTAGTTAGAGGTTTTGTGAAACTTCAAAAAAACCAGTCAGTCAATCACAGGATATTCAGGTATTCATGACTCCCCAATTCTGTGATCCTTGCTTTACAAAGATGTTCAAAAAACAACTGATTCCTTAAAACAACTTTCTCAAAATAACATCATTCTTTCCATTTTAAGGGAGTACATTTTTAAAAAAACTGGATTTTATTTTTGCAATAACTGGCTTTTTAAAAGGTGCATATGATATTGCAGAAATATGTTAATTTCACTTCTATAGCAATAGATCAGATATCTTTAATGAAAAAAACAGTTCTAAAAATTATATCTATCTATCTATTATCTATCTATCTATCTTAACAGAACTTTGAAATTTACAAAGCATTTTTGCATAAAAATTTTTAATAAACTGTGTTAAGAATCCTGTGAGATGGGTATGTAGGCATTTGACTCCTTTTAATCAATAAAAAAATAAGGTTGGGGCTGGGATTTTGGCTCAGTGGTAGAGCGCTCGCCTAGCACGGGCAGGACCCAGGTTTGATCCTCAGCACCACATAAAAATAAAGGCATTGTGTTGTGTCCATCAACACCTAAAAAGTAAATATAAAAAAAATATTTAAAGAAAATAAGGTTGAAGTATATTAAGCAACTTCTCTAAAGTCACACAGCTACAGAGCACATCCCACAGAAAAGGCATGTAAACAACTTTTTAGAAAACAGTTTGAATCTCCCACACTTACACACTGAAACACACACACACACACACACACACACACCTTTATAATAACTACTGAAAGCAAACAGAATTTCCTTTCTACTTTTTTACTCTGCCTTTTACTTTAAAGGAATGAAAAAGCAACACAAGTCGAAAGAGAAGAATGAGAAAAGGCTATACTATAGATAATTAATAAACTTACTAATTTTCCTTCAAATGATTAAAAATTTAGTAATAATTTCCTTTAAGCAACTACTGTACTTGTATTCTTTAATATTACTTAAAATCTTTAAATATTGCATCATTATAGTGCAAGTTGTTCTATGATCGTGTCTATCACAAGGGTAAATCCTGTGACTGGAGACAATGAAGGCTCACCATATTGATGCATCATACAGCAGGGGCTAGGAATTCCTAGGCTTCACTTTTTCAGAATGTTCTTAATTATCAGGGGCATTTCTACTTACACTGTCATCCCAGCCCTCAGGGAGGCAGAAGCCAGAGTAACTGTGCCAAGGAGCCATTTAGAAAGTCAGCAAAGCTCCACAAACCATCTGTCTTCTCTCTAGTTCTCTCACTTGTTATAGTGTAGACAACTAATAAGCAGGCATAAAACTCAGGGTGCTTAGATATATTTTCCCCATGTAACTACAGACCAGCTGTCTTTTGCCAACGGGAAGATATGAACAGAATCTAAAGTAGCCTTTTCCAAAATAAGATAAAACAATTTAAAAACTTTAGTATCAAGCAGGCAAAAAAGCAATAAAAATGAATACTGATATAACAACATGCAAAAAAATCTCAAAATCATATGGAACCAAAGAAGATAGGCACAAAAGAATATATACTATATAATTAAATTTACATAAAATGTCTAGTCAAGCAAAACTGATTGTGGTGATAGAAATCATCAGTGGTTTCTGGGACCTAGATAGGAGGTTGACTGAAATGGACACAGAGGAACTTTATAGGATGATAGACATGTTCTAAATCTTCATTGAGGTGGTGATTACATGAGTATATGAAGTTTTTAAAACTCATTCAACTTTACATTTAAAATGTGTGTATTTTACTGTATATAAATTTTATTTCTATAAAGTGAATTTTTAAAAAAAATCTACTATAACTACAAAAAGAACTAGTTAAAGCCCTATCTTGGTGGGTGATTTTAATAACTTTCAGAGATCAAGGGAAATTGAAAATCTTCAAGATACAATCATAAAGATACAATAAGAAAACTAGACAGATGATCCAAAAGGTCATGAAAATAAACTCACATTTACATGAACATTAAACACATCCCAGTCACCTGGAAAATTCTAAACACACCTCTAAATAATTGTTGGCTTAAAGAAGACTAAATCTAAAATTATAGTGTAGTAAGAGATGAATCACAATTAGAACACTGTATGCCAAAAGAGAAGAAAAATTCATAGCTTTACATGTACTTATTAGAAAACAAGAAGACTGATAATAAACAAGTATTCAACTGAGGATTTCCATTTTTTAGGATTTTAGGATTTCAATTTTTTCACATCCTTGCTAACTCCACCCCCCACCCCCGAGTACTGGGGATGGAGCACAGGGCCTCATGCATGCTACATTCCTAGACTTTAAATTTTTTTTTATTTTGAAACAGGGTCTCACTGAGGTTGTTGAGGCTGGCCTTGAACTTCTTATCTTCCTGCTTTAGCCTTCAGAGAAGCTGGGATTAAAGGCATGTGCAGACCAAAAGAAAAAGAGAATGAACTCAGAAAGATAAAAGTAGAAATTTATGAAAAAGCCATCCAAATACTGTAAGATATGAGCTAGTTCTTAAAAAGCCCAAGAAACTGCCCTAACTACTAACAAATTTGAACAAAAAAATAATAATAAAAATTTGTATTAGTACAGGAGCAAAAATTGAGCTCTAAGTGCCAAGCACTGTTTTAAGCTCTTTACTCCTATTTTCTCATTTAATTCTCATTTTAACTTGATAAAAAAAGATACTATCATCCTCCTCCTCCCTGTTTAATTTTTTGTCCTCAGCACTTCTCTTTAACACTATATATATATATATATATATATATGCAATAGAAAACAGTCAATATTATCAAAATTATTCAAGAAGTGAAAACTGAAATAATGCAGTATAAATGAAAAAATATAACAGAAACAATATTTGCAAAGGATAACAGGACCAAAAACTTTTAAAGGGAAATTTCAAACTATTAATATATAACATCTATTATGTAAAATGTTCATGGGCATATAAAAAGTGAACATTGTTTTTAATTTTTAAATGGTGCCAGCATACCCTAGCACAAAAAGAAGAAAGCAACAGTCAAAGTTCCTATATAAAGTGGTAGCAAATTGAATAGAGCAATATATTAAAGCAACCTTGCAAATATGCAAGAGTGGTTCAACATTTTATAATCTATTAATGAAACTACATACACACACACATATATTAAAGACATTTCAACAGAGAGGATATTATGAATAAGACACTCAACAATATTAACCATTAGGAAATGCAAATTAAAAACCACAATGATATAACACTTTATACCCACTACAATGCTACAATTTAAAAGATAGTTAATATCAAAAGTTGGTAAGTATATCAAAAACAAACAAATAGGGGTATCCAACATGGCGGCGAGAGGGGAGGCAGCGCTTTCAGTACCTCCTCAACAACGGGGTCAGAGAGACGCATGGATACGCTTAGATTCGACCTGCTGAGAAACTCCTAGCAAAATTCCACTAAAGAGAGACCGGCCGGGAATTGGAAGGATTTTTGGAGGTGACAGTCTGCGCTAGACGAGTGAATCTCCGCCACGCAGCGCAGAGGTCCAGACCCGCCAGCCGCTGCCCGCGC
>NW_026000174.1:21926503-21931345 GCF_001458135.2 Marmota marmota marmota
TATATATATATATATATATATATATATATATATAATGTACTAATTGAAATAATAATAAGAATGGAAGGGAGATTAGAAGTGTAGAGCAAGCAGATCGGGGGAGGAAAAGGGAAGATACTGGGGAATGAGATTAATTAAATTATGCTATGTGCATGTATGAATGGGGCATAATAAAGTCCACTATTGTGTATAATTGTAACACATTAATTTAAAAAGAGAAAAGAAAATAAAAGCGATAAGAATTTGAAAAAAAAGAATATAAAAATGTGAAGTATCCAAAAAGGTAAAATTCAGAATGCCTGGTATCCAACCAAAAATTAATAGGTGTACAAAGTCTGAAAATATATCCCATAATAAAGGGAGAAAAATATCAATCAGTTGAAACTGTTCTAGAAATGATACAATGTAAAATTAGCAGCAAAAGGACATTAAAATAGTTATTATGACTTCAAGAAGGAAGAAAGATTAGGTATGTTAAGTAGACACATGGAATGTACATATATACACATACATACACACACACATACACATACATGCACACACATACATAAATAAAATTTCCACTGGAAGAGATTAATAGCACACTTAACATTATAGAAGAAGAGATTACTGAACATGAAGACACATCAATATAAATTATACAAAATAAAATATGGAAAGAAAAAATGTTGGAAAAAATGAACAGAGGACCCTTAAAAACTGTCAAAGAAAATGAAAATCAATAACTAACATTTAATGAAACAGATACTTTATATCCATTTTCCCATTTAATCCTTCAATGTACAAATGAAATCAACACTATTATTAAATCCATTTTACAGATGAGCAAATGAGGAATAGAGAAATTGAATGCCTTGGTCATGGTCTTATGGCTAGTAAGTGGTAGAATCAGGATTCAAATGCACAGGAAATCTGATCTTGGAATCTACATAACTAACCACTATATCATAGTACTTCCAAGCCGAGAAACACCCAAGTCCACAAGCACTAAAAAATCTAGAGGCAAAATTGAAAATAAGCCAGGCTTCTAAACAACTCTAAGTGAAAATTACAGGCATTTAAATAGAAAAATGATAACATTTAGGAAAGAAAAAAACACATTGGAATGATACAGATGATGAAATGTTTTATACATAATACCAAATATACTATGCCAAGCTGATTATAAAGCTAATTTTTCAAAATTATGACAGTATTCCAAGAAATTCTAATGGAGAGACTAAGAACCAAAGCTAAAGGAATGCCATCTCTAAGGAAGCTCTAATCACTAACTGGTTGAGTATGAAGTTGTAATTTTAAACATTTGTTTCCACCATGCCACCCAGAACATATTACTAAAGACATCAATCAATCATCAGACACCTAATTATACAATCAATAATAAAAGTCCTCCAGAATATTCTCATCAATCTCCAATGTCAGACTCATGCCAAGGACATGAACAACTGTGCCCCAAAGGAATTACTGCAGAATGAAATTATATTCATTTTGCAATAGTAACAACTTTCAAAACATAGTATCCGATAGAACTTTACCTTAGGTGTCTCAAATACTTGTTCCAAATGTATGATGTGTTTATGATTTACACTTTTTAGGATATTCACCTCCCGTTCAAGTAACTTCACAGCAGAGCTTCCAGCCTTAATCAATGAAAAAACATAGATTTCACATTTGAATGTCACTCTCACATTCCTCGATACAAAATTGCTTTTTGCTTTTATCTATATTACCTGAGAAATTTCCTTTTTAAATGATATCATTTAGTTTATCCCATGATCAGACTAAATTATGCTCTTCTTTCCTTCATGCAATTTCAAATTATATTTAGTTTGGCCTCAAACTATATCTATCTCTTAAACTGTTTCTGTAAATTAGCTACAAGATGGCATCTGTCCCCTCACAAAATTATTCTAATTTTTAGTATGCTTTTTGATATTTCCCTCAAAATCATATTGACCTTTTGATGTTAACATAATAAAAACAAAATTTTCTAGGGACACAAATTGGAGATGTTTTTATAACAAAATGTTTTTCTTTTGTTGCTGTTTTGTTTTTATTTAACTTATGTATATCAAAGGAAATACATACATTTCCTGGAATCCCACCTGGTATCCCACCTACTTGGGAGGCTGAGGCAGGAGGATTGCAAGTTTGAGACCAGTTTGGGCATCTTAGTGAGACCCTGTCTCAAAATTTAAAAAATAAAATGGGCTGGGGGTATAGTTCAGTGGTAGAACACCTCTAGAACCAATCCCTAGTACCCCCCCCCCAAAAAAAAAAGAAAAAATACATAGGCAGTGAGATTCTGCATTCAACCCTGGATTATGTTTCTTCCTGATCCCCTGATTAACCTAAAGAGGCAGAGACTACCTTGCTTTCAGATCAACCTAATCCCTACTTTAACTCCTAACAGCTAACATTTACCATGCCTGGTAGCAAAGGTAAAGGCAGGAACACTCCAGGGAGCACAAGGACTTCATTTAGCATGTAGGTAACTATGTACAATGTCATCTAAGAAACTCTAGAGAAGTTTTCTCTACCCTCACCACCACCACCCCACCCCAAATCATCAACCCTACTGATAATTTCCATTATTTGAGGATAAGCACTATCTTCCTTTATGAGTCCTAGTTCCACATAAAAATGTCTTTGAAAGGACAAATTTTAAAATGTCCTTGACAGGGATAATAAAGGACTTACTCCTTCACTTACCACCCAACCCCACTTTGGAAAGGTACATAAATAATTCTGAAAGGAAAGTGACTTATCACAAAGCTCACATCATCCAGTTAAAATTTTATCTAAAGTTATTCCTGCTTCCACTCAACTTCATTTTTCAATCTATACCATCTTGGGATGTCTAGGATACTGACACTTCCCCTACCATGTATAACCCACCCATATAGGATGAAAACACATTTTAAGATTAACCTAGAAGATCAAGAAAATAGTGACTATAAGGAGTGAATTCTTGTCTAGACTAGATATGGAAAGTTAACATAATTTCTCCTAATAGCCATCTTAGTTCTGTTCCTTTCTCTCAACCCAAATATCTTGACCTGTTCATAATGCAATAATTTTGTTCAATTATATATTATAACTTTAACCTATATAATCTTATTGTAATATCATAGTTTCCCATAAACTCTCAACATCAATATGTATGTGAAAGAGTAATTCCTAAAGTTGCAAGTAAGTATCTTGTCTATATAGCCCTAAAACTGGACTCCTAACCTACCTGAAACCAAAATAAAGGTGGAAAGGATACCCTGGGTAGCATTGTGGGTTGCTTCCTAGAACCTTAAAGAATTCTAAAGATTTCTAGAAAGACTCTTAATTGCTTTATTAATCTTATTAAGATTTGATATGTGCCAGGTGCGGTGGCACACATCTGTAATCCCAGTGGCTCCAAAGGCAGAGGCAGGAGGATTGCTGGTTCAAAGACAGCCTCAGCAATGGCAAAGTGCTAAGCAACTCAGTGAGACCCTGTCTCTAAATAAAATATAAAATAGGGCTGGGGATGTAGCTCAGTGATTGAGTGCCCCTGAATTCAATCCCCTGTGCCCCCCCAAAAAGATTGATCTGTTACCTTATTGAACATTAGGGAGAAATTTGCTACAGTTTATTTTTAAAGAATATATTCAAAACTTACTGTTTAATTTTACAAAAGTAATATTTATCATTACAGATTCAAGGAGAAAACACTATAATGTTGTGATTTTTTTCCAGGCATAGAAATTTTTTTACAGTTGATAAAAATGATCTGGTATAAAGTATATTAGACTCCACTTCAAAGAGAAGCCCATTTGTTCACTCCAAGAGTGAATGTAATGAGAAATATAATGAGTACAAGTGACAATGTATTAGACAATTGTGAGACAAAGTGGTTCAAACTGAAAGAGCAGATAGGATGAATAAACAAAATTCTTTAGCTAACAATGAGGAATCAAATGGAAGGATAGGTGAATAGTATAACAAAACCCCACAGGGGACAATCAGGACTTACTTATAGCTAAGATGTCTCCAGCCCACAGCCCTGTGCCTATCCTAATGAACACCAGCCCTTACCTTCAACTCATTCTGGTAAAAATTTACCTATTTGGTTATATTGATTGTGTTATCCTTTCATTTGCTTTTTCCAAATAGCACTTGTCTACTTGAGCTCAAGTATCAGTCCCTTCCCAGGAAGCAAGAGCAATGCCCACACTTCTCCACTGTCAGGCCCTGGCCCTCAGGCTCAGACACAGCTTGTATTAGTGTGAAAAATTGCACTGCCCACATCAACCCACACCACACTGTGTCCTCAATGGGATTCTGCTAACAAGCCCTACCTTTTCTTTATTCACTGTTTTAATTGCCCACTTAGTTTCTGTTTCCTTGTCTGTAGCTTCAACAACCAGTCCAAAGCTCCCTTGTCCCAATATTCTTCCAAAGGTATAGAAATCCTGGAGACAAAATAAGAGTTCTTTTGTCTTTCTCTGCCATTCATCGGGTATTAAAAATGAGCACATAATACTGACAGGTATCCGCTCAAGGGAAGAGAGATTCTGTTACAGGATAAAATCAAAGAGATGACGCTACTTATTTGCTTCAGTATTCATAAAAAATCTTAATTAACAAAAAATAAGTTTTGATGAATTTTATTAACTATCCCCTTTGGAGGGAAACTATAAAATTCCAAATGGTGAAATACGGAAAAACTCAAAAGTGTAAAATGAGTCACTTTCAAACTATAATATTAATGAAATATCTTTATAAATATTAATAAAATATCTTCAGAAGAAAAAAGAAATGGAATGGTAATATACACACATTTGCATATATATATATATATATATATAT
>NW_026000174.1:21935708-21941708 GCF_001458135.2 Marmota marmota marmota
AGGGGAAGGAAGAATGGAGAAGTGATAGGAGGAGAGAGGAGAGGGGAGGGGAGGGGGGATAGTAGAGGATAGGAAAGGCAGCAGAATACAACAGTCACTAGTATGGCAATATGTAAATCAATGGATGTGTAACTGATGTGATTCTGCAATTTGTATACGGGGTAAAAATGGGAGTTCATAACCCACTTGAATCAAAGTGTGAAATATGATATATCAAGAACTATGTAATGTTTTGAACAACCAACAATAAAAATTTTTTTTAAAAATTTTTAAAAAGCGGAAAAAAAATAAATAAAACAGTGTTTTATCAAATTATAGTGATGGGTTATAAAATCATTTTGGTGGATTGATACCAATTTTTGTAAATGAAGTAGAATAGAACTGATAATATCAGAATTTGCATAGATCCTCAGTAAGTTCTGTGAAATATTTAATTATACAAATATGTTATAGAATGTGTGTGCATTGTGTGCATACTTGGTCAAGGTGTAAATATTCCTTAATGTGGGTTATGGCAAAAAAAAAAATAAGATCTAAAAATATTGGTATAAAACATATATCAGTGTTTTCAAAATTTAAAGCCTTTATCTATTTATTTATTTTTTTTAGCTATTTATTATCAGAGCAAATTCTTATGCATTTCACAAAGGAATAGATAATTTTATTTTTAAAAACTACTCAGTTCTAAAAGTTCAAAGAAAATATTACCAGTAACCACATTTTTACACGAACATGGAAAAAAACAGGAATGAGTGGGTGTTATTTTTCCATGAATCTAAAATGGGTATATTCAGAATCCTACCAAACTAGGTTCATTGACTAATATATGTTAAAAAGAAAGTTAAAAAGATCTGACCTGCAGAGGAAAGGAGGAATGTGCTAGTAGTATATATAAGAGAATCTTATAACAAGTTTCCAAAAGTACCTAGAAATACATTATTATGGTTTTATGTCAGACTATTTCAGATACTCTTTAAATGTGTATTTTGAAGTCACAGAATCAAAAGTTTTGAGATATGTAAAATACACTGTTGTCCTTTGAAATGGAATAAGCTTGGCCAGAATAGGAAGATAAATATTTTTATTTCATTAAAGAAATATATTTCTAGCCAGTTGCAGTGGTGCACACCTGCAATCCGAGCAGCTCGGAAGGCTGAGACAGAAGGATCACAAGTTCCAGCCAGCCTCAGAAACTTAGCAAAGCCCTAAGCAACTCAGCAAGACCCTGTCTCAAAATAAAAATTAAAAAAAACTGGGGATGTGGCTCAGTGGTTAAGTGCCCCTGGGTCTAATCCCTGATACCCTCCCCCCAAAAAAGAAAAGACACAAAGAAAGAAAAAAAGGGGGGAGGGAAGGAGGAGAAAGAAAAAAATCTATTTCTAGTCTTAGTTGTCTAAGCCTAGTTTTTTAATCAGAAATGAACGCTGACTTTTATCAAATCCTTATCTACTTTATCATATTTTTTTCTTATTGGATCTTGTTATATGTCATATTACATTAAAATCTTTTCTAATATTAAAGTGTTCTTGCATTTATAATATGAACCTTATGTGATCATGATGGATGATTCTTTTAAAAGTACTAAAAAACTGGCATGTTTGCATTTTGGCAGCTTTATACATAAGTTAACCTGGTCTACAATTTTCCTTTTCAGCCATCTTCATCAGATTTTAATATGGGCTGCTGGCTACTTTCATGAAATAAATTGGATACCTTTCCATTTTTTAATGCTTGATAGCAATCCACATAGTATGGGAATCTACAGAAATATTTGCCAGGTCCAAAGGATTTATGAAAGATATTGCTAGCAGATTATCCAATATTTATTCTCTCATCCTTCCTTACTAACGGAATCCTGATTCCATTTATGGCAGCAAAGAGTGTGCTCATTAACATCATATATTTTCTGACCTCTCTTGTAGATTAGGGATAGTTTTGTGACTTATGGCCTAGAAGCTTACTTAAAAACAAATTTTTTTAAAAAAATTATTCTTTTTAGATATACATGAGAGTAGAGTGTATTTTGACATTATACATACATGGAGTATGACTTATACTAATTAGGATCCCATTCTTATGGTTGTATATGATATGGAGTTTCACTGGTGGTATATTCATATATGAACATAGGAAAGTTATGACCAATTCATCCTATCCCTCTGCCTTCCCTTCATTCCCCTTTGTCTAATCCAATGAAATGCTATTGTCCTGCCACCCCTTGTTGTGTGTTGGCATCCACGTATCAGAGAGAACATCCAGCCTTTGGTTTGGGGGAATTGGCTTATTTCTATTAGCATGATAGTCTCCAGTTCCATCATTTACCAGTAAATGCCATAATTTCATTCTTCTTTATGGCTGAGTAATATTCTATTATATATCACATTTTCTTTATCCATTTAACTGTTGAAGGGCATATAGGTTTGTTCCATAGCTTAGCTACTGTGAATTGAGCTGCTGTAAATATTGATGCAGCTGAGTCATTATTGGCTGATTTTAAATCCTTTGCGTATATACCAAGGAGTGGGATAATTGGGTCAAATGGTGAGAGGGAATTTAAGATGAACAGAAATAATAAAAATGAAGTCTTTTGGCTTTCTTTTTGCTCTGCCTAGGATGCTCTTCTCTTAAATATTTGCCTGCTCTATTGCTTTCTTATGGTTTCTGCTTATTTGAGAGGCCTTTCCTATCCACCTCATCTAAAAAAGAAGGCCTGCTCACTCAATCCCCTTACCTTACTTTATTTTTCTTTATAGCACTTATCATTTCACTCAGGAAATTTTATAAAAGAGTTCTTTCCCTCCTTTAGAGAAGAGATGATTCCCACATAAATTTTCAGCAATGCAAAGCCACCTAATTCATTTCATTGAGTTTGATTATGGCAGTGTTCCCCAGAAGGGGAGAGGTCCTTCTGGCCAATCTCATTTATGCATAAATGCAAAAGTCCTAAATGTTCTATTTGTATTTACCCTACGTAATGTATACAGCGTGTTCCAAGATAATTGGATATAAGTAATAGACAAGTCAGACCACTAAGCATGACCTTTCATCAAAGTAGCAGGAAAAAATTATTCTGTTGTTGTTAAAATTCATAATGGCGAGCTTGAGGATAGGTGCATAGAAAGTACCTCCAGACAGGCAGAAGAAGAAAAGAATATACCTGATGCCATACACAATGCATACCTGGACAAACACTTAACCTTGTTTTTCAAGTACGTGTAGCAAGACAAAGGTAACTCAGAATTTACCTGTATATACTTTGTGAAATGATTTAACTTCAAGCCTAGAAGAAAATGCTTTGTATTTCAGGTTAAATATAAAGCCTGTAACCATCAATGACTTAGAGCAGTAGAACAGATCTGCAAATAACAGCCTTTACATTTAGCAAAAATAGTGCTTTCTTTCTACAGGTGTAGAAAAGTCCATGTCAGATGTATGCATTTAGAATACTGATTTTATGGTACTTTTTATAAGAAACTGTAAGAAGCATTCACAATAAAAAGGTTTATTTAGACTGTAGCTGAGTTTCTTCACTATAAACAGTACTTCTAAAAGCATGATTTTCATGTTCTTCAAGTTTAAAAATATTATATAATTCACAAAATATGTGTGCAGATATATATACATATAATATTCACAAACTTTTTACCAGAACTGTTAAATATTAAATTTCCCATTTTTTTACTACTAAGTTATAAGGCAACTTAACTATTTCTCAGATATGTAGTTTGCAATTATTTTTCCTAGTCTGTATGTTTCCTTTACATTCTTTTACATTCTGTTGATTCTTTCCTTTGTTGTGTAGAAGCTTCATAGTTTGATATAATCCTGTTTGTTTTTGTTTTTTAGCCTTTTGATGTAGTATTTTTAAAAAATCATTGTCAAGGCTGATGTCAAAGAATTTTTCACTTGTGTTCTCTTCTACAAGTTTTATGGTTTTAAATCCTATAGATCTTTTGTTTCTTTTGAACAGATTTTTGTGTATGGTATAATAGTGTAATCATCCATTGGCAAGTAGAAATCCCATTTTTCTCAACAACATTTATTAAAGATACTATCCATTCACCATTGTGTCCTTTTGCTACATTTGTCAAAAATTAGTTGACCATATTTGTTTAAATTTATTTCTGAGCCTTCTATTCTATTCCACTTGTCTGATGTCTGTTTTTTTTTATACCAGTAGTATTTTTTTGTTTTATTTTGTTTGTTTGCAGTGTTGAGGATTGAACCCAAGGACTTTGCACATGCTGGGCACTTTGTAATATAATCTTTAAAAAAAATCAGAATATGATGTTTCTGAATCTGCTTTTCTATTGTAGTATTGTTTTGATTATTTGGGGTTTTTGTAGTTGCTTAATAATTTTAGTACTGGGCTGGGATTGTGGCTCAGTGGTAGAGCACTTGCCTGGCATGTTTGAGGTACTGGGTTCAATCCTCAGCCCCACATAAAAATAAATGAATAAAATTAAGGTATTTTATCCATCTACAACTAAAAAAAAGAATTTTGGTACTGATTTTCTATTTCTGTGAGGAATGCCATTGGAATTCTTGCAGGGATTATGGTAAATCTATATATTGCTTTGAGTAACATAGATATTTTTAACAATATTAATTCTGCTCATCCATGAATATGGGATATTTTTCCATTATTTGTGTATTCTTCAATTTCTTTTATCAATGTTTTATAATTTTCAGTGTACAAATCTTTTATTGCCTTGGTTAAATTTATACCACATTTTCCTTTTGATACTATCACAAATGGGATTATTTATTAATTTCTTTTTCAGCTATATTATTATTTACATATAAAAGTGCTAATTTTTGTATATTGACTTTGTATCCTGAAACTTTTCTAAATTCATTTATTAGCCTAATAATTTTTTGTGGAATCTTTATAGAGTTTTCTACATTTAGGAGCATATTATCTGCAATGGAAAAAATGTTACTTCTTCCTATCTAAATTGGATGGCTTTCCCCCCATTATCTGACTCTTATATTTCCAATACTATTTTGAATAGAAATGGTGAGAGTGGGCACCCCTGGCTTATATTGAATCTTAGTGAAAATTTTTTAGTTGTTTCCCACTGATCATGATGTTAGCAGTGGGTTTTTTAAACCTTTTTTATATGTTGAAAATTTTCCTTCCACACATAAACTATTAAGATTTTTTATCAAAAAAGGATGCTAAAAATGACCAACAAATATATCAAAAAATTTTAACATCATTAGCAATCACAGAAATGCAAAACAAAACTACACTGAGATGAATGACAATCTTCAAGAATATAAATAATAATAAATGCTGGTGAGGATGTGGGGATAAAGAAATGCTTATTTATTGTTGGAGGGACTGCAAATCAAAGCAATCACTTTGGAAATCAGTATGGAGATTCCTCAAAAGACTAGGAATGGAACCACCATATGACCCAGCTATCCCATCCATTGATATTTAGCCAAAAGAATGGAAACCAATATACAATAATGATAAATGTATTACACAGTTTATAGCAGCACAATTCACAATAGCCATGTTATGAAACCAGCTTAGGGGTCCATCAGCAAATGAAGGGATAAAAAAATGAGGTATTTGTACACAACATAATTCTACTTAGCCATAAAGTATAATGCAATTGTGTCATTTGCTGGTAAATGGAGGAACTGGAGAGCATTATGCTAAGTGAAATAGGCCAGATTCAGAAAGTCAAGGGTCAAATGTTTTCCCTTATATGCAAAAGCTAGAGAGAAAAATGAATTTTAAAAGGGAGGATCTCACAAAAACAGAGGGGAGTCCGGTTGAATAGAGGAAGGAGATTGAGAGGGAGAGAAGAGAGGATGGAAAAACATGATACTAGGAAACAAAATTGACCAAATTTTGCTATATTCATCCATTAATATATCACAATGAATTTTACTGTTATGAATAATTATCATGTAACAACTAAATATATATATATATATATATATATATATATATATATATATATATATATATATATATAGTAG
>NW_026000174.1:21944130-21952220 GCF_001458135.2 Marmota marmota marmota
TATATATATATATATATATATATATATATAGTAGAGAGACTAGTAGAGTAGAAAAAGTGGATCAGTGGGAAGGAGAAGAGGCAGGAACTGAGAAATGAAATAATATGATTGTGTCACAATGAACCCTACTATCATGTATAATGACAATGTACCAATAAGAACATTAAAAAGAAAGAATGCTAAACTTTTTTCAAGTGCTCTTTCTGTGTCAAAATGTCATGTAGTTCTTATCTTTCTTTCTATAAATGTGGTGTATCACAATGATTGATTTGCAAATATTAAGCCAGCCTTGCATGCCTAGGTAAATCTTACTTGGTCTTGATGTGTAATCTTTTGATATGTTGTTTAATTCAGTGTGCTAATATTGTATTCAGATTTTTGCATTGATATTCACCAGAGATATTGTCCTGAAGTTTTCTTTTCATATAGCATCTTTGTCTAGCTTAGGTATCAAGGTGAGGCTGGTCTTATACAATAGGTATAGAAATGTTATCCCTAGCTCTATATTGTGGAAGACTTTAAAAAGTACTGGTAATAATTATCCTTTGAGTGTTTGGTAGAATTCAGTTGTGAAAACATCTGGTCCTGGGCTTTTCTTTATAGGAATTTTTTAAAAATTATTTCTTCTTCAATCTCTTTCTTGTAACCCAATTGAAAAGTGAACAAAGGATCTGAAGAGATATTTCTCCAAAGACAACATAGAAACAACCAGCAAGTATATGAAAAGATGTTCAGCTCCACTTATCATAAGCAAAATGTAGATGAAAATCACAATGAGATATCACCCTACATCCATCAGGATAGGAATTATTTTTAAAAAGACAAAGGGATAATAAATGTTGGAAAGGATGTGGAGAAAAGGGAACCCTAGAACACTACTGGTGGGAATGTAGATTAATAGAGCTATTAGGGAAAACAATATAGAGTCTCTAAAGAATTAAAAATAGAACTATCATATGACCCAGCAATCCCTCTTCTGGGTATATGCCCGAAGGAGAAGAAATCACCACCTCCTAAAGATATCTGCACTCCCATGTTCATTGTAGCATTGTTCACAATAGCCAAGATATGGAAACAAACTAAATGCTATCAACAGATGCAAGAATAAAGAAAATGTGTTATATGAGTACAATTCAACCTCTTAAATAAGAGATTCTGCTATTGACCACACTGTGATGGATTTGGAGGATATTATACTATGTGAAATAAGCCAAACTGAAAGAAAAATATTGCAGTCTTGCTTATATGAGAAATAAAAAAAAGAGTTTAGATACACAGAGATAGAGAATGAAATGGTAGCTACCACACTGGAAGGGGAGAGAAGATGGAGAGATTATAAGTCAAATGATACAGAACAGCAGGCACAAAACATTAGGACTAAAGTTAATAAAATTGCATTAGGGAATTTTATTAAATAAGTACATTTTAGTTGCTCTTATCACAAAAAAATGTAACTATGTGGGTTGATTAAATATGTTAATCTGCTTCACTGTATTAACCACTTTACTATCTACCCTGTATTCCATAACATAATGTTGTAAACCTGAAATACAATAAAATTTGTTAAGTAAATAAACAAATAAATTTTCTATTTTAAGATTGGTTAGGAATTTGGTTTTTTTGTTTTTGTTTTTGTTTGTTTATTTTGTTTTTGTTTTGGGGTACTGGGAAATGAACTCTGGGGCACTTAAACACTAAGCCACACCCCAGCCCTTTTTTAGAGACAGGGTCTCCCTGAGTTGCTTGGGGCTTCTCTAAGTTGCTGAGGCTGACTTTGAACTCACCATCCATCCTCCTGCCTCAGCCTCCAGAGTTGCTAGCATTATAGGTGTGTGCCATAATGCCTGGTAGATTTGGGGATCTTAAAAGCTGCTATTTTCTTAGCTTTGTACAGAAAGCATTTCCTTTATTTTTCATCAATTCTCAATAAATCATCATCTTCATATCACTGACAACTAAACTTCTGAGTACTTTTTGCTCCAGTTTTCTGATTTATATGTTGCCTTAGAGGTATTTGGTAGCTACATTCAGAAAGCACAGGCATTCCTATTACTTACTGAAGAGTTTTATTTCTATTCTCCAGTCTACCAACCACTACATTTGCCAAATGATGTTCTACTTTCTTAACACAGCAATTCTAAAACAATAGATTGAATGTCTGCATGCAAAACTTCTTGACAAGAATTAGATTTCAAATTTAACTTCTTTTTGGCTGGCTGAATTAAATTATCCTATCTTAAACAAAAACCAAAATAGAACAAATGTTTACTCACATTTCTTTCTCTCATTTATGAATGGACTTGAAAGATTTATTACTAAAATATATCTAATATCTAACAAGCCAAAGGATGTTATTCATATTTTAGAGACATAAAATTAATCAAGTGTTGCAAGCCTAACTTTATAAAAACACAAAAATTAATAGTTCTTTTTCTATAGAATCATGAAATTATGTTTAAATAGGGCTTTAGATATAAAAAAGATATATTAGAAAATCAAAGACACTTTGGATATAACAATGTTTCTTTGTGTCCCCAAAGACTGGACATACATAGGTATTAGAGATAATGTAAGCAAATAAAATGAGTTCCAATCATGCCAGTATTTAACTAATGCATGAGCTTTCCTTTAGCTAAAGATTTTCATTTTATTTTCAGAACTAAGCCGAGTCAATAGAACAATTCTGATACTGAAAATCTCGGAGCTTTTATTTAATCATAAAAAGGTCTCTTACATATTGGCCCTAGAAAATACACTTATAGCAATTTCCTCAAGAAAATGAACACAAGAATGGTTTTATGAGATATAACCAGTTACAATTTTCTTCCCCAAAAGCAATTTTTTAGTTTTCTTTGCTAAGACTGTGTCTACAAGGAACCTAAACAGTCAGTCAATTCAGTCAAAAATGTGTTCTATTCAAGTGAATTGACATTATGCAGACCAAGCTGAATGACTGGATATTAACTTTTTAACTATGTATTTTTGTAACATGTTTACAAACCTAAAAAGGAATCAAATGAGAATTCTAGATCATATTCTTATATTTTAAAGAAGACCTACATTTGTTTATTATTTCCATTAATAGCATGATTAGGAAAATGAGTCTGTATTATCTTGTAAAAATATTTATAGCATATTTAAGATTTATATTGTTTCAGAGATTTAAAAAAGTTCAATGTTTGCTGTCTGCTATTGTTTTTTTCTATTTTAATTTGCATAATGTTCCTCACTGATGAAATTATAATGGGGAGGGGCAATCTTCATTATATTCACTCCATGATAGATTAATTTAAGAATAGAAGTGTTACTAAAAAATTTGACTCAAAAATGCTGGATAAACCCCGGAAACTCTATCCCTGATTCCTTCTTGTTGTTTATCAAGATTCTTTTCCCCATATACAACCAGAATCCAGGAACCTTTATACCAGCACAGACCCTTCCTTGTGCCTAGCAGGCACTCAGAGAAAATTTGACTGAGAATTTTTGTGAGAAAAATCACAAATCACTTAGGCAGAAAAATATGCAAGTATATAGAAAAAAAATCATCAAAGAAAGGAGGGAACAATAATAAATACTGGAGAGGATACAGAGAAAAAGGAACACTTTTACACTATTGGTGGGAAAAATTTATAGAGCAACCACTGTGGAAATCATTATGGAGATTCCTCAAAAGACTAGGCATAGAACCACCATATGACCCAACCATACCACTCCTCAATATTTGACCTTAAGAATGAGTCATCATACTATAGTGATACATGTACACTCATGTTTATAGAAGCACAGTTCACAATAGCCTATGGAACCAGCCTAGGTATCCATCAACAGATGAATGGATAAAGAAAATTTTAAAAGTATATATACACAATAGAGTTTTACTGAGCCATAAAGAAGAATAAAATTATGTCATTTGCAAGAAAATGGATGGAACTTAAGAAAATTATGTTAAGTAAAATAAGCCAAACTCAAATGGTCATATATAGAAGCTAGAGAGGAATAAGGAAAAGAAAGATGGGGAGTCTCATGAAAATTGAAGATAGATCAGTAGGGTAGAGGAAAGGGACCAGGGGAAGGGAGGAGGAAAGGAAAAGGGATATACTGGAGAACTATATTGCCCAAATTATATTGCTATATTTTGTGTATGTATGAATATGTAACAACAAATCCCGCCATCATATGCAATTATAATGCAACAATAAAAAATGTGGGATAAAAAGAAAGGAGGGGATAATTTGAGGGAGGGAAATCTCAAAGGGAATGTGAGGGCTCTCTTCATAGATGTAAAGAAGAATAGGCATAAAAGATTAGGCTTGTACGAAGTTCAAAGAAAGAGTATATGCCAATTCCAATCTAATATAAAGAGCCTCCTAACATTCACAACTGCCAGAGATGAAAAGAAAGACTATCTGAGTTACTAGAAGGGTTTGAGCAGAACTTGGAAGGGCAATTGGCAGGGAAGCCATAGAAGGGTTTTAAGTATCTTGAGGTTCCTTTTAGCTCTAAAGATCTATGAAAAGGAATCACTCCTTCTAGTAATCATCTGAGAGCAGACATTTAAAAGAACTGAAGTACCAGGTGACCACACCTATTTGAAGGTTTCAATATAATAATGGGGATCCTGCTTTCTACCACAGACCAGACCAGTTAGAAAGCTAAAATTCACCTCAGCCTACCTGGGTTTCAGCTCTAATAGAGCAGCCTCATTAAAGTTTAACTTGGGGTGGGGTGGTTATAAAATGGAAGAAGGAAATGAGTTGAAGACTAGATGCTCTGAAAAGTGGCCTTGGCTAGAAAAGAAAAAAAAATGAAGAGTAGAAGATATTGTAAGAAAAAGGAAATAAAACCTACTTACCCCTCATGAAATAAGAGGTAGTAGGTTTAAGAGTAAGAAAGTGGGCCCATGTTAAATTCTGTGATCAAAGGGTCCATCCTCTATGTTGAATGTTCTCAGAAGTAGTGAAAGAGAGGAAACTTCCAAAGCCAGCAATTTCCAATAAAACTACTTAGTGAACAAAAGGTATAAGGCTCAACTCAGATGTTTTGTACCATGTGAGAAAAAGCATTATGCCCTCAAGATCATGTTGAAAATCTGGAAGCACAGTTTTAGAAGGGTTCTGTCAACTTCACCTTGTGGCCAGACCTCTGCAAACTGAACAACAACAACAACAAATCCCATGACCCCTATTTTTAAGTTTCAGAGAAGTGATATTAATTTAATAAAACATAAAACAACAACAAAAATTACTTTCCTGAAGTGTAAGCCCCTCCAGGGCAGCAATCATGTCCTGGTCAGCTCATTATCTTGTGGAGCGAAAGGCCTCCATTAAATAAGAATTATTGATTAAAAGTGATTCACCAGTTGGAGGAAAGAGTTTTGGAACTCAGGAATACAATACATAATGCAGTTGCTTACTCTAAGTGGCCTGATGTGCAAAGAATGTATTTGTGAGGTCTCCTGGCCAAAAAAAAAACAGCACCACAGTTCAACCTCCACCCCATCTTGTAGTTTTCATTCCAGAGCGAAACACCAAACCCCTACACCAATCCTGATTCCAATCAGGCTAAACTTCCACCTGATTCTGAAAGGATTTCTTTCACACGAAATGCTATAACTGCACTTCCATTTTTATTTTCTAGTCAATACTTTTGGTTTTCAAGAATTTGGAAATATATGAACACATAAGTATGTATTTTGGTAATGGACCATAATGTCAAACCCAAAGGGTTTCTTCCATCTTTATCTAGTCTCCAACAACTACAGGTACTAGCCATAATTCTTATTACTAAGATTCTCATTTTCTTTTTGTGTATGTATGTGTGTGTGTGGTTTATGTCCATTGATATTTGATTTAAAAACTAGAATTAAGAAATTTTTAAAAATTAATTTGCTAAATTCACTTAAAATAATGATTTAAGCCTCATTAAAGATCACTATTTTTTTTTTCAGGAGGCAGGGGTACTGGGACTGAACTCAGGGGCACTCAGCCACTGAGCCACATTCCCAACTCTATTTTGTATTTTATTTAGAGACTGGGTCTCACCGAGTTGCTTAACTCCTTACCATTGCTGAGGCTGGCTTTGAACTTGCGATCCTCCTGCCTCAACCTCCCTAGCCACTGGGATTACTGGCGTGTGCTACTGCGCATGATAAGATCACTATTTTTTTCAGAGACTCTAATCAGCAATAACTGGTTCATATTTCTTTCATGATAAAACAATGTAAGTCATAGCCAAGACCAAAAAATTTCCCATGAGACATAGTGTAACTTTCCCAGGTTTCCTAGCCACATCATCTTAAATAAGGATGCTTCGTTTCTAGAAGAACCTACCTCCTTCCATCCTAACAAGGGAGCATTCACCTGTAGCACATAAAACCCAAACTTTTAGGCAGAACAAAAGCATTATAGAATGCCTTACCCAAGAAATTAATGTCATATGGCTATTAATGTCAGTAAAACAGGAAGGAGAGAGGAAAAGTCTGGCTCCTACATCAGTACTACCTAAGAAGACAAAAAAGGCACTTCCTGGCAAGAGTTCTGTAAGTTTAAATAGGAAGAGTGATCAGCAGGCAGTTGGGAATGAAATAAAAAACACCAGAGATGGAAGTATGAGATCAGGTTCACTGAGAATCTGGTTGTCTGACAGTATGTATCCAGCAAACACTTTAATACCTATTATATACCAATGATCATACTGGGGCAAGAGATAAAGAGATCATCAAGACAAGATTATGACAACAATGATAACTATGGACAAAGTGCAAAAGTGACCCAAAAATGGGAGTGACCATGATCTAGTTGGGAACATAATTTTAGAATGAGAGAAACAGGATTTGAACTCCACCTCTCCCAGCTTAGTCCCCCCATATATAAGTGGAGATAATAATAAAAACTATCTAATACAAATGTTGTGAGGATTAACTAGATAACACTTGTTAAACACCTAGTACTTTGCCTGGCACATATTATTGCTTTAAAAATCATTATTGCTGGGGCTGGGGTTGTGGCTTAGTGGTAGAAGGCTTTCCTAGCTTGCATGTGTGAGGCACTGGGTTGGGTTCTCGGCACCACATATAAATGAACAAAATAAAGGTCCAAATAAAATAACACCAACCTTGTTAAAAAATCATTATTACTGATTTGCTGAGGGAAAGGCTACAGAGGCTTCATGGGGCAAGTAATACTCAAAGTAAGTTGGTTGGAATTCTAATGGAGAACAAATTAATGAAAGGCTCTCTAGATGGACACACCAACACATCCAGGGGTAGAGTCCATGGCTCCAGAGGAGTAGAAGAAGGAAGTTTTCATCTGAAGCAAGAACAAAAGGAGTGAGAAAGCCAGATCTCGATTAAAATGAGAAAAGAAAAGAAGTATTTCTACAAAAGATTACAGCTAAACAAGAGTGTCTTCATTGAAAAGCAGTGGTCTATATATAAGGCACAAACGAAGGAGGGATAGAGCAGGACATCAGGCTCTTGTTTTGAAAGAGCTGTCACAAAGGACCGTTACTGCCGCAGTCTGGCTGGGCACAAAATCACGAGCCACTCAAGCAGGAACAAAGTTTATTTTTTGAAACTGCCGCCAATGTCCGGTACCGCCCAGGCAGATTTTTTCCACCCACGCGGCCTCCTCCCGGACCCGCAGAGAGAGCTCCTACCCCGGAACTCCCTCCTACTGTACTTCCCCAACCAATGGGAACTCTCCAGGAGTCCCGTAGCCAGCCTAGGTGAACAGCAGGAGTCCAATATCCATATGAATGCAAATCTTAACATAATCATATCATCTCAATGGCTAGCTGGCATCACCTTTCGACCAAAAATGCCATGCATCATATACTTGGCTCTTAGCATCTCCCCCCTTCTGTTTAAGTAACAAGCAATCTGGCTAGGGACCGTGCCTGTTAGGTTTGTCCAATTCAACATATGGTTCTTACCCGTCATCGGAAAACTGACTTTTAGGCGTCAGCCTCCTGTCTTAGGTTGATACCACTGCAATTGGATCATACCCGTCACTGACTACCGGTCCAGCATATAGCCATACTTGTGGATAGGCCTATGTACCAGTGGGGCGGTCAGGTTCTTTGCCTCACCT
>NW_026000174.1:21956600-22037943 GCF_001458135.2 Marmota marmota marmota
CCTGATGGTTGTTTTTCCTCTAAGCTTTCTTTCTTCAAATCTTCCTCTGTCTGACTAGCTTGAGAGACCTTCTCTTTCGCTTGACCTAACATGTTTTCTACCATAGTCTGGACCTCTAACAATTTACTTAACAGTCTTTCGGTTTGTTTTTTACTAGTTTCTAATCTACTATAAAGGTAACGCAACCCAATAAGATAGCATAAAACAAAACCGAAACAGAATGAAACAAAAACCGAACAAAGACTAGTTGTATCAATCTTCTCTTTCTCAGGGACAAACAACTTCAAACCTTGAGCCAACCATTTTTCCCAGTTTGCCTGAGAAAATTCTAGGGATAGGCAGCTTGAAACAAAAACAAGATAAATCAAAACGAGAACACATTGTTTTTTGAAATGGTCACCCTTTTTGTTGCCTTCCCTCAGGGGCGAGCAATTTTACTCACCTCCAAGCTTCAGGCGTTCCCCGTGCGGGCCGCCAGTTGCCGCAGTCTAGCTGGGCACAAAATCACGAGCCACTCAAGCAGGAACAAAGTTTATTTTTTGAAACTGCCGCCAATGTCCGGTACCGCCCGGGCAGATTTTTTCCACCCACGCGGCCTCCTCCCGGACCGCAGAGAGAGCTCCTCCCCCGGAACTCCCTCCTACTGTACTTCCCCAACCAATGGGAACTCTCCAGGAGTCCCGTAGCCGGCCTAGGTGAACAGCAGGAGTCCAATATCCATATGAATGCAAATCTTAACATAATCATATCATCTCAATGGCTAGCTGGCATCACCTTTCGACCAAAAATGCCATGCATCATATACTTGGCTCTTGTCACCTTTCGACCAAAAATGCCATGCATCATATACTTGGCTCTTAGCACGTTACACTGCAACATTTGTAGGTGGTCACATCCAACCCCAAAATTAATCAGCCACAGACTTGAAAAGACTGAGTGACACCAAACTGCCAATATTAAGTAAGCATGTAAAGCTCAGCTATGGATGAGGTAAAGGACATCAATGTCTGCTGAAAATACAAACTGAAAAGTTCAAAAGTATGAAGAACAGGCTCCAGCCAATACAATCAATCCAAATCTACTGCCTATGATATTATAATTTAGTAACAAATTAATTGAAGCCAATTTTAAAAATTTCTTTAAATATATTTTTAGTTGTAAATGAACACAATACCTTTATTTTATTTGTTTATTTTTTATGTGGTGCCTAGATTGAACCCAGTGCCTCATGCATGCTAGGCAAGCACTCTACCACTGCGCCACAACCCCAGCCCTGAAGCCAATGTTTTAATTCCATAAAATATATGGTTTATTTCCAATTTGTGCCAAAATAACAAAAAATTAAAGGACATTTCTATTATAGCTTTCACAATAAAATATTGTTCTTTATTCTATATATAACACACACACACACACACCTAAAGTTACATCAGTCCTAAGAAATTGAATGATGTTATACCATCTGAGAGTTTAATGACTCCAAATTTCTAAACAACTCATAAGCATTAAAATCTCAGAAGTTGTCTGAAACAATGATTCTATTTTATACATACAGGAACATGAAAATGAAACGCATCTGCTCTTACACAGGCAATAAAAACCCAACCTTTAGTGTTAGACCAAGAATCAAATTACTAACTGGTAGCTTAACCTATCTGATCTCAGCTTCCTCATACCCAATATATATAGATAGTGTCTATATACCTGCAGAATTGTTATAGGGAAAGGATATAATTTATTTATCCTTTACATTTGTCCTGATACATTTTAAGCTCTTAATAAATGGATATTTTTATTATTGTTGTATAGCTCTGGCAAAAAAAACAATGGATGGTAGCATCTGAAATTATTTTTATCAGTCATAATCTCTCAACATAGTGCTCTAAATACTGTTCTCCATGGATTCCAATATACAAATTGTCATCTAATTATCTCATAGATAGTTTAGAATATAACCTTATGGGAGTCTGCTCTAGATGTATGCAGCTGAGTTGTAGAGGAAATGATTTGATGAACTAGTCCATAAGCTACTTGTTTTATGAAAACTAGAAGGTACCCAAATACTGTATTTATAAACATTTTAATTTTTAAATAGGTAAGTGCTCAAAATCAGGAACATCTTAGCTTTGGCTAGACTATTAAATACAAAATATCACTACTTTATATTATACCTTAAGAACTGATTGAAAAAATAATATGTAAATGATTAGGTTTTCAGAGAAACAAGGCATCTGTATCCACAGATTTGTTTGATGATTTTTTGAACATTGCAATAGTACTGTAAAAGCAATGTGATTAAAATCGATAGAGCACATCATTTGCTGATACTGTTGCCCAAGAAAAGGCAATAAGCCTTAGGCGTGTTATTAGAAGATTATATGATTTTACTGACAGATTCAAGATTTTTAAAGGCAACTGAGAATAGAGGGGACTTCTCTTTTAGAGCCAAGGGGTTTTTCTCCAATTAAAAGGAAATCATTATGTCCCTTTTTTTCATCAAGATTTAAAATGTCCTCTATAACACTTGAAAAATAATATTAGTATTAAATTTCCCTTTATTTCCTAAAATAAAAAGAGATTGCTAGGTCTAGTGAGCACCTTCAGTGCCAGCTGCTCAGGAGGCTGAGGCAGGAGGATCACTGAAGTCCAGGAGTTTAAGGCCAGCGTGGGCAACATAGAAAGACCCTGTCTCAAAAAAAAAAAATTATCCTGATTAAAATTAAACTGAAAAATCACTTTGGGGGGTAGAGGTTATAAGTTTATTGCTTTGGAAAACTATACAAAGAAGAATATGAAAGTCCAATAAACATGAGTTTCCAAAACTTTTCTGCAAAAATAATCAATGACACTCTTTTATGTGCTAATGACAAAATGATAAACTTTTAGACACACCTTCAAATTCAAAGAATGCTATTTTTCAAAGTATACTTTTAGCTGGGTGCAGGATTCACACCAATAATCACAGCAATTCAGGAAACTAAGGCAGAAGGATTACAAGGCCAGCCTCAGCAACTTAGCAAAAGCCTGTCTCATAGAAAAAAAAACAAGGTATACTGTTAACCATTCAGCAAAAGTTGTTGTTATAGAAAAATTAATTTGTCTGGAAAGCAGAAAGGATATCCCTCAAAAAACTAGAAATGGAATCACCAAATAACCCAGCTATCCCACTCCTTGGTATTTATCTAAAAGAACTAAAGTCAACATACCATAGTGATACGGCCACATCAATGTTTATAGCATCACAATTCAAAATAAATAAATCATGGAACAAGCTTAGATGCCTATCACTAGAAAATGGAATGAGAAAGTGTGGTATATGTATACAATGGAGTTTTAATCAGCCATAAAGAAAAATGAAATTTTGTCATTTACTAATAAATGGATGAAACTGAAGAACATCATGCTGAGTGAAAGAAGCCAGACTCAGAAAATATGAATGTTTTCCCTCATATGCAGAAGCTAGAATAAAATAAGGGGAAAGGGGGGCAGGGATCAGATATCATAAAGATATGGGGAAGATCAGTGAAGTAAAAGGAGATTGAAAGAGAGGGAGGAAGGAGAGTAAAGGGGAGGAAACGTGAAACAAATTTAACAAAATCAAGTCATGTGCATTTATAAATGTACCACAGGGAATTCCACCTTTATGTATATGCATAAAGCACCAATCAAAAATGAATACATAAATAAGTGAAAGGAAGACAAGCAGAGTAAAGAAAGGAGAATAGGGGGAGGGAAAGGGGGCACTGGAGACTGAAATGGAGTAATGGAACGGGGGAGCATGAAAGGATTAGATGAACTTTAGATAGGGCAAAGGGGTAGAAGGGAAAGGGAGGGGGAGTGGGGGTAAAAAAAAGATGGTGGAATGAGATGAATATCATTACCCTAAGTACATGTATGAGGACATGAATGGTGTGAATATACTTTATATACAACCAGAGATATGAAAAATTTTGCTCTGTATGTGTAATATAAATTGTAATGCATTATGTTATCATATATAACAAATTAGAAAAAAAAATTAATTTTAAAAAATGAGCCAGGCATGTGGCACAGACCTGTAATCCCAGCTACTTGGGAGGCTGAAGCAAAAGAATCACAAATTCAAGACCAGCCTGGGCAACTTAGAAACATCTCAAAATAAAGTAAAAAGGACTGGGGAATTAATTCCGTGGCAGAGTGCTTACCTGGCATGTGGGAAGCCCTGGGTTCCATCCCCAGTACTGAAAAAAAAAAACTGTACTTAAAACTTAAATGATTAAATAGTCTTAGCAAAAATGGAAAATTAGAGACCTCAAAAATTATGCCCATCCATAAAAGCAATGAAAAAACTGGTTTAAAAATGAGAATAAACTTTCTCAAACCCTGAAAATTACACAAAGGCATGTAGTACACTGGAGAGCATGTATATATGAATGGATCAATAAATGAATTTCAGTAAGAACAGTCATCTTGGTGGAATTTAACCTGCCAAAAGCTCATCTCCTGCTCTCCATCTTGACATCACATTGAAAAATGATATCCTAAAATTCTATGTAGCCTAGCCACCTCTGGAAAGAGTAAAATGGTACAGTAGCTCTTCCAAATCGTCATTCTCAAAGAAATGTCATTATTTGACCTGTCTGGTAGTCTAGAAGACATCACTGGTAAGTTAATCTGCATTTGACCTGATTCAGGGTTCATCAGCACAGAAGCCCTCTTCCCAAAGGACATTTGTTGAAAACAATTAAAAGCAAGTGTTTTAACTTCATAACTGTCTGAGGCAGTGGATAATTAATCAAAGGGGTTAAAAGGAAAAGGTATAAAGTGAGAGTCTATAGGGTCTTTAAAAGCTCCAGCATTTTCCTTGGAATCTAACAGGCTACACATAAACATAGTGATGTACTCAGGCACAGAAAGACTCAAGAAACCTCTAAACTCTGGCTGACTTTAAGGCTCTGCAAATACAAGAAGTGAAGTCTGAGGTAAAGTTGCTAACTAGCTTTCTCAGTGTTGAAAATGTGCCCTAAAATGTACAGAGTTCTTTACCAAGAGAACTATTTGAGTGATTTATCAGTCGTAGGCATTTAAGGAAATCTCTTTCAATCATTAACTGACAACTAAGATAAACAAGTAGAGACTTTAGAGGACACATGCAACAAAGAATATGGATCCAAATAATTGATTCAGAAAAGCCAACAAACAACAATGACAATTACTACTAAAATCAGCAGCAGCAACAACAAAATAAATCTAAAGAGGGGAGAATAACTGATTTCCAGAGTTGCCACATCTTAAAAAAAAGAAAAAGTGAAATAACATATTTGAAATTCTGGAAAAAAAAACAAATAAACCTAGCAACCAAACAAAACTATCATTAAAAAATAAAGTAACTATTCTGAAGCCAGTATCCCAATGATACCAAAACTAGTCAAAAACATATCTTTCTCTTCCTCTCTCTTTTTTCTCTCTCTGCCCCCCCCACACAAAATAAACTTATATCTGTATGACCATAAATGCAAAAATCCTTAACAAAATACTATCAAACTGAATCCAGCAGCATTTTCAAAGTATTAGACACTATGACAAAGTGGGATTTATTTTATCTTGGGAATACAAGGTTGGTTCAACATATAAAAGTCAATGCAACACACTGTATTAATACAATATAATACTCTAAAAAGTAAAATAAATGTATGATGATCTCAACACATGCAGAAAAAAAATCAATAAAAGTCTCTCATGACAAAAACATTCAACAATCTAGCTAATAGAGGGAATTTCCTCCACTGATAAAGAGGTATCCACGAAGAACTCATACTTAACATTATACTTAATGACAAATGACTGAACACTTCCCACTATGGAATATCGGAATAAGACAGGAATACGATAGGAATACGACAAGTAATCTACTCTTATCACTTCTATTTAATTGTACTGGGGGTCTTAGACAATAGAACAATTAAGCAAGATAAAATAATAGGCATACTCATGGTAATGGAAAAAGTATAAAATAATCTCTATTTGCAAAATAACATACCTTGTATACAGAAAATCCTAAGGAATACATGCACATACAAGCCAACAAATTACTTTAGCAAGGTTATAGGTTGAGATATCAATAAACAAAAACAGTTGTATTTCTATAACCAGCAATAAACAATCTGAAAGTGAAATTAAGAAATCAATCAACCCTATAGTATCAAAAATATTAATTAACAAAATAAGTGCAAGACTTATACACTGAAAAGTATAAAATTTTGTAGAAAGAAATTAAAGAAACAAATGTAAAGACAGAATATTCTGTCTTCATGTATTAGAAGACTTAATACCACCAAAAACAATCTTCTATTTCAACACAATCCTTATCAAAATTCCAACTGCTTTCTCTGCAGAAATCAACAAAATAATCCTAAAATTCATGAAAATGCAAAGGACTTAGAATAGCCAAAACTGGAGGATCCATACTTTATGACTTCAGAGCTTACCTCAAAACTACAGTAATTTATATGGGCAAAGACGGGATGAGAAGGGACTCAAGTAGCAGCATACACTTGTCGACGCTGCAATTCAAGAGGCTGAGGCATGAAGATCACTTGAGACCAGTCTACACAATATATTGAGACCCCCATCTCCTAAGAAATAATAACTATTGGGCTGGGGTTGTGGCCTAGTGGCAGAGTGCTTGTCTCACACATGTGAGGCTCTGGGTTCGATCCTCAGCATAAAAATAAATAAACAAAATAAAGATATTGTGTCCCTCTATAACTTAAAAATATTTTTTAAAATAACAATTATTATTACTTAGTAATTAAAAGTGTAGCACTGGTTGCTGACCTAGGATGAATATATATATATATATATATATATATATATATAAATGGAACAGAAATTGAGTCTAGAAATAAACCTATACCTCTATGGTTAATTAATTTTCCATATGAAGACAACTCAATGAGGAAATAATATTCTTTTCAACAAGTTGTGCTGGGATAACCAGTTATTGAGATACAAAAGAACAAATGTGGACCACTACCTAATACCATACTTATTAAAATAGATCAAAGACCTAATATAAATGCAAATTATATCACTAATTAGGGTCTAGTATTCAAAATATGTAAAGAACTCTTAAAACTAAACAATATAAAGACAATCCAATTTTTAAATGCTCATGGGATTTGAATAGAAATTTTTACAAAGAAAGTATACAATAAGCACATGAAAAGATGCTCAATATCTGAGTCACTATGATAACACAAATCAAAACCACAATGATACAACACTTCACAGTTACTAGAATGGCTAGAGTTTAAAAACAAACAAATGAAAAGCGACAAGCAATGATGAAGAGGTACAGAAAATGGAACCCATACACTGGTGATGTGAATGTAAAATGTTGCTCTGGAAAACCCTTTGTTGGTTCCTTAAAAAGTGAAACATAATTGTCAAAACAGCAATATTTGTAATCACCGAGAAGTTAAAAACAACCAAAATGTCCATCATTGGATGAGTGGATGAAGAAAATGTGGTCATATTCATACAATGAATATGAATATTTAATGAAAATTATTTGGCCATTCATATATATACTGTATGGATTAATCTTGAAAATATGCTACATAAAAGAGACAGATCTAAAGGTCATATATCATATGATTCTATTTACATGAAATGTCCAAAAATAGGCAAGTTCTGTGAACTTGTTTTGTTTTGTTTTGGTTTTTTTCAAGATACAGAAGGGAAGAAGGCAGGAAGAGAAGATGAATCAAAATATCCAAAGAAGCAAAGACATGACTCCATTATCAGGAGAAATTTTAAAAAGCAAGGATATCACATTCCTTGGGTCTGTCTCCTCCTAGATTGGGATATAGTAAAAAGGACAAGTTCCACTTTTTAGTCTAGCTCCCAGAAGTCCCTGGTTTCACCTTAACTGGATCAAGTTGAGCTTTGGGCCCTTCCTAAAACCATTATTGTAACCAAAAGAAGAAATTTTCCTGATTCACTAAGTTTTTGTCATTTGCCTATCCCTGAACCAAGTGTTAAAAATTCAGGTCTTGAGTCACATGTTCTACTTCTGAAGCCGTAAGTGAGGTCTTATTAATTCACAGGGAGAAGACAGTTGCCCCAAAGAAAATCAGGGAACAACCATCAGAAAAAGGGATATTGAATGCTAGGCAGGCAAAAACAATAAATGTAGTTTCAATTTCTGTGTAAAATTGAAATTCCATTACTGGTGGAAGGGAAATTATATACCATTGGGGCGGGGGGAGCGCAAGTGGAAAGTTTCTATAAAGCTTTTAAATGTACATATCTTATAATCTGCTATTATATTAGTAGGAATCAGACTAGAGAAATGAACACAAATGTGTACCGAGGCATACAGAAGAGTATTTACTCTATTACTACTTCTAATAGTAAAAAAAAAAAAAAAAAAAAAAAAAAAAAGTAAGGGGGACTAACTAGATGCTCACCTATAAGAAACAGTTAAAAATATCTAGTAATTTATTCATACCATAAAATATTATACAGTTGTTTAAAAGATGTTCATGTCAAAAGATCTCTATTACATTGATTTCAAAAATAAATTTTAAAAATGAGTGGAGTGCAATAATATTGGAATATTTATACATTTATGTTTGTAGACATGTTGGAAAATGAATACAATACACATCAGACTATTAAGAATGCCCAATCATAGAGATGGAAATGTACTTTGGGTTTCATAGTATGTGAAAGAGAGATCTCATTTTTATTCTGTCACTTATTTTAAACATTTTACAATAAGAAGGCATTTGTGTATTTTTTACTAGTTTTAAAAATGTAAGAGAATTAACTTAATTAACTTAATTGACCTTCCTTGTATTACTGATGACTGTGGATCAACCCATGCACTGAGCAGTAGGCTATAGTGATGAAGGGGCAGAAGCCTCCTCCTGCATCTAGATGCCTCCCAGCTCAGAGGATCTATGTGTTTGACCAGCTTTTTTAGGCCATTCCGCTTAAAACTTCCTGCTCTCTTTTCCTTGGTTGAAATGAAAAGCCCTTTTTAACATCTCACAGTCTACACCTTCTAGTCTCTTACCATGATGATTTACCCCACGAGGCCTCATTCTTTTATATCTGACTTTTCAGAAATCTCCTTGTCCAGAATAAAGAAACCCCAAGTGCTCCCTTCCCTTTCTTACAACTCTCTTGAACTAAAACTAAATAAGACTTCCGTGTTTTAAATAAGAGGGACCTTCTTTCTTTTTCAGCAATTAAAAAAAAATCAAATGAAACACAATAGCTTTAAACAAAATTACATAGAAGTTGTTTTACAATGGATTTAAAACTATACTCCTCTGGTTCCCAGTGACTAAAAATAGTCATGTCTGCCTAGCCAAGAACACATATGTAAAAGGAAAAATTTCCCTACTCCATGTTCTATCCTCTACACAGTAACAAATTAAGGGCAACAGACTATTTTAGCCAAACTTAAGACCAGAAGAGCTGAAAAACAGGGTTCAGGGGAAGGGGTAGGTAGGAACTTTTCTATTCTAGTCCCATGAAGCTAACAGCTACTGTGCTTATGAACATCATTATTTAGACTGGGTATCAGAACACGTAAGCCTTGTAAGAAGCATATAGAGCCCTCTGACAAGCAGGTCAATCCTCACAATGCCAAAGCTGTATGCAGCACTTCCAGGGGTAGCTGCAGTGGTGTCAACTTGCAAGAACCAATTGTTAATTTTCAGAAACTCTGAGATCTAATACAAACATTACTAAAAATTAAATTATAAAAACTTTCAATTAAATATATTTTAAACAAAGGAAGTACTCAAAACTCATCACTTCCTAATTTTTTATATTAAATTTTTTATTTGTTTTAATTAGTTATACATGACAGTAGAATGCATTTATTCACTTTGATATATCATATACAGATGGGATATAATTTCTCATTTGTCTGAGTGTACATGTTACAGAATCATATGGGTCTCGTATGTTGAGAGCTGCAGCCGAAGCGGCCCCAGCAAACTTCCAGCTGATTGGCTCCTCTGTGGTGATGCTCATTGGGCTGTTTCCCCGCCCTTTCAGACCACAGAGCTGCTCATTGGGGGACTCTTTTGGCTCCACCCATGCGACCCAGCCAGTCTGCCTCAAGAGCCGGAAAATTGAAAATGACCTAGGAGTTCTGGTAGAATGCTGGTCGGAAGTGCCAGTGGTGGCGGTTGAGCTCTCCGGGAATTCCTAGAGAGCTCTCGTGGTGCTGCGTGCATGCTAAAAATAAAGTTCGTTCCTGCTTGACAAGTGGCTCGTGAATTGTGCCCAGCCAGACTGCGGCATTTGGTGGCCCTTATGGGAACGACTGAGGGTAAGGCATAAGGTAAACTGCTTGCCCCTGAGGGCAGGGCGAGAGGATGGGTAGCCATTTTAAGATTCTTCTTTCATTTTGTTTCACTTTTGTTTTAAGTTGCCTGTCCCTGGAGATGAGTGAGACGGAAGAAAAACCGCTCACATCTGAGGAAAAACTATTTGCGTCTGAGAAACAGATAGGGAGAAAGGATGGATGGACATTTCAGGAGGATAGAAAGGCTGATATAATGAATTTTTGTTCCATTTTTGTTTCATTTTGTCTCGGTTTTCTTTTGCATTGTCTTAGTGAGGGGTATCTTCATCACGGAAATATGGAATTAAAAATTAGTAAGAACCTAACCGAAAGGGCGTTAAGTAAAGTGCTAGAGGAAGGAGGCATCTCAGTAAAATCAAGAACAGTTAGGGCATATGTTAAGATGATACAAAGGTGTAGCCCATGGTTCATTAAAGAGGGGTTGTTAAATATATCACAATGGAACCATCATGGTGAAGATTTTAAAAAGATACAAAAGGAAAGTCCAGGAACTCTGCCAGTTGGCACATTACCATTATGGACGTTGGTACAATCTTGTTTGCTTAATCTAGGAGAAGACATCTTACATCAAGTAAAAGAGGAAATCTCTCGATTTAGTCAGACAAAGGAAAAAGGTCTAGAGGAGGAAGGGCTATCAGGGGAGAAATTACAACAGGAGGCTGCTACTAACACCTTTCTATCACCAGAGGGCGTAAGTGTCCAACCAACAGCTCCACCTATGGAGACAACATATGCTGGGAGGCCCCCAACCCCCATAGTTGATAGATGGGATCCTGAGACAGGACCTCAAAGATTAGCATGCCCTGTATTTGAGCAGGCAGGAGGGCAGCGAATTCACCATGCTTTAGATTTCAAAACAGTGAAGCAGCTAAAAGAGGCTGTAACAACCTATGGTCCTCAAGCACCCTTCACTGTAAGTATGGTCAAATCCATTACCAACTTGAACATGACGCCAGCAAATTGGACTAGTATGTGTAAAGCTGTGCTAAATGGAGGACAATACCTGTTACGGAAGGTTGCCAACAAGGAATTTTGAACGGAGACGGCTAGGCGAAATGCAGCAGCCGGTTATCCTCAGAGAAATCTAGATATGTTGTTAGGAAAGGGACCTTATGAGGGTCAGCAGCAACAAATTACATATGATCCTGCCATATACTCACAAATTGCTGCAGATGTGGTTAGGGCATAGAAGACTTTACAAGGACATGGAGATTTACAAGGTCAATTACCTAAGGTAATACAAGGAGCTGATGAACCTTACGCTGAATTTGTAGATAGGCTTATTCAAACAGCTACCAGAGTTTTGGGGGATACAGAACAAGCAATGCCATTAATTAAATAGCTAGCCTATGAACAAACAAACAGATGGTGCAAGGAGGCCATTAGACCATGGAAACATGGAGATTTAAACACATCTATTAAATTATGTAGAGACATTAATGAACAAGGGCAAGTCTTGGCAGCTGCAGTACAACAGGCTTTAGATGCCAGGCCAAAAACATGCTACAATTGTGAACAAACAGGACATTTTAAAAGGAATTGCCCCATAGGAGGAGGGTTTAACAAAACTAGGTATCAAAGGAGTAGAATACCAGGTATTTGCCCACGATGCCGTAGAGGGAGACATTGGGCTAATGAATGCCGTTCTCAAACCACCATAGAGGGTACTCCATTATCAAAAAACGAACAAGGACCAGGTGTTTATCCACGATATCGTGGAGAAAGGCATCGGGCTCCATTGCCAAAAAATGGACAGGGGGGCCCAATGCTCCGGGGCCCAAAACCACAAATATACGGAGCACTGGAGGAACCCAGCAACCCCATCAGGGTAGTGCCCAGGACACATTGTCCATCAGATCCCTCATCAGACAAACCAGAGGGAGCGCAGGGTTGGACATCTGCGCCTCCGCCAGAGCAGTACTAACTCCAGAGATGGGAGTTCAAATCATTCCCACAGGGGTGAAAGGACCTCTTCCCAAAGGAACAGTAGGCTTATTATTGGGACGCAGCTCTTCTACTCTAAAAGGACTTATGATAAGTCCTGGGGTAATTGATCCCGATTATGAAGGTGAAATAAAAATTATAGCCAGTTCTCCAAAGGGTATATCAGTAATTTCACCAGGAGATAGAATAGCACAGTTACTAATAATACCCAGCCTACATGATAAATTTTCCAGTCGTACTGTAGAAAGAGGTTCCAAGGGATTAGGCTCCACAGGTGTAGATTGGGCTATGCTTTCTTTAAATTTAGATTCTCGCCCCATGCTAAAACTAAATATTCAAGGACATGAATTTAATGGGCTACTGGATACAGGTGCAGACCTTAGCATCATCTCTCGTCAAGAATGGCCAAAACATTGGCCATTACAACAAGCCACTCAAACGCTTCGAGGCCTAGGAGTGGCGACTAATCCCCATAGAAGTGCAATGGTATTAGATTGGAAGGATCCTGAAGGATGTGAAGGAACTATACAGCCATATGTATTGGATCATCTTCCCGTAAATTTATGGGGACGAGATGTCCTAGATCAATTAGGTTTGACATTAACAAATAACATCAACCAAAATGCACCCACTATTATGACTAGACAAGGTTTTAGGAAAGGAAAAAGATTAGAAAAACAAGAACAAGGTATAGCAGCACCAATACAAATAGATCAAGGAACAGACAGACATGGGTTGGATTTTCAGAAAGGGCCACTGAGACAATAAAAATTACTTGGAAATCAGAAAGACCAGTATGGGTTCCTCAGTGGCCCCTGACTAAAGAAAAGATACAAGCAGCCCATGACCTGGTCAAACAACAATTAGCAGAAGGACATATACAACCTTCTGTATCTCCCCATAATACTCCCATTTTTGTCATCAAAAAGAAATCTGGTAAATGGAGATTATTGCAAGATTTAAGAGCCATTAATAATGAGATGGTTATTATGGGACCTGCTCAATCAGGGATTCCTCAATTGTCTGCTTTGCCAAAAACCTGGTATGTTTTAGTTATAGATATTAAAGATTGTTTTTTTTCAATTCCAATTCATCCTGAGGATAGTCCACGTTTTGCATTTACTATCCCTGCACTGAATCATGAAGGTCCTGATCAGAGATATGAATGGAAAGTACTCCCTCAAGGGATGGCTAACAGCCCAACTATGTGTCAAATTTATGTTAACAAAGTAATCCAGCCACTTAGAAATCAAAATCCTGAACTACAAATATTTCACTATATGGATGATGTATTATTAGCACACAAAGATAAAAACACATTGCTAGAATGTTATGCCACACTTACAAACTTATTAAAAAATTATAATCTAGAGATAGCAATAGATAAAGTACAATTAAATTTTCCAATTAATTATTTAGGAGTTCTATTATCCTCAACCATGGTCCGTCCACCAAAAATTCAAATACGAGTAGATCAACTCAAATCACTTAATGACTTTCAAAAGTTATTAGGAGACATAAATTGGATAAGGCCTTATTTAGGTATACCAACAGGAGAGTTGGGACCTTTATTTGATATCCTAAAAGGTCCATCAGATCCAAATTCACCCCGAATGTTAACGCCTGAAGCAAGAAAGGCATTAAAAATCATTGAAACATATATGGAAAATATGCATTTGGATAGAATTGATATAAGTTTGCCTTTATTATTTATTGTACTACCAACAAAAAATATTCCTACAGGAGTATTTTGGCAAGAAGGTCCATTATTATGGATACATTTATCTTATTCTCCTAACACTATTCTTACTAGGTATCCTGAGGCTGTAGGACAATTAATACTCAAAGGAATAAAAGCAGCAAAGGGAGTGTTTGGAATTTCTCCCAATAAAATTATTACTCCATATACTATGAATCAAATTGATGAGTTAGCTAATGAGTTAAATACTTGGGCAATAATCATGTGCAAATCTAATGTTTCATTTGATAACCACTTACCATCTAATCCTTTATTGTCTTTTTGGTCATTGCATCCTGTAATTTTTCCAAAAATGACAAGAAAAACACCTATCATGAATGCTCCAAATATATTCACTGATGGGTCAAATAATGGTACAGCAGCAGTAGTTACCCCTGATCAAACTTTTACATTTTTAGTACCCAAACAATCAGCTCAAAAGGTAGAGCTTAATGCAGTTTTACAAGCTTTTGTGATGTTTAAAGATTCTGTATTTAATTTATTTTCTGATAGTCAGTACATAGTTAATGCTATAGTCCCTTGAAGATGCTGGTGGGATTTCCCCTTCCTTTACTGTTTTCTCTTTGTTTTCCACTATACAAAGTCTAAGCTGGGACAGAAAAGATCCATTCTTTATAGGACATATCAGGGCACATACAGAATTGCCTGGAGCCCTTAGTTTGGGCAATGATTTAACAGATAAAACTACATATGATATACATATTTTCTCTACACTAGAAGAAGCTACCTTTCATAAAAGGTTCCATGTCAATGCTAATACTTTATAAAAGCATTTTAAAATAACTAAGGAACAAGCTAGACAAATAATAAAATAATGTCAAAATTGTGTGACCTTTTTACCACAAGTTAATCTTGGAGTCAATCCTAGAGGACTGATACCTAACCATATTTGGCAGATGGACGTCACACACTTGCCAGAATTTGGAAAATTAAAATATTTGCATGTTACAGTTGATACTTCTTCTGGATTTTTGATGGGCTCCCTTCATGCCGGAGAAAAAAACTAAGATATTATAGCTCATTGCTTACAAAATTTTGCCACTGTGGGCATTCCAAAACAGTTAAAAATAGATAATGGCCCTGGTTATACTTCTTTTATACTTCTACCGCTTTTTAAAAAATTTTGCTCATCTTTTGGCATTACTCATATAACAGGAATCCCATACAATTCACAGGGACAAGGCATAGTTGAAAGAGTTCATCAAACTATTAAAATGTACTTATTAAAGCAAAAAGAGGGAATTGGGAAGGGGTATATATCCCCCAAAGATAAACTTAAAATAACCCTTTTTACTCTAAACTTTTAAAATTTGGATTCATCAGGGCTTAGTGCTACGGAAAGGCATATGTGTCCAAAAAATGTACATAAGCCCAAGGTACTTTGGAAGGATATTCTAACAGGACAATGGAAAGGTCCTGACCCAGTGATTGTCTGGAGTCGGAGGTCTGTTTGTGTGTTTCCACAGGGATAACAGCAGCCAATTTGGATTCCAGAGAGATTAACTAAAGCGATTTCTACAGACCAAAAAGAAGATGATTTGGCTCAAATCCATAACAGCTGATATCCAGAACTCCAGTTTGGCCATCCTTACATCTGCAACAGTGGTTCTCCCACACCTGGAGGCTAATGAAACCAGGATGCTTTTTTCAATATCTATTTTATTATTGCCCTTTCCCACATCATGAAGTTCTATTTTGTTTTTTGAGTTCATACAGACCTAGGTTAGTGTTTTGCTGATCAGTTCTATTTTTTGACTATGGAGTTTTTAAACATTGCAATGGAGATTTCACCTATAAAAAGTTATAAGGCCTTTACTATTATGTTATGTGTTGTATGTATTATATTATGTGTGCACACTTGTGTTTTGTGTTGTATGTCTATATGTGCCTATGTCCATATATCATATATGACGAGCGCTCATGAAAAAATGGATCCAAATATTTTTTTTTCTTATTCACGTGATTTAAATGGTTTAATTTAAATTGGGTAAACAGCTATTGAGGATTGTTTTAATATGTGAACAAAAAAGGAGGTTAACAAATCTGTTTGTTTACTTTCACCTTTCCTTTTCATTACATTTAATAATTCTGTTCAGGATAATGTAAATTGTTCAGAAAATTGCTTTCTTTTAGTCCCTGCTGGAAAGTTACATAATTTTTTCTTTAGCCATCATTGCCAGAATTCCTATCTTCATCCCAGTGCCGGTGAAGACAAAGATAAAACCAAACTACAGCTTCTGCAATAGCTATCACAACAAACTGTATAAACTGATGCATCAATGAATAATGTAACTCAATAAGTGATGCTCAATCAAAAAGTCGATTTGCTTTGGGAGGAAATGGACATATTAATGGATTCCTCTGCTTTGAACTGCTTGCAGAACTTGCCTGGACTATGTATCACTTGTATGCATTGTGAACTATCTGTTGGTACAGCGACTTGTGGTAGTGCCGGGGTATTTTTGCTGATGGTGTCATCAGTGGTACAGTTTTTCCAAAAGGAGCCGTCATTTGGCTTGGTGTCGTGGCATTTTGTATCCTCCTCCCTTCTGCTTGTGATGGTCGTTCAGCTAAAATTTGGGGGCCAAGAGAGGTGAGGCAAAGAACCTCACCCCCCCACCACTGGTACAAAGGCCTATCCACAGGTGTGGCTGTAAGCTAGACCGGTAGTCAATGACGGGTAAGATCCAATTGCAATGGTACCAACCTAAGACAGGAGGCTGACGATTTGAGGTCAGCTCATCTGATGACGGGTAAGAACCATATGTAGTATTGGGTAACCTAAGACAGGCACGGTCCCTAAGCCACATGCTTGTTGTTTAATTAAACAGAGAGGGGGAGATGTTGAGAGGCAGCCAAAGCGGCCCCAGCAAACTTCCAGCTGATTGGCTCCTCTGTGGTGACGCTCATTGGGGGACTCTTTTGGTTCCGCCCATGCGACCCAGCCAGTCTGCCTCAAGAGCGGGAAAATTGAAAATGACCTAGGAGTTCCGGTAGAGTGCTGGCCAGAAGTGCCGGTGGTGGCGGTTGAGCTCTTGGGGAATTCCTAGAGAGCTCGCATGGTGCAGTGTCCGGTGTGCGCGTGCTAAAAATAAAGTTTGTTCCTGCTTGACAAGTGGCTCGTGAATTGTGCCCAGCCAGACTGCGGCACACGTAGTCACATATATACATACAGTAATAATGTCTGTTTCATTCTACTCTCTTTCCTATCCTCACATCCCCTCCCCTCCCCTCCCCTCCCAACACTTCCCTCTACCCAATCTCAGGTAATGCTATTCTTCCTAAGTGGCCCCCTACCTTACTGTGAATTCGTATCTGCATATTAGAGAAAACATTTGGCCTTTGGTTTTGTGGGACTGGATTATTTCACTAAGCATGATATTCTCCAACTCCAACCATTTATTGGCAAATGCCATAATTTCACTTTTCTTTAAAGCTGAGTAATATTCCATTGAGTACATATACCACATTTGCTTTATCCATTCATCTATTGAGGGACACCTAGGTTGGTTGCATAGTCTAGCTATCAGCTGCTACAAACATTTATGTGGCTGTGTCACTATAGTATGCTGGTTTTAGGTCCTTTGGGTATAAACCAAGGAGTGAGATAGCTGGGTCAAATGGTGGTTCCATTCCCAGTTGCTGAGGAATCTCCATATTGCTTTCCATAATGGTTGCACCAATTTGCAATCCCACCAGCAATGAATGGGTGTACCTTTTTCCCCACATCCAACGCTTATTGTTGCCTGTATTCTTGATGATTGCCATTCTGACAGGAGTCAGATGAAATCTTAAGAGTAGTTTTGATTTGAATTTCTCCAATTGCTAGAGATGTTGAATACTTTTTTATTGTTGTTGATTAATTGTATTTCTTATTCTGTGAAGTATCTGTTCAGTTCCTTAGCTCATTTATTGATTGGTTTATTTGTTTTTTTTGGTATTAAGGTTTTTGAGTTCTTTATATATCCTAGAGATTAATAAAGCTATCAGAAGTGCATGTGGTAAAGATCTCCCAACCTGTAGGCTCTCTCTTAATGTTATTGTTTCCTTTGTTGAGAAGAAGCTTTTTTTAATTTGAATCCATCCCATTTATTGATTCTTGATTTTACTTCCTGCACTTTAGTAGGAGTCTTGTTAAGGAAGTCAGATCATAGGCCTACATAGTGAAAATTTGGGCCTATTTTTTCTTCTATTAGCCATAGGGTCTCTGTTCTAGTGCCTAAGTCTTTGATCCACTTTGAGTTTGTTTTTGTGCAGGGTGAGAGATAGAGGTTTCATTTCATTTTGCTACATATGGATTTCCAGTTTTGCCAGCACCATTTGTTGAATAGGCTATCTTTTCTCCAGTGAATGTTTTTGGCACCCTTGTCTATTATGATATAACCATATATGTGGGTTTGTCTCTGGGTCCTCTATTCTGTACCATTGGTCTACAAGTCTAATTTGGTGCGAATACCATGCTGTTTTTGTTACTATAGCTCTGTAGTATAGTTTAAGGTCTGGTATTGTGATGCTTCCTGCTTAAATTTTCTTGCTAAGGATTGCTTTGGCTATTCTGGGTCTCTTATTTTTCCAAATAAATTTCATGATTGCTTTTTCAGTTCTGTGAAGAATGTCATTGGGATTTTAATAGGAATTGTATTAAATCTGTAATAATGCGTTTGGTAGTATGGCCATTTTGACAATATTAATTCTGCCTATACAGGAGCATGGGAGATCTTTCTATCTTCTGAGGTTTTCTTCAATTTCCTTCTTTAGTGTTCTGTAGTTTTCATTATAGAGGTCTTTCACCTCTTTTATTAGATTGATTCCCAGGTGTGTGTGTGTGTGTGTAGGCTATTGTGAAGGAATAGTTTTCCTAATTTCTCTTTCAGTAGATTCATCACTGATGTATAGGAATGTGTTTGATTTATGAGTGTTTATTTTATATCTTGCTACTTTGCTGAATTCATTAACAGCTCTAGAAGTTTTCTGGGGGAATTTTCTGATCTTCTAGATATAGAATCATGTCATCAGCAAATAATGATAGTTTGAGTTCTTCTTTACCTATTTGTAACCCTCTAATTTCTTTCTTTTGTCTAATTGCTCTGGCTAGAGTTTCCAGGATGATGTTGATAGAAGTGGCCCCACAATTCACAATAGATAAACTGTGGAACCAACCTAGATGCCCCTCAGTAGATGAATGGATTTAAAAAATGTGCATATATACACAATGGAATAGTACTCAGAATAAAAGAGAATAAAATCATGGCATTTGCAGGTAAATGGATGGTGTTGGAGAAAATAATGCTAAATGAAGTTAGCCAATCCCAAAAAAACAAATCCCAACAGCATGGTACTGGTACCAAAACAGGCGGGTGGACCAATGGTACAGAATAGAGGACAGAGACCAATCCACAAAATTACAATTACCTTATATTTGACAAAGGTGCTAAAGCATGCAATTAAGAAAGGATAGCATCTTCAACAAATGGTGCTGGGAAAACTGGAAATACATATGCAACAAAATGAAACTGAATCCCTTTCTCTCACCATGCACAAAAGTTAACTCAAAATGTATCAAGGAGCTTAGTATCAAACCAGAAACTCTGCTTCTGATAGAAGAAAAAGTTGGCTCTAATCTCCATCTCGTAGGGTTGGGCTCCAAATTCCTTAATAGAACACCCATAGCACAAGAGTTAAAATCAAGAATCAACAAATGGGACATACTCAAACTAAAAAGTTTTTTCTCAACAAAAGAAACAATAAGAGAGGTAAATAGGGAGCCTACATCCTGGGAACAAATTTTTACTACTCACACTTCAGATAGAACCCTATCCAGAGTATACAAAGAACTCAAAAAATTAAGCAATAAGAAAACAAATAACCCAATAAACAAATGGGCCAAGGATCTGAACAGACACTTCTCAGAGAAGGATATACAATTAATCAACAAATACACGAAAAAATGCTCACCATCACTAGCAATCAGAGAAATGCAAATTAAAACCACACTAAGATACCATCTCACTCCAGTTAGATTGGCAGCCATTATGAAGTCAAACAAGTGCTGGCGAGGATGTGGGGAAAAGGGTACACTTATACATTGCTGGTGGGACTGCAAATTGGTGCAGCCAATCTGGAAAGCAATATGGAGATTCCTTGGAAAGCTGGAAATGGAACCACCATTCCACCCAGCTATTCCCCTTCCCGGACTATTCCCCAAAGACCTAAAAAAGAACATACTATAGGGATACAGCTACATCGATGTTCATAGCAGCACAATTCACAATAGCTAGACTGTGGAACCAACCTAGATGCCCTTCAATAGATGAATGGATAAAAAAAATGTGGCATTTATACACAATGGAATATTACTCGGCACTAAAAAATAACAAAATCATGGCATTTGCAGGGAAATGGATGGCATTAGAGCAGATTATGCTAAGTGAAGCTAGCCAATCCCTAAAAAACAAATGCTGAATGTCTTCTCTGATATAAGGAGGGCAACTCAAAACAGAGCAGGGAGGAAGAGCATGAGAAGAAGATTACCATTAAACAGGGACGAGAGGTGAGAGGGAAAGGGAGAGAGAAGGGAACTGCATGGAAATGGAAGGAGACCCTCATTGTTATACAAAATTACATATAAGAGGAAGTGATGGAAAAAGGAAAAAAAACAAGGGAGAGAAATGAATTACAGTAGATGGAGTAGAGAGAGAAGATGGGAGGGGAGGGGAGAGGAGGGGGGATAGTAGAGGATAGGAAAGGCAGCAGAATACAACAGACACTAGTATGGCAGTATGTATAAACGTGGATGTGTAACCAAATGTGAATCTGCAATCTGTATACATGGTAAAAATGGGAGTTCATAACCCACTTGAATCAAATGTATGAAATATGATATGTCAAGAGCATTGAAATGTTTTGAACAACCAATAAAAAAAATCCCAAATGTTTTCTCTGATACAAGGTGGCTGAACCATAATGGGGTAGGGAGGGGGAGCATGGAAAGAATAGACAAACTCTAGATAGGGGAGAGGAGTGGAAGGGAAAAGAAGGGGGCAGGGAGTTAGCAATGATGGTGGAATGTGATAGACATCATTATCCAAAATACAGGTTTAAAGACATGAATTGGTGTGAACATACTTTATAATACAGAGGTATGAAAAATTGAGCTCTATGTGTGTAATAAGAATTGTAATGCATTCCACTGTCATGTATTTAAAAAATAAAATCAAGTAAATATTTTTTTAAAAGTGAAAGAAAGAGGACATCCTTGTCTTGTTCCAGTTTCTAGTGGGAATGCTTTCAATTTTTCTCCATTTAGAATGATGCTGGCCTTGGGTTTAACATATATAGCTTTTACATGTTGAGGTTTTTCTAGTGCTTTGAACATGAAGGTGTGCTGTATTTTGTGAAAAGCTTTTTCATTGCACATGGCTACACCCATTTTGGGATACCGGCCAGGGCCTGAGGCCTTGGTGCGATCTGACTTCCTAATTTTTTAATGCTATGCTCTTGAGGTATTATTTATGCCTATTGTGTGTGTGTGAAAATATCAAACAGTGGTGTGTTTATACACATCTCCTCCCAGCTCCATCAGTGATGGTAGGTGAAAATTAGCCAGGGGTTGGGAGTATATTTATACGACAGAATTTGCACCTGCTACAAACAATACCTTATTTTTCTGGAAAGCTACTTGTTACACATTGACCAACATACCACTGGGTAACCATAAACTATAGTCTCCTTTGCTCCTGGAATAGTCCACTGGCTCTACTTCAAAACTCTTTTGTTCAATGCTTAGTTTCCTGACCTATACCTATATATGCCTGATATATAATATTGGCTAAGATAAAATCCAAATGAAGCCATGTATTCTGTTACCTATAAAAAATACTTTTTCCAGAAAGCATCTACCCAAGCTTTTAATTCAAGGAAGGAATGAGGCAATAGGAGAAGTACTGGCTTCCTATTCCTAAAATACAGCTCCACTCCCAACTCTGCTCTTTAATAGCTTAGGCCCTCTTACATTAAGCCCTCTTAGCTTCAATTTACTTACACATAAAATAATAAATCTAATGCTAACTCACTGAATTGTTAAGAATTAAATGGGATGATTTATGAATGTAAAGCTCTTGGTAAAACCATAAAATGTTTTACAAATACCATGTATTGATATTTCAGAGAAGGGGAATTCATATTTTGCAATACCATTCAGTCTGATTTTGACAGCTATAATTTTCACACTCTTTAACTTCAACTCTTGACCTAATTCTTCCAACTCAACATAATAACCTTATCTTTTTCCATGTGACAGTCTTTTAAATACTGAAGTCTGGATTTCAACCACCCTTGTTAGCTCTATCTTCTCAAGGCTAAACAGCTTCAGTTTCTTCAAGCATACAGAAGAAGCCCTTATCTTCCTAGACCCTCTCTTCTGATAATTTGGAAGGAACTAAAGAGCTCTATATTCCTTTTTTACTGCTGTTGTAACAAATCACCATAAACTCAGTGGCTTAAACAATACAAACATTATTTTAGAGTTCTGTGGGTTAAAAGTCCAACAGTTTCATTGGGTAAAGTAAAGGTATCCACAGAGCTGAGTTCCTTTCTGGAGGCGTTAGGTGAGAATCTGTTTCCTTGACAGATTCTTCATAACTGGAAAAGGCTTTCCAATTTCAAAGACTCATGTGATTAGACTGGGCCTACCTAGATAATCCAGGGAAATCTCCCTATTGTGATTTAGATATGAGGTGTCTCCCAAATGTTCATGTGTGAGACAATGCAAGAATGTTCAGAGGCAAAATGATTAGATTAAACTAATCAGTGGAATAATCCACTGATATGGATTAACTGGGTGGTAACTGCAGGCAGGTAGGATGTAGCTGGAGGAAGAAGGTACTTGGGGTGTGCCTTTGGGGTATATTTTATCCATGGTGAGCAGAGCCCCCCCCTTCTTGACTGCCGTATCCTGAGTTGCTTTCTTCCGTCACACCCTTCTGCCATAATGTTCTGCCTCACCTTGGGTCCAGAGGTGTGTAATTGGCCAACCATGTACTGAACCTCTGAAACCATGAGGCAAAATAAACTTCTCCTCCTCTAGGTTGTTCTTGTCAGGTCTTCTGGACACAATGATGAAAAAGCTAACTAAAACACTCCCATCTCAAGATTCTTAACTTTAATCAATTCTACAGTAGTTCTTTTGCTCTACAACATGTACAGATTCCAGGGATTCCAGCCCGAAAATCTTTGGGGTGGGGTAGCATTATTCTGCCTACCACAAGCTCCTTTAGGAATTTCATTGTATGATTTTTCTTTCTTACATTTATCAACATAATTTACCATATCCATAATTTTAATTTTAAAGTTGATATAGATAGATAGATAGATAGATAGAGTCATGCACCACATAACAAATTTGGTCAGTGATGAACCACATGTGCAATGGTGGTCCCAGAAGATTATAAAGGAACTGAAAAATCCCTATCATCTAATAACATACATCAAAGTGAATGGAACAACATAGCACAATGCATTACTCAGGTGTTTGTGGTTATGTTGGTATAAACAGACCTATTGCCAGTCACATAAAAATATAGTACATTCATTTATGTACAGTACATAATACTTCATAGTAAATGACTATGTCATGGGGTGGGGTATTCTTAAGGGCACCCCTAATGAAGAATCTCTATACCCACATCAGAAATTGTGTGGGTAAATAAGTCTCTCTTTTTTAATACACAGTGGCAACTGAGAAAAATAAAATAATAATTCAATTTAACAGGCATTTAATAAGAACCTATAGTATGAAATTGATTTTTGAATGCAAAGATAAATCAGACTCCTATCATGAAGATCTTTCAGTCCGTATTTCTCAGACATTAAACCTGATCCACAGTAACAAATACAATTTGACATCATGACTCAATACACACACACACACACATACTGAAATAAATGTTTCATAGAAAATACCAGTAGTATTTGTAATACACTCTATATTCTAGTCCCTTTTTAAAAATTCTTGTCACAACACTCCCCACCCCACTAAATTGATTTTACTACCCAGTAATGATCATGGTCCAAAGTTTGACCAAATTTTTATTGAAAAATATCAATCTGGACATATGACCAATTAATTTTAACACAAAGGAGAATTAATTACATGTTCAGTGCAGATTGATACCATGGAAACACAAAACAAATAATTTTACTGGGCCATCCAGGATCTACTGCATACAACTGTACACATGGATGGAAATCAACTAATAGAAATTAAGAATGGATCATTATTGGTCTCCTATTTTCCCAGTCTAAATGGAAGACAAGCGGCTAAAATATTTGATACACAAAGTAATGGCAAAGTTTAGATATAAAATTGGGAGTTATCTATTTATTGTTTAGATACTACTGTTTACCTTGTTCTTATCTGCTCGGCCTCTCTGGGATCAGCAGTCAACCCATACAATACCCAGTGCCTAGTCACTGTCAAGAATACCTCCAGGTGACTCTCCAGTACCCAGTTTTGCTCCAATTTTCCCATTTTCCCTATACTATGTGGCATTAATAAACATTATCAAATGTTGTGAAAATCTGGTTTAAATGCATTGGGCAGGCAAAGGCGTGGCAGTATTGTGTCACATACATGTTTAATCTCATTCAGTAGATAAATTACTGCTTAACTCATTGATCTTGCCATACCCATGGACCTTACAGAAGTGAAAGAACTATCAAGTATCTAAATATTTTGAGATCCACAAATGAATAAGCTTCTAAGAATTTAGCATTCTATGTACTTATTACTAACTACTACATTTTTATTATATCTAGAAAATAATTTTGCTCTAACAGGACATTCCACTAATATCCTCCTCCTCATAAGACAAAGGCAGGAATGTCAAAAAGACAATAGTGGATAATTTGATGACAGAAGAGGAGTATCCAAGTGATGCAGTGTTAGGAAGACATGTTGAAGATGAAAAAAAAGGCCCACAAATCAAAAATTTTGTAAAAAAGCAAGGAAACAGATTTTCCTAGAGTGCTTGAAGAAGAAACACAAGTCTTCTGAAAGTGAAACTGATTTTAGACGTCTGACTTCCAAACAATAAAATTTTTTTTAAAAAATCATGGTGTTTTAAGCCACTAAATTCATGGTAATTTGTTACAACAGCAATAGAAAACTAGCACATTCACTAGTACAGAGCTGAATCTTTTTATATGGACATGCTGGTCTCCCTGGCTGTGCAAGAGAAGTTGAAAAGGTGTCCTGCCTACTCCTTAGGATGAAAGAGTCTTTGCATCTATGGAGATGAGAATTACACAGTACTTTGAAATGGAATGAGAATATATAATATCAGTACCAAGTGAGGAATAAAAACCCAATAATAGTCTGAAATAAAAATTACTATTTTTTTACATTGAGGTATTAGAAAAGAGGGTCTTAGAGCTGGGGATGTGGCTCAAGCGCTAACGTGCTCGCCTGGCATGCGCAGGGCGCTGGGTTTGATCCTCAGTACCATATACAAATAAAAAATAAAGATGTTGTGTCCACCGAAAACTGAAAAATAGATATTAAAAATTCTCTCTCTCTCTCTCTCTCTCTCTCTCTCTCTCTCGTAAAAAGGAAAAAAGAAAAAGAAAAGAGGGTCTTAAGTTTTAAGATCAGGGATGAGAAGGCAGAGGAAACAAAAGCATTATAAGGTCTCACAGTGGGGAATAGGGAAAGAAAAAGTACCCCAAAATAAAATCAAATTTACTGGTATGAAAAGAAAAGGTCTTAGTGGGGAAAATAACAGAAATTTTACTCTCTTATAATAATAGGAAATGTGTATTTGTTTTATCTATTAGAAAAATGAAAATCCCCTACTACCACAAAAAAAAAGGAGTTAACTATTTGGAAATTTAGAAATGCTTTTATAAAAAGAAAATTAAAACTGCAATTAACTTTCCTAAGTTTATATAAGAATACACCACAATGAATTTCCACATGACATACAACCACAAGACTGGGATCCTAATTAGAATAAGATGTACTCCATGTTTGTAGAAATATGTCAAAATTATACTCTACTGTCATGTATAATTAAAAATTTAGAACAAAAAAATTTTAAATTGAAATTACAAACTTTCAAGAAGACAATGAAAATAATTCACTTTATAATAAAGAAATTGATGTTCATTTCTCATTTTTTATTCAAGAATGTGAATTCTTATTTATTTATTTATTTATTTATTTTGTGGTTGTAGATTGACAGCCAGCCTTCATTTTTTTGTTTATTTTTATATGGTGCTAAGGATCGAATTCAGTGCCTCACACATGCTAGGCAAGCCCTCTGCCTGTGAGCTACATACAGCCCCAGCCCACAAAAATGTGAATTCTTGATTTCCCCTCATACCAATGTCCCTTTGTAATAAATGAATATAGCTGATAGTTAGCAGTAGAAAAATACTGAAGAATTATACATAATTATAAGATTAGGAAAGAAATTTGTGTGTACGTTGAAAGATGGGAAGTATGAATTTTCAAGTCAAATACATTGGGTATTGAAAAGATCTATTCTCTAGTTTTATTCTCTAGTTTTGTTCACTTACAGTTTATTGAAGGAAGGGATATATTGCGTACATAGATATTCAACAAATAGAAAAAGTATGGTGAATTTATGTACTGTTTGTTGTTGATATTTCAAATAGAATATTTACTATCTCAGTAATCAGAATTACTTATTTTGAATTTATAACATCAATTTAATTATTCATTTATCTAAATAACATTAAATAAAACCTTATTATATCTAAGGTTAGCTAAATATTAAAAAAAAGAAGAAGAAGACAATGAAGAAGAGCATGTTTCTTAGCAAATTTAAGTGACACAGTGAAAGCTATGCTCAGGAAAACTTAGAGCTTCCAAAGCATTTCTCCTAGAGAAACAAAGATGAAAAAGAAAATTAACCCAGTGCTTACTTTTTCTGATTTTCTTTGGTTTTGTTTTTGGGGGGGGGGAATGAAACACAGAAAAAAAAAACACAGAAAGTAGGAAGAAAAATGAATAAACATCAGATAATGAAACTAAAATATTTCAAATAGTAATGAACAAATCTAAAAACTGTTTCCCTGAAAGATTAAGATTCAACTCTGGTTAAAGAAAACTGAGAGAAAAGTACATAAAAGTTTATGTTTATCTGTGCTTAATGCATTTTTTATCTGACATTTGATACTTTCTAAACACATATGGCATTTATAAAACAGTAGTACTCGCAATTTTGTATCTCAGTTACAGTGCTGAGTAATAGTGGCTTGAAACAACAATTATTTTATTATGTTCACAGATTTTATAGGTCAGAAATTCAGGAAAGGCTCATATAAGGCCTTTCATGTGATTGCACTGACAATGGGGTTGTAGTTATCTGAAGGTTCAAATTAGTGTATCTAAAGATGGGTCACTCAACCAGCTGGCAATACATGTTGCTTGATAGCCAAGGCTATCAACAGGGATGTGCACACATGGCGTTTCTAGCATGATGGGCCCAGAATAATCAGACTTCTTTCATGGCATCACACTTCCCCAAGACTGAGTATTCCTGAACTGAGTAAAGTTGGATGCCTTTTCAATTCACCTTGGAAGTACATAGCATCATATCTGCTGTATTCTATTAGTTGAAGCAATCACACACCTGCCAAGATTAAAGGTGAATGAACATTAACCCACATTTTGTAATAATTGTTGTTTCAAGTGTCAAAATTTTTCAGAAATGTTTTAAAACCATCATAAAAACAAATTTGAAACCTAGAGGAAATAGTTTTCAGCAAAATACAAACTCTCAAATGTGCCCAAGAAAAGATAGAAAACTTGAAAAGATAAAATGCTATAGAAGAGGGGCTGGGGATATAGTTCAGTTGGTAGAGTGTTTGCCTCGCATGCACAAGGCCCTGAGTTCAATCCCCAGCACCACCAATTTAAAAAAATGCTATAGAAGATAGGGAAAAAGTGATTAAAAATCAGCCATCAAATAAGTGCATCAGGCAATATCACTGCTGAGTTCTATGTAACTTTTAAAGAAGAGAAACATTCGGGCAATGCTAACAATGCTGTCCACAGAACACACTGAGTAGCAGTGATTTAAACCAAAGGTTAGCAAACTATGGCCCAGTGGCCAAACCTGGACTATCACATATTTTTACAAATCAAGTTGCACTGGAATACAACTACACAGATTCATTTACACATAATCTATGTTTACTTTTGCATTACAGTGGCAGAGTTGAAAAGGTGCAACAGAGACTGTATGGCCCACAAAGGCTAAAATACTTCCCATCTGGCCCTTTATCAGAAAAATTTGCCATCCCCTACTTAAACCACTATCTTATACTATCTCACATTTTCTCTCTTCCAAACATCAGCAGATTTTTTGGATAGTCTACTGATATATTCATCCTAATGGGATAATGTACAAAATTAATACAACAAATAGCTTTCATTTCATATATTATCTGCACTCAGTTAGCAATAACCTGAATCTTTATGTTGAAGAGGATATGAGACTGACGGAGCTGGGAGAGAAAGAATTGCAATCGACTAGAGATGTCTACCATGGGCACAGTAAGGGGTAACTTGCAGCATGCCTGCTATGTATTTGCTGAGCATAATTGTAAAATATATGAGGTTTAAGACTCTTTTCAAAAACTGTTCGATAACTGCAACAAAATATGGATGTAATGCACCCATTTTTAACTGCACCATTAAAATATATCAGCTTGTTCTCCAAAGGCTGTGGAAGTTATTGTAATAATATGCAAATGTTTCACATTCATAAAAATGTACAGAAAATAAAACCATTTTGTGATTTTATCAGAGTATAATCCAGACCAATTCTGTCATATTTGTACACAAGATATCTGAGATTGATGTCTGCTCTTGAAAGAATACTAATAACATTTCAAATGCTATGAGCCTATATTTTATCAGTTGAAAACGTTCTGATTATTAAGACATCTTTCAAAGATCCTAACTCCAAATTTTGGGGGTGATTTTTGTACAGTAACACTATTTTCCCATGATGTTAGTTCCAAAATAGTGGCCCAGAACATACCAACAACAGAAATTATACTTTATAACTTTCATATTTATATCATTACTTAAAAGAAAAATGTTGGTTGTTCTAGGAAAAAAATTGCACAAGAAAATTTATGTATATGTTTGTTGTCATAGGCAGAAGAAAAGCTGCAGACGAAAATTGCCAGTTGGGTAATAAAGTTAAATACCAAACCCCAGCAGAGTAAGAGGTAAGTATCAGGGGTGCCACAGAGAGCACTAATGGTGCTATAGACGAACTAGCCACACAGAAATGTCCTAGAAGAATGAGGGTTGGACAGGTATAGCCAGACATGGAGTTTTTCTCTTCATTGTGCCCCTACATTGACAAAGCCTAGCACAGAAAAATAACTCAATTAATATTTATTGAAGGAAGGATAGAAAGCATAAAAGGTGAAAGGGAGGGAAGGCAGCAGTTCAAACCAAAAGCTGAAGTTTTCTAAACCATTCCAGCAAAGCTGTGACTCCAGTCTAACTACCAGATGGTGTTTGTACAGCAAAGTTGGGGAAGGTGACTGGTAGCCAAGAAGTCTCTCCACCAGAAATAAAGGTAGCTGGAGAATCAGCCTGCAGTTACTAAGGGACTGACCTTCTAAGGCCTGGAGCAGCTCTGGAAAGGACACAATGGCTCCTGACACATCAGAAGCAGGTATCTGTTTCTCGCAGTCCCAGGTACACTGTCTCTAAATATTATAAAGACAACTGTACACCGGGGAAGAATAAAGAATTTCTGGGACTTTTAAGCTTGATATGCAAAATAAAGCTGTATTTATTTCATGGTTTTATTTATTTATGTTTTTACTTATTTATTATGGTTTTATTTATTACACAGTTTCTCTGGTAACCCTATATAAATAATACTTAGCAAGAGGAAGGGCAGAAAGGCAGAATATCTGCTGTGCAGTTGATGATATTTGTCCAAGCATGCTGGGTGAAATATATCACCAAAGCAGGAGAATTCCAAATTGTATCTACCAGAGATGCTTTTAGAACTAGGGATCCCATTTTTATGCCTAAAAATTGTGAATCTCCTGAAAATATATGCAAAAATGCATATGTGTGCATTTTTCTGAGAAGAGATTCCAATACTTCCATCAGAATTCCAAAAGAGTTCAAAATACACCCCACCTCCCCAAAATATTAAAAACCACACTGCAATGTTTTACACATTGTAGGTTAGTTGTTAGGCATACATTTTAAAATTAAATAGGATAGAAAGTTTAAGAGTATACACTGGCCAGTGTGGGTGGCGCATGCCTGTAATCCAAGCAGCTCAGGAGGCTGAGGCAGGAGGATCGAGAGTTCAAAGCCAGCCTCAGCACCTTATCAAGGTTCTAAGCTGCTGCAGGCCGGCTGGCTGCAGCAAAATAACCGGGGGGTGACGAATAACTTGTGTAGATTGATACAGCAGGAGTAGGAGCCGTTTATTGCAAGACAGGAGCAGTATTTATACATTCCACACAGCTTATCTAATTAGCATAAACTAGATACATCAGTCAACCAATAAGGAATCTCCACACTTAATGGCTCGCTTTTGTTACTTCTCAAACCACTCCCTCTGGCATTTTGCCAGGCACCATCCAGACTTGTTTATGAACTCTAACATTCCCCTGGCAAAATGCCAGGTGTTATTTTGACTTGTTTACAGACTCTAACACTAAGCAGCTCATCAAGACCCTAAAATACAAAAAAGGGCTGGGCATGTGGCTCAATAGGTAAAGGCCCTGAGTTCAAACCCTGGTACAAAAAGGGTGGGGGGTATAACACTGATCATAGGGTATTATTTGGTTCAAACTTGCTTCAGGGGTGTGTATATGTCTGTGTGTAGCAAGGTGAATTTTTTTCATATTGAAGTCTTGGCCAAAAATTCAGAAGTCATTGTTAGAAGAATGAAAATGATTGTATTCAGTGAGAGGCCAAGAATTCAACTTTCCAACATATTAATTCATCATTCATTGAAAACAATTAGGTGATCTGTGGCTCCAGTGGGCATTATACTATTTTGAGTGGCATATGATCCACCAAAACAAACCTATTATTAGGGAACTATGATCTACAATATTTAGAAATGGAAGTGTATCTCTCCAAGGTTGAAGGGAAAGCGAGACAGGTAAGTGAGCAATGAAAGATAGAGACCAGGCAGAGATACATAAGAGAGTTTATTTGTCAGAGCTGACAAATAAAGGCCATCTCTTTATAGGAGAGAGAGGCAAAACAGGCTTGAGTTCTGGGACTTATATGGGGGATGCTCAGGAATCATAGCTGGGTAGGTCATAATGCCGGGGTTAAGGGTTGAGTTGGTATGGGGAAGTGGAGAGCCTTTCTCAGAAAGGCCCTTGGGTGGGAAAGTGAAACTTCTTCCTTAAAATGGTGGTTGTCACTTAAGATGGGCATCCAGATGCTAAGCAAGGACCTCATAAAGGACCTGCTGCTCTCAAGGAGACCACAGACTATAAAGAGGTATCTACCAAAAGGTCTCTGTGCACTGAGTATCTTTGGAAAAATGTAAAATACTGAGTAAAATGTTTAGAAATGAAAATACTGCTAATATATTTCCCTAGGCTAATTAGGTCCCGCAAGAATCTTCAAAAGGTATCAGGAAAGAGGCCTAAACCTGGTACAGTCTTTGAAAAATTAACTCCTTTATAAAAAAAAAAAAAGAGACAGAAGAGCATGGAAATGTTGACATGACTTCCTGGGTATGAAAGTATCATTCTAGTCCTAATAATCAGTATCTGGTATTGCATTTCTCTTCTCTTCTATACCTCAGTACAAGAAACATTAATGGTCCAGGTATTGATTCATTGAACTTACTGTGTAAAATATTACTAAAGCACCTCACCAGTTTGAGTTGTCCCAGACAATGCAAAACTTTCAAAACTACCAGTATGTTCTGCACATTAAGACCATTATGTTTCCCCAACCTACCCCAAAACCTAAAAATCTCCCTCTCAGATAGGTCCTAACTTGGGGTTCAAGTATATCTGATATCAAAAGTAAAGCAGTATACTGACATTCTCCAGAATACTCACTGGAGAACCTGACAAAAGAAAAAGAGATGCACAGATACTAACACACAGGAATTCTTTCCCCACAGACCCCAGATTCTCACCAAGTCCTCTTAACTATTTGACACAGAGCATCTGATGAATTTTACTACCTCATTCTTAAATGAGAAACACAGGCAAGAATAGCTAGACATTTTAGGAAAGACTCAAGAGCAAAAGAAAACAAAATAAATAGAAAAGAAAATCAACACAGAGAGAAGGCCAGAAAAACTATGCCCATATATAAAATATCTTCCAAGAGTTCAAAAAAGACATCATATCCAAGAGATAAGAAGCTACAATATAAAATTTTTTCATAAACCAAAATTTCTAGATCACTGAAAACTTTTATTTTTAAATTGACATAAAAATTTCGCATCTATCGGAAGTACCAACATGTGTATACATTTTGTAATGTTCAAATCAAGGTCAGTATATCTACCTACTCAAACACTTATCTTTTTTTTAATATTTATTTTTTTTAGTTGTAGTTGGACAAATACCTTTATTCCATTCATTTATTTTTATGTGGTGCTGAGGATCGAACCAGGGCCCCGCGCATTCTAGGCGAGTGCTCTACCGCTGAGCCACACAACCCCAGCCCTTATCTTTTCTTTTTCTTTTTCTTTCTTTCTCTTTCTTTCTCTTCTCTTCTCTTCTCTTCTCTTCTCTTCTCTCTCTCTCTCTCTCTCTCTCTCTCTCTCTCTCTTTCTTTTGTAGTTATAGATAACAGCATGCCCTTATTTTAGTTGTTCTATTTTTATTTGGTGCTAAGGATTAAACCCAGTGCCTCACACATTCTAGGTGGGTGCTTTGCCGCTGAGCTACAGCCCTACCCCCTCATTTCTTTGTGAACACTCACATCCTTTCTTCTAGATTCATTTAATTATATAATACATTATCTATAGCCACCCTACTGTACAACAGAACACCAGAACTTATTTCTCCCAAGTCTAATAGACCCTTAAAATTTAAAAATAAAAAATACACAAAAGAGAATACAAATTTGAGAAATAACTTGGACAATAAACCAAATGAAAAATGGGAGTGAATAGATGAGAAAATTTTAAAAGAATTGACCCAGAAGGCCTAACATTTGTATGACAGGAGATAAAGCAGAAAAAATAAAAAGGAAGAAATTATGAAAGAAAGAATGCAAATAAACTTTCCCAGGAGTAAAAACCATGAATTTCTAAAATGAAAGGACCCACAGATTCCATAGAAAAGTTGATGAAAGAATGATACACATTAACAATCTTTACCTAATTCTAAACACCAAGAATAGAGAGAAAACCAGTGAAGAAACTTCACATTGTAGGCAGCAGGCTGATACATCCATTGATCAATATTAGCTACACTAAATATGGGAGAAGCTGACACTATTAAGTGGTCAAATGTGATGCAAGAGAAAATGCATAGCACCAGCTATGAAGTATTACTGTTTAACAATTGAACTAGAATTTAATCAACCTAAATCTAAATCTTAGCAAGTTTTTATGTTGATTTTTTTTTCAGTACTAAAATTTCATTTGTAATTTCTTTATTTATCTTGTATTTCTCTTCTGAGACATTCTGGTTTTCTCTTTTGTTTCAAATATATTCATAATAGCTCACTGAAGCATTTTTATCATGAGTGCCTTAAAAGTCTTGTCAGATAATTCCAACATTTGTGTCATCTTAGTGGTATCTGTTACCGTCTTTTCTCATTCAAGTTGAGATCTTCCTATTCCTTAGTATAATGAGTGATTTTCTATTGTATATAGGACATTTCTGCTTAAACTGACATGAAAAATGGACATGTCATGAATCAGTTTTCTTGAGGAAAAAAACCACATGTATTACTAACAAAGCTAATATTTAAATAGCACTTACTATGTGCCAGGGGTATTGGTATACTGAGTATTTTGTACATATTAATTCATTTAATACTTACTACCTAATGAAGTAGGCATTATAATTATCCTCATCTTAAAAATTAGAAAACTGAGGTTAAGTAACTTGCGAATGTCACACAACTAGCAAATGACTATGCCAGAAAAATGAATGAAAAACAATCTGCCTCCAAAGTCCACATTCTTCAAACAATTATGCCATATGCCTTTAATAATTCATTACTTTGTATTATTTGTGTAAATGTGTCATTGTTTCTCTATACACAAAGAAAGGAATTAAGGTGACTTGTCATTTCCGTAATCAAAAGTATGATATGAATGGTGATTTTTGTGGCTACAAACTAAAGAAAAAGGTCAAAAGTAGGAAATTAGAAAAATAAAGGGCTCAGAAAAAGGGGCAATTTCCAAATAATTTTGCAATGACATAACCTAACAAGATGTGTTCTCTCCTCTAGTGTGTGGAGCTCAATAAATGGTTGTCGAATGACTTAACATACACATGTATGCCTGTCTCTACAAACTTTGAAAAAAGAGCAGGATGTATACTCCTCTTAAAAGATGCTAAGAAGGAAAAGAATATAGAGCTCTAATCTTCTAATAGGAAGAGCCCCTAAAATTCAGGGGTTAGGAATTTGCTTTTTCAAACGATAGCTATAGGTCCATGAACCACGGCTGCCACGCCAATGCAATGTAACCATTCTAATACGATGATATCTAAAAACTAAGAGGAAAGTTTTCAAATATACTGATGATATAAAACAGGGTATGTAAGTGTAAGAAGTGCCCAGAATCTCTTCTTCCCTCGATAAGCAACCACATCCAAGATACATCAGATCTAACCAGAAGGATTTTACTATTGCATGAAAAGGCCTCCTGTGGGTAAAAATCAGCAATGGCTTTCTGAACAAATAGAATTTTAGATAGTTTTGTTTAAAATAATAATAATAATAATAATAATAATAATAATAATAATCCAGGTAAAGATTAAGAATCACATATCCCCTTTATAGACTGATATATTCTCAAGCCCAGTCCTCTAGGGGATTGATGCTAATCTCTAGACACTGAGCTCCATCTCAAACAAATTTCTCTTTCCCTTGTCTAATGAGTGATCATTTGGGAGACACAGTATAAGCAAATACAGAAGGGGAGTAAGCCAATTGGCCAACACAAAGATTAAAACTGACCTGGAGACACTACAGCCAAACTCAGCAGAAACAGGTTATTCCTACAAACAGGTAGGCATCTTTTCACTTTTATCCTTAAGCAACCCCAAAATATTAATACCAATAAAAGTAAACTACTCAATAATTTGCACTGCAACAAAGCAGCAAGTTTTGGAGAATATATCCATAACTGCTTCTTTATGTTAAAGAAGGCTGCTTAGCAACACATGCAATAATTATTTGGTGTTAAGATAGTCATAAGATTTATTTAGCATTTAACTAACATAAATATATGTATAAGAACTTGGATTACAATGTTCTTAATAACTAATTCAAAATGAAAATATTACACAAATAGTGGTTAATATAAATTTTACACTTCTATAGATTAATAAGTAATATTTGCTGTATCATCCTTCAGTGAATCACAGACTAAAGAAAAGACTGCATGATCAATTTAGATTCCAAACACTATACAATGGAAAATAGATGAAGTAATTAAAGACCCTAAAGAATTTAGTTCAGTTATATCTTTAAGATTCGAATTGGATTAAATTATACCAAATAGTTGAAAAATGTGTACATTTTCAATGAGCATATTGTTTAAAAACTGACCTAATTTACTAATGAAAGAACAAGAGGCTTTTCATCTCTCCTTTTCCACAGAGGTTTTTTTTTTTTTTTTTTTTAATAGTTCTCAGTTTTTTTTCACTCAGTACTATAATACAGTTTTACATTTCCTGTTTTATCTGCTGAAGCAAGATAACTCTGTAGCTATTGTCCAGGTAGATTTTCATTTCACCCAGACCATAGTTTCATATAAAGTAAATTTCCTAACTTTAGAGAACTTAACAACTGCTCCTAATCAGAAACTCTTTAGGCAAGGCCAAGGGAAAAAAAAAAACAATGAAAGAAATTCTGTTCAAATACAGTATGAACAGCTCCTTACTAAACAGCTTTTCTCCCCAACTCCAGTGTATTAGTACATTCCATGAACATCTTTATATCACCATATATTTAAAATAAAAAATATAAAACTATACCGTCTTAAGTCACTGGCTATTTTACTTTTCTTTTTTTCAATTGTTTCACAGCTAAAATCTGTGATATTACAATCCCCTCCAAAAGACTTAAATAGTATTAAAACACTACTTTCAATTTAAAGGGCAAAATATCTGGAAAATTAAGGTCATGATGTTAGAGAGTCTAATGGAGTATGGATTTCTGCTTGAAGTACTTCAACCAGAAACCTCAGCAATCTTAAATCTGCCTCTCCTGGATATAATAAGTTTTAAAGCTTTGAATGAATTTTCAGAATATGTTTCATATCTCTCATAACTTCAGAAAAAAAGATGCAGCAAAGAAGCAAAGAGAATAGTCTCTATAATAATAGAATTTTTATTCAGTATCAATAAGTTACAGAGCCTTTAAAACAAAAGATGAATAGAATCATTCTTTTTTTTTTTTTAAATATTTATTTCTTTTAGTTATTGGCGGACACAACATCTTTGTTTGTATGTGGTGCTGAGGATCGAACCTGGGCCGCATGCATGCCAGGTGAGCGCGCTACCGCTTGAGCCACATCCCCAGCCCCTAGAATCATTCTTAAAGGAGTAAAAATAACAAGTATTCACAGCTTTCTTTAAGAATTTATTCTTAGATACAAAGCATTTTTCAAAAGATCAAGAAATAGGTTCTTTGATTCAAGATATCATAAATGTTACAGAATTGTGATTAAATCAACTATTATTCTTAAAACATAAGATTTTTATCTCAGTATGTCTATGGTAAATATGGCTAGTTTCATATGCCTTTATAAAACCAAAGTCACGTTTCAGATAGGGCACTACCCAGGAAATATTGACAGAGCAAATCATATGGAACATGTACAAATTTAAAACAGGCAAACAGTGCAAAATATATTTCAAAATGTTTGTCATCTAAAACAGCAGTGCACAATCAGAGATGATTTTTCCTGCCAGGGGACAACTGGCAACTCATCTGGGGTCATTTTTTGGTTTCACAATTAGGGGAGTACTACTGGCATTTAGAGGATTAAAAACCCAGGATGCTGCTAAATACCTACAATGCATAGGACAGCCTCACAACAAAGAATTAGCCAGCTCAAAATGTAGATGTACCAAGGTTGAGAAAGCTTGATCTAAAATAATACCAAGCATGTGATCAAGTATACTTGAACAATGAACAAATATTTGCTGAATTAATGAATTTTAATAAATAAAAATATGTAGTTTCTACTTTTTATAGCTTCTTCTTATAAGTCAAGACCAAATAATTAAAAATGAAATACTCTTTAGAAATACTTATTATAAGTTGGGTATGGTAGCACATGCCTGTAATCCTAGTAACTTGGGAGGCTAAAGCAGAAGAATCACAAGTTGGAGGCCAGCCTCAGCAACTTAGCACGAACCTATCTCAAAAAGAAATTTTAAAAATGATGGAGATATAGCTCATTGGAAGAGCATCCCAGATTCAATCCCCAGTACTGAAAAAAAAAATTTTTTTTTTAAACCCTCATTGTGTAAACAAAACAAAGCAACTAGAAAAAGTTAAAAGGCCCATGCAGGCCTTTACATCTTTTTAAGTAGCAAGTCATAATTTCTAGTCCAAACTTTTTTTTTTACACAATATCTTTATTTATTTATTTTTATGTAGTGCTGAGGGGGCGGGGGATATAGCTCAGTTAGTACAGTGCTAGCACAAATCCCTGGGTTCAATTCCCAGCACCACCAAAAAAAAAAAAAAAAAGGGGGGGGGGAGAGGTTGACAGACTCATCCTTNAAAAAAAAAAAAAAAAAAGGAGGGGTGTAGTGCTGAGGATCAAATGCAGTGCCTCACAGGAGTACTCTACCACTGAGCTACAACCCCAGCCCCTGGTTCAAACAATCTTAAAGGGATATTTAAGACCTTTGGCATCCCCAATTTAATCTAATATCAAAACGACCCCAGAGTGGAAATAAGATTTTTATGTCTTTTGATCCCAATTTACATGTATCCCGGATACCTAGCTAGAGATTGATTTTTGTTAATGAAAAACTGGAATTATGATTCTCTCAAAAAAATATGGGTAATTTTTTTCTTCATAGCTTTTTAAATTTTTTCAATTTTTTGCTATGTACATAATAATTTGATAAGGAAACCAAATGATGTATTCAAAGAACAGATGCCTCTTATAATCACACATATTCATTAATTTATATAAACTATAATTTTTGCAGGGTTAAGTTTTAAGGACACTAGAGTTAATCATAAAGATATGGAATTCCTAAATGATTCCCCTTTAAAGAACTCAGCACTTATTGTAAGGGGAAAACTAAACATAACTGAGAGAGACTTATAAAGAAATGCTTCTAGCCAAAATAATAATGTTAAATGAATTACAAATACTAAATCAATCATAAATGTTTACACATTATTCTGCTACTGTACTTTCTTTTAGATGTCCTTGGAGATAAATGTTGCCATGAAAAAGATATCATTGCCTTGTATATTTAAATATTACTCTTGAGATGTTATTCCAATAAGAAACATGCTAAGAATTGCATCAGCTGAAGCCATGACCTGGTCCTACCTATCTCTTTTAAATTGAAGAGCAATCTAAAAGCAGTTCAAACATTTATTCAGACAAAAGTGAAGGGCACAACTTCTCAAAGGGAAATGGTTTTTAATAAAAACTTATAAATAGGAAGTTGTCTATCAGAAGTATAAGTCCAAATGAACCAATGAATAAGAAAATTCTATGTGGGATTATTTCAAGCTCATCTGAAGCTACATGTATTGGAAAACCCAAAACAATCAAAATAAGTACATTACCTCGACATGCTTTCAAATCTATTTCTCCCCACTGGGAATCAACAACCAGAGAGGGTGTTGATTTGTTCTTTTCATTCTTTTTTACAGCTAAATGAGCATGCAAACCTTCAAAAGAGAGGAAAAAATGGAAATGACAGCACCATTTATGAATCCAAAATAATCTCTTTGAATCAGTGTCACTGAAATGGGCAAAAGACATATAAATATCCCAATCGAGGAATAGCTCTTTGTAAGAAAATATGAATTTAGAATCATTAACTTTACAAAGGATTTATGTACATATCATTTCCCTGATGTGTTTGTTTAAAGATCACTTACTACTTTTTAAGAACAATCTAGTCACTAACAATTAGCTTATAAATTCTTTCAGCAATTTTCTTTTGAGAACCTACCACATTCAAGGGACTATTAAGGCACAGCGAGAGGACATGAAGCCATCACAGCTTTGGCCTCAAGAGGCATGCTAATCTAGTTAGGAGGATAAATCCCGTCTAGAAATAACTTCAAAACACAGAAGAAAAATAGCTAAAACAATCTGAGGAGAGGGAAAAACGCCAGAAGTATCACACTCCCTAATTTCAAAATATATTATAAAGCTACTGTAACCAAAATAGCATGATACTGATGTAAGAACAAATATACTGACCAATGGAAGAGGGTAGAAAGATCAGAAATAAACCCACACAAGAATGGCCAACTGACTTTCAACAAAGGTCCTAAGGAAATACAATGTGGAAAGAAAAGCCTCTTTCATAAATAGTACTGAGGAAACTGGATATCTGCTTGCAGAAGAATGAAATTGGATGCTTATCCTACTATATAAAAAACCAACTCAAAATGGATTAAAGACTTAAATATAAGACATGAAACTGTAAACATACTAGAAGAAAACACAGGGGGGATGGTTTTTTTTAATATAACTCTGAAAGCATAGACAATAAAAGTAAAAATGGACAACTGGGATTGCATCAAAACAAACAGCTTCTGTACAGCAAAAGAAACAAACAAGTGAAGAAACAACACACAGTGGGTAGAGGCAATTGAATTTGCAAACCAGAATGGGGAAAAAATTTGCAAACCACACATTTAATAATGGGTTAATATCCAAAAAAGAAAAGGAATTCAAACAGGTCAATATCAAGAAAACAACCCAATTTTAAAATGGGCAAAGGACCTGAACAGACATTTCTCAAAAGAAGACTCAAATTGCCAACCAATTTATGGAAGAAAAAAAAAGTTTACCATCACTAATAATCAGAGAAGTATAAATTAAAACTACAGTGGGCAATCACCTCAATCTGCCAGAATGGTTATTATCAAAAAGATAAATGTAGGCAAGGATGTGGAGAAAAGGGAACCTTGTATACTACTGCTGGTGATGTAAATTAGGACATCCACTATGGCAAACAATGTGGAAGAGCGATCCCATTCCTGGGTATTTCCAAAGGAACTGAAATCAATGTCAAAGGGATATCTGAACTTCCATGTTCATTGCAGTGCTCACCATAGCCAAGATGAATAGCCTATTTGCCCTTCAACAAATGAATGGATAAGAAAAAAAAATGTGGTATGCAGACAGTCCCCACACAACATGGTTCACCTTGTGATTTTTCAACTTTACAGTGTATGAAAACGATACACATTCAGCAGAAACCATACTTCAAATTTTCAATTTTGATATTTTCCCAGATAAACAAATATTCTCTCTTAATGCCTGGTAGAAGCAGGGAGGCACAGCTTCCAGTCAGCCATGCAATCATGAAGGTACAATAACTACTCTATGGTGCACTGTGTTGCCCATGTTTTTTTTCTAGCAACACTTTTTTTTTTCAAAATAGGCTTTGTGTTAGATGATTTTGCCCAACTATAGGTTAACATAAGTGATCTGAGCAGCAATCAGGCTAAGCTATGATGTTCAAAAGTTTAGGTGTACTAAATGCATTTTAAGCTTACAATATTTTCAACTTTCATCCTAACTCAAGGTATACACACACACACACAGACACACACACAAATGGAATACTATTCAGTCTTATAAGAAAGAAATTATGTCATTTTCATCACATAAATATACCAGGAAGACATTATGCTAAGTGAAATAGCAAGGCACAGAAAGACAAACCTGCATGATCTCACTTATTTGTGTAATAACAAACCCAAACTCACAGAAATAGAAAGTAAGATAATGGTTACTAGAGGCTGGGGAAAAGGGTGAGAGTAAAGGGAAGGAATTTGGACTTAGTTGTTGGTCAAAGTGTATTAAATCTGTAAACAATAGGAATAAGTTTAGAGATGTATTGCAAAGCAGGATGATTATAAGTCAATAATAATGCATATTTCAAAATAAGTAAAAGAGTACATTTCAAATGTCTCACAACAAAAAATAACAAATAAGTGAAATGATGGATATATTAGTCTTATTTAATCATTCCATATTATACATGTGTGTATCAAACACATGTATAAATATTACATTGTATCATATAAATATATATAATTATGATTTGTCAATTGAAAATATACTAGAAAAAGAAGGGAGATGTACCCAAAAACAATAAAAATGTTATAGGAAGTCAGAAGAGATACACAGAAGCTAGTCGAAAGGGGAAAAGAGAGAAAAGAGCACAGGGATTCCATCACAATACAACAAAGATGGGGGAAATAGAATAAGGGGATTGAGGGGAGAGATAAGGAATGGGATAAGGAGAAAACAGTTAAATGAATCTGACCTAACTTTCCTATGTACATAGACAAATATACTACAGTGAATCTCACCATTACATATATTTGTAAGACACTAAAAGATGTAAGTAAATAACAGAAAGATCAGTAAAATAGAGGAAAGGGAACAGGGGAGGAAGGAAGGGGAACATAATGGTAAGTAGTGGGGACTGAATTAGAGCAATCATATATCATATATTTATAATTACGTACAAATGAATCCTGATGTTATTTATGTATAGCTAATGTGAACCAACAAAAAAAATGAAAAAAAATTCAGAAGAAAAAGAAGTGATCTCAGCAAAGACAGTGAGATCAAATGGTAATAACTAAGATAGGCCTGAATATATACACAGAATTTGGATATTCATAGAAGGAATTAAACAAATTGAAAGAGAAGAGAATTTGAGCAAAGGTGGGCATATGAGAAAACACCCATGCTTATCCAGAAGTTCTGTTAACAGAAAGCACTGCAGAGAGGAGAAATTAAAGTTGAAGTAAGACATTTGAGACCAGGGCCAAGTTGGGAGGCTGAAAAGACCTGACTATGAGGTTGAGAACTCTGGATTTTATTGGGTAATTGAGAAGCTGGTAAAGATTTCTAAGCAGAAAAAGCATCATCAAAATTGTGCTTTAGAAAGATCAATCTAGCAGTAATTGAAATAACTGAGCATCAATCAAATGCAGATGATATAGCACAGTGAATATAATGTAAGCCTGCAGGAATTCAGGATTTCATTTATAAAAATGTAATTTATATGCATCTTTTCAGTAACACAGCTCTATAAACCGTCTTGCTCATAGACTAGTACCTAATTATATAAGCATCTAAAAAGGTCATAAGTACCATAAAATGATATCAAAAAACCTCTTGCCTCTGCCTGGAAATTCTTCCACCCCCTTTCCCTTCCGGTAAACTCCTTCTCCTGTAGGTCTCAGTTTAAATGTCACTTCCTCAGAAAGGCCTTTTTTAAATCACTTATCCAAATTGAGTCCCCCTGTTTTTCACTTTCAAAGGTACTTGTACTTTTTCTTCATAGTACTTAGCACAATTTATAATTAGATTTTTTGGTTACTGATGAATTAAAATCTATCTCCCCCAGTAGAGTGTGAGAAGAGAATCTGTATTTTTGCTCATCATTATATTCTTCATAGTCTAAAATTGTATAACATATTGTAGGCACTTGGCAAATATTTGTTCTATTAAGACTGAATGAATGAAGAAGAGTTGAACAGATTTTAAGGTCACCACTGTAATGCTCCTCTTTGCTAAATATATTATTGGCTAAGATACTTTATTTCAAAGAAAAAAGTAAAAGAAATCAAATTTCAACTTAAACTCCTATGTGTCAATATCAGAATAAGTCTGCATTTCTACAAAGAAAACTTAAGTCTAATATTTAAGTTAAAACATACATCCCTATGTCCCTTATTTTTACAGAAATAATTCACAGTACAACTACTAAGTGGAATAAGGAACAGAATCTGAGTATAAGGTAAGCATTATAAGTTGGATATAAAAAGTGCAACTATAGACCCCTTCATCCACCCATATCATGTCAAAATCTCAAAAAATAACTTCAAAATTTAATATGAAAGATTTTATTTAACCTAAATCATCACTGATGGAGGCAAAAAAAACTCTCAAAGATAACTAAGGTTTTTTCATAAATAGTTCATTTCCAAATAGTAAATGAATTGGTTTTGATCACATACTGTTTGTACCTATATACTTTTACCACCAATTTTGTGCAAGGTTTTCTTCATAAAATAGTAAGTACTTGTAATAAGAAAATGATTAGCAATATAATGAATCTTAAGTCAGAAAGGTCTAGAGAAGTCCAAAGGATTTCAACATGAAGCATTTCAGACCTTGTTCCAAGATTTAGCCCTTCACAAAACTGTAACTTAGAAAAACGACCCCTATGCACTAGTACACATGAACTTGGAAGGCCAGTAAGGGACTAGAGAAGTTGATATAAAATTGGAAATGCTAAGCTAGTTTGGTACATTGGAGTACCTACAACAAAAGGAAAATTATGATTTCCTTCATTCATTCAAAAGTGTTTGTGCAATAATATTCTGCAAATCAGATGGGCTACATAAAGTTAAAAGGAAAAAACACCAGCATAAATTTTTTTCAAGGAGGTACAATCAATTTAGCTATAAGCAGACACTTGGTTCCTAAAAATCATTACTATATGCAAAAGTCACATAAAACAAAGCATAGAATTTATGGGGGGAAATACAGTTAGGAACATAAACCTTTGTCTCTCTCTCTCTCTCTCTCTCTCTCTCTCTCACACACACACACACACACAAAAAAAAAAAACATGATAGGAATCTAATAAAACCAATAGCACCATTTCACACATTAGGAAATTAAATGGTTAAGAAAACATAAATACAGCACCCTACCTTTAAAAAGATCTTAAGTTCACTTTTGTGGGTCTGTGAGCTAATTGTGAAGTGGAGGAAGGAAGGTGATCTGAAATCAGAGGGAAAGCTTACACCAGATGAAAGTGGGTGTGGCTCATAACAGGCAGTGAACTGAGGAACTGGGAGTGTGCCTGTGCCCCTTTTGTTCCTAAATGGCTGGGTTCTACCAACCACAGTATTCTGTGTTTACCTGGTGTTTCTTGCTAACAAAGTCATGCATAAGCAATGTCCTGAGTTCAACGGAATAGAAGATTAATAGAACAGACTCTCTAACAGAAAAAAAAGTCACATTTTCTAAATAGATGTATATAAACCATAAGGTCAAACTTTAGAAAATACTGGAGCCTTCTGGAGCCTTCTTGTCTCCATGGAAGTACAATCCTCTTCATAAAATCATTGCCTTTACAGAATATAGTGATATAAAACCTAAACTTCACTGGTAAATACAGCATTCGATCAAATCTAGCTTTTGCTTAGGAAAATAATGACTTTTCCTGTAATTATCATCATTGTTATTAACACACCTTCTCTCACATTGCCAACACCTTCAGCAGTAGTCACTATTATAATAACCCAAGCACAAAGCCAACAAAAAAATAGCAGAGCCAAATTCATAAGCTTTAGCAATTCAGCACCTTTTTCCTGCCCTTTGTGATAGTTTCTAGGTTGGTATCACAACAGTGATCATGTAGTGAGAATACTATTCACTGCTCACTAACAGATCTCATTTCATCTGGTTTTAATTAGGAAAATCCAACCTCTAGGAGAAATGTCTGAACCTCTGCTTATCACATTTACCAGCATGATTTATCTGTTCCATAAGTGTCAAGCGCTCTCAGTTCAGTACTTCATGCAAAGTAGGTTCTCACCTAATTATTGTTGAATAAACGTCAACTGAACTTGTTATTTTATTTACCCAAAATAATTTTATTCCCAAAATATTAAATTCTATTTTCAAAATCAACAGTCACCCAATTGGAATATTTTGTTGTTTTTAATAACTATTAAATTAGAAAATAATTCCTATAATGAAAGAGTCCTATGCATAGCAAATGAAAATAAAAATCCATATATAGCATCTCCATTCTCTTCCCACTTCAAAAACCACTACTTTCAATGATCCTTGGATAACATTCCAGAAATTTTCTATTTGTTTATAAGAGTATAAATTATGTATTATCTTAGTAAACAAATTAATATACATACCTATTCTCATACAAATTACTTTTTTTCCTAAATATTACAGCCTGTCCGTTTACTATTATCAGTATATAGTTGTCCCTCAGTACCCACAGAAGGTTGGTTCCAGAATCCCCTGCCCTCATAATAAAAATCTATGGATGATCAAGGTCCTTAGAGGATGTGGTGTGGTATTTGCATCAACCTACACATATCCTCCCACATACTTTAAAGTCATCTCTAGATTATTTATACCTAATATGATGTAAAATGCTATGCAAATAGTTGTTACACTGTGTTATTTAGGGAATGATAAGGAAAAAAGCATCTGTGCATATTTAGTACAGATGAAATTTTTTAAAAATTTTGTTTAGTTGTAGATGGACATAATACCTTTATTTTATTTGTGTATTTTTTTTATGTGGTGCCAGGGATCGAACTCAGTGCCTCATGCATGCTAGGCAAGCGCTCTCCCCACTGAGCCACAACCCCGGCCCCAAGATGCAATTTTTTTCTTGAATATTTTCTGTCCACACCTAATTAAACCCACAGAAATGGAGGGCCAACTGTATATATTCATATATCCTTTGTTTTCATGGCTACTAGTATTTCAAGGTATATAAATACTCTAACAAGTTCATAGCAATAGTCAAGTAAATTTTCAAGTAAATAGTCAAGTAAATTTCTATTATAAATAATACTATAATCAACCTCCTTTTATCTATATCTTTGTTCACTAAGATGAATATATTTGTAGAATCTATTCTTAGTAGTAGCATTGCAGAGATAAAAGATGTGAGCCTTTACAATTTTGATTAAGTGTCAAATTACCCTCAAGAAAGACCACAAGGGAAAAAAAGAAAAGAAAGAACACAAGGGAAAAAAGAAAAGAAAGAAAGGATACAAGAGTTTCTATATCACCATATCCTTTCCATCATTAGATATTTTCAAGCTTTTTTATCCTTTTCAAACTAGTAAATGAAAAAGAGCACCTCATTTTAATTTCTACTTCTGTCATTATAGTGAGGCTAAAGATTCAATTTTCTATTATTTTATTTTTTCTGTAAAACATTTGTTCATATTGATTCTTTTTTTTGTGGGGGGGGGGCAGTAACTACGGATTGAATTCAGGGGCACTCAACCACTGAGCCACATCCCCAGCCCTATTTTGTATTTTATTTAGAGGCAGGGCTTCACGAAATTGCTAAGCACCTCGTTTTTACTGAGGTTTGCTTTGAACTCTCTATCCTCCTGCCTCAGCCTCCTGAGCTTCTGGGATTAAAGGCATGCACCATCACACCTGGCTTGTTCATATTGATTCTTGCTCATCTTTTCTTGTTGATTTACCAGTGATTCCTGAATATTAGTGATATCACTCCTGCTTCTTCAAATATGTTGCAACTACTCTTCCACACTTGGGTATTTGCTCATTGATTCTTATCATGGTGCTTTTGCCATGCTGCTTTTGGTTTTTATAAAGACAAATTATTCATCTTTTTCTTTATGGTCATTAGGTTTGGAGTTAACATAGAAGGCCTTCTCTCTGTCCCAAGATTATAAAACTACCTTCCCATGTTTTCTCCTTAAGATTATAATAGTAAGTAATGGGTAATTTTTATTGAATAGTTTCTCTGGGTCAGTTCTCAGCACTTCCCACACATGATTGCATTTAATCCTCAACAACCCTAGTAGGTGGGTAGATATTATCTCCATGATACAGATGAAAGTTCTTCAACTACATATGAGATTTAAACTTACCTGAGGTTGCACAGCCTGGTATTCGGCAGTGCCAAAATTCCCCCTCAAAGCAGCAAACTCATCAACTTCAAGCTACATCTACTGATTCTCTCTCCACTAAGATAAATGATGAGTTCACACGCATAATATATCTCTACCTGGTCTATTTCTCCCCATTTTATATTCTGTTACATCATTCCTTTATTCATTATTAATTTTAGAGCCTTTACATTTTCTTCTATTTTCATAATATTCACAGATATTTTGCATTAGACTTAGTTATATTTAAATCAATCCTATATGCCCTGCCAATCCTTTCATCCCTTTGTTCCTCCACTCCTAAGTTTTCTTTATCACTCGCATGATTCATTTTATCGGTGAGGCAATTTTTCAGGGAGTAGATCTTTGAATGCTTAAGAATATTGTTTGTTACTTCTTTGCATAAAAATAACAGCTTGAGCCAGGTACAGTGGCACATGCCTACAATCCAAGCAGCTTGGGAGGCTAAGACAGGAGAATTGAGAGTTCAAAGCCAGCCTCAGCAAAAGTAAGGCACTAAGCAATTTAGTGAGACCCTGCCTCTAAATAAAATACAAAATAGGGTTGGGGATGTGGCTCAGTGGTCAAGTGCCCTGAGTTCAATCACTATACCCCCCCCCAAAAAAAACAGCTTGATTAGATGTCAAATCTGTGGGTTACACTAGTCCCTGCCTACGTAATCCCCATAAAAAGCTCCAGAGACATTATTCCATTGTCTCCTGGCTTTGGCTATTCCCATGATGTATGAGGCCCATCTGAGTAGCCCCCTTGGGATGACTTGCTCTTTTTCTGCCTATAAGATTCTTTTTTTTTTTAATCTTTAAGTGCAACTAACTTTTCTATTCTATGATTACTTGGAATTGGTTATCCCATTTTGGTGTTTCTAGAATTCTCTTTCCTTTTGAGCTATAGAATACTACTTTCTTTAATCTCAGAAGTTTTTCTTCTCCCTTATATATCTGAAATTTTTATGTCCATTTTTTCTGTTTTCTTTATCAGGCACACCATAACACATATGCTGGATCTTCTCTGCCTGACTTTACCTGTATTATATTAGATAGAACTCTTTAAGTTTCAAGGTTATGGCAGAAGCTTAACTTGAACCAGCTTAAAGGAATTTATTGGAAAGACACTGGAATATTTCACTTAACTATATAAAAATGTATAAAAAGCAACTGGGCACAGGCATAACAAAACCCACAAGTTTTAAAAATACCAGGACTGATTATCTTAAGTAAGAGTATTTATCTTTTGTCTCATTTCTGCATCTGTGTGTTGACTTAGATCTCACTATATCAGATCAACTTCCTCCACAAGGCATGGAACATGGAACACTTAACAGTCTCACATCCAGTGATTCTCACAACCTTGTTTTTCCTTAATTACAATTTTTTAAAATCTTACATTGCCCCTTCAATTTTTTTGAATGAATATAGAAGCATATTTCCAGAATTTCTGTTTCTCAAAATAATTTTTAATCTGAGAATGTATACTTCTTCAGCATGTTTAGAATAAAACAGTTTTGACAAATTTGGTTTGCTAATTTATTACACTTTCATTTCTTTTTATTCTATTCTGGTCAAGTTCTGCAAAGTTCATTATCATCTTTTCTTCTTTCTTCACTTCACTGAAGGTTATAAATTAAGTATAAACAGATACTATCTCCTTAGCCTCACTCCTCTCTTTCTCTGTAGATACATAGATAGATAGATAGATAGATAGAGAGATAATAGGTAGATATGAATATATATAAATGTAGCATACAGATATAGCACTGGTTTAATTGGGGATTTTCAAGTTTTTCTCATGGCCTGCCCCAATTCTTAAGCTGATGAGACAATCAAAACCCTCATATCTACTCCCAGTCAAATTTGTACTGTTTACAATCTAAAGATCTATCTTTTGGCATCCTCCTTATTTGATATAAATTTTACAGTACTCCTTGAATACCAGTGCATGTATTTAATTCCCAGTTTTTTTGGATTTTTTTTTCTTTAATTTTCATTTAATTTGTTGATTTTTAATTAGTTCCATGGTGGGTAAAATGGTTAATGTCTTTTCTGAATATCTTCTGAATTCTTAGAAGTAATAGTTACTATTGAAATTCCACTTGGAAAACTAACTCACTCATCAAATATGCATGGCATGTGAACTGTGCACAAGACTTTGAAGGAGACTGAAGATACCACAATGGACAAGATGTAGTTCCTACCCTCTCATAGCTTATGTTACAAGGAAATACAAGCTAGAATTATTAACAAATAATCACAAAGATAACAGGTCTGAATAAGAGATGGTTGTTTAAGCAAAGAGTACCCAAGAGGTAGAAATTAAATTATTTTAATAGAGAATCCCTGAGCTATTTCTCAGCTCAAGGAGAAGGAAAAAAGTCTCCTTGAAACTCATTTTACTTATTTTTTTAAAAAGTCACTTAAGTTGCCTCCTTTAGTGACAGACTGTAGAATGAGTGAGTACCCTGTATCTGGGAATGTTCCTTGGGATTCAAAGTTAGGGAACTCTGTTAAGATAAACCTTGTATAGCCCTGACCAAAGTCTTCTAGCCAAAAGGGATATAAATGGCATAAAAGGAGTACTCACCAGGAAGGAATGGCCTAGATTGGTGTCTGGAGCTCAATCTAGCTCAAGGTGTCATGAGAAAAGGTGACTCTAGCCCAACCTGAAACTACCATGACACAAGATAATCTTTGGGAACAAGTACTCTCAAGTATATGAGTGGCAAATCTGTACAAAAATAAATGCAAAATATATTCTGTGGCTTGGGCAGGTCATCATAAATAAAGTGGGTAATTTGTTCCTTTGGGCTGTTCTGGACCATTCTTCAGCAGGAGCAGTCTTTATCAGCAACAGCTTCATTGTACTTACCAGATTTCTAGTTCACTCTCCACATGGTACATGGAACTAACCCTCTTTTAGAATCCCCAGGTTCTTACACAACACAGAAAGTGAAAGAAGAGCCCTCACGAGAGAGATACTGATCTTGCTAGCAATAAAAACATATAGAAAGTAATGCAATTATCTTGATAATTAAAAGATACATGTTTATATCGAAATTTCCCAGAAAGAATGAACAAGCAGAGATGTGAAGGACAATGGCTAACTAGAAAGGGATAGAAAGCATTTCAAAGAAAGGATCCAGGAAGGTGCTTGGCAGATTTGGGGAAACCATAGAGTCCACATCTGGACTATGAAGAAGGGCTACACTGTTTTCAGCCAAAGGTAGAGAGGCTGGCGAGGGGCCAGATCCTTAGGGATTCATAAGCTATGGTAAATAGTTGAGGCTTTATCCCAAGAGGAATGCAAAATAATAAATTACTGCTAAATAAAAGAGTAGCCTGATCAGAATGTATTTGTTAATATGACTTGAAATGTAGGATATAAAAAAATATGACTTTAGCTTTAGGATGTAAAAGAGTCAGGATGGAAACTAGTAGGAAGGACAAATGAAAAGCTATTTGAGGAAGACAGGGTGCAGGTGGAAGTGGGTTTACAGGTTTGCTTGTAGGGAGCTCATAGAAATCCTATTAAATGGCTCCCTTACCTATGAAATAGTAAGTTGGAAAAAGAGAGACAGACAGATAGACTTTGGGCATTGATGTATTAAAAACAAAGAAGAGTAAATTTAATCCCAAAACCCCAGGGAAAAAAGCAGGCACTCTGGCCTTACAAAACTCTGCTGTGCATTCTTTGCTAAGAAAGGACTCTGGCACTTGTAGATCCAGGGTACATTGTACTGATAGGTTAAGAATTCTGTATTATTTTGTCAAAACAAATCAAAATTTTATCCAAGAGATTTAAAGCTATTTAAAAAGAAAACTTTCCATTTGCTTGCCCTTGTACAGCATGTGGATGTACTCTTCCTAAGTATAACCTTCAAGCAACTTCAGGAGGAAAAAAGTGGAGGAACTTGGGAAATACTTTATACATTGACCATAGATAGACCTTGGCTTAACCACAAAAGAGAGGGCCTTATTAAAAGCATTCTCAGCTGATGGACCTTTCACCATTAACCAGTCACTTAGGTCAAAAAACAAAAGATAAATGCTATTCCCCAGGTCTAGTGCTATCATCAACATGGAAGAAATGATGAAAGTCCTAGATTATAGGGGAAATTCAGCAATGGGTGCCTTTGGGAGAAGAAAGCTGACATTCTGTCCTCATCCCTTCAAAAACATATCCTAAGCAGAAAGAGATCTAGGATCAAAGCTATCTTTAAAGGACTAAAAGGTCTCAGAAGCACTGCTGCCTGCAGGTGTAAAAATAAAGTGACAAAAGTATACTGACAGACCAAATTAGTGATCCCTAAACTTCCTTTTAGGTTGGCCCACTACTCTTCCTATTAAGTCTCTGGAAAGTCCTTGAGAGGGCACCTCCAGGAGTATCATTTATGAAAAAACATGCCAACAAAGAGAACACCTAGTAAGATAATTAGTGGATTTTGGGAGAGTGAAAAAAAAAAAAACAACAAAGTAGTGACAAGTACAAAAGAGAGATTCACCACCATCTAATCAGTGCCACATGGAGAACACAGGTCTTCATTGTGATCTGTAGGCAAAGGTTAAAACACTTCACATTTTTAACAAAAATAACCCCACTTCCACATCCCTGGAAGTTATAACCCTATGCTTTTATTGTAATTGGGGTTTACCTTTGGGTTGATTTCGCATTGGACATAAACCTACGGCCATCCCTACACTGCAGGCAGCATAAAACTGGGGCAAAGAAGGAATACACTCTGCCTCAGGAAGCAGTTTCATAAAGCCCTGAATTCAAATCTCAGTCAATTGCAAGTTGTATGACCCCAGACAAGTTATCGAAACTCTTTGAGCCTCAGTCATCTTGTCTATAAAAAAAGGGATTAGAAGCTACCTTTCAAGATTAGTATAAATAGAAAATGTGATAATGCATTAAAGCTCTTTGCATAGTTATCTGTGTACCTGGCACATAGTAAGTACACAATAAGGATAAGTTCTATTAAAAATCATCTACTCTTACCTTCAGTGTTCATTTCTTTCTGTGGCCTTCGAAGTCTTCTCGGGTCTTAAGTGCAACTTGCTTACTCAGAATTCCATATTCTGTCTGCTCTGGTTTATCTCTATCTTAAAAGACCCCCTCATCCCTCACTCTACCAACAATCCCCTAGATTTAACTTATTACCTATCCAGACCTACAAACTGTGTTTAGCCACCCCTCCTATGTGACATCCTTCCTGTCCTGGCCTCTTCTGCAGGGTGCCATTCACTTCCAGTGTGACAAATCTGAAGTCAAGTCAGATTGTTTCAGTTCATGTGAAGGCTGCCTAAAAGGCTTTATTTAACCTACAGTAACCAGAACCATTACTTACATACAACTAACATCATTGGCCAACTGATTAATTGCTCTTTACTCAGGATCATGCTAAACTCTCCAAATAACTATATTTAATTCCTCCAAAATAAGGCTGTCCTTTTCTACAAGCACAGAAGTTACCTCAAAATTACTGCTTCCAGAAGACTCTTAGTTTCACCATCTTAATTCAATACCTTGTTGTTTTTAAAACTTAAGTGCTGAGAAATAAAAATAAAAATTCTTAGACCCATATTGACTTAAAATTCTCAGAGTCTCTCTACATTAACATTAAGTCATTTCAATATTTCATTATTCTGGGTATATCCTAAACCCTCAACTGAATTAAATGAGTCAAGAAAAGGAATTTGAAGTACTAGTAACCCAAAATTGATTAGATGCTTAATGAAGTACTCATAATCCAAAATTGGCTTAATGTATTATTAACTTAGAGGAAACAAATAAAGATCAAGGTCATTAACCTTTCCTATACTAGATATCATCTCATGGGATATCTTGAGGGAATTCTGCAAATTTAATCTACTGAACTAATATTGTATCTAGTAGTAGTCACATATGCTTTACTACTCTAAAGATGATTATTTAATTGTTTCTAATTCAAAAATTATTCTGCTATCCAAGTCTCTTTCCACTGCATATTTCTTTGGTAAACTTGAAATTTTACACTTTCAAGAACAGAAAGCAACAATATTTACATTGCCAGGTGATAGACTGACCTCTAGTGGAAATTATAAAAATTACTGAACAATCTTGGAGAAGTCTAATACAGTTGTAGTGGTCTAACTTATGACATTGTTAAAAGAATGTTTAACGAATTGGTGTGAACATACTTTATATACAAAGATATGAAAAATTGTGTCCTATATGTGTAATAAAAATTGTAATGCATCCCACTGTCGTGTACTTAAAAAATAAAAGCAATTTAAAAAAGAATGTTTAAAACACTGATAGCAAAATGTACTTCTTAATTTCAAGTGAAGTAGCATATCATACGGTTTAAAGCAGATATTCTGGTTCACAGTTCATCTCTGTCACTTTTTAGCTGTGAATATTTATTTGTTTTCTCATTTATAAAATGGGAAAACTAATATTACTTACTTCATAAGGTTAGGATAAAGATAAAATGAATCAAAATATGAAAAGTATCTAGAACACAGTGGTAAATGCTTCAGTGCTATAAAATTATTCGTTATTATTATTTGTGATAAAAAGTAATTATGGCTGGACACAAAGAAGAATGAAATTATGGCACTTGCTGGTAAATGGATGGAACTGGAGACTATCATGCTAAGTGAAATAAACCAATCCAAAAAAAACAAAGGCCGAATGTTCTCACTGATATGTGAATGCTAACTCACAATGTGGGGGAGAAGGTTCACTGGATTGGACAGGGTGAAGTGGGAAGAAGAAAGGGGGGATGGGAATGGGAAGGACACTGGAATGAATCAGACTTTCCTATGTTCACATATGAATACACAACCACAACCACAACTCCACATCTTAACAACCATAAAAATGGGAAATTATATTCATGTATGTATGTCAAAATACATTCTACTGTCATATAACTAAAAAGAACAAATTTTTTAAAAGAAGTCATTATGACTAGAGTAAAATCATAATTTCAGACAATATGAAAAACAGCAAGAGTTTTTATAAGAAACACATTTCTCTAGAGTGTCAGCTATAACAAACCAATATAGTAGCAATTCAGTTCTTCTTCTCATTCCCAAATCCATTTGAGCTATAACTGTATAGAAAAGAATGGGGGGAGTGGGTATGGCATCAGAAGCAAGTAATGACACCTAGATCACATTTTGTGGAAACTATTGAGAAGTCTCTTTGTTGTCCCAGTATAGGCAGATGAACACCAGATAGTGTCTTTTAAACTAGAAATAAACTTACAACAGCAGCTCACATGGATCTTTCCAGGCTTTTAACTACTTTACTATTTCATGTTTATAGCACATACATTTAGCGCCTATCTATGCGCTACATCAGTCCTCAGTCTCAGATTATCTGAATCACACAAGGGAGAATTTTTCTATAATTAGCCTATTTTTATTGAGCTTATGTTACAGGATTCTAAACATTTTTTACAATATTCCACTGCCTCTCAAGTAATATATCTAACTGATGACTGAAATGAGCCTCCCTACAAAGTTTACTTACAATCTCCACCCTTTTTTCCATGGAAAGTCCATGTCAGCAATTATTTTTTACCTACCAGAGATATGCATAAAAATGAAAAATGATCTATAATTCCAGGATACTTCTTCAGCACAAAATAATTGTCATCTAGAATATAATGGCCTGTTTTATCATAAAACAACATGATTACTCAAATAAAGTGAATAGAGTTCTTAGTTCTTTCCATCATTGTCCTGAAGTACCCTATTTCATTTTTAGTATTTTGAATTTTTTATTCTTGGGAATACTCCAAGTTGAAATTGAAAGTTGCAATTTAATCATTCAATATACACATGAGTCCATTAAAATGACATAAAAGTTCCTCTAAAATCTTATTCATAACATTTACATATATTTAGTACAAGATCATAAAAAGGAAATATTTATGTAATTGGACTGTGGATGACATTATATTAATAAAACCACAACTTGGGAAAATTATTACAAAAAGGGATACCACAATATGATTAGACCAATTCCAGAAAACATATATACTAGAATATAATTATCTCTGCCATTAAAAGTCACTAGCAAATGCAACACTGGCAAAACATGTATTTCAAGATAACAGCAAAAACTATACTGATGTCTTTGGAAAATTCATCTTTATTTGGAAATATAAAAGCAATAAATCTACTTAGTATTTGATACTTCATTAAGTACAGTGCCATAAAACCATATTCCTGAATATTTCTATAACACCTGTCTAGGAAATATAACGCAGCAGCAGAATAAGATCAGTTCTGATAGCATAGAGGAAAAAATGTCATTCTCTCTCACATCCTTTGAAGACAGATCTTTGTCAATGATGTGCTAAATCAACTCTTAAGATTGAAAGAGCAATAATTCAGTTCTATCAAAAACATGAAGGAAAATAAGGAAACTATGTTCCCAGGCAAAGTTCTAAAGAAAAGTATAAGATATAGTTATAAGATATAGATATTAAAATAGAATAAAACCCAGTACTCCTAAGGAATATTATCAGAAGGCCCCAAGATGACTTCTAAGAAACATCACAAAACTTGAATTTGCCAAACACCATTCTGTTATTCTGTACATTTCATAAAAATTGGAAAATTTATTTTATAATGTATTGGTAAGGGTAGAGGTTCCAGAAAAGCCAAAATAACCTTGAAAAAAGAACAAAGTTGGATGAGTTGGACTACCTTGTTTTAAAATTCACTATAAAGCTACAGTAATAAAGGGATTTGGCATTGGGGGAAGGTTGAATAAATCAATACAATAGAACAGAGGTCAACTGATCTTAGAAGGGTGGCAAGCCAATTCAACAAGGTAAGAAAAGACTTTTCAAAAAATGGTGTGAAATTACTGTATATCCACATGCAAAAAGAAATTGAACTTAATCTTCTATCTCACACCATCCATAAACATTAACTAAAATGGATCATATATGCAAATGCAAAAGCTAAAACTTAAAAATTTTTAGAAGAAAATAGAATATTTTCATCAGAAAAGTTAAACGTTTCTTAGAAAAGCATTAACCATAGAAAACTTTGGTAAGTGTGACTTTGTCAAAATTTAAAAACTTTTGCTCCTCAAAATACACAATTAAGTAAATGAAATAAGCAAGACACAGACTGGGAGAAAATATTTACAATAAATATATTTACAAAGGACTTCTATCCAGAATTAGAAAGAATTCCTACAGCTTAATAATGAAAATAAAAACATCCCATTTCAAATCATAGGCAAAAGAATAGATATTTTGGAAAAAATATGTGAATGTCCCATAAGCATATCAAAAATATTTAAAAAATCATTAGTCATTCCATAAATGCTTTAAGATTAAAGCAGAGATATTCCTACACAGTCTCCAGAAAGATTAAAGTTAAAAAGACTTACAAAACCAAGTACTGAGGAGGTGATGGAGCAAGAACTCTCATATGGTTATGGTTAGAGTATAAGAATGGTATAAACACTTTGGAAAATAATTTTCCAGTTTCTCATTAAGTTAAATATACAGCTATCCTATAAAACAGTAATTCAATACTGGGTATTTAGCCAGAAAAAAGAAAATATATGTCTACGAAAAGCCTTATAGAAATATGTTCATAGCACCTTTGTAATTGTCAAAAAAACGGAAACAACACAAACGTTCATCAGCAAGTATATAGATAAATAAGACTGTGGTATGTCCAGACAATGTAGCACTGTTCAGCAATAAAAAGGACTGAATTCCTGATGCACAAAACATAGTACTATACAATTCCATTTATATAAAATTCTAGAAAATGCAAATAACCTGTAGTGACAGAAAAGAGATTAAGGCAATGAATTTTCACAAATTGGACATATTTGTATAACCAGCAACTAGTCAACAAACAATATTACCAGCAACCAGAAGTACCTATTTCAGCTCCTTCCATTTATTTGTTGGAACACCCCCTGGCCCAGAGGGAAAACACCATCCTAGGGTTTTTTATTGTTGTTCTAACTACTTATACATGACAGTAGAACATATTTTGACACATCAGACATAAATAGAGTATAACTTCTCATTCTGGTTGTATATGATAGAATTACACAGGTCATGTAATCATATATGCACAAAGAATAATAATGTCTGATTCCTTCTACCATCTTCCTATCCCTATACCACCTCCCCTCCCTTCACTAACCCTCTGTCTAACCCAAAGTACCTCTATTCTTTCCTAGCCACCCCCTTATTGTGAATTAGCATCCACAGATCAGAGAAAACATTTGGCCTTTGGTTCTTTAGGATTGGCTTATTTCACTTAACATGATATTCTCCCATTCCACCCATTTACCAGCAAATGCCATAATCCCTTTAATAATTAATCCCATAATCTTCTTTAAGGCTGAGTAATATTCCTTTGTGCATATATATAACACAATTTCTTTATACATTCATCTGTTGAAGGACACCTAGGTTGGATCCATAGTCTAGCAATTGTGATTTGAGCTACTATACACATTGATGTGGCTGTGTCATTGTAGTATGCTGATTTTAAGTCCTTTGGGTATAAATATAGGAGTGGGATAACTCAGTCAAATGGTGGTTCCATTCCAAGTTTTCTGAAGAATCTCCATACTGCTTTTCATAGTGGTGTCACCAATTTGCAGTCCCACCAGCAATGTATGAGTGTACATTTTCCCCACATTTCACCAACATTTATTGTTGCTTGTATTCTTGATAATTGCCATTCTGACTGGAATCTCAGTGTAGTTTTGATTTGCATTCTCTAATTGCTAGAGATGTTGGAACATTTTTTCATATGTTTGTTGATGGATTGTGTTTCTTCTGTGAAGTGCCTGTTCTGTTCCTTTTCCCATTTATGGATTAGGTTATTTGGGTTTTTTGGTGTTAAATTTTTGAGTTCTTTATATATCCTTGTGATTAATGTTCTATCTGAGATGAGTGTGATAAAGATTTTCTCCCATTCTGTAGGCTCTCTCTTCACATGATTGTTAGTTTCCTTTGCAGTGAAGAGGCTATTTAGTTTGATTCCATTCTATTTATTAACTCTTTATTCTACTTCTTGTGCTTTAGGAGTCTTGTTAAGGAAATCAGATCCTAGGCCAACATGATGAAAATTTGGGCCTACTTTTTCTTCTATTAGGCGCAGGGTCTCTATTCTAATGCCTAAGTCCTTAATCCACTTTGAATTTAAATTTGTGCAGGGTGAGAGATAGGGGTTTAATTTCATTTTGCTACATAGGAATTTCTAGTTTTCCCAGCACCATTTGGTGAAGAGGCTATCTTTTCTACAATGTATGTTTTTGGTAACTTTGCCTAGTATGAGAAAACTGGATTTGTGTAGATTTGCCTCTGTGTATTCTGTTCTGTACCATTGGTCTATGTATCTGTTTTGGTACCAGTACCATGCTGTTTTTGTTACTATTGCTCTCTGATATAATTTAAGGTCTAGTATTGTGATGCCTCCTGCTTCACTTTTTTTTTTTTTTGCTAAGGATTGCTTTGGTTATTCTGGGTCTAATTTTCCAAATGAATTGCATGATTGCTTTTTCTATTTCTATGAAAAATGTCATTGGGATTTTAATAGGAACTGCATTCAATCTGAATAACACCTTTGGAGGTAGGGCCATTTTGACAATATTAATTCTGCCTATCCAAAAGCATGGGAGATCTTTCCATCTCCATCCTAAGTTTTAACACCATAGACTCATTTTGCCTATTTTTAAGCTTTATGAAATCAGAATGATGCAGTATAATTTTTTTCATATGTAGCTTCTTTCAGTCAATATTGTTCATGAGACTCATTCGCATTATTGTTTATAATTGTCATTCATTTTCCTTACTGCCTATTCTACTTTGTGGACATATCAGAATGCCTTTTTTATCTACTCTATCGTTGATGGTAATTTCTAGTTTTGGAATAAATAATATTACTATGAAAAAAATGCTTAAATGTTGCCTGAGAATGGGAGTAAGGGAAAGAAAAGGTAGAAGGAAGGTATTAAAAGGGGCATGAGGGATCTTTGGATTATAAATATGTTCTGCCAAATATGTTTGGAAGACAATTAAAAATTAGTAGGCCCTGGGCATGTTGGCACATTCCTATAATCCCAGAGACCTGGGAGGCTAAGAAAGGAGGATCATCAAGTTCAAGGCCGGCCTCAGAAATTTAGACCCTGTTTCAAAATAAATAAAAAGGACTGGGGATATAGCTCAGTGGTGGAGCACCCTAGGTTCAATTCAACCAAAAAATAAAAATAAAACACTTTTTACATGTTAGTAGGCAAGCAAAGATCCTAGAAAATATGGCCTAGAAATGGCAGAAGTGATACCAATAGCAATCTACTGAATACATTTAAGAGGATAAAGAAACACATGCACAACCCCTCTGGAAAGCAATATGGAGATTCTTAAAAAAAAAATAGGAATGGAACCACCATTTGACCCAGTTATTCCACTCCTCAGCATATATACAAAGGATTTGAAATTAGCATACTACAGTGGCATAGCCACATCAATATTTATAGTAGCACAATTAATAATAGTTAAGCTATGGAACCAACCTAGATGCCTGTCAACAGATAAAGAAAATGCTGTTTATAAATACAATGGAATATTACTCAGCAATAAAGAAGAATGACTCTATGACATTTTCCAGTAAAAGGATGGATCTGGAGACTATCATGCTAAGTGAAATAAGCCAATCCTAAAAAACCAAGGGTCAAATGTTTTTGCTGATATGTGGAAACTAAATCATGATAATGGAGATGGGGAGAAGAAAAGTTCTAGACAAGGGGGAATGAAAGGAAGGGAGGGAATAGGAATAGAAAGACAGTAGAATAAATCTAACATAATTTTTCTGTGTAGACATATGGAAATACCTAAGTGAATCCCACTATCATGCCCATCCACAAGAATGAGGCCTTCATTATAATAATATATAATCCATGCTTATATAATTTTAATCAAAATGGAGTCTACTGTCAGCCAGGTGTGGTGGCACATGCCTATAATCTCAGTGGCTCAGGAGGCTGAGGCAGGAGGTTCAAGAGTTCAAAGCCAGCCTTAGCAACAGCGAGGTGCTCAGCATCTCAGTGAGACTCTGTCTCTAAATAAAATACAAAACAGGGCTGGGATAGGGCTCAGAGTCCAAGTGCCCCTGAATTCAATTCCTGGTACCACCCCTCCTCACAAAAAAAAAATGGAGTCTACTGTCATGTATAACTAAGAAGAACCAAATAAAAAAGAAACACATAAACATGATGAAGAAACAAATGAGAGATCTTTTTAAATGATCCAAGTAGAACCTCTAAAAATGAAAAATATAATATCTTAAATTTAAAAAACAAAGGGCAGGAATAATGATAGATTATATGCTTTCAAAGTGGCATGATCAGTGGCATGATCAGTCATAGCAATAAAAAACTATCCAAAATTAAAGAGAGAAAAAAATGCAAGGAAAAAATGAATGGAGCCTCTCTGAGCTGTGGAACAATATCAAACATTCTAGTATACAAACAAATAGAGGACTACAAGGAAAGAACAGAGGGAAGAAAAACTACCTTAAGAAATACAGCCAGGGCTGAGGAGCGAACCTAGTGCCTCATACGTGCAAGGCAAAGGCTCAGCATCACATAAAAATAAACAAATAAAGGCATGCTGCCCATCTACAACTACAAAAAAAATTTTTTTAAAGAAATAACAGCTAAAATTTTTCTAAATGTGATAAAACTACAAATTAACATCCATTATAAATAAGAAGTTCAACAAACTCCAAAGTCATTCAAAACAAAAGAGATGAAAAGGAAAAATTTAAGCTAGACTTCATCAAAATAATAATAATAATAAAAATTTCTGCAAAAGACCCTGTTCAGGTTAAACAAATTACAGACTGGGAGAAAATATCTACATATGACATATATAGAGTATATAAGTATATAAAGAAATCTCAAAACCAAACATTTAAAAAAAGTCCATTTAGAAAATGGGCAACAAACATGAATAGATATTTCATAGAAGAAGATAAACAATGGCAACAAGGAACAGGAAAAGATGATCAACATTTCCCCCAGTAGGGAAATGTGGATTAATATCAGAATGAGATATCACCATTCAGAAGGCTAAAAAAGAAAAAAAAAAGAAGAAAGTAGTGATGATACCAAATGCTAGCGACATTATGAGAAATCAGATTGCTCACATAATATTATTGGCTATACAATGGTATAGCCACTCCAAAAAAGAGCTTGGCAGATTTTTTTATTTTTAACTAAAAATGGACTTACCATATGAGCCAGCAATGGTACTCTTAGGCATTTATCCCACAAAAATGATAACTTATGTTCACAAGGAAATCTGTACACAAATGGTCATGGCAGCTTTATTAGTTACACTCAAAAACTGGAAACTTATCTAAGGGTCCTTCAGCAGATGGATGGTTAAGTAAATGATGATGCACCCATATCACAAAATATTAAAGAGCAAACATATAGCAAACTAGCCAATCTCATAGGATTCCATACTGTCTAATTCCACTTATATGAAATTCTTGAAACAACAAAACTATAGAAATATAAAAATAGATCAACAATCTCAGGGGTTATAGATAGAGGGAAGCAGGTGTGGCTAAAAAGGAATAGTACTGTCTTGTGGTGATGGTGTAGATCAGTATTTTAATTGTGGTGCTGATCACATGACTACCCATGATAAAACTGCATAGAACCAAATGTGTGTGTGCAAATGTATAACTGGCGAAGTCTAAATGAGCTCTGTGGAGTGTACCAATGTCCATTTCCCAATATCAATACTACAGTACAATTACATAAGATGTTAAAATTAGGCTAGGGACGAAGGCTGAAAAGTACACAAGACCTCTGTGTGCATTTCTTTGCAAGATTCTTTAAATCTAAAACTATTTTAAAATAAGAAGTTAAAAGAAAGGAAAAAGATAATCCGAATAATATAAATACCAAAGAAACTAGATTTGTAGTTACAGTTTTTGGCAGAAAACTCCTGGCCCAGATAGTCTGGCTGGTAAATTCTACCAAACATTTAAAGAAGAAATAATACCAATTTTGCACAAATTCTTTCAGAATATAAAAAAGAAACATTTTCAACACATTAACATGTTACCCAAACCAGACAAACACACTGCAAGAAAATACATACCAATGTCCCTCAAGAACTTGGATGCAAATTCTTAACAAAATTTTAGTCAATTAAATACTTTAATTATAAAAGAATAATTAAATGGTTTTAATTTTTAAAAAATTAAAATGACAAGTGTTGATGAAGCTGTGTAGAAACTGGAACATTTCACTGTTGGTAGGAATTTAAAATGATATTGCTGCTATGAAAAACAGCTTGGCAGTTCCTTAGAAAGTAAAACATAAAATTACCACTTGACCAGCAAATCCTTCCCTGGGTAGATACATAAAGAAATTAAAATCAGGGACTCAAACATATTTCTGTACACCAATATTCACTGCAGTATTATCAGCCAAAAGATAGAAACAATCCAAGTGTGACCAAATAAATAAAATGTGACATATATATACAATGGAATATTATCTACTACAAAAAGCAATGAAGCTCTGAAACAAAATGAGTCAACCTTGAAAACATAAATGAAAAAAGTCATACACAAAAGTACAAATATCATGATTCCCCTTATGTGAAATATCTAGAATATGCAATTCATGAGACAGAAAGTGGATTAGAGGTTACCAGGGGCTAGAGGGTTAGGGGGGTTGGGGAGTTATTGCTTAATGTTGCAGAGTTTCTGTTTAAGGTGCTAGAAATTTTGGCAAATAGCAGTGATGGCCACATAAAACTCTGAGTATTATGCCACTGAATTATGACTGAAATGATTAAAATGACAATATGTATTTTACAGATAAAGAGTATAGTAATGTACCATGACCACATTGGGTGCATCCTAGGAATGCATGGTTGGTTTAACATTTGAAAATCAATCAATGGAATTCACCTTAGTCACAGACTAAAATAGAAAAACCATATTATCCTCTCAAGAGATGAAGGCTGAGGAGGACAGAGGCAAGTTACAGAGTGCTTCACATGCCTTAAGAAGCTTGGACTGTGTTCTAGAGACTGGATTCCCCAACCAAGGATCTGGGCAGCAGCAGGATAGGGAGTAACTCAGCCTAGTTAGCCAATCAGTGACAAAGTGACATTTGCAGATGGTATGGAAAATGCTCATAGGCCGGTATGCCAGAGGCAGTAAGCAGGAATCAGCCATAAGAAATGGAGAGAGACCTGTAAAAGGAAGATTGAGGGGTAGTTAAAAACAAATAATGGTCACTTCCTAATCCTTGTCATGACTGCCTCTCAATATCAGCATTTAACCAATGTCTGGGAAATTTATACATCATTTAAATTCTACCAACAATGAAGTGTTCCAGTTCTACACAGCTTTATCAACACTTGTCATTTTCATTTTTTAAAAATTAAAGTCATAGGTTGGGGTTGTAGCTCAGTGGTAGAGTGCTTGCCAAGCACATGTGAAGCCCTGGTTTTGAACTTCAGAACCACATAAAAATAAATTAATTAATGAAATAAAGGTATTGTGTCTATCTACAACTAAAAATTTTTTTAATTAAAGCCTTTAATTTCCTCTTATAGGTAGGGGATTTAATTTACTAAAATTTTGTTAAGAATTTGCATCTAGGTTCCTGAGGGACATTGGTATGTATTTTCTTGCAGTGTCCTTGTTAACGTGTTGAGAAATTATTTTCATGGACACCAAAAGAACAGTCTATATTCTGAGATGACCTCTCATTCAAAACAAGAATTACAATCAAAAGATTGTGTGCCTTGGCCTTGAAGATTTCATTTTCTTTTAGCACTTTAAAAACTATTTGATGTTCATGAAACATCTAGCTTAATAAGAGGAAATAAACAAGCCTGAAATCCATTTTCAATTATAGATAAAACTCTTATGATGTATTACTATACTTCTGGCTATATGGTATACCACAAATTGTGTTATTTCAAGTGGTGTGGTATGTGAATACACCAGTTATTAACTTTCTAATACTAAATAATAGTAGCTAACATTACTAAATATCTTTTATGTGCCAGCAACTGGTATCAGTACTTTTAGGATATTGTCTCACTTAATTCTTACAACTCAATAAAACAGGCTCTATTAATATCTCTACTTTACAAAATATGAAACCAAGATAGAGAAAGGTTAGGTAATTTGTACAAGGTCACACAGCTAAAAAAATGAAAGACACAAACTTCAAAACTTCAACCAGGGGCTGGGGTTGTGGCTCAATGGTAGAGCGCTTGCCTAGCATATGGGAGGCACTAGGTTCAATCCTCAGCACCATATAAAAATAAATAAAGTTATGTTCATCTACTGTTAAGAATATTTTTAAAAAACTTCAATCAGTTTGGTACCAGATTAAACTCCTAACAACATTGTTGTAAATGAAGCAAATGACAGATATTATAGTTTGGTTTTTTTAGTTTAATTGATTTTATTTTTTTTTAAATACATGACAGTGGAATGCATTTCTGTTATTATTACACATACAGAGCACAGATATCATAGTTTTATCAGTTCACAAAACACTGTTATATGACTTAAACAAACCTGAATAAGGCATAAAAGATTGCTCTATATCCCTGGGATTTAATATTTCAGACAAGTAATTGATTGATGAAATTCTATTAAAATGATTCTAAACACCATTTTAATACCAGACACCAAAACTCAAGCACAGCCAGGCACTATGAAAAATTAAAATTTATCTTCAAAATGTTTTTTAAAAAGAAGATGTTTTTATTCTCTTTCCTAGTCTGTGCAATGGATTTCATTTAATAATAACACTTTATGTCTAGGCACCATTCTAGTCATCAGAAATACCAAGTAAACTCAAATAAGGTCCCTATTCTCATAGAACTATATCTATGGGGGTGAAGGACAGGTGGACAAATAAATGAACATGAAAATGTGCTATGATGAAAATATGAGGACAATGAGATCAGGAATAACTTGAGGGCTACTTTAGTTTGAATAACTAAAAAATGTCTCCGAGAAGGTAATATTTAGGTCAAAGCCTAAATTACAAGCATTTTTTAAGAGAGAGAGAGAATTTTTTAATATTTATTTTTTAGTTTTCGGTGGACACAACATCTTTATTTTATTTTTATGTGGTGCTGAGGATGGAACCTAGCACCCTGTGCATGCCAGGTGAGCACGTTACTGCTTGAGCCACATCCCCAGCCCAAGCATTTTTTAATGAGTCAACTATATAGTTTATACCAAGGAATATAATTTACCTATTGAAAATTAAGTGATAACTGGGTTCAATCCTCAGTGATAATTTTAATTTTTCCATAAAAGAAAATTTTAAAACACCTAATAATGTAGAAGCAAATTTTTAAAATAATTTGCCCTGTTTCATGTAATATTTCTATTTTCAGACACCATGCATATGAAGGAAATATAAGATTTATGTATACAATATTCATGAAATGACAATACTATTTGGAGTGGTTTCCCAGATTTAGGAAAATAAAGAAACGGTTGTGACCCAGGAATGGCACAGCCTCCCACTACACACACACACACACACACACACTCACACGAACATAAAACTGATAAAATCAGAATAAGATGTGCAGATTGTATTTATGTTAATTTCCTGGTTTTGACAACTGTATTATAGTTATGGAAGATGTTACCTTTAGAGAAAACAGAATAAAAGAACCCCTGCATTATTTCTTCTAACTGCATGTAACTCTACGATGATCTGAAACAGTTGTAAAAGAAGCAGAAGATGACAACAATATCTGCAGCAGCAAATATCACATACTTGCTTAGAAAACATCAGAACACTAAAAAAAACCCTGCTGTCAACAAATTTCATGCATTACTCCATTTGATTTAAGAACTAGTTCTCACCACAAAGAATAAAACAGATCCTGAGGCTTATTAATAGAAAACTAAAAAAATATGCCTTTTATATAAAACATCTTAAATCCTAACTGTAAATGTACGTTAACCATCATATTAAAACTCGGACTCTGGAAATATACATATTGTTTAAAAGGAAGCAAGTCTAATGCAATAATATAAAATGAGATTCTCAGGGTTTCAGTAGGTACTTTATAATAAACAATATTAAGAATATGTTCTTTTTGTCAGTCAGTGGCATACACCTGTAATCCCAGCAATTTAGGAGGCTGAAGCAGGATGATTCCAAGTTTGAGGTCATCTTCAGCAACTTAGCAAGTTGCTAAGCAATACCTTCTTAAATTTTAAAAAAATAAAAAGGACTGGGATGTAGTTTGGTGGCAAGGGGTCAATCCCTAACACCAAAATAATAATAATAACAACAACAACAACAACAACAATATGTTCTTTGGGGGTATAATATATGAATCTAGAAATTAGAAATTGAAATTTGAAACTAGAAATTAAAGATATTAATTTAATTTAAAAATGGAAATGGGGGCTGGGGCTCAGCGGTAGAGCACTTGTCTCACACATGTGAGACACTGGGTTCAATCCTCAGCACCACATAAAAAAATAAATAAGTAAACAAAATAAAGGTATTAAAAAGTGGAATTGTCTCCCAAGTATCTAAATGTAAAATCTACCCTTCCACATTTTTTTAAAGTATAGAAGAAAAATTATTTGGGAAAAAAAGTTAAATAAATCTATAATATCCTTTTTCAAAGAATGCTGTCATATATTGACAAATTTGTGAAAAACAATCAAACTAGAATGTGCCTTGCAGTATAACTTTTAGCAACAAATTGTTATACAAATTACTATGGTAGTCCTTCGTATCACTTTATTTTTAATAAATAACCAAGCACCAAGCACAGACTGATGTAGCATTAACTAAAGCTACTTAATCAGAACAAGTCAGAGAGGTCTAATCCCACAGATAGAATAAGACTCAGATCCCACTCCTACTTACTATGGAGCACGCAGTGCTCCTCCCATGCTATCCAACCTCTGTAATCTTTTGATCTGTAAAATGAGAATCATGACACCTACCAACAAGTGCTCAGGGATGCTGATGCTTAATACTGCACTTAGTCTACCACAAGCAAACAGATTCCAGAAGTTCTTGCTCAAGCAAGTGCCAAAATGAATCCTCAAGTCTTGTTGCTCTCCATTTTATTTCCAAATACTTGTATGAACATCATCAGAAGCTGAATTATTACTAGAACATTTAAACACTAATGCATGAATCCGAGACATGGTAATTTTGTAGCAAAAGTTGATTTGATGTTATTTTTATAAATGGATTAATATAGTACCAGACTAAAAGTCAATGCAAGTATTCCATAAGAATGCCACAACCCATAAAAGAATAAAATAGTAATAAACTATATGTATGATCACATCCTAGAACCATGTGTGAACTCATTTTGTTTCCTCCTACTCCAGTAAAGAGAATGTGTAGAACATACAAGGGAAAAGTGAAGACGCAGACATATAAGACAAGAGTGGAAAAGAACAGAGCCACCTTGGGTCCAGATGCTAACACAGTTTCCGGTTGTAACACAGAGTCCGACTCTGTAAATTGTGAGAAACTGTGGCAAAAAGGAAGAGTTCTAGGACACTGACCTCTATGCTACACAAATGAGAATCTACTTCATTCTTATGAGCCAAACAACGTGAGTCATAAACTGTCAGAAGGTCTGTGTGTCAATTAGCCAACACTGGTTTAACTGGGCTTTGAGGGTGGGTAGTTGGCAGAGGCCAAGAGCTCAGTAGTGGCAGAACAGAGGCTATAGGACAGGAAACTTGATTGTAAGAAAATTTGGTAGGGTTGGGATCCCAAAGCAGGTCTAATAAATAGTTAACAGGGAGTACTATAATGGTTAATATGATAAAACTTCCAAGTATGGTAATAAGAGTCTTTCACATTCATCAATTTTGTTTAAAATATAATATAAATAGACTAAGAAGCTATATTTCTAAAGGTGGAAAAACATTTTTTGTGCATGGTTCTGGGGACTGAACCCTGCCAGGGCCTTGCACATGCCAGACAAGTACTCTGCCACTGAGCTACATTCCCAGCCTGGGGAAAAGGCTTTTAAATCTTCATTAATTAAAGTGACTTAAGCCTGCATTCTGGAGTTCATTTACTGTATATCCTAGGAGAAATAACTAAGAAAATAACAAAAAAAATAGACTTAAAGATATTTCAAGAATTCATCCTTAATAAATTTAGGATGTCTTAACAAACTGTCTTAACTCAAGTTTCAAAAGACTAACTTTTCACAAACTATATTAATTATCATGCTATATGTAGAAAAATTTTAGGTATGCTTATTTATCTAGGAATATAAGTGTACTATCTTCTATAATACTATGTGTGTTCTTTTATAAATATCTAGAACGACTCCAGAACATAGTAATTTCACACTCAAGATAGAAAATGCAAAGTACCATGTAACATTAACATTTACCTTCTTATTCACTATATATTCTACCAATGCAGAAGCTCTAAAGATATAAGTATATTACCACTCAAACTGCATTCTATCTTAAAGCTCTACAGCTCTTGATAAAAGAGATTAGTTTGATTTTCTTAATTTTACATATAGTTATTAAAAACTTCTTTTTGCCCATTTTCTGGATATACTCTGGCAACAAAGCCATTGTGGACATTTTTAAATGACAACATTTTTGAGCAAAAATAATACCATAATTCAGTGCCTCTCCAGGGAAGTTCTTCATGCAGTAATGAGTCATTTTTCTTTAGGAATGAAAGTTTCACTCTGCTGAGTAAATGTCTGTTCATATGCAGACATCTCTTACACTGCTAGTCAACTATACTATAACCTTTCTTTTCCCATTTTTAAAATCTACAAGCTCTTACATAGATATGATTACAGTACCTGATAAGGAGCCCTGATGATAGAAAAGCACTTATGTTTATGATTTATTGTACATCTGTACTTGGAATAAAAAATGTCTTTGTTGGTAGTAAAATATAACTCCTCCTAGAGAGCATTTCATCATGCTCATAGCAATTTCCTAGTTTCTTGTTCAGCATAAACAGTGAACAGGCATGTGTACAAAATAACTTAAACTCAAAGTCATTCATTATAGCATTGTTTATAATAGCAGAATATGGGAAAATATTCCAAATGTACTTCAGTGGGGAATTAGTTAAGTAAATTGTGGTACATCCATACAGTGGAATACTATACAACAATTAAAATGAAAAGGCTTTTTTAAAAAAACTGCAACAATATCCAAGATATATTTAAGTAAAAAAATCAAGATATAAGATAGTACCTGAGTATATTATCATTTGTGTAACAGGGGTGAATTTTCATTTACATACAATATAATATAGGTACATTATATGTATATTTTTATATGTTTAATATATACATACATATAAAACAATTTAGGATGTCTTAACAAACTGTCTTAACTAAATTTAGGATTACAAGATATTTAATCATTATTATTTGCCTTCAGGGAAGGGAAACTGGTGTTGGGGAGATAACAGAAAAACATTTTCACTATATATCTTTCTATTGTTTAATTAGGCACAAGCAACTATTATCTATTCAAAAATAATTAACCTTTTTAAAAATATATTTATTTTTTAGTTTTAGGTGGACACAATATCTTTATTTCATTTTTATGTGGTGCTGAGAATCGAACCCAGTGCCTCATGCATGCTAGAAGAGCACTCTACTACTGAGCCACAACCCCAGCCCCCCAAAATAATTTAACCTTTAAAACAATAGATAGGATAATAGTTACATGCAGAGGCTCTAAGAAGTGGGCTGAAGCCCTAGCTCTGCATTTACCAGTACTCCAAGCTCTAGTTTCCTCCTCTGTAAAATGAGGTAATAATAGTTACTAAGAAAATTCAATCAAAACAATTAGCAAAGTGCTGGCAATTATTATTTAATGCTGTCTTTTATGTGGTATTGCAGATTTGAAAATCCCAAATTTATAGCCCTCACCAATCCCTTTTTCTCTTCTTATTTTCAGTTAGTGAAGAAATTTTGCTTGTCCTTCCAGAATACATGGCATTCAGCCTTTTCCATACATTTTATAATCACTAAAGATTGGCCCAGACCCCAAAGAAACCACTGCCTTCCATTAGAATGTAAACTGCATGCATGTAGAGGCCATATCTTTCTTTTATCCCAGTGCTCAGCATATTGCAGGTGCTTTACTAAACATGTGTCAAATAAATAACTGAATATCACAAAGATGGCTTCAAAAGATTTATGAATATTTCACAAACAACATTAAGCATAGGGGTCTTTTAAAATAAAAGTAGACCAAGTCATGAGCCTCCAAACAATGCAGAACTTGTACACTTTGGGAAGACACTCAGTATGTCACAGAATCTAAACATTATGACTGCCCAGTGATCAGGTGAGAATCCTTCAGAAATGGCCAAATAAGCATCTCTAGAAAATAGGCAGAAACCATATCTGGTAACACGGAGACAAGATATCATGAGAAATGACATATCTCCAACTAAGCCTCTGGAAGCAAACAAACAAAATCTCTTAAGGGATCTTTTTTAAGAATTTCTTTTTTAGTTATAGATGGACACAATATCTTTATTTTGCTTATTTATTTTTTTATGTGGTGCTGAGGATTGAACCCAGTGTCTCACACATGCTAGGCAAGCTCCATTATCACTGAGCCACAACCCCAGCCCCTTAAGGGATCTTTTAAAGATTTAAAATATACCCTTCAATCTCCTGGATGACTACACATTCTAACACACTGAACTGATAATCAGTGTCTGAAATTCATGCAGACTGGGACTGGGGTTGTGGCTTAGAGGTAGAGTGCTCGCCTAGCATGCATGAGGCACTAGGTTTGATCCTCAGCACCACAAAAAAAAATTAAAAAAAAATTTTAAAAAATTCATGCAGACTGAACAACATGGACAAGTACAAAAAATGAATTGGACATAACTTTCTATGTTCATATATGAATATATCACCAGTGAAACTCCACATCATGTACAACCACAAGAATGGGATCCTAATTAGAATAAGTTATACTCCATGTATGTATAATATGTCAAACTGTACTCTACTGTCATGTATATCTTAAAAAAACAAAATTTAAAAATGAAAAAATAAAAATAAATACTCAGGGCTTGGTTTGTGGTTCAGCAGTAGAGCGCTCGTCTAGCACATGCAAGGCACCGGGTTCAATCCTCAGCACCACATAAAAAATAAATAAATAAAATAAAGGTATTGTGTCCAACTGCAACTAAAAATTTTTAAAAAACACTAATACTCAATTCTACCTTAAATCTTGTCAGTTCTCAATTCTCTTATTTCCAATATCCCATATATAAATAAGTTCATACTTTGTTGCACTTTATACAGAGCTCTGATACCACATTTATCATGCTTTATCATAATTACTTAAACGCAATTCCCACCAGATTCTCATGAGACAAAGCTGTCATTAATTCTTCAATTCATCTTTACAATTAATTGTATCTTGAGTGCTATCACAATATACATAACAGGTATTCAATGTTTTGGGAAAGGAGAAAAGGAGGTGGGGAGAAGGAAAGGAAGAGAAAGAGTAATCTAATGATACAAATAAGCCAAAAATTAGCAGGTAACTAGTAGAAAACATCCATGGATATAAGGAAAAGAAGTTAAATCACTGAAAATCAACATTCAGATAATTCAGAATTTTTACATTAATATGAATTTAATAATAGAGATAATGACCACTAGCACTCTACAAATAAGCTTATAAAGCAAGAAGCTTCATAAGTGTTTTCATACACTGTGTGTAGAAGCACAGAAGTGATTAAAAAAAGGGAGGGGCCAAGAATGTGAAGAGAAAAAGAAGAGAACTGCTCCATAACCCAGCTAGGTATCTTCTGAGAAGTGACAAATACTTCAAAATTACTTCCTCTGTGGTCAATGTTGTTAATACAGGCAGATGTTTATCAATAAGGGGGGAAAAGAAAAATATTGAATATTCTCAACAGAAAGTCTTTGTCATATTTCCACTCTGTTGATGTGATTCTAAAATGTTCCAACATACAATGATAAATTCATTTGTTCAGTATTTGCATCACATATCCAAATATTTGATAAACATTATTTTAACATTAAAAATCACTATTTATATTGCACACTATTCAGGCTGGAGTTAGAAGAAAAGATTATTCCATGGAAGCTGAGGAAGATTTTTTTTTAGCAGAAACAGAGAATCTGTTTGTTCTTCACAATCACCAAGGACTTTTCTCACTCTCAATGAACTTAAAGATATTCCTCATATTCTCTAATGCCAACTCCTAGGCTGCATAGAAGTTTGTGAAATAAAAATTTAACCCATCATAAAAATAAATGATTTGGGCTCTTTAAATGAAAAGTATATTAAAGAATTCTAAAGGTTCTATAAAATTTGTATCTATCACACCAAGGAAATGCTCCCAGCATGATGACTTTCTCTTTCATAATACCAAATCAAAGTTTTAAGAGCACCCACATTGAGCTGAGTTTCATCCCAGAAAATAGATTTCTCCATTGACTTAAGAAAAGAGACTAAACACTTAGCATCTGAAAAACTTCAGAAGGAAAACCATTCTGAAAGAGAACTCTGACCCTAAAGCATAGGTCCATGTCAAACAGAAGATAGGAAAATTCTCCTATTTTATTAATATATTGGCTTGACAACTCACATCAATTCAAAGGCATTTCATCTACAGGAGCAACTGTTTGAAAGTAAAATGCATTAAATCTTGGTTCATGAGACCTATAAGAATTTTTTGAACTCTTAGTGGTTTGCACTTAATGCTTTATTTTAAAATCAGATTTAATCATTTCATATAACCAGTAGTTCTTCAGGAAGATGGATTTCATTTTACCTGTACATCTATTATCCCTGGTCAGAAATGCAATGAATTGTGATGCCATTTGAAGCACTAATACAGCACTCTACAATCCAATTAGTAAGTGACTCTGAAAACACAATTTTCCAAAATGACTATAGTGCTCCCACTTCCTACTCTTAAATATCTAAGACACTAATTGAATGTCCATACTATTTTATTTATAGATCTTTCTCAAATAATCTCATAATAAAATTACCAGTTTTCAATTCCTACTTCCACAAAAGCTCTTTGTTGGCTCTTTTTTAAAGACTTTAACAGAGCTGTAGTCTTTAAAAAATCAATTTGATCAATAAAATAAAAAGCATTTTCTATGATACTCAGAAATCTCTATAGTATAAATGTATTAATAATAGTAGCAGAGACAAAACTTAAAAATAACTGTAACTCAAAGTAAATGTTTGTGTATAAGAATTATGTGCTCAAGGTATAGATTTACCTTGTGAATTATCTGGAAAAAATGTATGTGTAGGTTGTGTGTGTATGTACACCCACACAGTCAGACAGTTTTCATCAACAGTTTTCATAGCCTTCTGGGAAGTATGTTTGGGAATATAAAGCCAATCATATAAATCACTACATCGAAACCTAGAGTAGAGAAGAAGTTCATCATAGCATCAGTATTGGAAAGGTGGCTCGCAAATCTAGGAATTCAGGAACTGGAAAGAGTTTTTGAGGACATGAGGTACAGCATGGAACTTCTTTCACAGAAGATCTGACAGATGGTGACATGGACACTGTTTAAAGTTTTCCAATGATAGGAAACCCATTCCTTACTTTCTCCAAGAAGCTCATTTCATTGGACACTAGTGACAGAATGTTTCTCCTCAAATTGAATGAAAATTATCTCCTTTATAAATCTTCCTGCAGATTTTGTCTAGTTGTGTTCTTCTTACAGAAATGTCTAGTCCTTCTTTAGCAGAGCTTAGTCTTCCAGTAATTTTTTTTAAAAATGAATATGTCTCCTTGGTCATATTTGCTAAAAGATACTCATCTTTTCTACATCCTCAATACCATCAGCTTTCCTTCTATCATTTAAAGTTTCACTAACCCTTCACCAATCTGGTACTCAGGTGAAATTTAGTTTGTCAATATATCTACTGAAAAAGAGAAAATCATATTCTAAAATTATTATCAATATTTACTAACTAGGAAGCAGATTGTGATAAAGGATCAAACTCAATAACCTTTTGCTTCTTAGAGAGCATGTCTTGATGTGCACTATGGAAATGGACAGAAGAATAAAAAATATAGATCCATGCTATCCAAAGACAATGATAAGAAAAATGGGGGGAAGGCTGTAAAACAGTCTCATCAGTCCATTCATTCTGAAAGAAGTTAATGGCTCTATATGCTAACCCATAAACTAAATTATCTGAAATAATAATAATGCTAATGTAATATGACCCAAATTTTCTAAATTTGCAACAAGTCTAGTTATATAAAGAGTATTCCACATCGATGTTCATAGCAGCACAATTCACAATAGCTAGACTGTGGAACCAACCCAGATGCCCTTCAATAGATGAATGGATAAAAAAAATGTGGCATTTATACACAATGGAGTATTACACAGCACTAAAAATGACAAAATCATGGAATTTGCAGGGAAATGGATGGCACCAGAGCAGATTATGCTAAGTGAAGCTAGCCAATCCCTAAAAAACAAATGCCAAATGTCTTCTTTGATATAATGAGAGCAACTAAGAACAGAGCAGGGAGGAAGAGCAGGAGGAAAAGATTAACATTAAACAGAGACATGAGGTGGGAGGGAAAGGTAGAGAAAAGGGAAATTGCATGGAAATAGAAGGAGACCCTCATTGTTATACAAAATTACATATAAGAGGTTATGAGGGGAATGGGAAAAAAACAAGGAGGGAAATGAATTACAGTAGATGGGGTAGAGAGAGAAGATGGGAGGGGAGGGGAGGGGGGATAGTAGAGGATAGGAAAGGTAGTAGAATACAACAGTTACTAATATGGCATTATGTAAAAATGTGGATGTGATTCTGCAATCTGTATTTGGGGTAAAAATGGGAGTTCATAACCCACTTGAATCTAATGTATGAAATATGGTATGTCAAGAGTTTTGTAATGTTTTGAACAACCAATAAAAAAAATAATCAAATTGCAAAATAAAAAAATAAATAAATAAATAAAATAAGTTATTTTTAATCTCATATAAAGAATCAAATGAAATAAAAAAATATACTACAATTAAGACTTTAGTTTCCCTGGAGATTATAGCAATGAGACATTTTAAGCATTCTGGGAATGAAACATTTGATACAATTAAGGAAATCATATTGAAAAAATTAGTCAGTAAAACAGAGATAATATGGGACTAAGGAATGGCTTATTAATAACTCATTCAATTCTGAGTATAATAAATATAGCTAATACAACTTCAATTCACTGGTGACTGAGCTCAAAAAGCTAAAATGCTGCCACTCAATCTGCTTCAAGAATCCAGATCTAATCAGTACAATCACTAGCCTGTTATGTTTTCTGAATCACAGAATTATTTTAAGCTGAAAGAAATATAGATTGGGGTAGGGGAGAGCTAGTAAGTGGTAGATCCAGAACTCAAGATCAAAATCCAGAAATTTGTCTATTATACTTGAACAACTCAACAAATATTTAAAAACAGCTCTCAAACCCACCTTCCCACTTCTAACCAATCTTCTTTTCAAATGACTTATCAACAATTCTTAAAGTAGGGAGGATTCCAGAAAAAATTCCAACATAAGTGACCTTTGAAACTGCAAACATGATCTTTTGTGTCTGAAGGGCCAGCTTAGGCTGCCTTAAGGATGCAGGAAGGTTGGCTGCCCCAACAAGACTAAAATTCCTGAACTGCTGGACCACTCCTCAATCCTGAGTTATTCTAAATAAGGTAAAGCAAGAGGGACCTGAAACACAGACTTTGAGAAAAGCCAAACATTGAGTGATGATCAGAAGGAAGACTATGACTATGCCTATGTCCACATCAGAAGTACCAAGGACAAACCTCTGGCTTAGGGTCCTTCTCCAAGAGCTCTCTCCACTCTGCCTCAGCCAACCAGATGGGTCTTTTCTGTGACTAACTAATCTCTGAGCAACAGGAGATAGATCCTCTCAGACAAACTGTACACCACAGAGAGCTCTCCCTGAGTTAATAGTTACTAGACCAAAGTAAATAGGTAAATAGACTTGGTCAATATTAATGTAGCAAGAAGCTATATGAAGAGAATCAAAAGGGCAACTGCTAGAAGAAAACAGTCCCAACACTCTAACATGTTGGTCCAAGAACTGACTTCCTTAACAAGACTCCTAAAGCATAAGAAATAAAATCAAAAATCACTAAGTGAGATGACATCAAATTAAAAAGCTTCTTCACAGTAAAGGAAACAATTAAGATCATAAAGAGAGAGCCTACAGAATGGGAGAAAATCTTTGCCACCTGCTTCTCAGATAGGACATTAATACCCAGGATATACAAAGAACTCAAAAAACTTAACACCAAAAAAGAAAGAAAGAAAGAAAAATCCAATTAATAAATGGCCAAAGGAACTAAACAGACACTTCTCAAAAGAAGAAATTCAAATGGTCAACAAATACATGAAAAATGTTAAACATCTCTAGCAAGTAGAGAAGTGCAAATTAAAACTACATTGAGAACTGGGACTGGGGCTCAGTGGTAGAGCACTTGCCTGGCACATATGACACAGGGTTCAATCCTCAGCACCACATAAAATAAATAAATAAAATAAAGGTACTGTGTCCATCTATAACTAAAAATATATTTTTTAAAAAAACTACATTGAGGGTGGCTGGGATTGTGGCTCAGCGGTAGAATGCTCGCCTAGCACATGCAAGGCCCTGGGTTTGATCCTCAGCACCACATATAAATAAATAAAACAAAGATATTGTGTCCAACTACAACTAAAAAAAAAACTACATTGAGATTTCATCACACTCCAGTCAGAATGGCAATTATCAAGAATACAAATAACGGAAATAGGAAAGCTGCAAAACACTGTGGAGTGCTCCCGTGTAAATAAAAAGAGGAAAAAAAAGTTTCTCAAGTCGCCGCTGCACGACGTCGGGCCGGTACCGGAGCGGGGGTCTGCGCTCTTCCGAGCGGCCGCGCGCTGGACTTTACTGTGCCGCAAGAAGCCCCCGTCCCCATTGTTTGTGTTTTTTTTCAAAATATGGCAAAGGTTCAGGTGAACAATGTAGTGGTGCTGGATAACCCTTCTCCTTTCTACAACCCGTTCCAGTTCGAGATCACCTTCGAGTGCATCGAGGACCTGTCTGAAGACTTGGAATGGAAAATTATCTATGTGGGCTCTGCAGAAAGTGAAGAATATGATCAAGTTTTAGACTCTGTTTTAGTGGGTCCTGTTCCTGCAGGAAGGCATATGTTTGTATTTCAGGCTGATGCACCTAATCCAGGACTCATTCCAGATGCAGATGCCGTAGGTGTAACAGTTGTGCTAATTACTTGTACCTATCGAGGTCAAGAATTTATTAGAGTTGGCTATTATGTAAATAATGAATACACTGAGACAGAATTAAGGGAAAATCCACCAGTAAAACCAGACTTTTCTAAGCTTCAAAGGAATATTTTGGCATCTAATCCCAGGGTCACAAGATTCCACATTAACTGGGAAGATAACACAGAAAAACTGGAAGATGCAGAGAGCAGTAATCCAAATCTACAGTCACTTCTTTCAACAGATGCATTACCTTCAGCATCAAAGGGATGGTCCACGTCAGAAAACTCACTAAATGTCATGTTAGAATCCCACATGGACTGCATGTGACCACCTGCCATCCCTTTAGTACAGATTAAGCTATTAAAAACAGAACTATTTCCCTGAAATTCCGTAAGTACATAGTCAAGACACAATGTGAAGAATTTGTTTAAAAACATCCTGTAGAAAGTTTATAAGAAAACCAGTATTTGAGCAAATTGTGGAATATAAATACAACTATTTTTAAGTAATTTTTTTTCTCTAATGTGTTATTTTATTTGTTCTGAAACTAATCTGATTAAAGCATATATATTAAAAAAAAAAGAATACAAATAACAATAAATATTAGCAACAATGTAGGGAAAATAGTATACTCGTACAGTGCTGGTGGGATCCCAAATTGGTAACTACTATGGAAAGCGGTATGGAGATTCCTCAGAAAATTGGAATGGAGCCACCATTTGACTCAGCTATCCCACTCTTTGGTTTATACCCAAAGGATTTAAAATCAGCTTACTGATGTGTCCAATGCATTCTACTGTCATATGTAACTAAATAGAACAAATAATAATAATAAAGTTGAACCCACACACAAAAAAAGAATACAAGTAATATCAAATGTAGGAAAGGATGTGAGGGAAAAGGATCTATCTCCTGTTGCTCAGAGATTAGGTAGTCACAGAAAAGACCTGTCTGGTTGGCTGAGGCAGAGTGGAGAGAGCTGTCGGAGAAGGACCCTGAGCCAGAGGTTTGTCCTTGGTACTTCTGATGTGGACATAGTCATAATCTCCCTTCTGATACAAATTACTGGAACCACTCTGGAAAGAAGTATGAAAATTCCTCAAAAAACTAAGACAGAAAAAAAAAGCTAGGAAAGGAACCACCATATGACCTAGCTATCCTCCTCTCCTCAATACATATCCAAAGGATGTACAATCAACATACTATAGTGATGCAGCCACATCAATGTTCATAACAGTACAATTCACAACAGTCAAGTTATGGAGCCAACCTAGGTGTCCTTCCCAAGGATGAAGGGAAAATGTGAGATACACACACACACACACATACACAGTGGAATATTACTCAGCCATAAATAAAAATGATTTTATGGTATTTGCCAGTAAATGGATGGAACTGGAAAGTATCATGCTAAGTGAAATAAGCCAGTCCCCAAAAGCCAAAGGTTAAAAGTTTTCTATGGAAGCTAATCCAATATAAGGGGATGTGGGATTAAAATATGATAACAGAGGAAATATCAGTGGAGTAGACAAAAGGGAATAAAGGGAGGGATGGAAGGATGGAAGGACACGATAGGGAAAGACAGTGGAATGAATCTGACCTAAATTTCCTAGGTACATACATGAATATACCACAGTGAATCTCACCATCATGTATATCCATAAGACATTAATTTATTTTTTAAAAAGCTATAATTGCAGGCTGGGGCTGTAGCTCAGGTAGAGCACCCATCTCGCACATGTAAGGCACTGGGTTCTATCCTCAGCACCAAATAAAAATAAATAAAGATATTGTGCCCATCTACAACTAAAAAATATTTTTTAAAAAAAGCTATAATAGCAGAAATATCAGTAGAGGGAAAGGAATTTGGAGGTAAGAGGGGAGGGAAAGGGAAGTATTGGGGACTGAATTAGAACAAATTATATTCCATGCTTTTATAATTGTGTCAAAATAAATACTATTGTCATAAATATCTAAAAAGAACCAATGAAATAAAAACAACCAAAAAAAAGGAAGGAAGGAAGAAAGAAAGATATACATACAAAAAGAAAAAGAAAAACATTTTCCAAAAATCTCAGCCTGTTAAGAGATGAACTCCCTAGAGCAGATGGAAGAACCTCTATGTTAGATTTGTTAACAGCAAACAAACTTGAGAGAATGCAAGTAATATAAGAACCCAAGCCTCAGACACGCAGCCTTTGGTAAATGGTAAATGGATTCTCTCCCAGTAAGCTGTCACTGCACATGAGCATTCTACCATAATAATGACAAAGTAACAGAGTAGAACTTTCAATTACCAGCATCTCAACCTTGCAGACTGAGCCATTTTCTATAAGGCTTTTTTCTATGATCCTTGAATTAATATGTGAGTCCAAATGACCAGTTTTTTCAAATAACTATCAGATTATGTTAAAAATGCTGGACCACAAGCAAATATTTTATATATACAATGTAAAAGGGAAGATACAATATTCTTGAACTTTGCTGGCACATCATAGGCACCCAATAAATATTTGTTGAATAATTGCTTATAAAAGTTAACATTATTAAATTCAGATTTAAAAGTAAGACAAATGGTAACAATATTTTCAAATGAATTTCATCAATAGAAAAATTGTTTTTCTTACTTAATTCCTTATATACTACCACATTTGGACTGATATTCAGACTGACAAGGTCAATGGTTATTAAGAAAGATAATTATATGTAGTCCATAATATGTAAAAAGGATATTTTAATTATTAAAGTCACTGCCTTTCACCTTATAAACCTTTCTTAAATAAAACAAATTCAGGTCAATAAAACTACAGAAAGTTATGATTAGTTTCTTATGAACTCTACAATTCACTTTAGTTAATAAACTAAGAATAGATATATTAATGTAGTTTAACAATAAGTTGCCCATTCTTCACATTCTAGAGCCCTAAAACAAGTCTAAGCACAACACAATCTGCCCCACTGGAGTTCAGAAGGAAGAGAAACACATTCTAAAGCATATCAATTTATCAATGCCAAAAAGGCAGCGATTAATTTTACATCCTGTAAAATTTTAAGCCTCTACTAAAAAACAGAGAAATTATTTCTCAATATCTAGCAACTATGAGTGTTTGAAATACTACATAGGATCACTGGATGGATAAGAATAGTTAGAAAATGTCTCCAGAGATCACAGTTTCTCTCGCAGAAGTCACATCTCAAAGTCTTTTAAGGATGAGATTCTACAAGTTCACACTGCATGGCAGACACTGTCAGAAAAAAGCCTTCCTCAGTCTCCCTTAAAGCAGCATAAGCTCTTTTCTTCTAGCTTCAAGAAGACACAAAGATGACTTGAGTATGACCCTTTGTATCATAACTTTTTTTTTTAATTTTTTATTGTTGGCTGTTCAAAACATTACATAGTTCTTGATATATCATATTTCACACTTTGATTCAAGTGGGTTATGAACTCCCATTTTTACCCCATATACAGATTGCAGAATTATATCAGTTACACATCCATTGATTTACATATTGCCATACTAGTGTCTGTTGTGTTCTGCTGCCTTTCCTATCCTCTACTATCCCCCCTCCCCTCCCCTCCCCTCCCCTCTTGTCTCTCTGCCCCCTCTACTGGCATTCATTTGTCCCCCTTGTATTATTTTTCCCTTTCCCCTCACTTCCTCTTGTATGTACTTTTGTATAACTCTGAGGGTCTCCTTCCATTTCCATGCAATTTCCCTTCTCTCTCCCTTTCCCTCCCA
>NW_026000174.1:22039634-22102639 GCF_001458135.2 Marmota marmota marmota
GGGGGTGGGGGGCGGCTCTGCCCCTCAGCAGGCCGCTGGGCCTGTTCTGTGGGTGGTCACAGTTCCGTCTACCTTGCCGGCGCAGGGGGAGGGGGCGACACTGCCTCTCAGCAGGCCGCTGCTCCTCTTCTGCCGGTGGGTCGCAGGCCCGCCTACCTTGCAGGAGTGATTGGAAGCTCTGCCCCGCTGCGGGCCACTGGGCCTTTTCTGTTGGTGGTCACAGTTCCGCCTACCTGGCAGGCGCGGGGGGTGGGGGGCGGCTCTGCCCCTCAGCAGGCCGCTGGGCCTGCTCTGTGGGTGGTCACAGTTCCCTCTACCTTGCCGGCGCAGGGGGAGGGGGCGGCTCTGCCTCTCCTGTATCATAACTTTTTAAGTTTTTTTTTTTAATCAGAAGTCACACTACTGAATTATCTTCTACCTACTATCATTACTTCTTGATTTGCTGATGTCACAAAACAATTTTAAAGAAAATATAGGTAGTTATCTGGTCTTTGCATGGAAAAGACATCTAAGTATAAAAACAGTAAATCACAAAGAAAAATATTAGGTAGACAATATTAAATTGTTTTAATTTCTATAAATCAAAACTATATTAGGAGCTAGGGGTATGGCTCAATATCAGAGTGTGGTATAAGACCAGATTCAATGAATTAAATGAAAGGACAATTGTGGGGGAAATATCCCATCTGATAAGGGTTAATATATTTACTATATCAAACCACAAACCAGTATGTGTCTAAGACAGTGCTCCCAGCATTCCCCTCTTCCTCCATATAAGAATGTGCAGTGAATGGGTTGGAGCAAATGATATCATATGCATATATGAATATGTCACAAGGAATCCCAGTATTATGTATAATTATAATGCATTAATAAAAATGTTTTTAAAAGAATATGAAATGTCCCTATAGAAAAGAGGTTATAGCTTCTCATTCCCAGCTTTGAGCCTCTTGTCATTGGCCTTAGCCCTTTTCCTCCTACCTGGATGTCCTCTTTCTTCCAAGCCCTGTTTGACTAAAGGTTCAGATAAACAGGAAGTCAGCCTAGTCTAGATTTCAGGTTTTCCCCAAGACCCAGCCTCTGAAACACTGTTTTGTACCTCACTCAGTAGCCTGCAGGCAAGTAACAACTTGCCCCTAGCTCCAGGGATACCTTATCCAACTAATTATAGCCAAAGCCCAGCATACTGATTTCTTGCCTGGACTGGAGAAGACAAAAAGCAAATGAATAACTAATAAGAAAAAAAACAGAAAGGATGGTGAATAGGTACTAGGTACAGTTGGATAGGAGGAATAACTTCTAATGTTCTATAGCACAATAGGATAATTATTTTGACAAGTTAATTTAGACGTTTCAAAATTATTAGTAGAAAGGATTTTGAATGTCCCTGACACAAAGAAATGGTATATGTCTGAGTGATAGATATATCAATTACCTGAACTGATTACTACACATTGTATACATGTATTGAAATGTCAAAATGTACCACATAAATATGTACATTACTATGAGTCAATAAAAATATTTTTTAAAAACTGAGACTCCAATAGAGAGAGTCTGTACATGCACAGAAAAGCTAATGCACAGCTAATAATAAGGGTTATTCGATGTAAAAATATAATAATAACAGCAGATATGAGTTAAAAGAAGGAGGTGTCATTTTTACTTGTAAAAGTAACAAAAATGTTTTTAAAAATGTTAATTAGGCACGGTTTAACTGATGGTAGGATGTAAACTGTATCTCTTTGAAGAGCAGTATAGCAATATTTTAAGAGCATTAACATTCCTGTCCCTTGGTTCTGTGCTTTCATTTTTAGAAACTAATCTTAAGTAATCAAGAGTGTAATGAAAACATTTAAATATAAAAATATTCATCACTACATTTGGTCTTCAAGTATAAATATTCAACAATAAGTAAATAGCATATAAATTATGTTTCATCCATAGTGTGAATTATTATGGAACTAATAAAAATGACACAAGAGCTGGCCCTTACATAGTACTGACCAGGGACCATTCATTGTCCTAAAGAGTTCACATGTATTAACTCATTTGCTCCCTAAAACAAGATAACATGGTGGCACATGCCTGTTACCCCAGCTAATTGGGAGGTTGAGGCAGGAAGATCATAAGTTCAAGGTCAGTTTGGGCAACTTAGCAAGACCCTGTCTCAAATTAAAATACAAAAGAGTTGGGGATGTACCTTGGTGGTAAAGTGCCCTCCGGTTTCCCCAGTGGGGGAGGAGGGTATCTAAAGGTGATTGGCTCAAAGTTACAATGAGACAGACTTTCACATCCTTAGCTGAACATCCAAAAAGCTATGAAAACAGTGTTTTCATAAATTTGTGGCAAGTTAAATTGCTGGCAAATCTTGATCTGAATTGTTGTGAAACTATCATCTTTATTGCATTTAGAGTGAATTCAATTTACTTAAGAAAAGTTAATGTGTTTCATGACATGCAGGGTGTTATATAACAGACCCCATTAGAAGTGATACAGTTATCTTATACCATGTTATCTTTCTGTAAACTGAAAAATTATCTAGGCCCCCAAATTTCAGATAAGGAATTCTGTTGAAGCTGGAATTCAGGTCTAAGTGATCTGTCTGCCTCTGGAGGCTGTGCTCCTAATCACTGTGTGATATTTTCAGAGGCTGTTCAATGACATGGGAAAATGCTTTTAATTCAAACACTTAACTACATACAATGTGTCAGACACATGGACAAATTTTAAATTGCAATTGTGATGAATGGTACAAAGGAGAGATAAGTGGTGTCAGAAGAGCCTATATTAAGATCCTATATTAAGGAAGCTAGACAAAATAGTCAGAGGCAATTTCCTGAGCAAACATTTGACTTGATCAATGAAGGATGCACAAGAGTTAACTAAAGAGAAGAGGGCAGAACAAATCCAGGAGGGAGAAGACCATATGCAAAAACTCTGTAATAGGAGGGAAAATAGTGACAAATGACTGAAAAAGAGCCAATGTAGAATAACCGCTTGTCACAGTTTGCTTGAGGGATAGTCCCAGGTTAAGCCTTTTGTTCCAGTATAAATATAATAGCACTCTTTTTCTCTTAAAAATATCTTGTTCTGGATCATAAAATATATAGTCACCCAACTTTTAGGTGACTAATTAAGAGTTGTGCCTTTATCCTAAGGATAATGAGAAGCCATGATGGATTTTAAGCTGGGGGGTGGGGGAGCAAAGTTGTATAGCATAATAGAAGTTTAATTTTTAAAACATTACTCCTGCTACACTGTAAAGAAGAGATGGGAATATTTAAAAGACAGGTGAATGCCTTCAGGAAAGTTGGGCTGCTACTATAGGAAACAGGGCAAGAGATAATGGTGGTTTGGTCTAAGGTGATAAAGGAAGAGACAGAAATGAGCAGTTGGATTTGATATTGTGTGCAGACAAAATATCACAAACTGATTATTATTTGGATACAGAAGGAGGAGTGGTTGGTACTAAGGATGAGGCCATGATTTCTGGCTTACAAACTAGTAAACCAGATTCATTGAGATAAGAACACGGACACTTACATGGGCTAAAATGTATGTGTGTGTGTGTGTGTGTGTGTGTGTGTGTGAGAGAGAGAGAGAGAGAGAGAGAGAGATTGGTCCCAATTTGAAGGCACGGACCTGGAGAACAAGAAAGGAAAGCTTAGGTTCAAAACCTGTTGATGTTTCCTTTCATTCACAGAAACTTTGCCCTATGCATGGCCTTCCAGGATTCTGGTTGGATACTGAAATCGTTAAGTGGTCAGAAAGAATAGGAGGTAGGTCCTGCTTAGCTGGTGATGGGGGACCAGGAGCATCTGACCACCATAAACATGCAAATATCCCCTACGATTAACTGTGCTTTACATTTACCATAGTTCACAAAATAGTTTCTCATATAATGTCATTTAAGCCTAACTTTTGTGAGAAATTATAATCTGCATTTAGGAAACTGAGGCAAATGCCTGAATTACCTCTCCACCGAACCATCTTATCTCCTATGCGCATCCACTGTGTGCAGGAACTATATAAAGTGCTATAAGAAATAGCTACCATATAATGTGGTCCTACTAGGTGCCAGGCTCTAGGAGATTAAAGAGAAAAAGGGAAAGAAAAGCCACTTCAGAACTTCTAAGGATGTGTTACTTTTCCCACACACTTACCCTATATTAAGTTCGCTTTTAAACTTTCAAAGAGGTTCACGTCCCAAGGTGGGGTGGAGGTGAAAAGGTGTAGATGAACCGGGGCAGTCAGGGACCACCCCAAACACCGGACCCGAATAAAATGGGGTTCCAACCGCTCGGCCCCAGGAGACACTAAGGGGTCCGCGGGCCCGGGTCCGGTTCCTCCGCAGCTGGGACCGCCAGTGGATCCGCAGCCGGAGGCCCAGAGGCCCTTTTGCCCCGCGCGTTGCCATAGCAACGGCCCGGGCCGGCCACCGCCCGGGACGCACGCTCCCTCCCTTGGGGCCGGCCCCGAGTGGCGACCCAAGTGGCCACTCACCCTGGCCGCTGGCGGGCTGGGACCCGACAGGCGCGCACCCTTCGCGCCGGTTGTCGCCAAGCCCGGAGTTCCGCACCTGCAGAAACTAACTTTTCTGCCAGCGGAGAAGCCGCAGTGAGGTGGACGGGGGCCGCACAGGGACAAAGCGCGGCGGCCGCAGCGAAACCCCTCTCCCCGCTGCCCGGCTGGCGAAGAGGCCCCGTCCGCACACCGGCGACTACGTGCTCGGGTGCAGTCCGAGGCGTCCCGCAGGCAGATCCCCTTAGGGGGCCGATGTAAGAAAAAGCAGCCACATGTTACATAAAACGAAAGCTTTATAACAGTGATATCACAGTGGTGAGGTGGTGTCCTGGCTAATATTCTCATTCAGGGCAGAGGCCTGGGTGTCCAGCCCATTGGAGCTGGGGCTGTAAGCCATGCACTGGGGCGGGTGCGGAGCTGACCTATAAAAGAAAACGTTCTCACTGCGGGGTGGTGGGGGTTGGGGTTTTTGTACCCACAAAAGGGCTGAAAGGCTCCTCACAGATCAAATGCCAAATCCCAGGAACAGGTTTTAGCCACAAACGTCTGTGGGACCGTCTAAATGCATGACATCTACAATAGAGACTAGAAATATGGGCTCCAGCTGTATGCTAATATATCCATGGACCTGAACTGGGAATGGCTTTTGTGGATCTGGGTTTTGCCCTCTAGCAGCTGCGGGGAAGAAATTCGGCTCTCTTTATACTAACCTAATTATTTGAAGCAATTGTTCTCTAAAATTAATTTGATAACCAATAACTGGGTACATCAGATTCATTTTATTGCTTAGAGGTAGGTATACATTTGTCAACTAATTCATCTGTCCTCTTCACCACAAGTTCAAAATGGACATGATTAGTAATTGATAACTTCAGCTTTGAAATTTTTTTGAAAAATAAATAATCTCCACCAGGTCCTATACTGTAGAACGTTGGAATCTTGGCCAGACATTGTTCAGAAAAAGTAAAGAACTATTGTCTAACAGGGGTCTGGAAAAGTCTGCAAGAACTTTCTCCCTGTCCCCCAAGGATGGAATGGCAGTATCCAAGCAGGAGTGTTCCGTACCACGATGTCAAAAGGTCGATAAACATTGCCCCCAGCTCACTGACCTGTGAAGTGTATGGGTCTGCCTTTAATTAGCTGTGAGGCCCTTTACATTTTCCAAGAAATAACTTTGAAGTGTTTATTTACTAATGCCTGTTTTTTCCTAACAAAAATCTGATTGAAAGAGTCTAGAGTTCTGGAGAATTGTTTGAAAGACAGCTCCATCCTCTATATAATCTATGAGTCATTAATTCCCAAACTTCATTACATATCAGAGATATTCAAGGAGTTCCTTTTATTTTATTTTATTTTGTGTTTAAATACAAATTCACATGTTACACTTCCAGAAATTCCGATTAAATAGATCACATTAAATTACTTTATAAGGGAATTCAGGTGAATTTAAAACAAAGCTAGACTGGGAACCACTATACTAGGTTTTATCCTCGTTTAAGCTAGACTATCCAAAAGCCGTGTGTTTGTATCACTTTGTCTTCACCCTTGCAATATTGCCTCTGCCTTATTCCATTTGTTCATATTAAGAAATGCTTTGGAAAACAAAAACAAAAGCAAAACTACTCATGATACCTCTGCATTTACTAGAGGGATTATTTCAAGAGTGATATTTATTTATTATAACACTAGCAGAATCCTGCCAGATTGTCTACCCCTTGTTTTTCAAACTTTTGGGACTATTATCCACCAAGAGAAATATATTTTACATTATTATCCACAATATACAAACCTATGACTTAATTACTGAAATAGGTTTATAAAACTTTACCCAAACCACATGTACTCTGATATTTTTAATCTCTTTTTATTGCTAGTTTCTATCCATTGAATGGCTTCTTGACTACCAGATGAGTTGCAAGGTGTATCTTAAAAGCAGTGATATAGAGAGATCTATTCTAGAAAGTAGCCCTGTACTCTCAGACAAGGTAATCAGTCCAACTAACTACAGATGATTACTCCAATAGTAGATATCTGACTCAGGCAAGCCAATAACATCTCTCTCTCCAGTATTTGAATAGATTTCAGTCCTTTCTCTACATAGCTAACATAAAACCAGGAGCTATCCACAAACATACTTTCCTCACATATGGTCTGGAGAAATGCAGAAAACCAGGCTGCAGGGAAAATGGGAGAACAGGAATTTCATTCATATATATATATATACACACACACACACACACACACACACACATACACACACACACACACGAGAGAGAGAGAGAGAGAGAGAGAGAGAGAGAGAGAGAGAAGAGAAGAGTTCTGACAGTTTTCCATCTTTGTCATAGTATTTTCTGAAATAAGCTGCATTCCTTCCTTTGAATTCCATGGAATATTTCCAGATCTTTATGACAAAGTGCACTCTTTTGCTTACCTTAAAATAGGTGAATTTCTGTTATTGCAACCAAAATGATTCTAATGGTATTAGTTTTATATGGCTATCATAACAAAATTCCCAAAATTTAGTACCTTAACACAAATTTAGTATCTTGCAATTCCACCAAGTTTATTGTGATAATCAGGAGCAGAAAGCAAAGCTGAAAGATTTGAAAAATTTGCAGTTTGGAGAGAAAAGTGTGAGTAAAATTAGGCATAAGGAAGTTGTGGTAGTTAAAGAGATCATAGCACTAAGAGATCACTAAGTACTTTACCTGAAAACAATAGAAAGGATGGCTTCAGGATGTCTCAGGAATTGGCAAGAATACACCTATCTCATGCTCAAGGGTGTAAAAGAAAAAAATCCTTTCAGAAGAGACTGTGGGAGCACTCTACAGGGGCGCCTAGGAAGTTGTTTCACTATGCTTAGTCACCTAGACATTGAGAGGCTGCTATAACCATGGTCCCTACAGGTTTGGCTACTGCTTGAGATAGTGGCAGATGTTGGCATCAACCACATGATATTGTTTCTGCAAGAAGGCAGGATGCTGGAATTAGGGCGTCATGAGGCTTCCACTGAGATTTCAAAGGAAACCCTGGGAGGTCAGGGAAGGTGTAATAGGATTGGAGTCCCTGTGGGCAACCTCTGAGAGGGCAATGTGTGGAGATGTGAGAAGATAGCTGAAGCTGCTGTGGAGACCCCAGAGACTAAGAGATGCCAGTAACATGGAACATCTGCAAAGGAAAGTTGCAAGAATTAATCAGAAACTAGCCAAGAGACAGGCCACTGAGCTGCAACCAGCAAGGCCATAGTGGTGAAGTTACAAAAGCCATTGGAGAGAACATCATAATGCCATGTGCCCTAGATGCTGACCTATTTGCTCAGCTGGATTTTGGTCTTTCTTTGGTCCCATTCCTTCTTCCTGTGCCCCTATTTCTTCCCTGTGGAATGGAAATGTTCACTCTGTTCCATTACATATAAGATTATATGTATGTATGTATGTATGTATGTTTGTGTGCATTGCATACAAACACACACATATATATAATATATATATATATATATATATACACATTATATATATGTGTGTGTGTGTGTGTGTATAAAAACTTGCTCCTGATTTTTACTGGGCTTATGCTAAGAGTTTGCCTTGAGTATCAGAGGAGACTTTGGACTTGTGCTTCTGGGAAATCTTGGAACTATTAAAACTATGGGGACTCTTGGAAATCAACTAAATGTATTTTGCACTCTGAAATGGACATGAGCTTTTGGGGGTCAAGGCAAAATGTTATGGTTTAGATATTAGGTGTCTCCCAAAAGCTCATGTGTGCAACAATGCAAGTAAGTTTAGAAGTGAAATAATTGGATTAAGAGTCTTTTTTTCAATTATTTATCACACATTTATTTATTTTGAAATTACTGAAATCATCCCTTTAGTTCTAGTTCTGTATACAGATATTTGCCAATTTGCCATCACCAGGTAGTTACCAAATAAACACCAAGAATTCCCTATCTTCTCAGGTCATATATTTCTTTTTAATATCTAGTAATTTAAAAGTTTTGGTTCTAAAACTTATATTTCTACAAATGCTTTCATTAATTAAATACCTGACTGTTACTTTGAAAAAATGAGTGAAATGATTTTATAGATCATATTTATTAACAAATCAGAGTAAACTGAATTCTTATATTTCTAAATCAATTAATGCATCTTCTGAATGAGACTGTCCTGATAGGAACTAATTAGGTGATAACTATAGGCAAGTAGGGTGTGGCTGAAGGAGGTGGGTCACAGGGAGTGTGCCATTGGGGTATTCTCTTTCTTTCTCTTTCTCTCCCCCTTCCCATCTCCCACCTCCTCCTATCTCTGTCTCTATCTCTATCTCTATCTCTATCTCTATCTCTCTCCTTCTTGGTGGCTATGTCCTGAACCACTTTCCTCCACCACACTCTTCTGCCGTGATTTGAGCACACAGCTATGAAGTCAGCTATCTATGGACTGAGACCTCTGACACGATGAAACCCATATAAAATTTTACTCTTCTTTAAAAAACAATCAAACACTGGTCTCACTAAGCTAAATCAGTGTGAACAAGGATACATTCCTCTTTTGATGTTCTCAAAGATAATCAGTTTCTTTGCCTTTTGCAGTTTCCAGAGGCTACTGGCACTCTTTGGCTTATGGCCCTCTTCCTCTATCTTCAAAGCTAGCAACATTATGATGAATGGAAACAAAAATGTGGTATATATATACACAATGGAATACTATTCAGCATTAAAAGAGAATAAAATCATGTCATTTGCAGGTAAATGGATGGTGTTGGAGAATATAATGCTAAGTGAACTTAGCCAATCCCCCCCAAAAAAAACAAATGCCAAATGTTTCATAATGGGGTTGGGGGGTGGGGAGCATAGGTGTATTAGAGGAACTCTAGATAGCACAAAGGGGAGGAAGAAGAAGGGAGGGGACATCAGAGTAGGAAAGACGGTGGAATAAGATGGATATCATTACCCTAAGTACATGTATGAAAACACAAATGGTGTGACTCTACTTTGTATACAACCAGAGATATGGAAAATTGTGTTCTATATATGTAATATGAATTGTGATGCATTCTGCTGTCATACATAATAAATTAGAATTTTTAAAAAGATGCAAAAAAAAAGCTGCAATATTACATCTCTCTGACCATGCTTCTGAAGTCACGTCTCCCTTTAATTCTAGCTGGTAAAAGGTTCTAGGCTTTAAAGGACCCACCCAAAAAATGCAAGATAACCTCCCCATCTCAAGGTTCTTAACTGAATCATATCTGTAAAGTGCTTTTTGCATATAAAGTAACATATTCACAGATTTCAGGAATTGGAATTAGAATGTCTGAAAGGAGAGAGGTCTACATCACTAATACATCATTCTGTACCCTTATAAGAAGGTCTATACTAGAGACTTATTTTAACTCTAAGTGTCAGGAAAAAAAACAATCCTCTATTCCTTTGAGAAATTGACATGCCTTTTCCCTGTGAAGAAAGAAAACCATAAGATTGATCACATTTCCCTTTTCATATTGGCTTCCTGGATGACAAGACTCAAATTTACAGCTCAACTTTAATAATCTGTGGCTTGTACATCTACATTACAATATTTTCCTGTTCTCTCTCCCCATTTCCCCCCTATTTCTAATTTTATCTTTTTGTATTTTTTATTGTTTTAACAATTATCTTAAGTTGCTTCAAATATTTTATACTTACTGATTCCTCTGCCTATGAGGCTTTGCCCTCAGAGCTCCACAAGGCTGTACTTTCTTGTCATTCAGACTCATCTCACCAGCCACTTCTTCAGAGAAGCCTTCCCAGATCTCCTCTAAAATATTGCGTAGTCTATTGCCCTCATCTATCATATTACCCTGTTTTGTTGTCTTAGACATTTAACACTAAAACAATCTTGTTTATTTTCTTTCTTTCCTCACCAGAAGTTAACCAGCAAGATATTAGGAACCTGGCCTCTTTGTTTATTATTTGTTTTCAGTGCTAGGAAAGTGCCTGGAAGCTATTAGATATTTATCTAAAAAATGTGGCATTAGTAAATGAAAGTATTAATGGAAGAGGAAAGAGAGGGAAGGAGGGAGATTTTGTAGAATATGGTAAGATATAGATGAACAGATAAATAGGTATATTGATAGACTGACAAATAGACAAATATTCATTTTCGGTGTGTAAATGTCACTAACATTTATAGAGAAGAACCAGAAAAACTCACAAGGAAGTAAAACATACTCAACTCCCTAAAATATATATGTAGAGATCCTGAGTTTTCTTTGGGAACCCTTTATGTAATTCTTTAGAAAAAAAATTCCAAGAATTCAAGTGGCTCAAAGCAGCTACATTAAATATTATGGCTAGTTACCATAGTTCAAGTCATCAATTCTCAGTGACATAATGGATTGCAACACCAAGACCATTAACAGGAAAAACTCTAGACACTGCCAAGGAACTCAGTCTATTCCAAGGGCCATTACCACATTACAATCTGCTCTCATTCTATTCCTGTAATTATTAATGTTACCACTGGCAACAAGTTTTATACGCTATTTACTTAAACACTCTATAGTAACGTAATTTGTATAAATAAAATATCAAATTACTTGACATTTAGGAAGAGAAGTCAGAATTGAAGTTTGTCAATATAGCAAAACATTGAAGCAGTTCATTCCCAGGGTTTGTTGACCCTGTTGATTTAAATACCAGAATTTGAGAGGGGAGGAGGAATTCATTTTTCTTGAGTCAAGAAGCAGTTGCACAAAATGAAATTAAACCCCTATCTCTCACCATGCACAAAACTCAACTCAAAGTGGATAAGGACCTAGGAATCAAACTAGAAACCCTGCATCTAATAGAACAAAAAGTAGGCCCTAATCTCCATCATGTCAGATTAGGCTCCAACTTCCTTAATAAGACTCCTATAGTGTAAGAATTAAAATCAAGAATCAATAAATGGGATGGATTCAAAATAAAAAGTTTCTTCTCAGCAAAAGAAACAATTGGTGAGGTGAACATAGAGCCTATGTTTTGGAAGCAAATTTTTACCCCTCACACATCAGATAGAGCACTAATCTCTAGGGTATATAAAGAACTCAAAAAGCAAAACACCAAAAAAACAAATAACCCAATCAATAAGTGGGCCAAGGATCTGAACAGATACTTCTCAGGAGATAATACAATCAATCAACAAATATATGAAAAAATGTTCATCATCTCTAGCAATTAGAGAAATACAAATCAAAACTACTCTAAGATTTCATCGCACTCAAGTCAGAATGGCAGCTATTAAGAATACAAACAACAATAAATGTTGGCAAGGATGTGGGGAAAAGGGCGCACTCCTACATTGCTGGTGGGACTGCAAAATGGTGCAGCCAATATGGAAAACAGTATGGAGATTGCTTGGAAAACTGGGAGTGGAACCACCTTTTGACCCAGCTATACCACTCCTGGGTCTATACCTGAAGGACTTAAAAACAGCATACTACAGGGACACAGCCACATCAATGTCTATAGCAGCACAATTCACAATAGCTAAACTGTGGAACCAACCTAGATGCCCTTCAATAGATGAATGGATAAAAAAAATATGGCATGTATATACAATGGAATATTACTCAGCAACAAAAGAGAATAAAATTATGGCATTTGCAGGTAAATGGATGGAGTTAGAGAAGATAATGCTAAGTGAAGTTAGCCAATCCCAAAAGGCCAAATGCCAAATGTTTTCTTTGATATAGGGAGGCTGATTCATTGTGGGATATGGAGAGGGAGCATGGAAGGAATAGACGAACTCTACATAGGGCAGAGGGAAATGGGAAGGGGTATGGGGTTATTAATGATGGTAGAATGTGATGATCATTATTATTCAAAGTACATATATGAAGACACGTATTGGTGTGAATATACTTTGTATACAACCAGAGATATGAAAAATTGTGCTCTATATGTGTAATAAGAATTGTAATGCATTCGCTGTCATATATAAATAAAAAAACAAAACAAAAGATGGGATGATCTCTCTGTTTCACTTACAAGGTGACTGAAGGGACCTAGAGTCTGAGTTTAGACCCTCATCATTTCCCCTCCTCCCTCCAGGACTGCTGAAACTGGTTTCTTTCCCTGTGAAGAGGGTGGGTGAGCTCTGGCCCAGCCAGGTTGGAGGATTAAAGGAATGAAGTCCTTTTCACTCCCGTGCAAAGAATGTAAGCAGGGGGAAGCCACCAGAAGCCATCCCAGGAAGAAATGCAGGGTCACACCTGGGACAATGTTACTACTCCTTGCCACCTGACATAAATTTTGTTCATTTAATGCAAAGTAAAACATTGGAAAATTAGGACTCCTGAGGATTCAGAGGTATTCAGCATCCCAGATAGAGAAGATGGGTTGTGTCACTTCAGGAAACTGTAGATAGAGAGAAAGGATAACAAAGCCTTCCCTATTCCCATACTGCTGAGGATTTTGCCACACTCAGCCCTGCTAAATCCTCTCAGATTCCAGGTGTCTGTTCCAGAATGGCTGGGGAAACCCAGCTTGAGCCTGACTGCTTCCAATCAGAAGCCCCACTGCCTCTCTATATTCCCCTATGTAGGCTTTAGGAGCATGTTTCAGCTGCCAACAACAGCAGCCCCACCCACCCCAGTCTAGGCTTCATCCCCAAAAGCCTGAAGCCAAATACAGTCCTTTTTAACCAGAAATTACTAAACCAAAAAGGACAACAGAAGACACACATAGTAAGGCAATATACTGGCTCTGAATTGTTATGCAACAGAAAGAAGAGTGGACAGAGGAAATACCTAGAACTAACGTACTTTAAATCTTTTTTTTTCTTTTTCAAATTTTATTTGGACATAATTTTAAACTTACAGAAAGGTTGCAAAAAAATAGTAAAAAGAATACCTATACATTCTTTATCCTGAGTCACCTACTAACATTTTATAGTATTTGTTTTATTTATAGCTATGCATATATATATATATGTGTGTGTATACTTTTAAATAAGAAATACTTATCTCTAGGGTTCTTTTTCTTCACCTGTATCATTTGAGGGTGAGCACATACTATGGACTTTTACTACTAAATACTACAGTGTATAGTCCCTAAAATTAAGGATATTATATTACGTAATCAAAGTACAGTTAACATTGACAATGTAATCTACCTTCTATATCCCAGTTCTGCTATTATCCCAATAATGTTCTTTATAGCATTTTCCTCCCTCCATGATAGGACCCAGTCTAGTGTCAAGTAATACACTTAGTTGTCATTCTCTTCAGCTTCCTTTCAACTCATAACATTTTCACAGCTTCTGTCTTTAAAAACAGGGATATTTTTAAAGAATACAGTCCCCTATTCCTTGCCTTTATTTAATATAACATTTTCTCATTTTGTGTTTGTCTGATGTTTCTCTGTGGTTAGAATCAGGTTATTCACTCTTGTCTGCAAGTGCTGTATAGGTGACATCATACCTTCTCAGGGACATACATAGTATATCTATCTGTTGATTACTAGGGATGTTATTTTGGTCACATAAAGTTTTATTTGATTTTTCCACTGAATAGTCTTTCCTCTCTCATAACTAATGAGCAGTCAATGGAGAGCCAATTTAAGACAATGCTAATACCCTGCTGTTCATCAAAATTTTCCACTAGAGTTAGATCTTGCCAAGCTTTCCAGATTTGCCCTTGGAGCTAAAGGAGTGCCACTGGTACTATATGGGGCTGGCAGCACACTGCAACAGAGGGAACAAAGGGACCTTTTCATTCCTGCCACTTTGTGGTGCCCCAGAGCTATTTTAGCTTCACACATTTTGAAAAAAAAAAAAAAATGAGCCTATAGAGATCTGAGTCTCAAGGCCTGAGTTCTAGTTCTGACACTACCACCAACTCATGAGGAACCTTTCTCAAGACTTTAGAGTATTGATCCCCAGCACAGAAAAGAAAAAAGAAAAAAAAAGACTAGAATACCCAATAAAATAGGTGGACTGGATAACAAAGACCTGAATTACACATTCATTCAACAAATATTTTATTCCAGGCATGGTGCTGCTCACATGTAATCCCAGAAACTCAAGAGGCTAAGCCAGGGGGACTGCAAGTTTGAAGCCAGCCTCAGCAACTTAGCAAGACCCTGTCTCAAAAAAAAAAAATTAAAGGGGAAGCTGGTGATGTAGCTCAGTGGTAGAACACCCCTAGATTCAATCCCTTGTACCACAAAATAAAAAGAAAGAAATGAGAAACTATAGGCCCTGTTCTAGAATCCAGGCAAGATTACAGCTCTCAGGAAAGTTTACATCCTGTTAGGGTTGACCCAAACAATGAATAATAAAACAAGTAAAAGAAAAGGATAAATCCATATAGCAGTAACTACTATGATGTCAACAACACAAGGTTGTGAGAAAGTATATTTGGAATCCACTTGAGATTGTAGAAAAGCTCTCTAAGGAGACAGTTTGAGCTAAAAAAAAAAAAAAGTGGAATGAGAAAAATGGGAGACATAGGAGTAGACAGGCATGGCAATTCTGAAATCCCACTGGGAAAATATTTTGAGGGCTTCCTGATCTGGAATAGGAATTATTCATTATTCTCTGATTCTGGACCCTGTGAGTAGCTCTCCTTAGCTCTTGGTTTAGCATCCCAGCTAATATGGAGATTGAGGAACAAGTCTCTTTGGGGAATGAGCTTCTCCCTCAACCCAATCTATCAAAGATGATTGGAAGTACCCAAGCCATTGAAGTCTTAAACTGTTACTGTTCCTGTTAGTCTAGGCTCATAGTTCCTCTGGAAACAAAATACTCTTTGAAAAACTCACTGTGTTTCTCTTTGAATGCAGGCAGCAATATTTGCCAAAAGCTATACCACATTCATTTTGGAAAACTAGTTCTCATGACCATGCCTCTTTCCTCTTTCTCCTTTCCTATCAGCTTTGATGGGAAGACCACCTCCTTAGAATCCTTTCCCTAAATCTTATCCAGCTAAAAGGTTTTACTAGGCACTATACTTTTTTTTCCTAAACATTTTTTAGTTATAGAGGGACACAATATATTTATTTATTTATTTATTTATTCGTTTTTATGTGGTGTTGAGGATCAAACCCAAGTGCTCTACCACTGAGCCACAACTCCAGCCCAGCACTATATTCTGAATTTTACATTTTCCCTGAAGTACTTTAATCCATTCAAGGTAAACAATGAATATTTTTTTAAAATATTTATTTATTTATGTATCTTTAGCTTTAGGTGGATACATTAGTTTGTTTTTATGTGGTGCCAAGGATCGAACCCAGTGCCTCACGCATGCCAGGCGAGCACTCTACCACTGAGCCACCACCCCAGCCCCAACAATGAATATTATGCCCATACTTTTAATTCAATCCTAGTCTCAAGGCTGAATTTTATAGGACCCTCAATATTCAAAGGCTTTCTCAGTTTTCTCTCTTGTGTCTTCTCTGAGTCAAAAACCGTTACCTCTTCAAAATCCTAAGTGCTGGGTGTGGTGGTGCATGCCTGTAATCCCAGCAGCTCGGGAGGCTGAGGCAGGAAGATTGCATTCAAAGCCAGCCTCAGCAATTTAGCAAGGTGTTAAACAACTCAGTGAGACCCTGTCTCTAATAAAATACAAAATAGGGCTGGGGATGTGGCTCAGTGGTAGAGTGGCCCTGAGTTCAATCCCCGGTACACAAAAGAAAAAAAATCCCTAAATCCTTTAATTTTGGGTTATTCTGTTTTCTTTCACTCCTACTTAAAAGCAGGGCAATTGTTTCTGAACTAATGTCTTGAAATACCTTAATAAATATCAACCAAAATATATTATTAGTGTTCTGTTTTCTTTCTTCTTCTTCCCCAGCATTGAAATTCATTGTTTATGATCCACTTCCCAAGTTATCACAGAACATAGTTTCACCAAATATTTTTCTACTGCATAACATGAACCACTATCTTTCTAGTCACCAATACCAATCTTTTTACTACAAACACACCTAAGCCAATACCTTGGATATTAGATTTTGTTGTTTGCTTTTTTCCCAAAGTAAACCAAAGTTTTTTGTTGATGTTGGTGGTAGGGTTTTCTTCTTTCTTTCTTTTATACTATGGGCTAGTTGATGCTATAGTAATTAATAATCCACACTCCTTATTAGATTAACTCAACCCAAGTTCTCACTAATTCAAAATCTGCTACAGATACGTCAATATTCCAAATAATATTTCCCATTTATCAGCACAGTACACAAGGATTTATTAAGCCTTAGGCACCTTTGTATCAATACATGCTCTCAGAATCACCTCAACAGGGAGAAATAAAATGAAAAATCAGAGAACAAAACACTGGTTCTTATGGCTAGGGCTGTAGCTCAGTGGCAGAGTGCCTGCCTAGCATGTGTGAGGCACTGGGTTTGATCCTTAGCACCATATAAAAATACACAAATAAAATAAAGGCATTCTGTTTATTAAAAAAAAAATACTGGCTCTTAAATTTTCCAACCTAGACATGACCTACATTACACTTCTACTTGCATTTCAGTGATCAAATTAAGTTTCATAACATTCCTAAAATAAAGGGTATGAGGTAGAGCAATCTATCCATTCTCTTAGAAGGGGAAGAGCACTAGAAATATTGGAAGGAAGAGTTACTATATGCCCCTCTTCTACTTGTAGGATCTTCTCTTCATCTTTGGTGTTCTGCAGTTTCAATACACTATGCCTGTTTCTTTTTCTTTTTTATTTTTACCTAAGTTAGTATTTTTTTCTTTATCTTATATCTATAAACTCATATCATTCATCACTTATAGATAATTCTCAACCATTACCTCTTCAAATGTTTCTCTCCTTGATTCGCCATTCTGTCTAAATCAATGTTAAAAGGTAATCTGTTCACCCTCCATATCTCTTAACCTCTCTTTATATTTTCTGTTCCTTATCAAGACTCTCACATGCAGTTTGTTATTCCTTATGACTCTCACTTATATTGGTTTATTTGTATGTGTCATTTTTGTTGAGAATTCATATTTTATTGAAATTAGTATGTGTGAAACCTAAGAGTTGTAATACTTTCTGCCTGAAAGGACTTGCATTCATCTCTACCAAGAACATCAATTCTGAGATGATTATTTGCCTTCAGGGTTGTGACTTAATGCAGCAATCTCAGGTTCATCATGATTGAAGTTATGTGACCAGTAGCATAACCAACTTCCTGTCTAGAGGAATGGGCAGAGGAAAAGGACCTGGAAGATAATCCATTTCACATAAAATGTCCTACAATAAAATACATCACTGCTTCTCACAATCAATTAGCTAGAACTTATGCAAAAGACAATATCTAGTTGTAGAGGAGGCTGGGAAAGGTGAGGGTAGGGGTTATTGCTAAAATAAAGAAAATAATAGACACTGGCAACAATTAGGAGTCTCTGCTACAACAGGAAAACTGTCTCCAGGGACTGGTTACAAGCTCTTTTTTACCACAAGGCCTTTTTTTTACAAGCTCTTTTTTCCGTGCAAGGCCTTCAGGAGTCATGTCTGTAGGATAGAGTCCTCCCTACTGCATAGCTCCAGGGCCCATAAGGAGGTTCTTCCCAGAGACTAGGCCTTCTTCCTCTAGGAGGCCCTACAACACACATCAAAGATGAGAATGCATCCACAGCCTGTAGTGAGTGTAGTTCTTATTGCAAATTTTTGAAATGTTTATAATTTTGCTTTTTAAATTATTTGGTAAGGAGTGGTTCATTTAATTTATGTTGGGCTAAGGTTTCTTAAAAATGAATGGATTTAAAATAATGCTGCAAGTTATAGATATTTAATTAACATTTTTATGCATGTTTTACCTTTTTTGGGGGGGGCAGATATTAGGGATTGAACTCAGGGCCACTCGACCACTGAGTCACATCCGCAGTACTACTTTGTATTTTATTTAGAGACAGGGTCTCAGTTGCTTAGCACCTCGATTTTGCTGAGGCTTTTGCTCTAGATCCTCCTGCTTCAAATTCCTGAGCCACTGGGATTACAGGCGTATACCACTGTGCCCAGCTGTTTTACCATTTTTAATTGTAATGTTTTTCAGTACTTATTTTTGTAGGCCCTTGAAAGCTCCCATTCCCTGGATTCTATGCCTAAACTGCCTAGTGGATAGGATAATCCACAGGCCAGGTATGAAGGATCATGCTGCAGACCAACCTGCAGGTAGAACTCTCTGGGGAATGGATTCAGCTAGCAGCTTGCTATGGAATCTGGGGACTGAGGAGTAGACAGATTCTGGGGTCCTGGGGATGCAGAGAATGACTAGTACTAATAAATTTAATAAGGATAAAACATAGCAGAAAGTTGAGTACTGGGGCCAACCTGGGAATAGGTGGGGAGGGTCTTATCTTTATAGATAAGATCACACAGTCTATTTAAAACTGATGATCATCCTTTAAATACAAACTTCCTTGGCTTGTCTGATACCACATCTGGCTGCTGAGATGGGGAGCATGAGAGGAATATGTTAAGGGGACCTGAAGATGGCTAGTGTATTGGGGGACACTGAGACATCTAAGTGGGGGTACCCAATGAACTATATAGTACCATGTGTGGATCTGGAGTGCAGAAGAGTGAGTCCATGACTTTCATCAGGTTCTTCAAGACAACTAAACATTGTCATGTTTAATTGTAAGTAATAGAAACCAATTCCAACTTATATAGTGAATTTATTAAAAGGTAGTTCATTGAATCACTAGGAGGACTGGAGGATTAAGATCAGCGCTACTACGCAGCCAGGAACAATTCTTGAAATCATGTGCAGAATTGGTCTGCTGAAAGAAATATCACTGCCATCAGACACCAGGTGCTTCAACTTGTGCTGCCGCACCTGCTGACATGGAAACCCCACCTCCCCACAACCATGACTGCCACCAGAGAGAAGTCTCTGTGCTTTGTGTTGAGTTGTTTTAAATCACTACCACTAGACCTGTACCCTGGCTTCAAGGCATACTGGGAAATCAAGGTTCTAGTATATTTAACTTCTGTAGTAAGGAGTAAGCTATGCATCCAAGACTCCTGAGGTAGGGAATTCATTAAATATAGAAAAGGGGTTCAGATTTCATGCAGTCCTAACAAATATTCCTTATATTCATTACAAATTGACACTCCACTCTCTGAAAATCATTAGAAATCTCTAGTGCAGAGTGAGCAGACAGGATAGCAAGGAATACGAAACATCACCATACAAAGGATCTTCTTGAAGTATTCAGCACCTGGGCATGGTACGCATTCCTAAGATGTCATTTCCCTAACTCCACCCCAGACTTGTTGCCTGCATTTTGAGGAACAGGCTGTATTCATTCAATAAGAAGCAGAGAGCTTCATTCTTCCCTCAGAGAAAGGCTTCCCCCCGTTTCTTAATGATGTTGGGAGTCAGGATCAAAAAGGCCATGCAGCAGGTTCCACAAGCTTTACTGAAAAACACTCTGGGACACAATTGCTGGTAAAGAAAAGTGCTATTTTTATTTGTTATTGAATGTGTAGGTCCTTTTAAAATGTTACACTTCCCCTTACAATATTTCTCCCTCATGCTCCTAGCCATTCTGGCTCCAATGGCCACTTCTACCAAAGGCCTAGAAGGAACTCATCCTAGATACCCAAGAAGAGTACAGCTTAAGGAATGGGCATATGGCTCAAGAAGCAGCACCAACTAATGAGGACTTTCCTCAAAGCAGCTCAATTTGGCCTGTGAATCCTTTTCCCTGCCCTGGTCAGGACTCCCCTAGCTATGTCCCAACCCCAGAGTCCCTCTGTCCCTGTGTGGCCTGAATAGTCACTGAGATCACTGTTCTGAGTCACTTCCACCCCAACTTTATAGATAAGATCACACAGTCTATAATTGGCAAAGCCAAAATTGAGATGTTCCAATGCTCAGATCAGATTTCTGCTTCACTTCCTTACCTCTAAGAAAGCAATCAAAATCTGCTTCTAGCTCCAGGAATATCTGGAGCAACAGGTGGTGATGGTCAACAACAGGGAAGAAAGATATAGCTAGAGGGAATCACACTGACTCCAGCTAAGCTCAGGCAAGTGATGGACTCCAGTACTTCCCCATTTCTCTCCATCAGAATGTTACCAGCAGCAGACACCCACACCTGCCAGAATTTTGCTCCTAGTTACAGAACTGAACCTCACATGGAAACCTATTTCACTGATCTTGGTATTGACTGTGGCAGTTTCTCATTGGTATCAACTGCCCACCAGCCTGGTGATACAGTTTAGCCAGTTTGGATGTTGCAAAATCCAATCCATACTCTTAGGCTGATTGAGAAGGGGCCTCTTAGCAAACACAGCTAAAATCTATTTCCGATCTGTAATGGGAGAGACAGAGGGAAAGACTCACAGATGTTGCCCTCCTGGCAGGAGCTCATAAGCATGCTTAGCATGATGAGAGCAGAGTCCAGGAGAAGGTAGAGACTCAAAGAAAACAGACAGCTGTGATTCTTCCTGCCTAACTATCTCCTGAAGAGGAGAAACTGCAGACAGCCATAAATATATCTCCCTGCCTAGATTTCAAGGAAGACTCAGCCTGTGTGGTTGGGAAGAATAAGGATAATCTATAGACTAGGGGTATCATAAAAGCCAAGTGAAGGGGGTGTTTCACAGAGGAGTGGTGGATGGGGTGAAATGCTGTGGAGAGTTCAAGGCAGTTGAGGACTAAAATGTGTTTATTTGATTTGGCAACTAGATGGTCACTGGGACATTTATGAAAAACTGTAGAGGGCTAAAGAGAAACAAAAGGATCAACAAAAGACTTGGCTTTTTTTTTTTTTTTTTTTTTTTTTTTTTNCCCTACCACCAACATCAACAAAAAACTTTGGTTTACTTTGGGAAAAAAGCAAACAACAAAATCTAATATCCAAGGTATTGGCTTAGGTGTGTTTGTAGTAAAAAGATTGGTATTGGTGACTAGAAAGATAGTGGTTCATGTTATGCAGTAGAAAAATATTTGGTGAAACTATGTTCTGTGATAACTTGGGAAGTGGATCATAAACAATGAATTTCAATGCTGGGGAAGAAGAAGAAAGAAAACAGAACACTAATAATATATTTTGGTTGATATTTATTAAGGTATTTCAAGACATTAGTTCAGAAACAATTGCCCTGCTTTTAAGTAGGAGTGAAAGAAAACAGAATAACCCAAAATTAAAGGATTTAGGGATTTTTTTTTTTTTGTGTACTGGGGATTGAACCCAGGGGTACTTACCACTGAGATACATCCCCAGCCTCTTTTGTTTTTTTATTTTGAGACAGGGTTTTATGAAGTTTCTAAGTCTGGCCTTAAACTTGAATCATCTTGAATTGCTGGGATTAAAGGAGTAAAATAAATAAATATATATATATATATACACACACACACACACACACACATACACATACATATATCATATATATATTTTTAAACAAAATTATCTTTCCAAGTTGCTGAGATTATAGGAGTACCAAATAAAAAAATTATGTGTGTGTGTATGTCTGTGTGTATTTTTTAAACAAGCTTAGTTAATAAGGGAAGAGTGCAAAGGACAACAAATCCTAAACATTTTTATTAATCGTGTGAGAACTTTGGTTGCTTGCAGAGTACTTGGAGGTAACCAAAGGAGAGGGAGACAGAAGACCCCAGGAAGTGGGAGCAGCAGTGAGGGAGCAAAGCCTTGAAGGCATATAATAGGATTTTTTAAATAGAAAACTAGGAGGAAGAGGGAAGGAAATGAGGAGAGGTACCAACAGAGGTCAATAGAAGGGAGAGAGAAAAGTGGACAAGGAAGTTCTTGCTTTGATCTCACTTCTGTGAAGCAGACACTGAGGTCAGTCATTTTGCTGAGAGCTAACACAAAGGGCATGGATAGGAAAGAAGAGTAATGACAAGTTAATGAATTTCCAATAAATACTGGGCCTGTCAATTATGAGTGTGTCACATTTAGCAGCCAGGAAAAAGGAGAAGAAAATAGGCTGATGCAGAAAATGGAGGAGGGTTGATAGGTCCAGCAAAAGTTGGAGGGGATGGGAAAATTTAGGATGCTGATAAAAATATCAGCGTATGATGAGCCCTGGATTCAGGCTGAAGAGAGGAAGAAATCCCAGAGAAGGCTAAAAGTCTGGGAGAAGAGAGAAAGCTGAGGTCATGAAATCAACTAAAGGAGCAGGAAATTTCAGCAGCAAGATCAGGGGAGTAAGAGAAGAGGAAGCACAATCTAGAAGGAGGCAAAGGCTTATATAGGAGTTCAATAGGTAAACTCATGGAGTGAGAGAGGGAGTAGAGCAAAGCCCAAAAGGAGCCTCGATCTTAGGAGCCAGGCAAAGACAGGAAACCAGAATCCATCTAATTGATGACAGGGCTGACATGGAACACAGCCTAAGAAGGGTCTGGTGGCTGCCCTCCACAAGGGGGTATCTGAGGCAGGCAGGGTGTGTAGGCAACAATTTCGAATTCAGAAAGGGGGGCTAGGGTTGTGGCTCAGTGGTAGAATGCATGCCTTGCATGTGTGAGGCACTGGGTTCGATTCCCATCACCACATATAAATAAATGAATAAAAAAAAGGTCTATCAACAACTAAAAAAAATTTTTTTAAAGAATTCAAAATGGGTCAATCTACCCATGTTCTACAGAAGAATACTTTACAAATTCATTTTGCACCAATTTTTGCACTAAAATCTCCTTTGTATAAACTAAAACCAGTCTACTATTCCACTTCTTGGCAAAGCCAAGAACCAATTTCTCTTCTAGGATTCCAAGGTGTACCATGAGAACCCAGAACTAACTATATTTGCAATGCCCAGCTTTGTCAAGGGTCAAAGAGCTTGACTGAATTCAAAATGGGGCCATTATGGGAATAAGTCAATGTAGGATCAGCATGTTAGCAAAAAGCCTCTGAAGGCAGTTTCTTGGTGAGTAGGATTTTTTTTTTTTTTAATTTATAAAAAGTCATGTTCTGGGGCTGGAGTTGTATCTCAGTGGTAGAGCACTTGCTTCACAATTGTGAGGTACTAAGTTTGATCCTAGCACCACATAAAAACAAATAAAGACATTGAGTCCATATACAAAAAAAAAATTTTTTTAAAAGTCATGTTCTGCCAGGTGCAGTGGCACACATCTGTAATTCCAGTAGCTCGGGAGACTGAGGCAGGAGGACCACAAATTCAAAGCCAGCCTCAGCAACTTAACAAGGCCCTAAAGCAACTTAGTGAGACCCTGTCTCTATAAATAAAACATATTTTTAAAAATTGCTGGGGATGAGGCTTCATGGTTAAGCGCCCTGGGTTCAATCCCTGGTACAAAAAATAAAAATAAAAAATAAGACAAAACTATGACTCAGAAAGTTGGTACTGCAAGGAAAATCCAGGGATAGGATAATGCCAGGGGTAACCACTGTAGGGAAGGTATGATGGACCAGGGCCTCACACCATTTCGGAAAAGAACACCCTACTTCTCACCCATTCCTGCTCAGGACCTAATGGGAACCTCTTAGCATGCAGGGTCTCTATGGAAGGAAATATGACACTCTCCACTACATTACTAAGATCTCCTGACCTAGCAACTGATCCTTGATAGGCCACATCCAAGCTGGGAGCTTTATTGATAGAAGGGAAAGTGAGTTTTTAACCAAACATTTATGCTTCAAGTTTGTGGTCTCCAACTGATCCTGGGGAGTGATCTCAATCAGGTTTAAGCCTGTCACATCTCTCACTGGCTTTCCAATGCCCAAATATCATGAAGTTCTCTCAGGAGCAGTGGGGAATGTGGGTCACATGAAGGTAAGGTGGACAAGGACAGGAATTAGTAAGGCAAATATAGAAGGGACCTTGCCAAGCCAGCTAAATAGAGAAAAAGATTCAAAAATTGAGAGGGAAATTGCCAGAGCCCAAAGCAGAAAGCCATGTCGCCCCCAAAATCAAGACCTAAATTCAAAGATCGCCTGCCTACTAGTGTACTAAGGACTTGGTTGACACAAACTAGGAAGCAGGATTATGGCAGCCCACCTACTTAGGAGGGAATGGCATACTCTGCTGAAAGAATGGCAAGTCAATGGGCAAAGGTGCCGTGAAGTGAAAACAATATCTCAGCCTGGGTGGAGAAGTAAATGACTAGTACGTACCATCAATTCACAAAGAGAGAAGAAATGTTTCTGATTTTTTTTAAAAAATGCTTATTATCAAAGTCCTACAAACAAGAATTTCCTTAAACAGCATCTGTTAGTAAAAACAGAGCCACAACTTGAACCTCCCCTGAAAGCAGCCATACAATTATAGGGCCAGAGAGAGCTGCCTCAGGGCCAGGCCAACAATATCAACCAAGTTCCTACTTGGGAGGAAGCCTGATCCACAGTTTTATGCAACTTCCTCATGAACACCCTATATGAACCATGAAGATCCATTTGAGACACAGCCTGGAGCTCCTGTTCACATGGTGTCCAGAATGCTTCCTTCAGCATTCTAGGAGAACTAAGGTCCTGAAGTTGTTTTAGGGTCACCAAAGGACCCTGGCTTCTCACCTCTCAAATTTCTTCTCCTCCACCCTTGACAGAACTTCCTCCAGGAATTCCTGGGTCTATCTCCTGATGGTCCCATGGCCTTTTCCAACTTTCAACATAAAAGGATATGGTGGAGTGTTTTTCTGGGCTATGGACAGTCTGGAGGCAAGCTAGTTAGGAGACTCACTTCTGATCTTTGGCTCTGTGAATATGGAGAGGTGGGGAACTAGGAGAGGCCAGGAGGAGAGAACAGGAAGAGAGCCCTGGCAGAGTAAGCTGAGTGTGGTCATTCTCCTTGCCCAGGGAACTCTGTATCTGAAGCAAACAGCAGCTGCCTCACAGCTTTCTGATGCAGAACTCAAGACCCAGATGTCTGAATGGAGATGATAAAGGAGTAGCTACTGACAAGCACGATGATCACTTCTAGGAAGTCAGGTTCTGACACCAAGGAAGTGCTATTAGCACAAAGTAAGCAGCACAAAGGGCAGACTCCAAAGTTGGCATCTTGATGCAAGTGAAATCTGAGCCAGATCTAAGATATCTTTGCACAGCCACCCAGCTCAGGCAAGAATGCCATACCATCCAGAGCATCTTCACAGCAGCCACCTAAGTCAACTTCAGGAAAAGGGGTATGAAAAACAAATACCCTGAAAACCGTTAGAACCTACATAGGCACCAATTGAGATTTGTGGCCTCTAGATGCCTCCTTGTTCTGCCTATGACAGGCGCCTCTGTCCTGACAGGACAAGCAATGGTAAACAGTGACAATCTTTGGCTATGCTGGGCCAGGGATCATAGACCTGCCATGTGTCCAAACTTCTTCCCTTCTTTTACCTACTTTCTGAGCCAGGAGGAGATAATATACTCTGCTCCTGAGCCCTGGACACTGAAAGGTGAGGAAGGTCTGCTTTCCTCAGTGGAGAGAATCACCAAGGAATTTAGGTCCTTCTGAGCCTGACCAGGCATGGTCTTGTCAAGGTGACCCATACATCTGATTACTCCAGAAACAAGGAACACCTCTCCCTCTTTCCTCTTTATTACTGAATCTTCTCTGTAGTGGATGTGCTATGGCTCCCAAATAAATGCTGTAGATGCAAATGACAAGGAAGAGCACTACACAGCTCAACAAGACTCATCTCACATCCACATTCTGAAGAGTAAGCTGAAGGATGGGGAGGAATAGTCAAAAGGACAGGACACCAGCCACCAGAGTGCTCGGTCTCTTCCAGCTCTCACACCTGTGAGATGCTGTTGGCCAGGCGGAACGACATTCTCTTTGCTTTTTCATTCTCCTGAGAGAAAAAATAAATATATTTGGAATTAGAATAGCCATATGTAGGATTTACTAACATGAAAAGGCCACATGTTAAGACTCAGATTCTCTAGAGTCAAAGTGTCTATCCTAGGAATGCAACAGCAAAACTTATTGAAGCCGCTATACCTAATATGCTAAGTATCATAAATAACCAGGGATGGTTAGTCAGCTCCTGGCACACTGCGTAAACATTACATTTCTGAGGAATTTAATAGCAATGACTTGAAATTTCAGGCCCACACAGGTGGGACCAGAGACGTTCTCTCTGCTGTAAGCAAAACCTCTCCTTCCTTCTACACACTAAGAGGCTGAAAAAGATCCCTGCTTTTCTCCCTCAAACCCAAAGTAAAGATCAGGCACTGAGACTAGATTCTTCTCTTCTTATTGTCATCACAGTGTAGTATAACCAGCATTGAGCTTGGAGTCAAGATAGCTCGTTGCTCCCCCAGTTCTGCTGCTAATTTTCTGGGTAACACTGGGTAGGCACATGCATCTCTCTAAACATCAAGCCTCACTAGTAACTGGAGTTAATGAGCCCCACACTGCCCTGCCTCCCTTATATTATAAGGGGTTTGAAGTGAGGGTTCATTTTCACCACTATCTCTTGTGCTACCCAAGCAGCTTCACTTTAGCTTGCTCTATACCTGTTGTTCAGCTACCCCTTGCCTGCCCAATCACCCACCCACGTACATGCCTGCCAGCTGGCAGTAAAGCTTTACCATATGTCTTCGCCGCCTCTTGGGTTGGATGCCTTCCTGAACACAGGGGGGCCACGGGAAGCCCTGAGGGGTAGAACATCCACTCTCACTAGACACCTCCTCGGAGTCTGAGTCTTGCTGCCTTGGCTGGGCAAACTGTTTCTCTGGGTAGATCTCCTTCAACCATCCCTCAAAGAATACTTCCAGGCAGCGGCCAGCCTCTGCAACCTCTGAGTCAGGCTGATGGGGAAAAGAGCAGTGGTGGTTGGCCTGTTTCTACCAGCCCAACTCTTCCAGGCCCCTCCCTCAAGAGCAATACAGAGAGCATAAAGCCTATCTGGCCTATTCTGGGATCACATCCTGGGTTGTCTGGAACTGAGCATTTTCTCCTAAGACTCAGGATAACCAAGTTGGTACAACTCTTAAAGTAGAAGCGACATTAACAGGTACCCACAAGTGGCCAGTTAGTAACACCTCTCTATCTTCCTCCTGAGTCCATGCTGAGGGTTGAGTGTGGGATAGAGCTTTAAAACTCACCACAGTAGACCTCAGGACTCCTCTTAGGTCTTCCTGGCAGCTCCAAACCAAACCTGATCCCCATACCCCAACCCTCACTTCAGCCATTATAAACTTTGGTCACTGGGTAATAGAAAAGATGAAAAATGGAAAAGACATACATAATTAAATTTAGCACAGTTCCAGAACATGAGGCGCACATCTGATACCACCTCCTCTGGGGTGGTATAATGAGCTGGGTCCTTCTTTTGAAGCTTCCTCCGGATGATTGACAGGTCCATGGGCCTCTTGATAATCTGATAATAATGTCGCGCCTTGGGAAGGAGAGAAGAGGAAAAGAAGGAAAGAAAGAAGAGAAAAGAATAGGTACAGATAAGAGAAGAGGCAGAGAATGAGTTGGAATATAAGTGAAAGAATAGAAGAAAGATGAGAAACAGCAGGAATAAAATTATGGAGAAGATAAAAAAAAGAAATAGGAGGAATGTATCACTTGCCAAGTCAAGTCTGATGCAGCAGCAGTTGTGGCAAGCTGGAGAGTAAAGACTGGACTGGCCATGGCCCCCAGGGTCCCCGGGACCATCCACAAATTAATACTGTCATTATTCCAATGGTTGAATCCTGAGCCTCCTGGGTACACCACCATGATCCTGCCCCATGGTTGAATCCTGAGCCCCCTGGGTACACCATCATGATCCTGCCCCATGGCCTAGGCCCTCTGAGCAGAAATGACAGTAGCAAGCAGAAACAGTAAGGTTTTCCTTACCAAGGGGCTGACAGGTTCATGGAAGGGCAGACTGAGGCTATTGCAGCACAAGGACAATACCAGCTTCTCACATTTCTGCAGAAATCATAATTGGCAACAGTGTCACTTTGTTCTGGCCCATTTCAAAAATCAAATCAAACATGAGAAAACTAACAACTCTCTGGCTTTGTACCACAGGTTTCCAATCATAATACTAAGGCACAGTTCAGACTCCCAAGCCAGAGGAAAGCTTTCAGGAGAATGAAAACCACACAAATTCCCATTGGCCAAGTTATCATCAGCCACAGTCCAAAAGAAAGGTACCCAGAAGCAGGTCTCACCCTTCTGAAAGACCTCAGCCCCTTTTAGGCACAGAGTGCTTTTCCAAGCAGAAAACCTTGTTTCTAGAGACCTTTCCCTACCTTCTGGTCGCATGTGCTCAGGCCAGGAAGTACCCGCACTCCAGGCTGGCTATAGCGAGCATTCTCACAGTCATATTCCATCTCGGGCTGCGTCAAGCTGCAACACAAGGTACACACCCACTCTCCCCTGCATAGATAGGTGAGGCCATGTTAAGCTTCAGCAAATTGCCCAGAGCACCCTTCCCTCTCCCTCTCCTTCAAGACAAGCATCGAGGCAACAGTGTGGGAAACTGAGTCTGTAGCTCTTCACTTGAGGCAATGGCTTCCTAGCAATGAGCTTGAAAGAAATTCAGTAACTCAGGATTTAGTGAATCCAGAAAAAATATTTAGGAAGAAGGCAGGGAAGAAGTACAGAGACAAGTCTTTGCATAGGAAGAAGCTGAGAACAGAGGCAGAAGGAAAGTCAACCAAATTTCCAACATCTACCTGTCTGAGTGCAGAAGGCACATATAGGGCCCACTAACTCACAGACCTGCATTTCATGTAGGCCCAGAAGAGGGGAGTAGGCCCACCCTGGGAAGTTCTGTGGGACTGACCTAGAATAATAATATAATAATAGAAGATAACCCTGGTAGCCAGGCGATGGCACTGGATTGGTATGACTCACCCTGGGAAGCTGAGCAAGGCTGGCACGTGGCAGGAAAGGTGAAACACTTTGGGGCAGCGGTCACAGCACAGCAACTCTCCACCATTGAGACACACAGCACAGAAGTCCTCATTCTCTATCGGGACTGGGGGACCCTTCTTGGCTCCAGGAATTCGAGAAATGAGTCTGTGTTCTTCAGGATTTGTACTTTCCACCTCTGGTGGCTGCTGCCCAGCCAGGGAAGTGACAGTGACCTTTCTTCCCCCCAGACCTGGGGCCTGGATGGCATCAGGCAGGCTGTCCTGGCTAACCTTGGGGAAGAAGTGAGTCTGAGTAGTCAGAGAACAGTACTAACAAGATGTGGAGGGACACAGTGGGAGGGACTGACAAGCCCTGAGCACTTAATATAAGAATCATTTCTTCCAGAACTGCAAGCTAGCCAAGTCCCACAAGTGCTGGGACAGCTTACTCCTGCTATGAACCTCAGAGACCCCTTACAGCAGAGGACAAAGTCTAGCCAAGCTACACCCTCACTCAGAGACTCAGGAGAGGCCCCCGAGCCAGAATTCTAGCTGCAGCAGAGAGAAAGGAGAGACTCCTGGACTGGGCCAAGGTTTAAGGTCAAAACATAGTAAAGTGGTACCTTAATGGACATGCTGGAGGACTCAGTGCCACATTCAATAACCAGCAAGAAGCTCCCATCCTGATCATTTTTCTGAGGCTTCAGCTTGAATACAGGCATCTCTCCCGAGGAAGCAGCACAGATCTTGAGTCGCTCCAGTCGCACATAGGGAATCTTGGGCTCAGTGTTGAAAGCTCTGTGGCAAAAGAGATATCCTGGGTATCAGCAAGAGCCTCCTCTGATCCCAACCTCTAAGTCAGGCTCATCTGTGATCCCACAACTGAGTAGCTACTCAAGATCTCCTCAGTCCAACCCCCTGAGGTCCACATCTTGCCAGCTCTGCCTGGCCAGACCCTGTCAGACACTGGGAAGCCCTTTGTGTAGTCCCTGTCAAAGAAGGAAGCTCCACGAAGAGCAAGGACTACACACAGAGTGCATGCCTCCTGGGGCAGGAGCCAGGACACCCTCCCACAATCATCCCAGACATCCAACGATACACACCCCACTTGAGGGCCTGGGGGTCAAAGAAGACAGAAGCAGGAAAGTTTCTGCTTCTAGTGAAGTCAGGAAGGATGCTTACTTCTTGTACAGGACATAAAGTTGTTTGGAGTTGGAGGCGGGGGTTGACCAAGAGTCTGTTACCTGATGCTCTGATTCTCTTTTTTATCCAGCTCTAAGGGTCTTTGTTCAAAATTCTGATATTCTAAAGCAAAAGACAAATAAATACCTGTGATGATATACTCTGTCACCTGCACCTTCCACTCATATCTGTTATTCACATGTCTGGCCACACACATCACATAATTGTTCCCCTACACTGTAATGATTCATAATGGTGGCAATCCCACCATGGATATCCTTCCTGGAGGCCACCTTCTTTCAAGGATGAGCACAGATAATGCTCAGAGGCTGCCCACAGGTGAGTGTTGGGTCAGGCACTGAGGGGCCAGCTTCTCACCTTTGAAATGAGCTCACAAATTACTTGTTTCCAGTACTCTGGTAACACTTGCTCTGAGAAGTCATTCTGTTCTTCCTTTTCAGTCAAGGGCTGGGATTCCAGAACTGCCTGAGAATCCAGCTCACACTCTGTGAGCTAGAGGCTTCAGGGAGCCCTCTCCTGTATAGCACAGTCTTTATGGATGGACAGGGAGCAGTGGAGGCAAATAGAGGGAACTAGCACTTGTTGAAAGCACCCAGTGAGCACTGGGCACTGTCCTAGGCACTTTACATGGGCAAGCAGGATCCATAAGAATAAATCCAACTACATAAAATGCAGGGTTACATTATTGGGTATAATAAGAGCCAATAATTTTTTGGTTGGCCTTTCAATGTGAGAAAAAAGGGGAAAATATTTCTTTCATTTTCTGTGATTAAATCTATACAAAATAGACTGATCATTACAAATTAAGCATACATTGTACTTTGAACTAAGAAAGTCCCAAGTTATCAATGGTACTCAATTCCAGACTTTCTTACCAGCAGAAATAAACAAATCACCTTCCACAGAAGAAACAAATCTTAGCCTAGCCCAGTTTGAGAAGAGCCAATCTCCAATGTTCCAAAATCTCTTTTCTATGTGGAACAACACAAATTCACAGTATGTCTGGATACAAGGAAAATTCTTGCTACTACAGAGTAAGTTGTCAAGTTAGTTCTCTGCAGTTATTTGTCCCAGTAGCCTATGAAGTCAGTATGATTAGTTCCATTTACAGAGAAAGAAATCAGTTCTGGGATATTAGGTATATCACTCAAAATCAAATAAAAAACACAGTGCTGGTATTCTAACTTAGGTATGTCCAACTCTAAAGTCAGATGTGCTTTTTTACCTATAATATTTTTCCCAGACTAGCCACCTTGAGGTGAGTTCTTCCAGTCTCCCTCTACATGCAACCCAGACCCCAGGACTTTTTGCAGGGGGAATGTTACAAGAAAGCTGGCCACATGGATCAGCCTGACCACAGTGAGGAAAGCAGAACAGAGGAACTCGCTTCTGGAGAGGTACATTTAGCCTCAGAGAGAAGCAGCACTCCTCAAGCTTAGAGCCTATCTGCTGCCCTGTACTTCACCTAAACGTGCTTAGTCCATCTGCACAAGTCTATGGTCAACATGAAGGCAGGCTTCTTACTTGAGTCTCACCTTGTGGGTTCCGGTACTGCTGTAGAGCTTTAGATGTGTTGATCACCGGTGCCAGGGGAGGTCTTTTCACAGAGAGATTAATTGGCTCCTCTAATTCTGAGGTAATAGCCAAGTCTTTGGGCACATCCAGCCCAGGGGCCATGGGGCCTTGTCCCACTGAGTCAGTAAAGTGAGAGGAATCCTCACTTTCCATCTTCCAAAAAAGAAAAGACAAAAAGAATCAAAGAATTTTTGCCATCAGTGGTCCCAGAGCTATTAAGCTAAAGCCAGGATAAGACCTTCAGTGGCCAAGTTTTTACTCAGTGACAAGCAGAAGAGGTTAACTGACATTTCCCTATGACTTACCTTACATAGGGCATTTCTCAGGGAGGGGTCAACTCCATCCTTGGGGCATAGGCTCTCTACAGCTCGGCCAGGATCAGGACTGGAAGTGGATCCAGTTTCCAGCTGCATGTCAGAAACCAGGGGCATGCTCTTCAAAGGACAAGTCACTAGACTTGGCACAGCTTGGGTGTGAGCAGACAGTAGGCTGGGCCTGGCCTGAGAATGGTCACTTGCTAGACTTGTGATGGCTGGGGAGGTCTCATTCATCATGTTGGGCATGGGCTGGAATGTGCCATGCACAAGGCTTGGTATGACCTGTAGATGACTGGCTGTCGGGCTGGGCATGGTATGATTTTGAACACTCGTCAGGCTGGACACAGCTTGTGGGGGGCCACTCAGCAGACTGGGTATCGCCTGAGGAGGGCCAGGTGTCAGGCTTCTCACACTCTGAACCTGTGGTTCTAGGGTCCTTGCCAGCTTGGTAGATGACAACTCCATCTCCAAAGTGTTGGAAAAGCCCATGATGCTCACCGAGGTGGAGTTCTATAGGAACAGAGACAAAGGGTAGTCAGGCTGTTAGCTGAGAATGGCAGGAGGGAGAGGGGAGATCCAGCCCACAAGAGCTCCCATGCTCAGATTCCTCTCTGGCCTCTAAACCTAAGAGAGATGGGGAACTTGGGCAGCACATGAATTTCTATTCAAATCCTTGACACCAAGGAAGTTCTTAGGCTATGACACAGAGAGGGAGGCACAGGCTGAGGACACTGGTATTGGGTGGAGGTAGGGAACAGACAGTGAGAAAGAGAAAGCCTACCATTTGACCTAAGGTAGACACATACACACACACACACACACACACACACAATCAATCAATCAATCAATCAATCAATCAATTAACCACCTCTCCCACCTTCACTTCTGTGCTTAAGCAAAGAGTCAGTCAGCAAGACTGCCCTCTAATTTCACATTCCCCTCTTACTATACCACTGGTGATTTCTTTTCCTTTCAAGGTGTTCTAAAGTTTAGTTTCTGGCATAAAAGTGATGGGAGGTTAAGACGGCTCAAATTCTGATCTGCCTCAGAACTTCTTTTTTGAGAGGATGCCAACGCTGAGGGAGTCCCAATCAGCCTGGAGAACAAGGGTAAACTCCAGGGCCTCTTCTATGCTTTTTCAAATCAACTCCAAGTACCACCAGCATTTGATAAAAGCTTTAACTAAGATATCTGAAGGTCTTTTCTAGCCCTAATATACCTGCCAAAGACATTCCAAGTCAAAGAAAGGGAACTTGTGAGCAACTAACTTAAGATGATCCTAGACATTTTTGCCATCAGCAATCCCAGAGCCATTAAGCTAAGGCCTTCAGTAGCCAATCTTTTGCCCAGTGAAAAGCAAAGGAAGTTGACTGACATTCCCCCAAGTTGAGGGAATGTAAATCACTGAATGAAGCAATAATGTTCCAGCTCCAAAAGTTCTTTTCTTATATAAAACTACTGAATGACCCAAGGAGAAGAGAACTAAAGGGTTGATGAAAAGAAATAAAAAATATATAGACTGCTGCATTTGAATCTATTTAGCTTTTCTGATTAAATAAACATTTGATGCAGGAGAGAGACTAGTCTAAATCTAACCTTCATGAATTTATAAGTTCTGTTTTTTTTTAATGCTAAATAAATAGCAATTTAACTATTTAAAATATTAAAGGGAAAACAAGGAATAAGCATCTCTAAGCTTCTAAAATCAGCTTTCCAAGTCTGTCATTCTTTTCCCCATATATGAAAAATTCAAATTTCCTTAGGAAAATAAACACTTTGAATACATTCTCAAGTTTCAATATAAATTCAATAAAACCACTTCATAGTGAAGAAAGACTGTCCTCATCTCAGTGAATGTCACTCCTAGTCACCCAGCTCTGCAAGTCAGATCCCAGGTGGGAGGTATCAATGGTGTACCCCTCCTCCCTCACCCAAGCTAAAAGCAGGCCCATCAGTTCTGCCTTAAATATCTCTCAGATATACTTACTAATTCCTCTCTCTACTCATGGTTCACTAGCCTCACCTACTTTCATAGCTCCCTAGGCAACAGGCATGGCCTCGTCAGTAAAGAAATACTTTAAAACATGCATATGATCATCATTCCTTTTCATAAAACCCTGCAGTGCATTCTACTCTTCTTAGAATGAATATAAAAATGCTTAACAGTTTCCCAAGGGTCTATGTTCTGACATTCTCCTTTACAGTCACAGCCCATACTACAACCCACTCCCCATTCTCTGAGCTCCAGACGTTATCTTCAGACATTATCTTCAATTCCTGTATCATTCAAGCACCCCCAGCCCTCACCCACTCTAGAAAGACTGCTTCCTTTGTGAATATTCTCCCACCCCTGTACCCTGTTCCACAATCATGTAGAACTCAGCTCAGTTGCCAGTATTGCAACAAAGCCTTCTTTCATTCTCAAGTCCAGACCAGGCCACCCTACACACCTTTTATGTTCTCATAATGCCTTGTCCTTGTACTTTTAGTCTTATATCCCAATTTGTGATAGCATTTAATTAATTTGATTCCCATTGCCAAACAGTGAACTCTATTAGGGCATGAATTTTGTCTATTTTGTATTTCTAAAGCCAAGAGCAGTGCCTGAATGAAAAAAATGAATTAATGTGCTACACCTAAAATTTCATAGCACTACATGACTGTTTATTCTAAATCTTAACCAAATGAACAGCAGCTTTATTCTACTAACAACTGAGTCTGAGTTTCCCTTAAATAATTACTTTTTTGTATTGCTAAAATTTATAGCAAATATTATATGCAAGGCAATTTGCTAAGTGTTTTACATATATTATCTCATTTTATCCTCACAAAAATCATTTAAGAGTTGTTGTGAAGGTTAAAGAAATAACCCATTTAAACATTTAGAACAAATGAGAAAGCCATTAGTTTCTAGCTTCAGCTCCTTAAGCTGGGATTGTGCCTAGTTTCCCAATTTGGTTTATGCATTCTAGCACACTGTAGATACTCAATAAACACCAGCTGTTTCTACCATTTCTCCTGTTATTGTTATTATTTTTTGTTGTAGCCTTAGTTTTACATGAGAAAATTAGAGTCAGAAAGGCAACTTAGGGTTTTTTATGTTTTTATAAAACATAATTTTGTAATTTTCATTTATTTGTGAAATAGGGTATATTAAAATAAAATTGAGCTTGGGCATGGTGGCACCTGCCTGTAATCTAAATGGCTTGGGAGGTGAGGCAGGAGGATCACAAGTTCAAAGCCAGTCTCAGCAAATTCATGAGGCCCTAAGAAACTTAGCAAGATGCTGTCTCAAAATAAAATATAACAAAAGGTTTGGTGATGTGGCTCAATGTTTAAGTGTGCCTGGGTTCAATCCCCAGTACCAAAAACATAAAATAAAATAAAGTTGATTTTTATATTAATCTCATCCAGAGATCTTGCTAAAGTCACTCTGGAATTTTATTTTGGATTTTCTGTGTGCATAAATAAGGTAATCTATGAAGAGTGAATTTTAATTTTCTTTCTTACTTTACTCCTCGTGGATGAATGCAAGTAGTGATGTCATCCTACTTGCATTTCTGATTGCAGAGGATCCTTTCAATATTTCACCAAGTATACTAAGTTTTCATAGCTTTAGAATCCAGACCTCTGGTACCAAAGCCACACTCTTAATTTTGGCCTTGCTCTCTCTACCCATCTCTGGGCTGACTCCCCTTCACTCTCTCTCTCTCACTTTTCTATTCTTCAATTTCTTTATCCTTCCCTATCCTCCTTGCCCTCTCTCATGGCCTTTCCTTTAATTTTCTGTTTTTCTTTCTTATTATCATCTCTTTCTGTTTTCTCCCTGCCCCTGTCCTTTATTTAACAGCATTAGTAAAATTTATACTTCTGATTCTTAATTCTGAATTTCAAAAGCAGATGAGTTAAATATCTTTTCTCTCTCCAAAGAAAATTTTGCTTTTTATATGTTCCTTGATAATTCAATAATCTTATATAAAAGGGCTTCAATTTGTTCTACAATGTAAGTCCCAAGGGAAAAAAATGATTAGAGAGGTAAGAGGAATGCACAAACCAAATTGGGAAACTAGGCACAAAGCCCAGCTTTAGCTTAAGGGGCTAAAGCTAGAAACCAATGGCTTCCTCAATATACCCAGGACTGCATCCCTTGGTGTCCTCTAGTTGTCCTGGCTACACACTATGATAGCTTTCTAACAACTTACATATCCTCATCTGTAGACACAAATACCCAGTGTTATTGCATTCCCTTTTGTATATACAACAGTCCAATCCTTTGAACTGGATTTTTTTTACCTTTTCCCCTCTTGACATGTATTTATAATGCAGTTCTGGCATTCATTTCATCTATCATGCTGGACATTGAGAATTAAATTGATAGCTCTCAATGAGATCCTTGCTGCTAAGCATTAAGAATATCAAAATCCATTGAGACCATCCAACTAATAATGGTAGGATGCTGTATGTCACAGATATGTACACAAGATAAAATCCCCAAGGGCAAAATTTGCCAGAGAAAAGATAGAGATCACATTTGTTGGATATCAACCTCCTATGCTAATTGCTTATAAGATGTGAGTTAATCAAAGAATAGGGCAGAGGAAGACATGTAGACTGAGCCATGAAAGAATTCTAAAGTGAACTTGCTGGATCTGCTCCCATAATACCCAGAAGACAGTATGCAGTAGGTTATGTGTCCTAAGATACCACAGACTAGACTGGTCTCTTTCATCTTCATGTCTTTAGCCAAATTCAAGGAGGCCAATGCTATAAGGAAGTAAGCTAAAGCTCTGGTAACAAGAACCTGGGGGAACTTCCATCAAAGAAGAAACCCAGGGAAAGTGCTTTGAGGAAACCAGTCCCAACCCCATTTCTATAGGCTACACAAACACAATAGCACTTCTGGAACCTATATATGCTGTGTACTAGTTATTTTGATACTTCATCTGACTCTCTGGAAGGAAGAGCTACAAAATATTAAATCAAAAATTACTTATTTCATGTACAGGAAGAAAAGAGTAGAGTTGAAAGCCTCCATGCTACTCTGCTATTGGTGCTACAAGATGAGTGCAGGCAAGGGGAGGGCCAACTTTCAAGGCAAGGAATGAGCCTGAGTCTCTAGGGCCAGGAAGGAAAGAAAGGGCTTCTCGAGAGCATACTAGGGCTAGAGAAGGGATTGGGAAAGTGGCTGTATTGCCTCACATACAGAAGCCACCCATCTGCCAGTGGAGATGATAGTGTCAACTATCTCCAGCACCCAGAATTGTACAGAGGACAAATGAGAGAAGGCAAAAGTGCATTTCCCACCATAAAGTCTTATAGGGTCCATCACTTACTCTTCTAGGCTGTCAACTACATAACTGACACCTTGAATTAATCATATATAAAACAGATTTCATGGATGAAAATATGCATAGTGAGGAAGTGAAAATAAACTATTTCCTAGTTCAGAAATAAAAAGGCAAAATGCCAAAAACATGTATCAGCTCAGGTCATCTTTGGCACATGAAAGGAGATGATCCTGGGCCTAAAGAACTTCCCCTTATCTCCCTCAACTAGCATATCCTCACTTGTTTCTAATTTTCTCTCACTCTCCCAAACTGTATGTTCCTATCCCTGTCTTCTTCCTCTTCTTGTCCCTTGTCATTCTCTGCCTCCTTGTCTCCATCTGCTGCCTCTCTGACTTGTCTGAAATGCCATGCCTGGAGTAAATTTAACCTTTCTTTACCATCTGACTTGGCTCCCCTCCTGACCCGAGACCTCCCTGAGCTGTCTGGCTTTCAATATCTCTTCTATCAGTCGCCTGGAGCCCTTCATCTATCTAACCTGTCTTCTGCTTGATCTGTTATCTGCAGCCATCTCTCTCTGCACCCTCACCAGCTGGATCTCTTTCTGGAGCTCAATGTGTTGACATTATTGTTCTAATGCTTGCCACATGGTATTGTCAAAATTAAGAGAAAGCATTGTTTTCTCATTTAAACAGTTGGAAGGGAAACTGAGACACAAGAGTGATTTCTCAGATTTCCCAAGCCTCATACAGGCCCAAGACTACAAATCCAGCCCCAGCCTGAAAATCCACTGGCTGGTCTTAATTTGGGGCCAATAGCTAGAATGCCAGTACCCTAGTAAGAAGTGATTACAAAGTCAATAAACGGACACTTAGTTCACATGCCCTGAGTTTAATATTAGTTTTAGGTTCTTACAGTTAGATAATATTACCATAGAGAAGTAATGCAGTTAGAGTAGCATTCCACATAAATTAATTTTCCAGATATCTGAAACACACTTTTTTTCAATAACAAAATGCAATTGGCTTAGACTTTATTTTGAATGGGAGTACGTTTAAAACACTTTACACACTACCCTGTCTTATTAAACAGAGTAAATGGAGCCTAGTAAGTCAAGAATTTTTGGTGAGCCACTAATTAGTCCAGAGATGCTCTCAGGAACTACTAAGAATGGAGAGTTTAGTTTGCCCTTTCAATGAATGACCTCACACAGTGGCACTTTTCCAGGCCATGCATCTTGCCTTCTCCCTGTTGTGAGCTGCCATTATAGAAGTCCTTATTCCTGCTTCTAATCTGCTTACTATTTTAATATAGGAAAAGTATAAATTTCAGAAAAAAAGCATATCTAAGCTTGCTAGATAAAAAATGCTGATGGATAACTGAGTGTGGTTATGATTTCATACAGAAAATAATGTGTGGGATTTGTGACATCTGCTTTTGTTGCTGCTTTTGTTTGCCTGCTTATATCCTTTATAAGGGTTTTCCCTCCAGTGGTTAAAATCACCAAAGACTACTTGGGAATTTTGTCTTGGAAATACACTAAAAGCTTTCATTCTGTCTGAGGAAACAGAAAAGAAAACAAGGACAGAAGTAAACAGATTTGTGAATTAAACTCTTGAAATATTTGAGGGCTTCAACATCTTCAAATTAGGCAGATTGGTTTAATAGCAGTATATTTTGAAGTAGCTGAATAAGACAAGTGAAGAATAGATTAACTTTTCCAGTAATTGGTTTTACATGTTGATTTTTATAGTAAAGTTGTTGCTCTTGTTGACAGTAAATGATTTTCCATCTCAAATGAAAAGCTCTTGTACTACCGAAGGCTATTCCTATGAAAGTAAATATGCTGATATATGCAAACTGACCAAAATCAATTGGAAAAAGGTTCATGGGCAATAAAAAAGTGCCCTGTGCCCTGATGACCTGGGGATATCACAAAAGTAAAGAGGAGCCGGGTACAGTGATGCATTGCGTTTGTAATCCCAGCAACTCAGGAGGCAGGGGATTGTACATTTGAAGACAGCCTGGGCAACTTAGCAAGACCTTGTCTCAAAATAAAATTTTAAAAAGGCTGAGGATGTAGCTCAGTGGTAGATCTCCTCCTGGATTCAATCCTTAGTGTCAAAAAAAAAGAAAAGAAAAGAAAAGGAAAAAACCATTATCACAGATTCTGAGGGGAGAAGTAAGGCAAAAAGAATAAGGAGGGTCCAATAAGTCTGAAGTGAAAGAGATGAGTGAAAGACTTGGAGGCTCAGAAGAATTGGTCAGAGGTTTACTCAGGTCACTGGAAGAAATTTACAGCCTACCAGCAAAGGCCTGTTTTCTCATGGGCCAGGAGACCTAGGCAAAGATCTTGGATTTGGTTTGTGACCGAAATCAAGATAGAATTAAGAACACAAGCTTCTTAAAGGGTGTTAAATTCAGAAATCCAGACCTGGGGAGTGTTTGCCTTGTCTCCTGAGTAGGACAGAGTAGAACTGACCAGGATATAGGAAATGCCCTAAGAGTGCTTCACCAGGCCTTGGGAATATTCTATCTACTGTGAGGGTCAGGCTATGAAGAAAAGATCATTGCTGAGGTTGAGTACCCATTATCTGATCTATTGCTGTGTATTTGGAGACTAAAGATGCTTCATATTTCCTCATATATGCCAGGGTTTTGAATATGAGTTTAAATGAGTCATTTCCCATCTCCAGGCATTAATCTCCTCCTCCAAAGGTTGATATAAATCTCAGCTATTATAAAGAGATAAATTAAGAGTTCAGGCATCAAAGTACTTTGATAATGGCATAAATGCTATCAACCTGAGTCATCATCCTTTGTTCTTCTGCATCACTCTTAATCTGGGTCATAGGAATTCTTACTGCTTCTCTATCATTTACTGGAAGTGTATATTATATCCCAGACTCTTTTTAAGCCATAGGCAGCATCCTGCTGGCCTTAAAGTCCTTTGTGGTAGATCTGCACTATATTATGAGCAGCAGCAAAGAAGTCTTTCTTGCAGATGATCTGGAACTCAGAGCTTTCTGTGATGCTTAATGTTTTGACTCCCTCAGACAGCATTAAGGAAAGGATTGTGTGTATTCTTCAGCAGTTGACTAGTCCAGAAGTACAAAAAGAAGCCACCAAAATGTCTTCCAGTTTTTCTTGGAATGTAAGGGGTTTTCTGTTGCAGAGTTGTGACCATGATATTTCTTCAGAGTAGCTAAACAAAGATTGGGACTTTTAGACAACAGCTAGTACCAGATAAATGTCCAAATTCACTTTAAAATATCCTGTTGGATGCAAAGAAGTTGGTAGGATAAATGACTTCTAAGAGGGCAGAGCTTAGGCCTCTAGAAAACCCATTCAAGAACTTTCACAGTCTTCAACCACAATCTGTCTTCACCATGAACTCTTTTAGCACCAACTCCAACATCCTTGTGCACAGATGCTCTGTTCTGTCACCCTTATGGTCAGCATGGAACACAGAAAGATGCTTGGTGCCACAGGTTTCTTGAGTCTTTTATCTTTAGATAGACTTCTGACTTCCCTGGCACTAATCGGCCAGTATAGGCTAAGAAGTGGCTAGAGGCCAAAATATCTTTACCAGATAAATTAAGCACTATCAAATGAGACTGGGTCCTAAGACTTCTCCAGCAAGGCCCCACACTATTTCAAAGATTATAAAGATGGGAAAATCCAGAGGTGAGAGGCCAAATGGAGTTCTATATTTCCCACTGTAGCATACAAAGAGAGGCAATTTAACCTAATCATTAAGCATAGGGTTGAGTCAGGAACTGTGCTCTGATCCTAACATTACCCATGGTCAGCTGTATAACTCACGTGGGTCACTTAACCTTTCTGTATCTCAGTTTCCACATCTTTCAAAGAGAATAAGAAAGGGCTTCCTCATAGTATTACTAGGATAAACAAAATAAAATGGAATGATCCATGTAAAAACCTATGGAAAAGGTAGAAAAATACTATACAATGTATAAATCATTCAATGATAAGGGTACTCAAAATGTTTGGTATCCTCAAGCCTCAAACCCTCTAACTCATCCAACCCCATCTACAAGGCAATGAATTTCCTCAAAAAGAAAGCCCTTTTTCTTATTGCAGGAGCTTTGTTGTAACCAGTACCCCTCTCTCTCAACTCATGAGCCAAAATGACAACCTTGAGGGTCCTTTTTCTGGGAGTCCAAGCCATGAAGAGGCTTATAAAACATCTGAAAAATGCCAAGTCATCTGCCCCTCCAAACTTCTGCATAAGTCTTCATTCATAAAGCCAGGAGCAATCCAAAATGAGAAAGAGTTCCTAGGATCTTCACAAACCCCACTGCCACCCTTCAGTCACATAGGAAAGCAGCTTCCTCTTGGTGCTCACAGAATCCTGTAGGCCAATCACAGAGGCAACACAGTTTCCATGCTGTGTACAGGAACAGAACTGACCCTTGTCAAAGAAGCAGCAGCATTTTCTGCATGGCTTTCAGCAACAGCAAGCCCTAGGCTTTCTGATGAACTACTGACACCTAGAACAGCTCCCGTCAGGTCATTTTCTACTGCATCTTTCAAAGGACAATATTGATAATTCAAAACTTAACTTATTTGTCCTCTCAAATATATTCTTTTTCCCTTGCTCCCATCTCAATGGGCCAAGACAAACCCAAGTGTTGAGCCAAAGGTCTTTCTCTGTCTGCTTTCCTATTGTCAATCAGGCACCCAATCCAAAACTCATGATCAGATAGCTCTCGAAATCCTTGCTTCTTCTTCATTCCCACAGCTACTGATTTCATCCAACTTCCTTACCACTACTAAAGTGGACTTTCAAATTGAATTCAAGCCATGCCCCTCCTTACTAGAAATCCTTCAGTCACTACTACCCTAGCCCCAAGACTGAATCACAACTCCAAGCATAATTGACAAGCCCTCCAACCTCTCTGATTCCAGTTAATCTTACTTCACAGTGCATCTCCTGACCCTATCAAGTCAGATTATCTGAAGCCCTAAGTGTCACAGGTTTTTTCTCCCTTTTGGGCCTTCCAAGTTGCCATTCCCTTTAACTGATGCAGTCTGTCTTTACACTCTTCACTAGCCAAACTACTTCTTCAAATGTCAGCTTAAAAATATGTCTTCTGAGAAGTGTTCTGTGAACACCCCCTCTCCCAGAGTTCGTTGCTCCATGGGGTACACCTTAATGACTACCACAGTACTTCATTATAATTTATTGTTTTTTTCTTATTTATCTCTCCCACTAGACTGTAAACTACAGTACAGAACTACCTTATCCACCAACGTGTGCTGGAAAAATATTTGAAACACAGTAGGAGATTTGTGGAGTGTTTTTTTTTTGTGTGTGTGTGTGTGTGTATGTGTGTGTGTTATTTTTAACATTAAATTTATAAATAAATGGATGGATGGATGGCCCAAATTTATAAGATTAAATATTTAAGAACTACAAAGAGCCTATTTACAGCATCCCTTGAGCTTCTAGGCCAAGTAATTTTCAAAGGCAAGATACAGTCAAAAGACCACTAATATCAGAGGCTTTCCCAGACTTCAAGAGTCACCAGAAATTTCCAAGTTAACATTTCATTTTTACCATTCCTTCCTTTTCTAAACTCTTTTCTCAAGAATTATGGAGATTTACTGATCCAAGACATATATGGTGGTGGTGCAGCTGGAGAAACTTAGTGAGAAGCAGTATAATAAGCAACTAGCAGAAATTGGACTACAGTCAGAGGGATGTTGTAAGGCTGAAGAAACAAGCTAGGAGGGTATAGATAGCTGACAGAGTTTCAAGTCCAGGTCTAGATGGATGCGCCAGGAAGACTGAGGACACTAGATCTGAGAAAGAAATAGGATAAGTGGAACAGGGACAAGGGACACAAGAAGGGGTGAATGGAGCATATGTCTCAGTACTGAGGTCTAATCTAGAAGAAGGTAAAGGGTAGGGGTGAAGGGCATAGGAAGAATAGACAGATGAGGAGCTGTGGGGATCTGGATTATTGCAAGGGTAAATGAACACTGCTAGCAAGCTGGTAGGCAAGTAAACAGGAAGTCCTCTGATTATTCATCTTCAAGAGATCTCAGTATCCCTAGGTGCTCAGCTACCTCTGCAGGACATCTCTGCAGACAACTTACCCAACAAATTCAACTGATTCAAATTCTAAGGCAATAAACTTTGGGTTGTGGAGGCTACATAAAATACTTTCCCCATTTTCATTATAGTATGGAAAAAGTTCAGACTCTGGATTACAACAGATCTTATCTTAACTAAACCTCAGCGCTTTCCTCTATGGCTATAGAGCTCTGGACTTCAGTTTCCTTAGCTACACAATGGTGATGCCCAACTGGTAAAATTGTTGGGAAGGTCAAGTGACATAATGCTTGAGAGGGACCATATATATAGTTCTAAGCACAGAGTAAGCAATCAATAAATTGGCTCTCTTTCCCTTTCCCCTAAATGATGCCCAGTAGGCCCCATTTTAAGCATGTATGTGGGAGTGGAAATGGAGGTGAAGAAGGACTTATGTTGCTGATTCATTAGGACAGAAGGCATGAATCAGGACTGTGTAGCATCCAGGGATGGAATAGGGACACTCCTCCCCCCAACCCATCATCCTCATCCAGGTGCCTGGGGTCTTGGCTGGCAGTAGGTCTCATGTCAGGGGAAGCAGTCTCCATTAGTACCTTTCTCACCACATTTGGAGAGGAGTGCTGGTTGGTGTTGTCCATAGAGGGGACACTATGAGAAGTTTCCTCCCCAGATGTCTGAGGCAAGGAAGCAGCAACATTCTTCTCAAGAGGGAGAGCTGGCTTTGGGCCCTCAGATGCTGGAGGCTCATCTGTAACCTAGAAGAGGGAATAACAACTTCGGTGGGTTTCACTGCAGAGAGTAGCAGCAACAGCAAGATCCAGTACCCTTCCTGCTACTACCTACACATGGTGTACTGCTTAAAATTAAAAAAAAAAAAATACTTTCATCTAAACTTTTCCTAAAACTACATCCTAATGTGATAGTCTTATAATAGAATCAAAAACAAGAATTCTGAGCTAACTCTGTCAGCAATTTAACAGTTATAATACAGGTTTGCGTTGTTTGTTTTATGGTGCTAGGGATCTAACCCAGGACCTCATGCATGCAAGGCGAGTGCTCTACCACTTAGCTGCGTCCCTAGCCCCATAACACAGTTTTGACTTACATTTAGCTACAGTCCTCAATAAACCCTGGGCCCTTTTCTGGCATCACAATAATTATTCCATATCCCCTCTCAAAGGATTGAAGTCGCTGGAGATGTCATTTGAAGCATTATCTGAAGTTGTCAATGTTGGAGCATAATTGTGAGACCTCACATTTTGAAATAAAGTAAAAATCTAAAGTAAAAATCAAAAAAATCTTTGATGATGTAAGTGTAGTTATAGGTTTAAAGGAGACACTACCACAGCAAAAGTGAGAAGGCGTAGTGACAAGGGGCTGTAGCAGGAGATAAAACAAAACAGGAGCTAAGAATGAAGATATGGAATGCAGCAAAGATTCCAGAAGTACAAACTATGCCTCTTCGATTATTTATATTTTAGCTGAGAAATTAGAGGAGCAGCATTCAATTTCCCCCTAAGGAAGGAACAAGGCCTCTTATGTGGCATTATAGAAAAGTCAGAAGACCTGGCTCCAAGTTTTATCTCTACTTCTAAAAATTGTATAATCTCTAGGCAAACTGCTTGCCCTCTCTAACCCCTACTTCTGCATGGTGATGCCTACTGAACAATGGTGTTAATGGATAAATGATATGGTTATAGAAAACCATATGCATAGCTCAGTAGATGTGAATAAAGTTTAAGTAATGTCTGTATAGTGTTAGAAAGTGCCAACCACTAGGATCTAATGAATACCTCACTCCATCCCTCAAGCCCAGATCTATGTTGGGATTAAGTACTATGTTCTCTGGAGCTTCTCTGAGGTAGGAGCTTGAATCTAAGGTAGTTGTGAAATGTGAGGTCTGAGCTTAAGGCCACCCTAAGATGATGAAACTGTTTCCTGTGCCACCCTATGACCGGAGAGGCTGAGTTTTCTGAAGAGTCCTTGGATGAGGCAGCTCACCTGCAGGGTGTCCTCCTGGCTCTGGGACTGGACAGGTGCTGGCTGCCTCACAATGTAGTTGATCTGCCCCACAATGGTTTGTTGTAGATGCTGAGGAGATTTGGTCTGACTCAGCTGCAGGCTGGGCTGCTGAGCCTGGAGGAGCAGCTCCAAGTCCTTCTGCATCTCCTCCAGCTCAAACTTATGGTGCATTATGTCCACATTCTGGGAACAGGCAGGCCCAGGAGGATTCTCATGTTGACCCGAAGCCAGATGCTGGGATGGAGGTAGAGGTAAGGGTGGCTGCTGCAGGGGTGGAGGTGGTGGAGGTGGAGGAGGTGGCAGCTGCTGCTGTGGCTGCTGCTGAAAGTGGCTAAGCTTCAGCTTCTGGTGGTGGCCAAACTGGACTTGAATGGAGGGAGTCTGTAAGGTGGACTGAGCATGGGTTCCTTGCTGAATGTCCTGTGGTGGGACTATGCACACGGGCTGGGAAGTCAGCTGCTGCTGCCCAGGCCGCTGGGTTGTGCTTTCCTGTTCTACAGGGGGCTGGGTTTCCAGCCATGGCTGTAGCAGTTTTGGGGGATGACTGCTACAGGCCAGCTCCTTCTCCCTGGTCAGCAGGGTAGAGCACTGCAGTGACCCCAACTGTTGGGGTATCATCTCAGAGGGCTGTCTAAAACTCTGGGTTGTGTGTATGCTGGGTGGAGGGATCTGGCCTTTGAGGGAGGGTGAGATGGGGGAGCAGTGGGAGCAGCACACAGATGAAGAACACAAAGCCGGAGGCTGGAACTTGTGTGAAGAGTGGCTGAGAGCCTCTTGCTGAGCCACTGGGGGTTGGTGGCTTTGATAAAAGGAAGATGGCCCCTGCAAACCTCCATAAGCAGGAGTATCTGTCCGGGAGAGCTGTCCACCTTCAGTAGTTATGCAGCCTGGAAATTCAGAACAGAGAGTTTTTCCAAATGTAATATGCAGTTGTTCCCCCACACTTGCTACTTCCTGCCCCTAAGCCTAAAGAACATTATTCAACAAACTTGTACCAAGTATAAAGATTAATAAATTCAACTTCTGATTTCCAAAACTCAGTCTAGAATGCTGCCAGTAATAGCACCTGCAAGAACCTGCTTTAGCAGGCAGTTAAATTTAAGAATTAGCTGTTTTTACCAGATTATCAGTTCTGACTCTGTTCTTATCTTACTAAGGAAACCATGGGCTCCTTCAAATAGCACCCACTCGTTTTCTAACACATCAGCCCTATGGAAAGTCTGACTAAAAGAATCAACATTGGGTGTAGGAAGGGAATATGCTAAAAAGTAGCAAAGGTAAGACAGGCATCTCTCGGATAAGTCTCCAGATACAAGTCTGAGGAACTGTGTGTTGGGCAAGTAAGATGGAAGAGCATAGGGAAGCTCCCATACCAGGTCATGCCAGATACCAGCACTGCCCTCTGGAATCTCTGGGCCCCTAGTGCATGAATGGATTATATTATTGATCTTGTTTAGATGAAATTTACTTAGGGGAAGACAGCTTCTAAAGGGCATGGGGTGAGTTTGATCCATCTTTGGTCCTTTAGTGCCTAACCCAGAACAGGTGCCCACCAAAGGTATGCTGAATTAAATCAAAGGGAAGAGGGAAGTCAAAAATAAATCTAAATACCACTTATCACTGTGCCAAGTTCAAAAAACTTTCAGTGAGATTAATGGCATCAAATGAAGGCAGCAGTTGGTCATTATTTTAACAAGCTCATTAGGCTGTCAACATAGGCATGACTTCTATAATGTTATTACAAAGTCCTATACTGCCTCTGTCATTTAGCTGCCCCATCCTCCCCCGCCATACACACACACACACACACACACACACACACACACACACAAAGAAAAAGTTTGCAAAGTGACTTCATGACCACTGGCAATCTCAGGATTTTTCCTGGGTATATCCTGACCTATCAGTAAGTTAAGATTTCCTATATTTATTCTTAGCAATTTGTTGAAAGCCCACGGAGTAGTTCCTAGCTTACCAAGGGAAGCCAGCTGCTTGGTCCAGAAGTTAGGCTCCCAGGTGAATCTGATACTCCAAGGGGAACCAGGATCTGTATTACAATTTGTCTCAAGCAATCGCTGCATCTGAAACACAATCTGACAACAGCACTAAAGGTCATTTATATGGGCAACTTGTGCCTGAATGAAACCCCCCTCCCTTGTTCTTTTGATAGGCTGAAGAGCTCAAAAGTCATGCCTCTTCAGCCTCAGGTCATTCCCCATATTCTCATTCCCTTTCACCTTAGTACCTTCTCATTCTCCCATCTGATCCTCTCCCTTTTGTCAAGGTTTCTGGGATCCCAACATTTATATCTCCTCCAAGACCCAAATGATTTGTAATTCCCCCTCAGGACAACAGTTGCCTTGGACAGCTCCATTCATTCTACTGCCTCAATATAAGAGACTATACAGGGCAGACATTCTCTGAGCTCCCCATTGCTGTCCTTCTACCAACATGCTTCCATCCTAGTCAGTTGCCCTCCTCCTCTGTAATTACTCTCATCTATTTTCCATCACTAACTCTTATCTCCAGGACTCTGGCAAGTATCCAACTTACTCTGATATCATCTAGTTAACTACCTCTTACTTATTTGAAAAATATTTTAATGTCAGTCACCTTTACCCCATTTTTCAGCTCAGTCACCATATCTAGACCCTCTTTGGCATTTAGAACCATTCTACCTACAAGACCTTATACTCCAACAATCTACTCCCAGATTATAACTAGTTCTTACTCTTTCAGAGCATTTGCTTCAACTTTACTGGACTCTCTAAGCAGGCTCCACCAGTCCAGAGGGTCTTCCCAGCTTCCCATCATTTTACAGTATCATCAGTGCCCTAATTCTCTCCCCCCATCACCAATTCCTAAACTTAGGTCAATCTAGATATCCCAAAGCCATGTTATGCAGGGCTACATATGAGAGCATTAATTTCACCCTCAACCCTTTTTCTTATCACTTCTTGTCTCCTTTCTCTCCCACTTTTCTCAGTGACTAAATCTTCAGTGCCACTCACCCAATGCCTAACCCTCTTATTATCATTTTCAACTTCGCAGAGGAAGAGACCATTAAAAAAAAAACTCCCCTGAAATGGATCAAATTATGTTATATGAATGTATGAAGATGCCACAGTGAAACCCACTATTTTGTGTAATTATTATGTACCAATAAAACATTTTAACTCTCCCCCTGAAAAAAACTCCCCAAATGTGTATTTCCACACTGAGCTATATTATACTGTTCCTTTTCTGTTCTCCCATCTCAGAGGGAGTGTCCTTGAGTTTGAGTTCAACTGGTTCACTCTAGGATCCTACCTTGTCCTGCCTTGTCTGTATGCTTACTCCATCACACATCTCTCCTCCTTGTCAACCTATTCTCCCCTATAAATGTATGCATATGTTTGGAAAGGAAATTTTTCTCCCAACTCTGCCTCTTTCTCAAGCTACTTATTTCCCTTCTATCTCTACTTTCCCATGTTCCATCATTAGTCTCCTCATACTGGCTTCCTACTCTTCAATTTTGCTAGAACTTCTTTCAAAAGATCACCAGGAACTTTCTGATTGACAGATCTCATGTGTCTCTTCACTATTTATGCTGTTTCATTCAGTGTTGTTCTATTTCATGGACAACACTGACCATTTAAATTTGAAACTGTCAATTTCTGTGTACCACACTCTCCTATTTCTCCTCCAATTTCTGATAATTTCTTATCATTACTTTTCAGTCACCCTCTTTCTCTTACTACACAGAAAATGATGGTATTCCCTGGATTCCAGACTTGCCTTTCTCTTCTTTCTCCACACACTCTCCTAATGGTGATACCACCAATATCCCAGTGACTTCCTCATCTCAATCTCCAACCCTGACTTTTCTCTGATTTCCACACTCATCTACCAAAACACCTTTTTGATGTTGCCTTTTAGAAGCTTTACAGGCCCCTTAGACAACATATCCAAATATAAACTTCTCTCAAACTTCTTCCTCTTTCTCCTGGGTATCACCATCCTCCCAAGGCTAACACTTCAACTCCTCCTTTACTCTTAGCCTCCCATTCAGACCTCAATAACTTTCTGTGACATATTTGCACCACTGCTCATGTCCAGGACAATTTCTAAATCCATGACCTAAGACAAAGAACTACAGACTTTCCTAGCTAAGTTAACTAGAGGAAGGTGGAAATATTTTAGCACAAAAGCAGTGACTGAATTTCAAGGATAGATAGAGCTGCTTTTTCCATTCTGTTAAAAGAAAAGGCACTTCCCAGGGAAGCCTTATTACCCCTATGACAGAGAGGATGATATGAACAGCTTCAAGGACATGCTAAGGGATGGGAGGTTCCTCTTACCAGCTCTTTGCTGAAAAGGAAAGGAACGCTGGTTTTGCTGCAGACAGCCCAATTGATGAAATTCTGCACATGCTCAAACTGACGGTTGAGAACCACAATGCTCTGTAATTGCTGTTCCAGCTTCCGCTTTCTCTCATTAGTAATGCCCTTGGTACAGAGAGAGAAGACACAGTCTCTGATCTTGTTCTTAGGCCTGCTTGGGAACTCTAATGGTCTGTGTGTATTAGTGTAAGCACTGATGGAGTCAGATGAGATTGTACCCCTGAGAGAAGAACAGCAGGACAAAGTGCTGCCATGGGCTACTGACAGGTAGAGGAAGGGAGAGATGGTGGCAAATATGCAATGGATAAAGAATGAGGAAATAAATGAATGTCTACATCTCTTGGGAATAACCCACTGAAGAAGATGGGCTGCTTTGTGACACTTCTAAATCTATAACCTTGAACAGTCAAGGATGGCAGCTGCCTAAGAGAGTTTGAACTGAAAGTCTGAACTGATCTCATAGCACTTAATGAGCCATCTTCCCAAAATTAGGCTAGAAATTTTAATACACAAGTAATAGAGACCTATGGAAACTGCATATCTGAATTCTAGCCCCAGATGTTTTGGGCCCTGGGACTAGTTTCATATATGCCTGGTCTCTGATCCAGGAGAGCATAGAACTCATCCATCTGATCCATCTGTCTACATATACCTCCAACTCCTCTATGAGTCCATTGGCCTGTTTGTTTAGCTCATTCATCAGGACCATCTTGGCCATTTTGATCTGGTTTTCCACCTTCCTGTGCTGATGCTTCACTTCAAAAATCCTGTAAGCACAATGGGATGAAACAGAGTGAGCCCTTCCCTCATGGCCCATAAGGGTCAAGAGACAAGGAAGCTAAAAGTCAACAATTTAGAAGCTGCCTACAGAGATCAGGGCCCAGCAGGCACCAAATAAAGAAAAAAAACTTCTTCCACCCGCTCCCAACCCTTTGTAAAAGCCCAGTCCACTTGATCTCAGTGAGCCAGTGGCCCAAAAGTTAACTTTTGGGGTTGAAGATATAGCTCAGTGATAAAGTGCTTTTCTGGCATGTATGAGGCCTTGGGTTCAAATCCCAGCATCCTCACACACACACACCCCATATGTCACATCACCAAAAGTTAACTTGTTTTTTCTAGGCAAAACCTCAAGTCTAAGTCTATATACACATATATCCAGAAGCTCAACAGTTGGCATAGCACTAGACACAGGATGGAGAGAGTGAATATGGGCATGCCATACAATTTGGTGTCTAAAAAAGGATGATGCTCCAAGAAACAATGTCATGAGGTAAAAAGAACATAGGTGTTCTTCAATAGATGAATGGATAAAGAAAATGTGATATATATACTAAATGGAATATTACTCAGCTTTAAAGAAGATAGAAATCATGGCATTAGTCATTAAATGGATGGAGTTGGAGAATATCATGCTAAGTGAAATAATCCAATCCCCAAAACCGAAGGCCAAATGTTTTCTCTAATATGTGGATATTAATTCACAATAAGGCAGGGGGCACTAGAGAAGAACAGTATTACCTTAGATTAGGTAGAGGGAAGTGAAGGGATGGGGATGGGATAGAATGTGGGGATAGGAAAGATAGTAGAATGAAACAGACATTATTACTTTATGTATATATGTGACTGCACGACCAATATGATTCTACAACATGTATACTCAGAAAAAATGAAAAATTATATCCCATCTATGTATGATATATCAAAGTGCATAAATGCTTTCTACTATCATGTATAACGAAAACAAATCAAAAAATTTATTAAAAAAAAGAACTTGGGTAGAGATGGAAAGTAGACCAGTCATTTCTGAGGACTGGCAGGGGTGAGAAAAGGAGAAGAACAAGATTAATAATGTATATGGGGTTTCTTTCTAAGGCGACAAAAATGTTCTAAAAGTAGATAATAATTACATACAATTGCACAATTTGGTGAAATACCAAAAACTAATTAATTATGCCTTTTTAAATGTTAATTTTATGGTATATAAATTATATTTCAGTAAAGCTATTTTAAAAAGTAAGGACAGAGGCTTTGAAGTCACCACAGACCTAGCTTCCAAATCCAGTTCAGTCACTAATTAGTTGTATGATCTCAGGTAAATCACCTAACCTCTCTGAACCTCAGTCTCTTCATCAATAAAAAGGAGATAATTCCTGACTGAAAGAATTTCTAGAATAAAAAAAAATAATTAATATATGATGCCCAACCCAGTCTCCCATGTGATTAGCTTTCAGTTCTTACTAATTTTCCTATAAAATCATTTCCAGTGATTTTATGTTAAAAAAAAAAGTGTGTCACATTAGATTAGAAAGAGAGAAAGGATGGGAGAGGAGGGGAGGAATAGGGAGGATAGGAAGGGCAGCAGAATAGAATAGACAATATGATTGATGTATGTACATTCCATGTATGTATTATATATCAAAATGCATTCTACTGTCATGTATGACTAAAAAAGTAAATAAAAACAAAAAAAAATAACAATGATTTTATGTCATTGTAGATTTTTAAAATATATTTGCTTTTAGTTGTTGATAGACCTTTATTTTATTTATTTATATGCAGTGCTGAGAACTGAACCTAGTGCCTCACACATGCCAGGCAAATGTGCTACCGCTGAACCACAGCCACAGCCCTCTTTTGTAGATTTTTATGGAAAACAAACTGCCACTGACTTGTTATAACCTCAAAAATAAATAGCAGAACTCTTCTCCAGTATCTACTGTGTAACTATTCTCAAGCAGGCACTTCTGGCTAGTTTCATGAGGCAAATATTTTGGCCCAGACTCACTCTGATCATCATGAGCCTCAGTTAACCAAGTGATGACCCAAAGACCCTCACCAGCCTTGAAGCCTCTAAGGCCAGGATGCCTGCCTTCTAGGACATGCCCACATCTCTTTAACCACATGTCTTTTCCATGGACACCACATCTAATTGCCTAGTGCCAGGACCTAGAATGTGAGGGAGCAGAGCATTTCTAGCACTGGCAAGGGACTAGCCTGTGCTACCTGTCCTCAATTTGCTTTGCAGATGTCTGTAGACTGGATTTCTTATGTGCCACCTGTGCAGTCACACTTTCCAGAAGCATCCTCTGGTTTTGTAGAACTTCTTCAACATGTCTGCATCTAGGGGAGGAGACAAGGAAAAAGCTGAGGAGGATTGGCTACTATTCTGACCATGCTAATCAAGCAGGAGTCCCTATATTGTATAGTTTCAGTCAGGCCCATTGAGGCCATGATTATATCTTGAGACAAATGCACTGCAGGCTCTTGGCCCATTAAACTTTCTCAAGAGAAGCCATAACAGGAGCAGAGAAACACTTCAGCTCAAGGACTGCAGGTTGGCTTGGGCAGCAAGAGGATTTTGATGCTCTGGGAGCTATAGTCCTCACAAGTAAGGAGTTCAGAGTCCTCCCAAGCCCATTTCAGGCAACCCACAAGCCTCACCTATGTTCTTTGTGTTCCACCATCAGGCAGCTATGGCATGTGAGCACATCACAGGTCTCGCAGAATAGCTTGAGCACTTCATGTGTGTGTAGAGGACAGTACAAAGCAAAGTCCCCAGAATCACCATTCACTCCTGCCACAGAAGATAGAGAAAGTGGGCTTCTCCTCCTCTGGTAGACTTCTCAGTTAAGTTCACTGAGCAGCCTTCAGCCCTCAGCCCTCAACAAATACCACAGAGACTCAGAGCTTGGGAGAGGTGGTACAAACAGGATATGCTTCTTTCCAGGATGGGCAAGAAGAAAAAGGAGGAATTTAGGCTTAGCCTAGGAGGATCTAGGCTCAGCTGTCCAGAAATAACACACCACCAAGCCCTAGCATCCTGCCACCTGCCAGAAGCTGAGGAAGGTGCTTACTAATGCTGTATGTGGATCTCCTGCAGAATAATAAACCCTCTAAAATTAACCTAAACTTCTTCATTAATTAGAATTGTTATCATGGGATTGAAACCAGCTTCTTAGCCTGGCCAACAGCTCCCTTTCCTAAGAGTTTGACAACTGTAGAACCCCTTTCCCCATAATTCAAGGGCCTTAATAAAAGCCTTTCAAGACTGTCTTTTATAACAGACGGTGTTGGATGGACAAAGACAAGCCATGATCCATACTAAGTTAATAAGTCACTAAATAGAAGTGAGGCATAATTGCTCTAAACAGAGGTAGAAGGTAAAACTCAGCTATCTCCCATGATAATTCAAGATTATGCTCTCTTTGGGGCTGGGTTGTAGCTCACTAGTAGAGCGCTTGCATGGCACATGTGAGGCACTGGGTTCAATCTCAGCACCACGTAAAAAAAACATAAATAAAGGTATTGTGTCCATCTACAACTAAAAAATTAAAATTAAAAAAAAAAAGATTATGCTCTCTGCACCATCTCACCCACACCTACCCACCCGACCCCAGCAGGGAGAAGCTGGAATGAGTCATCCCCTTAGACTGTAAAAGAGACTTCCTCCCTTTGAGAAAGGCTCTGGAAGCACACTTACTTTCTCCCTTAGCTGGGAAATAATATCAGAAAACAATTCTCCAGGGATTCTGAGGTTTACTACTGCCTCAGGGCGTGAGAGCCAGGTGGGAGAGGCAGGAGTGGTACCTGAAGATCCCTTCTGGGCCCTGGGAAAGATCGAGCCCCCAGGGGCAGGGCCATGCCGGTGTTCCTCTGTGCAGGAGCTGCACAGCCAGCGATTGCAGTAGGTACAGAGGATGTGTGCTGCCCTCTTCTCCTTGCACTCAGAGCAATTCTGAAAGTAGAGAATGTAGAATTACTAGCCATATCTGCATTGCTCTACAAGTATCAAATGTTCCAGAGACTGGGGTTTTGCAGGGTTGTTCTTCTACTATTTGGGGTACAGTCTACTGTAGAGTCACCTGGCAGTGCTAGTGAGAGAAAGCACCCTTTGTAACAAAACAGTGGATGCTCTAGGTGCTGTTCACACAAGTTCTGTGCCAAGGCTAAAGATACTCAGATGAATAAGCCAAGGATCTACCCTGAAGGCATATACAATCTAGGCAGGGTGGTGCCCATTAAATGGGTAATGCTGTGATAAAAAGATGTGGCAGGTGCTAAGGAAGCAAAAGGGGGGTTTCCAGGAACTTGACCTAGAAGTGGTCAGGAAAGTTTCATCAAGAGGTAATGTTTGAGTTGGATAATGAATGACAAGCAGGTTCACCAGGCAGACAGGGAGGAAAAAAATATAATAGAGGGAAAGCACAATGGGGTGTGGTAGTACATGCCTATAATCCCAGCACTCAGGAGGCTGAGGAGAAGGGATCTCTTTAGTCCAACTATTTGTGACCAGCCTGGGCAACACAGCAAGATCCTGTCTCAAAAAAAAAAAAAAAACTAAAAATAAGACTTGCGCTTCAGCGCATGCTTGTGAGCCCAATGACTTGGGAGGCTGTAGGAGGATCACAAGATTGAGGCCATCCTTGGCAATTTAGCAAAGCCCTCAGTAACTTAGCAAGACTGACCCTGTCTCAGTCTGACCCTGTAGCTCAGTGGTAAAGTGCCCCAGGATTCAGTCCCCAGGACAAAAAAAAAAAAAAAAGCAAGGAAAAGTAGAACATTTAACCTGCCTTCTGAGGGGAGAAAGCCCCAGATTTGGTAGTACACAGAAAGATGACCATATACACCCAAGATAAACCAAGTATAGAAAAACTTTCAAAGCTGTGTTTCCACTCCTGGGGTCTGTCTGGCCTGAGAGTACCTAGTCTTTTCCTTCATTTGGTAGCAAATACTTTGCTAGGGCTGATGTAAAACATCAGAAAAAGAGAAGATTTGGGGAAACTTGACCTGTCTATGCTGAATCACACAGGCCATCAAACTGAAATGAAGTCTCAAAGTTTTATAATTATACTACAAATTCCTTAGAAATTGAATGCATGCGTCTATGGGTCTATATCCTTAGCACATAGCATAGGGCCTGATACATAATAGATGTTCAATAAGAATCAGATACAGGAACAGGTAAAAAAAACTATTGAATGAATAAATGTAATAGTAAAGATACCCCGGTGGAAAGAGGAACAGAAGGAGTACCAGTCAGTAAGTGATGTGAAATTTAGAAATAAGGAGAAAAGTGATAGTTGTTAAACACAGGCAAAATTAATGGGCCCATTAAATCCAGGCTAGTGTGTAACTTTCAACTTGAGGGAAAAATGGAAATAAAAGCCCTGTACTTATGTTTTTCAGTAAGAGCTATAAGAAAGAGGAAAACACCTAGATAAATTAAGCAATACTTAATGTACTTTAAAATACATTCACCTTCCACTAAAAGCATTCACACACACACACACACACACATACACACACACACACACACACACCTATGTGTGCCACATACACACACCTATAATTTTCACTTGATAAAAAAATTCCTGCTTTGCTTCTCCAGGCTCAAAATCTTTTATTTCATTTTAGATAATAGATGGATGATTGGACGGATGGATGGATGATTAGGAAAATCAATGGAGGAGGAACTATCAGAGTAATGGGTGAAAGACTTATGAAAAGACACCTCACAAATCTGAAAAGGATCACCTTTTGACTTACCCTGGCCATTTTGGGGTGCCCAGTAGGAAAGCACTGCAGAAAAAAATGTTCAGTTACATCCCTGGTAAGATACACTCGCTTACATCCAGGACAGGAGATGAGCTCTAGGGGGAAAAGAATGACAACAGAGTCAGGGCAACATAAAAGATTATATACAAGGCCTAGGCAGAGACTTTCAGATATGCAGCATCAAGATATGTGGAAATAACCACGTAGGCCAAAATGAGCTGCATGTGATGACATAGTCTGCTGTTATAGTGTAGGTATTTTGAACATGATCATCCCACCAGAGGCCTTCCCTTCAGACCGTCTGGTCTCCTCACATTCCTATTTTTACCTGTTCCTACCTTTCTCCCCTCATGTAGTAGAATGAACCTGCTACTACAAACCCAACCCTACTCTGCTTCTGATAGTCAGGTACCTTCCTGCAGCTCTCTTCCTCGTTCCACATCCCAAATCCCAGCCGTATGCATGTATATGTATATGTGTGTGTGTGTGTGTGTGTGTGTTTTAATTCCTGAATGATCAACTTGACTTTTTCCTCCCCAGAAAAATGCAACAGTCTCTAACATATTCTTCCACAAAGTGCACTTCTGAACTATATAAGTGGCATAAGACTGACACCCCGGAAGCTACTGTGATTCCTCAGGCTCATCCCAAAAGTAGTCAGCCAACTAGAAACAAAGAAATGAGCTACTCAATTAGGGCAAGATACCTGTGTCCAGGCATGAGAAGGACCCAGAAAGGGGTTGGCTATAGAAATAATTGCAGCAGTGCTACCAATATTCTCTGTCTTATCTCATTAACATAGAAATGGATGATACAACAGCAGTTGCTCCAGATTTGCAGTTGGACAAATGTAAATCCAAATACCAGATTTACCATCCAATGACCTTGGGCAAATCACCTAATCTCACTTAACTCCCCTGTGCTTGTTCATCATATATAAAATGGGAAGGAAAATAAGCATTGCTATGAGAATTAAATTAGATGATACTTAAGAAAACACATAATCCAACTGGGCACAGTGGCACACACCTGTTATCTCACAGACTAGGAGGCTGAGAGGCAGAAGGAAGTTCAAAGCCAGACTCAGTAACTTAGCAAGACCCTGTCTCAAACTAAAATTAAAAGGGCTGGGGGTGTAGCTCAGTGGTAAAGTACCCCTAGGTACAATCCCTAATACCACAAAAACAAAAAAGAAAATTAAAGAAAAAAAACACATAGTCCTCCATGGATGTTACCTCTGAATTCAAAAGATTCCTCATATTCCATTCATAGCGGAGCAATAGCCTCAATTACCAACTGGGCTTAGATTCTCCTCCTGGCGATGAAATCCAGAATGAGTAGCAGATTTAAAAAGTTGCCACCAATTCTTCCCCTCCTTGCATCTATTTCCCTAATAAAAAAAGTAGTTCTTTCCATCCTTTAAATCTAGGCTGGTCCTGTGACTTGTTTTGACCAATGAATTGCAACAAAAGCAACAATGACCAAGTTCCGAGTTTAGGGGCTTTATGTGGTTCTGCTCTTGCTCTTAGAACTAACTCTAAGACTGCCATGTGAAAAATTTAAATTGGGGCTCAGATTGTTAGAAGATGGCCTTATTTGTTAGAGAGAGGCCTTAGTTGTCTCATACATCCCCCTGAGGCCATCCTATACCAGCTAGCCCCAAGAAACCTACAGGTTGAAACTCTGACACAAGAATGAGTAGAGTCAAGATTAGCCAAGTCCAGCCTACCCCAGAACAACCACCCAGAGAATCTAAGCCCAGATTGTCAACCTGTAGAATCATAAACTGAATTAAGTTCAGTTGCTTTAACCATTAAGTTTTGGGGTGCCTTATTGTACAGCAAAAGCTAATTTCTATAATCTGGAAAAATCAAAATCCACAAAATCATTTAAATTATAGTTCAACATTGTTTCCCCCCTGCAAAAGAAAAACTCCCCTAGTCTTTGCAGAGTCATGAATATTAATTACAGAATTGCATCTGGAATCTCCTGGGCATTTTCCCACCGGTCAAGAACTGTGGCCAGAGGTAGAGAAGGATGTTCTTTACAGGAGACATCATCCAGGCAATCAGGTAGCTTCTAGAGGAAGCCTCCTTATCTACCTGTCAGTCAGAAATGCTGCTCTAATTGTCAAAAATGATTTCCCCAAAACTTCTAATTCCCTGGTACCAGCTGCCCAAGCATTCATCACAGTAACATGGCCTCATTAACAGAATAAAGCCAAGCACAGTGGCACACACCTGTACTCCCAGGAACTAGGAAGTCTGAACCAGGAGGATAGCAAGTTCCAGGCCAGCCTCTTCGATTTAGTGAGACCCTATCTCAGGTTAAAAAATAAAAAAGCTAGGATGTAGCTCAACAACAGAGTGCCCCTGGATTCAACCAAACCCAGTACCAGGGGTGGGAGGGGATGAAAACAGAGAAAGAAATGAATCAATCAAACAAGGCCTTACCACACATCCTCTTGTGATGGCCTTAAAGCCAAAATACTCAGTCTGTCATTCAAGAACCTTTTTCAAATTGGGCTTATCTCCCTCTAGTATCATCTCTAGCTTCGTCTTCCAAGAATACTGTTTTTGCCACACCAAATATTTCTGCCATCTCCTGAACAGAACAAATCTTTGTGTGGCTGTGAAAATGTTGTATCCTCTCCCTGAAATACTTTCTTGTTCCCCTTCTATACAGATAAACTTCTATCCATCCTTTCAAACCTGTTCAAATATCCCACTTTCAAGAAGCAGAATTTATTTCCGCCAGAATGAGTTAATTAGTTCCTCTTCTGGGCTCTCATAGAACCTTGGACATCCCATAACAAGTATCACACTGCATTTTAACTACCTGTTCATATTCTACATACAAAACTAATCCACAATTACCATTAAAGTATAGTTTACCTAATCCTTTGCCCACTATAGCTAGGCTTCTGACATATTCATCTGGGCAAGGTGAGAATGGACAGCCAGCCAATTAATAACCTGGCTAACATCCTTGTACGATACTCTGAGGACAGGCTTGGGGCTGAGGGGAGGCCTGGATTTAAGAGACTATCCTTCTGAAGGGGTATGCTGCAGAGAGCAGAGATGGAGAATCATTGTACCAAACATGTACTTATAATATTCGTTGTTAATTCAGTTATTGATACATATTTAAATCATACCATACATAAAATATTATTTGTAATAGTTCTTATTTCTATTTGAATTATCAATCAACAGGCTTGAGCTTTTATTTCACACACAGGAACATCAATCCTGAGAGCCAGATCCCAAGGCCATCTGATTGTCCCAGAGAAATGGGGCTTCTGCTTCCAAAATGAGGAAGTTTTATAGGCACCAGAGATCCTCGTGGGACCTAGGGACATGGGATAATAGTTGTGAAAGCCAAGGTTGTTCAGGCCATCAGTCATTAAAATGAAAACTTCTGGTCCCAAGGAGGTGTGGGGCAAATTTTCATCTGTTTTCCATAACTTTCTGTGCCAGGCACTTTACATATGTTATGTCTCATTTAACCATCAGACCATCTTTGGGAAATAGGCATTGTCTCCATTTTACAGCTGGAGGTTCCAAGAAGTTATCACCTTTCAAATATCATACAAGGCCAGGCGTGGTGGCACATGCCTATAATCCCAGCAGCTTGGGAGGTTGAGGCAGGAGGATTACGAGTTCAAAGCAGCCTCAGCAAAAGCAAGGCATTAAGCAACTCAGTGATACCCTGTCTCTAAATAAAATACAAAAAAGGACTTGGGATGTGGCTCAGTGATGGAGTACCTCTGAGTTCAATCCACGGTACTCCAAAAAAAAAAAAAAAGATCCTACAGGTAAGGGCAGAACTGATTGGAACCCAAGTCCATCTGTCTCTAAAAACCATGCCCTTTCCACTATGTTTTCTCCTTTACAACTAAATTGTACATAAATCAGATAATTTAATTAACTAGGCAAATGATTTAAATAAAATATTCCATAATAATATTCCAATTATAGGAACTGTGGCTGTGGCTCAGTGGGGTTGACTAGGGATATACTCAATGTTAGAGTTCAGAGCACTTGCCTAATATGTAAAAGGCCTCAGATCCGATCCCCAGTGCCACTCAGGTGTGCGTACACACACACACACACATACACACACACACACACACACACACACCACAAATCCCATGCCAATTAAATAAGAATTTCAGGAGGTGGTCTAGTCATCAGCATTTTTTTAATGCTCCAGGTGATTATAATTTATTACCAAGTTTGGGGACCAGCACCTTAGAATTCTCTCTTTTCCTGGTAGCTCTGTCCCCCATATCATAAGATGAAAAAGGCAGAAAGTTCAGAAAAACTATGAATGTAGCTGTGATGGATTTCCCCTTTGGCAGAGAAAAGGGCAGATTCCCAATAGACAGAAGGATGTCCTGATACCCAGATACCCTGGGGATTGGTACTAAATTGGAAGATACATTTTGTCTCCCTTGATTTAAACCTTAACTAAAAGGCCCAGGCTTAGGGTGTGGCCTGAGGTTTGGCAATATGACAGGGGCCTAGAGAATGTGCTGAGCCTAGGATTTAGTGAAGCAGCCAGGAAGGAAGGCCTACTCTGGTTATTCTACCCTTCACACATGAATGGCAGGGCCAAAGCAACCTGGGCACCAGAGGATTAGAGTGAGAGAAAAATCCCAAAGAGGCCTCAGAAAGCTAGTATTATGTGAGCTTATGCTACCAGGTAAGCACAAACATGCCAGATGCAGAAGCCTGAGTCCAATGTTAAGGGTTGAGAAGCCTTTCATTCCTCAGATCTTGTCCATGGATCCAGGCAACTTTGTAGCTGGGGCCTACAATCTGACATTGACAGAGTAGTGGGATATTCTAGAGCAGCCTGACGCTCCTCTCCTAGTACCCACATGTAGAATCAAAGCTGGACAGACCTTCACTGTTCATCTAGCCTATCCCCTACCACATGAAGGGTGACATAGATGCCCGAGACAGGCAGGGACTTAGCTAAAACTCACATAGCCCTTGTAAAACAGGGGGTACCCTGAACCACTGAACAGTCCTTGATTCCCTCTATAGCCACAGGTAAGACACTCTACCTCACTGTGCCTCTACCAAGCACTAGGCAAGGTGAAAAAACACTCTGGTTGCATGCTCTCACAGGTTGGTCATTCTCACTAACCACTCATGCCCTCCCACTCCAGACAGCCCCAGAAGGCATCAGGTAAGGGCCCTACCACAACGCCTGAAGTCGACCTCTAACCCATAATTCAGAGAGTATCACCTTCAAGAAACATGCTGCACCCACTCTTCAGATGCTCAGTCTCTGCTAGAAAGACAGACTTCAATTCAAGACACTCCTAAGATGATTGCCAAATTTGCCCCTGGCTGCCTGCAGGCTTACCTGTCGCCCTGCTGCCCTGTGATTAGAGCAACACCTTGGAGAGAAGTCAGAGGAGAGAAGTCAGAGGAGCGACAGGTAAGACCACCACAGGTCCCAGAGGATGGTGCTTGCCAGGAGCCCAGGAGCACCCCCCCTGCATGCTGCAGCCAGCAAGGCTACAAGGCCTAAGCCTCAGGGAGCTGGGTTGTGGGTGGGGTAGGGGGAGCAGCCTGGAGCTTCTCCTCCTTGCTTTGATGCACAGCCAGGGCTGCATTTCTCTAGCTCACCTGAGATGCTCCTGCAAGAGAGAGCTTGGTTGACTCCTCCTGTTCCTGTTTATCTCGAAGCCTCTGCAGCAATTTTCCCAAACTGAACAGCAAGAGGGAGACCTCAAAGAGGCGACTCTCTTCCTAGCTGCATCTCCTTCCTAATCCTCTGGGTGCCTTGGAATAGAAGCTCAGAAGGAAGAAAACGAGATTTTCAACTTTCAGGAACTAGCTCTGTCGCCCTCTGCACAGCTCGGGAGGCCATCACTCTCAGCCTTTTAGGACTCGATCCAAAAATCCTTCAGCCCTCCATGTTCCCCAAAATGACAGTGCTCATGTGTGGCTGGAACCTGCCCCGATCCGGCAGCTCATTTAAATAGAGCTCATCACAACAACAGTGTTGGTGGAGAAGTGAGTAGCTGCAGGGCCCTGGGGACCCCCTGTTTATACGTAGGAAGAATGATGCAATCTGGGTATCAAAATAGCAATCCAGAATGGAATAACAGGCTCACGCAGCAGCGGTGCCTGCACAGCCAGAGCTCAAGTTGACACACTCTGACAGCCCCATACTGCTGCAGCACGCAGATGCCAGGCACACACTCTCACTGCATCATTTTAAAAAACAGCAGGAGCCCGAGAGATCCCTCCATGCCCCCAGCACTGAAGGAGGGTGTCGGGGGGGGGG
>NW_026000174.1:22102658-22284274 GCF_001458135.2 Marmota marmota marmota
GGGGGGGCCTACGTCAGACATTAAAATCTCTCTCCTACACACTCACCTGGCTCCTGCCACTTCACCTGAAGTCCTTATCCTGTGACGTCACAGTCAGTTGCTATAGTGACCAAAGGTCCGTCACAAGCAGAGGATTAGGACTTCAGATGGAGAAGACACATATTTTTGATGCACAATGGTCCTGGAAGGTGTGTTCCTTGGCAGCTAAATCTACCCCCCAGAGAGATAAAGTCACACATAAGCAGGAAGGAAAAACAGGGTCGAGTTGGAGGAAAGACATTAGGATGTAGCAAGACTTCAAGTACTGGATAATTACAAAATCTGAATGAGGGGGAGCGGCAGGGAATGAACTTGGAGAGACTGGCAGGAGAGTAAGCTCTGAAAGGCTCTGAATGCTAAGCTAAGGAGCCTGACCTTTATACTAAAAGAAAATGCAAAAAGGTTCTGAACCATGACTGAGCTGGGCTTTACAACTGATTATCATGGTGAACTGGAAGCAGGGAGGTCAGAAAGGAGGCTTGTCCAGTTAAATATTAATGAAATCCTCAATGAGGACAGAAGTGAAACAAAGGGACAGAAGAGCTGGGTTTGATGGCACATGCCTATAATCCCAGCAGCCTGGGAGGCTAAGACAGGAGGATTGTGAGTTCAAAGCCAGTCTCAGCAACTTAAGGAGGCCCTAAGCAACTCAGTGAGACCCTGTCTCAAAATAAAATATAAAAAGAACTCAGGATGTGGCTCAGTGGTTAAGTGCCCCTAGGTTCAATCCCTGGTATCGGGGTGGGAGTGGGAGAGAGACAAAGAGAACTGGTAGGACATGACCAAAATTGGATGTTGCGGGTAGCAGTGGTATGTTGAGTCAAGTGGATAGGCTGTCACAAACAGAGACAGGTGGAAGAGGAAGAGGGCAATTGCCAAATCCCATCTTATCCTTCCATATTTTTCTTTCTTTCTTTTTTTTTTTTTTTTTTTTCCCTGGGATAGACTTTAAAAAAAAAAATAGGTGTAGATGGACACAACACAATGCCTTTATTTTTATGTGGTGCTGAAGATCGAACCCAGGTCCCGCCCGTGCTAGGCAAGCGCTCTACCACTGAGTCACAATTCCAGCCCCTCTTTCCATATTTTTCTATCCATGCCTGGTTATTCCTATTTGATGACACCCATAGGTTCAAACTCACCCAATTTCCCCAGTGCCTAAAACAGGTCAGAAAACTACAGCCTGCCTGTTTTTGCAAATAAATAATATGGTTATGGAACCATTTATTGGAACATAATCATGCCTATTTCATTTCTGTTGTTAATGGCTGCTTTTGTGCTACAATGGCAGAATTAAGTAGTTGTGACAGACTTATGTCTAGCAAAGACATAAACATTTACTATTTACTCTTTTATACAAAAAGCTTACCCACATCTACCCTAAAGCAACAGCTTCTTAAGTTGTTCTAACCTCACCCTTTGGGATTCAATTATGATTTGGGGGTTCCTGTTTGTTCCCAAGGCCACTCTTATTCCTGTGAGCTCTAGTTCTGATAACTGATTCACATTTGAGCTGGACCTTTAAATTTGGGTAGGATGTTACTAAAAAGGAAAGGGAATTCAGAAAGAGGGAACATTATAAACAGATTATAAATGCCAAAATGTAGGTCCTCTTTAGGAGAATATTAGTAAGGCTAAGACATGTTGAGAAATGGTAGGAAATGAGGCTGTAAAATTAATTTGAGTCCCTGTTGGGAAGAGAATTGAAGGCACTAAGTTTCTATTCTGAACTGAAAGAAACTGGTAGGCTTTAGGTAGCTAAAATGTAGGCCCAGAGTCAGAGGGAATGATCAGGGTTGAAGCTACAGAATTTGGGAACATAACTCAGAATGGCAATAGGTACAATGAGATCAGAAAAAAAAATATCACTATAGGAAGGAATACAGAATAAGCTGAGGTCAACCAGGAATATCCAGGAGACTGAGCAGCAACAGATCTGAATGAAGTCATAAGCTGAACATGAAAGTCAGGTGACTAGATGAGGCTGGAGATGAACATATGGTTCACAGCCTTCAGAACCCATAGTCCTAGGAACCATTTAGCTGAGACAGGCTTTTCATGCCAAGAAAATATCCACAGTGGAATGTTGAAGATACAGGTGAGAGTGGGGGCTCATCTCATTTGATAGTACCTCTGCCTCTTTTGACCCTAAATCTCAAAGAGTCAGTCCAAAATTTGACATACTGATAAACTCCATGCAAAGCCAATGAATGACCCCATTTCCAGCTGGGCCTGGGAAGAGAGACAACGGGGGAAGAATCTAGAGCAGCATTACTCTAGGTCTGCAGTTTTGTTTTTTTTTTTAATATTTATTTTTTAGTTTTTTTCGGCGGACACAACATCTTTGTTTGTATGTGGTGCTGAGGACCGAACCGGGGCCGCACACATGCCAGGCGAGCGTGCCACCGCTCGAGCCACATCTCCAGCCCCATCTAGGTCTGCAGTTTTTACAGCCTACAAGCCCAAGCAAACCCTGGACTGCCAGGCAAGGGAGTTAGACTTTTTTCCTGGCTCTGCACATGAACAATTATGTGAACTTCAGCAGGATCTTGGCCTTTTCTGGGTTCCAATGCCCCATCTGTAAAGTGAGCATTGGAGACGAACTGAAAGGGCTTTTCCTATTCTCAGGCCTCTACAGCACTCACTCAAGCCCCCTTGAATGAGAGAGTTCCAGTGACAAAAAGTTCCTCCAGGACCCCCTCCATCAATCATAGGAACCTTGTTTTTGTGACACTGAGGATTTAACTAAGGGTCACTTTACCACTGAGCTACATACCCAGTCTTTAAAAAAAAAATGATTTTTACACTCAAATAAGAGTCTTACTTATTTGTTCAGGCTAGCCTTTAACTTATGATTCTCCTGTCATAGCCTCCCAAGTTGCTAGAGTTAAGGCAAGTGCCACCATGCCTAGCAATCAGAGAACCTTGCACTCCCTTCCCTCAGCAAATCTGTTCCAAGCATAGCTTCCTAGTCAGTACTAGCACGGCAAGCACATCCCCCCAAACACAGCCTGCCTCCTTCCCAGTACCAGGGGAATTGTTCTCACAGTAACAATTGTTCAGAGGTGCCAGTGCTACTCCCAAGACCCTAGAGAGCCAATTAAGGTGAGGAAGCTGTTCATGAACTAAAAAGCCACCCCAATGATAGGGCTCTGCAGCTCCAGCTTCTGCACCTGCCACACACCCATTCAGAACAGCTCAGCAGCCTACCCTCTTCCTAGGAGACTTGGGTCCCTGCCTGCACCAGACTCCAGAAGGTTGGACATGCTGTTCAGCACCTTGAATAAACAACAGCAGTCACCTGCCTCCCAGGCTCCTGTGGTTGAGATCTTAGCCCCTGCCTCCCATTCTCACCAAAGACCATTAGAACTCCTCCAGCTGAGCTGCTCATTAAGATAAGAGTCATTTCCCTCTCTGACTTTGAGGTTGTAGCATCTTGCATCATTTCCCTTTCTTTGGATCTTCCCCAAACCTCCAAGGCCTGCCCACCAAGGGACAGTGATTGCTCTCCCTTTTAGTATTAGCAGTGTATGAGAAATATGCTGTCACCCTTAACTAGCTTCAGGAAGCATGGAACTGTGGTAGTTATTTGATATTTTTAGAGTTAATCAAATCCAAGCCTGAAAAGCAGAGAGGGTCTGGAATTGTCCAGTCAATTCTTGCTAGAGTTCAGATGAGCTCTAGAACTGTGACATTTGGACCATTATTCTTCCCACATCTTGATTAGATCCCCCACTTTGAAAATGAGAAAAGCAAAATTTTAAATAGGTAGATTCTGAAATTCAGATTTGAGAATCAAGGTCTCTCAGCCACACAATTTGTTATTTAGTTGTTTTTGTGTGTGTGTATGTGCGGGGGGGAAGGGGGTTGAACCCAGAGACCCACTACCACTGAGCTATCCCTGTCCTTTTTTTTTTTTTTATTTTGTATTTTGAGACAGGGTCTGATTAAGTTGCCTAGGGCCTCACTAAATTGCTGAGGCTGGCCTTGAACTTGCAATCCTCCTGCCTCAGCTTCCTGAGTCACTAGGATTACGGGCATGCCCACAATAACCAGCATTATTTAGTTGCTTTAAAGAGGAAAAAAATGATGATCCTTTTACTCACACAGGGAAGAAAATACCCAATTAATTGCCACCTACCCCCAAACAACAAATACAACCATAGGAACCCTGAGAATCTTGAAGATGGGCCAGCACAAGGTAAATATTTCAGGGATGCTGACTCCCTTCAGAGCTTGCTACAATTATTTAAAGTACCACTTTTGGTATTCAGTTGTTAACTGTCTGGGTAGAATTTGACCTGGGGACCATTTTCAATTAGGCTTAAAAGGAAATACATATGCTTCTTAACTTATGATAGAATTATGCCCTGATAAACCCATCATAAATTGAAAATATCATAAATTGAAAAACCATTTCATCCATCTAACCTACCAAACATCATAGCTTATCCTAGCCTATCTTAAAAGTACTCAGAGCATTGAAATTAGCCTATAGTTGGGCAAAATCATCTAACACAAATACTATTTTATAATAAAGTATTGAAGTTTTCATTGTAATTTATTGACTATTGTATTAAAAGTGAAAAGCAGAATGATTGTATGGGTATATTCTTTCACACAATCATAAAAGTCAAAAAATTAAAAGCTGAACCATCTCAAGTAGAGAATCATCTATAGCCCTGAGCAGATACTCTAATTGTCTGAGTAGCTCCATTTCCAATATCCAGCCTTTCTGCACAGAGCCTGCAGCTCTAGTCATCCCACTGCAGGGCTAAGCCACTGTGTACTCAGCACACTCCAACCTTTACTCTGGTCTCCATCATCAGCTTTTAAAGATGTTTCCCAGCTGGTCTACTCAGAACCTCAGATGTAATGTAGACCCATTTTCCTAGTATTCTGGAGTTGCTTGGGAGAATCTCAGCTTGGCTATAGCTGTATTAATTTAAAGATGTACACTTGATTCAGCAGCTGCATTATTGGGTATACATCCAAAGGAAATGAAATCAGTATGTTGAAGAAATAATAGGCACTCCTGCAACATTATTCACAATGGCCACAATATGGAATCAACCTAAATCAACCTAAGTGTCCTTTAGTGAATTAATGGATAAAGGAAATGTGGTATATGTATGTGATGGAATACTATTCAGCCTTGAACAAAAGGGAAATCCAACATTTGGGAAACATGAATAAACCTGAAGGACATGATGTTAAGTGAAATAAAAGCCAGGCACAGAAAGACAAATATTGCATAATCTCCCTCATGTGGAATCTAACAAAGTTGATCTCATAGAAGTAGAAAGTAGAAGGGGGTTACCAGGGGCTAAGACAGAGAGCAGGTTGGTAATTGTTGGTCAAAGGATACAAAATTTCAGCTAGGTAGGAGAAATAAGTTCAAGATATGTATTATACAGCATGGTGATTGTAGTTACTTATATACTGTATTCTTCAAAATGCAGAAAGAGTGGATATAAAGTGTTCTGACCACAAAATAACAATGTGAGATGACTCACAGGTTAATCAGCTGGATTTAATCATTCCAGAAGGTATCTGTACTTTAAAACATCATGCTTTACATGGTAAATACATACAATTTTATCTATCAGTTAAAAGTTTCTTAATTAAAAAATAAACTAATAAAAAATTGCATGTGATAATTCAGGCTGCAAGATTTGCTCTTTCCTCATAGATTCTCCATTGGGACTCCCATCAGTTCAGTGATTCGAGGTGCCTGTGGACTCTCCCCTCGAACAAAGTGCTATAATGTAGATGACAATTTGAGTTTCACCTGACCTGACACTTACTAGTTGTTAGAACTTAAGCCATAAATTCCCTGGTCCCCAAGTTTTTCATCTATAAATAAGAATGATTAGACCTACCTTATAGGCTACTGTGAAGTTTAGAAAAGATAATACAGGAACAAGTGCCCAATATAGTAAGTGCTAGATAATTAACTGTGTGTGGTTTTGTTTGTTTTGGCTGTACTGGGGATCAAACAAGTGGCATTTTACCACTGAGTTACATCTCCAGGCCTTTTTATTTTTTATTTGGTGACATGGCCTTACTAAGTTCCTGAGGCTGGCCTTAAATTTTCAATCCTCTTGCCTCAGCCTCCAAGTCACTGGGATTATAGGCATGTGCTACCTTGAGCCCAGCGATAATTGTGTTTTGTACCTCCACATTAAAGAATGGAAAGGGACAGTGTCACAAGTGAAAAATAGTCTCCTATATAGGCAAATATTCACTTCAGTTCCTGTTCTATATCATGTTCTATGTTGGGTTATAGAAATGGAAGGCACAGTCCAGTTGAATGAGAAGATACTCTCCTTAGGCCATCCCCTCAGTTCTAAATCCCAATAAGGAGTACAGACCTTGAAGGGTTAGAGTTGAAAACCAGCTGGATGGACCCTGAATTCAGACAAAGCCCCTCTTCTATTTAACCAGGAGAAATAGATTTATGAAAATATATTCATCCCTATGCAATGTAGCATCATCTGGCTAGATACTAGGAAACCTATTTATTCCTTGGCCATCAGCAGTCTCTAACCATCTACCTACCATCCCTCTACCTGATTCCACATTTTACTTTTAAAAATTCCACAATGGCAGAAAGAGGATAAACCTTCTTGAGAAAGGCTGTGCTCCTATTCTGATGGATAAAGTAGCACCACTGAAAGCTCTTTCCAAAGAATCAGACACCCAAGAATGGTTTCTCAAACTGCAAACCAGAAATATGAGTTCAACTATTGGTGTCTCACTAGACTTGCCATAGAAAAGTGACAACCCTGACTTTCATCAGATAGTTCATTGGGTGTTAGGGTCTGTAAACAAGTCAGGATGGCGCCTGGCATTTTGCCAGAGGGAGTGGTTTGTGAAGTAATGCCAGCGAGCCATTAAGTGTGGAGATTCCTTATTGGTTGACTGCTGTATCTAGTTTATGTTAATTAAGATAAGCTGTGTGGAATGTATATATACCCCTCCTGTCCTACAATAAATGGCTCCCACTCCTGCTGTACCAATGTACACAAGTTGTTCGTCACCCCCCAGTTAGTTTGCTGCAGCCGGACTGCGGCAATTGGGGTGCCATGTGTTTAGTCCTTCAGAAAATATTTAATGAGCAACTGATATCCACCAGTCCTGAGGCATGGAGAACCTCTCAGAATTATTGTTCCTTTGATAAAACTTTAAATAATCTGTTTATCTATCTTTATTAGAATATGAGCTCCTGTCTTTTTATTTCTGTACTTTAAATGCCATAGAGCCTGACACAGAGCAGACAATAAATACCTGTGCAGGAGACAAACACACAAACCAACAAATACCACAATGCACAAACTACTAATAATTCCAAGAAATAAAGAGGAATCTTATTCCACTGTTCACCTATAAAGGCAAATATGGAAGGTAACAATGGCCTAACTAGACCATAAGACATAATGAAAACAGTCACATACACCATAAACTGCTTCTCTGGTTCCAAATCAAGCATGTTTATACCTAACACAATTTTTGTGTATTTGTTTGTGTCCATATCACAGTTTTACAAGTTCTAAATAACAACATTTCTGACATTTCTTAGACTCTTACTATATACTAGATTATTACAGAATGCTTCATTTATGTGTATCTTCTCATTTAATCTTATAACATTCCTTTGAACTAGTTACTATTATTATCAACCTTATTGTACAGGAAAATAACAATAATAATGATAATAAAAACCTAGAGAACTAACAAATGCAGTAAGTTGCCCAAGTTATACAACTATTAAGTGGCAGGCAGATTAGTACTGACACTCAAATGCTTGACACCAAAGTGTATACTTTTAAATCCATTTTTTTTTCACTCCTAAGGATTGAAATTAGAACTTTTTGTTTTGTATTTTGAGACAGGGTCTTACTTAGGGCCTCATAAGTTGCTGAGGTTGGCCTCAAACTTGCAATCCTCCTGCCTCAGTCTTGCAAGTCACTAGGATAACAGGAGTGTGCTATCATGCCTGGCGGAGCTTATGCTTTTATTCTCCACTGCACATAGAATAACTTGGTGACAAACACTATGATTCTAATAATCACCATTCATATGAATTTAATCTTCTAACATTAGAGTTGAAGTCTCAAGACACACACTATTAGTCCACATTAAAAATATTAATTGAATTGCTTATCTAGCATGCACAAGGCCCTGAGTTCAACCCTTAGCACCATAAAACAAACAAACAAAATCTTAAGTGAGATCAAAGTTCTAAGAGCTAAAACTATAATAAAACTCTCAGAAGAAAACTTCATGACTTTGCATTTGGCAATTATTTCTTAGATATGAGACCAAAAGCACAGGCAACAAAACAAAAAATAGGTAAATCAAGACTTCATCAAAATTAAGCACCTGGGGCTGAGAATGTAGCTCATGGTAATACTTGCCTAGCATGTGTGAGGCCCTGGATTTGATCATAGCACCACAAAATAAAAAGTAAATAAATAAAAACTTTAGTGCATCAACAGAATAAAAAGCAACTCACTGAATGGGAGAAAATACTTGTAAGTCATATATCTAATAAGGGATTGATACTCAGAATACATAATAAACTTATACAATTCAACAACAACAAAGACCCCATTAAAAAATGGGCAAGGCCAGGTGCAGTGGTGCCCACCTATAATCCCGGTGCTTCGGGAGACTGAGGCAGGAAAATCACAAGTTTGGGGCCAGCTTCAGCAACTTAGCAAGACCCTGTCTCAAAATAACAAATAAAAAGGGCTGGGGATATAGCTCAGTGGCTGAGTGCCCTGGGTTCAATCCCCAGTACCATAAATAAATAAATGCAAAACTGAAACTTATACCCATTAAACAATCACTCTCCATTTCCACCACCCCCTAGCAACCACCATTCTACTTTCTATTTCTATGAATTTGACTAGTCTAAGACCTAATGTAACTAAAATCACATAGTACTTGTTCTTTTGTGACCGGTTTATTTCATTTAGTATAATGCCTTCAAGGTTCATCTGTGTAACAGAATGCATCAGAAATTCCTTCCTTATTAAGACTAATTACTATTTCATTATATGGATATACAGCATTTTGTTTATCCATTCTGTTAGTAGATACCTGGGGTGCTTCCACCTTGTGGATATTGCAAATGCTGCTATGAGCATGGGTATACAAATATCTCTTCAAGTTCCTATTCTAAATCCTTTTGGTTGTATAACCAGAAGTGGAATTGCTGGATCATATGGTAATTCTATTTTTAATTTTCTGAGGAACTACCATATTATTTTTCACAGTAGCTATACTAATTTCTATTCCAACAGTACAGGATTCCAATTTCTCTGTATCTTTGCCAAAACTTGGTATTATCTAGGTCTTTTTTGGTTTGTTTGTTTAATAGACATCCTAATGAGCATGTGGTGGTACCTTACTGAGTTTTTTATTTGGATTTCCCTAATGGCTTTTTTAGGTGTTGATGAACCTTTATTTTATTCATTTATTTATATGCAGTGCTGAGAATCAAACCTAGTGCCTCACACATGCTAGGCAAGTGCTCTACCACTGAGCCACAACCCCAGACCAGATTTCCCTAATGATTAGTGATATTGAACATTTTTTTTCATTTACTTATTGGCCATTTATATATCTTCTTTGAAAAATTGTCTATTTAAGGTCTTTGCCTATTTTTTAATCAGATTTTTTTTTATTGTTAAGCTTTAGGAGTTCTTTATATATATGCTGGATATTCACCCAACAGTGTAAGCACTGCTAAAGCATATTTAAGATTCACTATATCTATAAATTTACTGTATTTCCAAGAGTTAAGTAAGTAGGAATGCCTGTTTTCCAGATAATTGAAGTACTTAAAAAGAAAGAAAACACATTTAATTTACAAAGTAAATATAACAAAGTTTATAAATAAGTTTAAATATTAATTATAGTTCCTTTAAAAGTAATTGTTAAAATTTATTCCACTTTTAAGTAGAATGTGGTTTGTAACTTAAAATTAAAAACTTGACAAAGAATGAAGTTTAAATTATGTTTAAAAATCATATATTAGGGGCTGGGGTTGTGGCTCAGTGGTAGAGCGCTTGCCTAGCATGCCTGAGGCACTGGGTTCGATCCTCAGCACCACATACAAATAAATAAAATAAAGGTCCATCAACAACTAAAAAACATTTTTTAAAAAATCATATATTAATTTACTTTTGTTTTTTGGTATTGGGAATTGAACCTAGGGGCACTTTACAACTGAGCTACATCCATAGTCCTTTTTTCAATTTTTTCTTTGAGACAGGTCTTGCTAAATTGCTGAGACTGGCCTCAAACTTGCAATCCTCCCACCTCAGCCTCTTGAGTTTCTGGGATTATAGGCATGCTGCATGTTAAATTTAAAAATCAAAATAGACCACATTTTTTCTGTGTTCCAAACTTTCAGCAGGCTCAGAGAGGTTAGGTTGCTTGCCCACAGGTTCAGAGGGCTCAAGATTCAGCTTTAAAGCTCACTCTTAATAGCAATGCCTCAAAGAAAGCTAGCTTTGTGCTACAAATCACTTTGGAAATACTGCAGAGAATTAAACAAATGGAAACTATCAAATATGATGTTTCTAAATGTTTCCATTTATTTGACTTTCTCACTGTACAATTTCATTCAGCAGACACTGTTCCTGTACTAAGTGCCCTGTGCTAAAATACTAAAATGAAAGGACCTGCTTGCTTCCAGTCTCCAAGGACTTCAGAGTTCTCAATTCAGATTGTTTCCTAGGAAACCACACATGCAGGAGTAAGACACAGGCTTCAGGCTGGGCAGCAACTTAAATATTGAATGGTTCACTAGTCAGTGTGATTCTGTTCAAAATCTGTTCCTGACTAACACTAGACGCCCAGCTGTTCTTCTTCTATGGTGGCAGTTTAGTGAGCCAGGATACATCCTCTCCATCTAGGGAGTCAGTCAAACCTTGGCTATCTATGGGAAGTAACTGCTCCTGGGTTAAAAGCTTCACAAGCTTCTTAGCCTACCACCAATTTAAGGAAACCCCACAGATGAAAAGTTCCCAGTTTACAAAACAGATATATCAGGCATCAGAAGATTTGCTTTGTCTCACAGATTCCCCAAAGAGTTGCTTTCAGCAGTGAGTGTCCCTTGGGCATTTAAATTCTGATTTTGTCTAAAGAAACCTGTTCTCTAGAAGGAAGTGAACTTGTGGTGCTTTTGTACTTACCATCTGGGACAGTCCCATAAGCCCTGGCAATATGCCCTAACTCCTGCATCAAGCCCTGGAAGCAGTCCTTACAGAACAAATGTTGGCATGGTAGAAACCAAGAGCCTTCATCTTGCAGGTCCTGTCGGCATAATGAGCACATCTGTGCTACAGCTTCCATGTGTCCATCCCGGGAGCAGAGTTTCTGGTCAGCTAGTGGCTGCCTCTTGAAGTTCATGAACGTGTCCATGCCCTTTCTGGTGCCTCTGCCTGGGACTGAGGCTTTTCCATTGACATCCTCAGGTGTGAAGCAGCGTGTACAGCGAGCAAGCTCCACTCCCTGTAAGTAAAGCAAAAAGCAGACTGATTTACCACATTTGGGAAGGAGATGTTCCTCAACAGGTCAGAAAAGCCTCAGACCTCAGAAGTCCAGGTCATGCACCTTCCCAGAGATGAAGGCTTGTGCCTCAGCCTCAACCCTGTACTTGGGTTTAGAGAATACAGCATCTTTGCCATGGGGAAAAAAAAAAGCCTAGAGGTGTTTACAAGAATAGATCTTTCTGACAAGGTATGTTTGCCTTCAAGTGTCCCAGATCTATTTCTTATTGGTGGACAAGTTTGATCCAATTTTTAACTTTAGAAAAGGGTATGAGATTTATTAAGTGCCAAGTTTACACCAGGTGCTTTCTAGACTATTTCAATCCTCATAACTACCTTTGGAAATAGGGATTATTATTTTTCACAAATTAAATAAAACCATTAGGTAAAGGTTGAGGAAACTGGGGCCTAGAGAGGTGAGGTAATACACAGAGACAAATTTCAAATCCAGTCTGATTCCAAATGTCACACTGTGACCTACTGAAACATTCTCAAGCTGAGATCCACATAGCAGTTCATCAGTGCTCTCCAACAACTTTTTAAAATTAGATAATAGAGGTTTTTTAAAGTGTAAACATTCTGGATCATCTACGTATCCACCATGATACAATTTTAAGAGCAGTGTTGAGTTTATGATCTAGTTCACACTAGGCAATATTGATGATGAGAAAAGAAAGAGGCATGCAATATGCCACATGAAGTCTAAACGACATCATCACACACAATGATGAATGTTGTACAGTATTTGGAATAGAGAAAGTGGGGAAATTAAGCCATCATTGTAATATATATTTGCTGAACTTATCCACAACAGTAAGTGCCACATTTAAGTTGTAGTGGATTGTAGTGGCAATTTTAGCAAAATATCATCTGCATATGAAATTAATAGTTAATTTGATTGCTTTGGTTTTTAAATTTTTAGTAACTATAAATTGTATTTGGTATTATAATTGCATAAGAACTGAAACCAAAAGGAAGTTGTGTCTACTTTTACATTTGTATTTATTTAAGACACAAAACATAACCACTTAATTCAATCTGGTATTCTGTAATTATGCAAGTTAAAAAAAAAAAAAACAATTCATTTCAGCCCAAAGTTTTTGGGAACCAAACCCATTAAAGAGGAAGGGTGCTGGGACTGTGAGGGGCTAGGATGTCTGGAGTCAGAAAGATGCTACTACATAAAGTAATAGATTATCACCTACAATTCCTTCTGAGGCTCCAGGAACAGTTACTTCCCATAGAGTAGCCACAGAAGCAACCCGAGTAGAAGTAAGGGTGGTCTTTACTAGGAGGTTTAAGCATGGCTAAAGTTTATTTCATTAGAGCATTGGTTCTCAAATATTTTGGTCTTGGAACCCCTCTTACAGTTTTTAATTACTGAAGACCCCAAAGAGGTTTTGTTTATGTGGGTTATATCTATTTCTGTTTACCACATCAGAAATTAAAACTGAGAAATTTATAAGATATTAATTCATTTGAAACAATTAATCTGGGCTGGGAGTATAGTTCATACGCAGCATGTATGTACAAGGCCCTGGATTCAATCCTCACCATCAAAAAAAATTAAGAGTAAATTAGTTACTTTTATAAGTAAATAAGTAAAACTTTTAACAATATCCAGGTGCAATGGCACATGCCTATAATTCTAGTGACTGGGGAGGCTGACACAAGAAGATCACAAGTTCAAAGTCAGTCTCAGTAACTTAACTAATACCCAGTCTCAGAACAGAACAATAAAAATGGTTGTGGATGTAGCTCAGTGGTAGAGTACCCCTGGGTTCAATCCCCAGTACTCCCAACCCACCAAAAAAAATAATAAAAAATCTTTAAAAATTTAATGAATAACATACTTTTTAGGAAAAATAACTATTTCTTTTTTTTTCTTTCGTGGTGCTGGGGATTGAATCAAGGGCCTTTTGAATGCAAGGTAAGCACTCTACCAACTGAGTTATATCTCCAGTCCTATTTCTTAAAATAAATTTAATGAGAAGAGTGACGTTGTTTTTTTCATTTTTGCAAAACTTTTAAAGTCTGATGTAATACAAGACAGCTGAAATCCTATATGGATTGCTTTTACAATCTGTTATACATTGTTTTGTTTACGGAACAGGAAGAAAACCCAGTCTTACACAGAAAACATTTAGAAAAATGTATAGAAGTATTTTAATAGTCTTTTCAGATTTTTTTATATTCTTTGGTACTACACAAAAAATTAGCAAGTAATAGTTTCTTACATATTAATTATAACATGGAAGCTGAAACTACCTCAATGAACTTTACTTACTGTTAAATTAAAATTCACTGAACTATCTTATACTTTTACCCAAGCATAATTTTATATCTTATACTGCTCTTTTACCCAAGCATAATTTTATAACATCAAGAAGTAGTCAGTTGGAAAAATTGTTTCACTAATATTCTAAATACTAACACATTTTTTAACACAATAGCAAAAAAAATCACATTCTTTAATATCACTTCTTTTTTTTATCACTTCTAATTTCATTGGAAAATTCTTTCAGAATTAATGAGTCAAGCTCATAGAGGCAGCTAAGACTTACCAGTATTCTAATTTTTGTTGGAAGCTTAAATTTTATCACTGTCAAAATAAACTGTTTATTTTTGAGAAAATATCTGCCAAATTCCCAAGCCTGAATAACCACAGTTTGTTAGTTGTTCTTTCATGTAAAATTTCTGTTCCATGGTTGAGGAGGGGGAAGTTAGTTTATAAAAGTACAATACAAGTCAAAGCAAAAGTACAGTACTTTGAGATATAACAGAACTACTTTTTTCATACTTTTAATTTCTTCAAATAGAATATTAAAAAGACATGTAATCAAGAATTGAGATTTAATAAAATTTTTACTTCTACATCATGGACATTCTTGAATTAAACTAGTTTATTTTTATTTTTTTATTTTTAAGGGTTGGTGTTTCAAACTCCCAGGCCCCAGTGATTCTCTTGAAGAGTTGGTTCTATACGTACATGCCACCACACTTAGCTTAAACTAGCTTTTCTTCTTTTTTTTCTTCTTAACTGCAAATGCCTAGTGAAGAATACACAGATTGGGCTGGGGATGTGGCTCAAGTGGTAGCGCGCTCTACTGGCATGTGTGCAGCCTGGGTTCGATCCTCAGCACCACATACAAACAAAGATGTTGTGTCCACCGAAAACTGAAAAACTAAATAAATATTTTAAAAAATTCTCTCTCTCTCTTTAAAAAAAAAAAAAGAACACACAGATAAAATGACTTATACCAGTTTAATGCCCAAAGCACCAGAAGTTTTTTACATAATTGTTTTGGCACCATCAATGCAATATTAACCTAGTGGAAAGATCAAAAAACATCTTATTATGAAAAAATTTTGACCTCAGGGACCCCCTCAGGTTCTATAGACCACATTTTGAGAACTGCTGCATTAGATCTCACATGATAATCCTGGGAATTCATAAAAGTGGCATGGCTTTCCACCATCAGTGAGCACTACATGGGGTAAGAATATAAAGAAAAAGGGATTTCATTTTTGTTTTAGAATAGCAATTGAAGTAACTCTATGAGGGTAAAGAATTAAAGGCACATCCAAGACATGAGTCTCTGATCTGAGGACAAAGGGAGAGGTCAAATAATCCCTTTCTCACCTACACCCTTCTTCTGGCTGCTTTTTACCATAATTTAGCTCTTTTTCCCTATCATGGGCAAGTGGATGGGATATAGTTTGGAAGACTATACTTAATACCAGGGAGCAACTCAAATGCCCACAGGAGCCAGGCAATCTATTTGAGTGAAGTCCCCACCTAAAAAAAATTGGGTCCAGTATTGCCAAATCTTTGTTTTTCAAAATACCAGAAATCTAAATTTTTATTTGAATTTTAAAATTTTGGCAAATGTGTTTGTCAGGTTTTCATCACTATATCAAATACCTAAGATAACCAACTTATAAAGAGAAAAGGTTTATTTTGGCTCACAGTTTTAAAGATTCCAGTTCATGATCAGATAGACCCACTGGTTTTAGGTCAGTGGTAGGGGTGGTGCCAGATGGCACTGGTGGAGAACAAGCTTACCTTGTGGCCAAGGAAAGAAAGAGAAAGAGGAGGAAGAAGAGAAGAGGGGATTAGAGTCTCACAATCCCCTCCAAAGGCACACCCACAAAGGCCCAAAGACCTCCCAGGAGGCCCCACATCTTAAAGGCTCTAACCCCTCCTAATAGTACCATGATGGGAAAAGCCAATACCGCATTAATCTTTGCAGGGTCATTTAAGATCCAAACTATAGCAGCAACTAACTAAATTTTAAAACATACCATAAGTCAAACAACATACCAGCAGCATCCACCTTATAACCTCTGCTTTAAGTCATGGAGTAACCTGGACTAAATGAAACATCAACTGCTAGTATGGAAAGAATGGAATCCTTAGTATGGAACTGATAGAATGGAAGGAATGGGTTCCGTTCCTTCCAGGGGTAATATTAACATCTGGATATGAGGAAAGGGAAATATCTACTGAATTTCTTTAACTATGAATGACGGAACAAATCTTCCCACATCACATTGCAGGTAAGAATTTCAAAGAATATTTTCTTGGGTGGTACAGAACAAATTATCTTCAAAATTTAGTATTAATTTTAGGGAGAAAATGTGAAGGAGAAACACTAGGTAATGAAAGAGCATCCACTCTTTGCTAGACTGTGTTGTACATGAGACACTATTTGTTTGCTTGTTTACTGTTTTTTTTAGACACAGTCCTAGGGTCCTTTGTCTTTCTTGTTCATCATTGTATCTGCCCCCTATTGTCTGGCACCTATGCTAGAATGTAATACGCACTCAATAAACATGCGTAAAATGAATGAGTGAACGACTCATTATTTTTTCATTGTTAAGACAAAAAAACTGGGCTGGGGCTGTGGCTCAGTGGTAGAGCACTTGCCTAGCATGTGTGAGGCACTGGGTTCGATTCTCAGCACTGCATATAAATAAATGAATAAAATAAAGGTTCATCGGCATCTAAAAAATTTTTTTAAAAAGATAAGAAAACTGAGATTCAAGGAGACTATGCAAGTTTGTTCAATATAATTAAAAAATAGAATTAGGAAATGAACCCAAACTTGTTTGTTCTTTCCACTTATTTAATCCCCAGAAATTAAATTAACTATTTAAGCTAGTCTTTTTTGTATTATTGAATAAACTGCTCTCAAAGATCATAGAATTTTTTTCTTCATGTTTTGGTCACAAGTTTAAAGGCAAGGTTTTCCATCCCAGCTTCCAACAAAGCTTTTAGGAAAATAATTGTTATCTAGTACAATGAGTTAAAAAAAAAATCTATCCACCACAAGAAATACTATTAGAAACCCTTAAGCCCCAAATTAGATTATTTTTACTTTGTGCTGAAGAAAACTTCACCTGTGATCTTATGAATTTCACCCTAAATGCCATACATGAGAAACTACTGAAAAAAAAGCAAACAAAAGTTCCTAAGCCTAGAAAGGTTGAAACAGGATTGGTAACTGTACAATACTGCTGGTACATAAACTGATACAATCCATTTGGACAAAAATAGCAACATAAAATGGACAATAAAAAAAGGTCCATACCCTATAATCCAGCAATCTCACTCCTGGGAATTTATTCTAGAGAAGTTATTTGACATAAAAAACTATATATACACAAGTGTTCATTGCATCCTTATCTCTAACAGCAAAGAATACAATAAGAACAAAAAAATGGAAACAAGAAAATGACTTTGTAAATTACAGTATATGCTGAAGGTAAATTACTCTTCAGCTGTAAAAAAATAATTCTGAAGAATGGGTAGTATTACAGAAAAATATTATGGAATTAAATGAAAAGCAGAATACAAAAGGATTAATACACATGACCATTACCTTTGCAGATTGCTATGTCTCCATGTAAGCAAGAGCTGAAAGGTGATATTCAGAAATGAAAACAGCATTGTGCAATGGTATGACTTGAAGTATTTATACTATGATTTCTTTTTTCAGGAAAATTTTTAATGTTGTACTGTTTTTTTCTATTGCATATATATTTTTAAATTCTTTCTGAAATAAATTTAGTATTCTGGGTTTTTCTCTAATTCTGATTTAGAAAATAATAGAAAGTCTGGCTTTCCCCATCTTGAATTAATAGTACTCTACTTTTAAAAAGAAAACAACGTAAGAACATAAATGTTCAAGTCTAAAGATGGAGATCAACAAGATGGGGTGGGAAGCATCCAAGCAAGCTATTGTTGCAGTCTGAAGGACTGATGATGAAATCAGGAACCCTGAGAAAAAGAAAAGGGAGAAGGATCATCAGGCCCTCCTTAGGATGTAATGTGTTCCCAAGGTCACTTAAGAGAGTTCAGAGATAGAAAAAGGTCAGCACCACATTTACCTGCCTTACCAGGCTACAGCCTGGCATTATCTCTCTTCCACTCATTTCACAGGTATTTTCTGAGGCCCTGACTTGCTGAGGGAGCTCAAATACCTGATATGTCACAAGGCTATGCTCTCCTTCAGAGAAGATGTCACAGAAGATACCTCTCAGGGCTCATGTCCAAGGTCATGTCCCATGTGTCTGGTAAAGAGGATGGGTCATCTAATGCCTAATATCCCAGCTGCTATTCACTTTTGCAGATATACAACTGAACTTTGTTCTCTCAGAGCTATCAGACTTAGGGAAACTGACCCATACTGAACAAAACACCACATGAGCCATGTTTTAAGTCACACTGTTCAGCCAGGTGGCTTATAGAACAGGATGTAGCTCTTCTATAGCCAAGGAACTTAGCAAACTACTTAGAAACAGTGTCCTAGCATCCAGAACCCTACCTCTACCCTTTGCACAGTCTTGATCCTTGCTCTAGGCCCCACTTATAATATACCTGAAGGTTAATTTCCATTCCCACTGCTCTGCCCAGCTTACCTTCATTGACAGATCATCTTCCCAAAGGTAGTTTCTGGGTAGCTCAATTCATATCCTTGAGTAGGATATGAATTATAGGCCAGTTTCCATGTCAAATAGAAGATGATCTCCTTTTAGATCTTACCCTCCTACTCCCAAGACTCCTCTTTCTGCTGGTCACAGGCAGTATATGATTAAGTTTGAAGGAGTGATGAATACCATAATGCTGTGAGGTCAGAGAGGGAGTGGTCATTGAGGTAAAAGCAGACCCAGGCTCTGTATCTTACCAGCTGTATACTCTCCGGCAAGTAACTCAGTTCTGTGCATTTTTTTCATGCATAAAATGAGACTGGTAGAGCTGAATTCTCAGGCAGATGCATTTGTGAATTGCAAGGTGCTTTGAAAATGTTGGGTCTATTATTGTGGACTAGAGTGGGGAAGAAGTAGAATGTAGGATGGCCCTTAAAGATTGAGGAAGATTCAGGCTATGCAGTCAGGAAGAGAAAGGACATCCCAGGCATGAGTAAAGGCAAAATGGAGACAGAAGTAAAGTATGCCTGCAATAGATAGCTTGTTGAGGTGAGAATCAGAGGTAAGGTTGGAAAGGTAGGTAGGCTGTATTCTATTGCTATTAGGGAATCACTGAAATCTTTGATCATATAAAAGAATGACAGTTATGTTTTGTGAGTACTAAGCTGATAGAAGATGTGAAGGATAGAGAGTTTGGCTGAGGGATAGAATGCAGGTAATGTGATCACAGAGTGGTTTGAAGACTCCAAATAAGAAGATGAGGAGCTGGGCTAGGGTTGTGGCTCAGCAATAAAGCACTTGCCTACCATGTGCGAGGCACTGGGTTCGATCCTCAGCACCACATAAAAATAAATAAAATAAAGGTATTGTGTCCAACTACAACTAAAAAAATAAAAAAGAAGAAGGATGAGGAGCTGAATGAAGACAGTGACTCTAGGGCTGAAGGAGGAAGTACGTTTGAGAGATATAGAATTAAAAGGATGGTAATAGTGTATAAGAGCAAATAAGGGCTTGGGAACAATTTTTCAGGCCTGATCTCGATGGACAATGATGTCTCTCACAAGATAAAGAAATAAAGAAGCAGAGGTGGGCTTGTGGCTCAGCAGTAGAGTGCTCACCTAGCACTTGCGAAGTGCTGGGTTCGATCCTCAGCAATGGAATATTACTCAGCAATAAAAGAGAATAAAATTATGGTATTTGCAGGTAAATGGGTGGAGTTAGAGAAGATAATGCTAAGTGAAGTTAGCCAATCCCAAAAAAACAAATGCCATATGTTTTCTTTGCTATAAGGAGGATGATTCATAGTAGGATAGGGAGGGGGAGAATGGGAGAAATAGATGAACTCTAGATAGGGCAGAGGGGTTGGAGGGGAAGGGAGGGGGCATGGGGTTATTAATGATGGTGGAATGTGATGATTATTATTATTCAAAGTACAGGTATGAAGATACAAATTGGTGTGAATGTACTATGTATACAACCAGAGATATAAAAAATTGTGCTGTATATGTGTAATAAGAATTCTAGGGCTGGGGATGTGGCTCAAGCAGTAGTGCGCTCGCCTGGCATGCGCGGGGTGCTGGGTTCAATCCTCAGCACCATATACAAATAAAATAAAGATGTTGTGTCCACCAAAAACTAAATAATAATAATAATAATAATAATAATAATAATAATAAAAGAATTGTAATGTATCCCACTATCATATATAAATAAAAAATAAAAAATTTAAACCACATAAAAATAAATAAAATAAAGGCATTGTGTCCAACTACAACTAAAAAAATATTAAAGAAAGAAAGAAAGAAGCACTAGTGAGCAAGGAAGAGTGAGTTCTTTGGATATGTTTATCTGTAGAATCCAAGGGATGCTAACCAGTAATTAAGTGAATGTATAGGTGTAGCGCACAGCAACAGAAATGTGAATTGAAGTCACATGAGGTGACCAAGTACTGTGAAAAGGTAAGTTGGAAAAGGACAGAAGGCTGAGGAATCTCGGCATTTAAATGGTGGACAATTAAGCCCAGCATAGTGGTGCAAAATGCCTGTAACACCAGTGATTCGGAAGCTGAGGCAGAAGCATTGCAAATTTGAAGCTACCTCAGCAATTTACCAAGGCCCTAAGCAACTTAGTGTAACCCTGTTTCAAAAAAAGAAAAAGAGGGGCTGGAGTTGTAGATCAGTGGTAGAGCGCTTGACCAGCAAGCACTGTGTGAGGCGCTGGGTTCAATCCTCAGCACTACATAAAAAAATAAACGAAGGTTAAATTAATATATATATTATAATTATATAAGAGCTATGTACTAAATTGTGTGGCAGTACAGTTGAGCAAGTGAGCAGCTATGATAACTGGTAGAAGTTTCACAAAGGAAATGCTTGCATAGGATGCAGGCTGAAAGGGGGTTATCTGGTTCGGAAGAGGAAGGAGTCGGGGGCATCCCAACCAGGTTCCAGAGAAAATTCAAATGTGGTGTTTAGAAAAAGCATTTACAATGTCTGGATCCCCAAAGCATAGTGGTTGGTTAAACTTGAGGTGACATCGGTGACGACAGCAGAAGGGCAAAGTAAGTGGGGCAAGCGGCCACTCAGAAGGATGGCCGGCAGGTCCCTGAGGCGGTAAACGCTCTGCAGAAGCAACTCCCAAGAGCTGCGAACAGGTGAGCACGCCTCAGGGTCCTCGCTGCGGCCTGAGCAGAACGTTAAGAGCAGGGGAGGGGCTCAAGGCTGGGGCTTTTGGCCAGGCACCGAGAGATAAAGAGGTCCTCCCTGTCAGCCTAGGCGGTACCCGGGCCAGGGCGCCAGGAAATGGCCTGGTACACCTTGGTCGCATAGGTAAAGCTCCCCAAGCCCTAGATTCCTCAACAATTTTCAGCATCCGAGCCAGATGCAACCGGCTGCACCAAGAAGAGTTCCCAGCTACAGACCACGAGCACTTCACTGTGAACAAAACTATCCGCAGAAAGAGGATGCTACCGGCGGGAGTCTGAAACCCGCGAGACCAATGAGGTCCCGCCCGAGGCCCGCCTCCTTGCCGGAAGTGAGGCAATTGGTCCCGCCCCCTACTTTCGATACCTCGCGAGACTTCGCTGAGGCCTTCCTTTTTCGTCTTAGCCGCCGACATGGTAGGTGTTTCTTTTATGGCCTCCGCTTTCTTGCAGCCAGAGACGCGGAGCTCTACTCACTTTGCCTCCCAGCCACATAACCCGGTTTTCCAGGTTGCGCGTGGCAGGCCGCAGGGCAGGATGGCTGTCGCGGACCCGGGGCGGGGATCCTGGTGCAGCGTGCTAGGCCCAGGGTTCGGATCTTTGAGACACGAGGGCCGGAGCGCCCTGGCGCCGCCCTTATGAAACCGTCGGGCCAGCCAGTAACCTCATCCTTGCCGAATGCGCCAGAACTCAGGCCCTTGTTCCCAGTTCTGCAGGCTTGTCTCAAGCTGGCAAGCATTATTCCCAACCCTTCTTATTTAAAGGCTTGATCAATAAGCTCCTTTTCCCACGCAGCCATCCAGACTGAGGAAGACCCGGAAACTTCGGGGACACGTGAGCCATGGCCACGGCCGCATCGGTAAGTTTCTCCTGCTCGGCTTAGAAACTAACGTAGCGTAGAAGTAAGACTTTTGCGGTTGAGTAGGGATTGAATTGAACAGATGTTCACTTTTTTCTCCACCTATTTAAGGATCTTCTGGTATTCCAGTTTTAGAGAATGTTTGTAGATTGGAAACAGCGTAAGCGGCGCAGAAGGGGGGAAGTTCTCCGCTTGGCTAAGCGGGATTGAGGGGTTGGAAAAGGTTATGTGAATCCTGTAGCTTTGTATTCCTGCAGGCAAGCACCGGAAGCACCCAGGAGGCCGGGGTAATGCTGGTGGCATGCATCACCACAGGATTAACTTCGACAAATAGTGAGTGTTTCTTGACATTGTTTTACACAGTATGTAAAGACAGCCTGGAACATCGGTGGAAGCTGGCCTCTTAAAAACCTTGCCTATTACTGGCTTTGCCGAGTTAACTTTTGATGATGTGAACTGAGAAACCATCATCGAGGCTAGAGTCACGCTTGGGTATTGGCTGTTGCCTTAGTGTGCTAGAGTCCTCGAAAAATAACTGCTGACCTTATTCACTGGCTGTGGGCTTCATGGCACAGCTAGTCACCAGGTTAGTGACATGCACCAATAACTATTCACTTGTATCCATCGATTAGGGAATGATGTATTTGACTATCTCTAGGGGACCTCTATTAGAAAAGTGTAGATTTTTCTATGGAGTACTATCAAATGTAGCTTTTTAATGAAGATGGTTGCCATTTCTTTCCCAGTCACCCAGGTTACTTTGGGAAAGTTGGTATGAGGCATTACCACTTAAAGAGGAACCAGAGTTTCTGCCCAACTGTCAACCTTGATAAATTGTGGACATTGGTCAGTGAACAGACAAGAGTAAATGCTGCCAAAAATAAGACGGGAGCTGCTCCCATAATTGATGTAGTCCGATCGGTGAGTAAATTAGATATTAATTATAAAGTCCCTTTGTCCTTACAAAATTCTGAGTTATGATACACTTAAATGTCTCCTATACCTCTCTGATTACCTGCTAGAAAATACAACCTTTTGATAGAATTTGTCATGACCAGAATGGAATTATTCCCCACTCTTCTGTCTTGGGTGCATTTTTGCTCTCAGAAGTAAACATTCAGAGAATGCATATCTATCACATGTCTTGCTTATATTTTGGGAAAACCTTTGGAGAGTAATGGTTCCTCTCAAATTAATTTCGATTAATTTTTGCTTGAATGTCTTCCTGATTTGTACTCCCATTGCCCTGCTTCTCATAGTCTTATATCTTTGGGGTTTCAGAACCTTCTGTTAGTCTTTAGCTTCCATGAACATGGAAGTAATCTTTAAGGAGGCCCAAACCCTAGGGAGATGTTCAGGTAACTTTAAATTCTTGTTTCCAGCCTATTTAATGCTTTTTGAGCAATTTTGGTAGTCAGGACTTTGAGCATTGCTGGGAAAATATCTTTTCCTTTTTACTTAATAGGGATAATCAAACATAACCTGGAGGTCTGTGCTTTGCCGAGACTAGAGTCACATCCCGACACAGAACTTGTCCTGGTGTGCTACAGTTCTCGGAGAGAATTTGCTGGTCTTGATTCACTGGGGGGGACAATTAATGTCCCCATTAGTGCCCAGATCAGAAACATAGTCTACCTGGGACTTAAAAGTTAATGTTGGCTTCTCTCCATGTGCCCCAAGAAATTGGTACATGGCATGATGTGTTATAAATCTCTTTCTCTTCTAGGGTTACTACAAAGTTTTGGGGAAGGGAAAGCTCCCAAAGCTGCCTGTCATCGTGAAGGCCAAATTCTTCAGCAGAAGAGCTGAGGAGAAGATTAAGGGTGTTGGGGGTGCCTGTGTTCTGGTGGCTTAAAGCCACCAAGAGCTCTGGAGGTTCATTAAATGCTATCAAACACTTTTCCTTTGTGGTCTAAGTAGGTTTTTTGGCACCTCTACTTAAAACAAATCTCTACATACAACAACCTGTAAGTCTCATGTTAGGAACCTACTTTATAGGTCTTAGACACATGGAGGGGAATAGGCTTTCTAAAGTGAAAGAACTGTTGATGATTGAAATATGTTAAAAGGCCCACTGGTATTATACAGTGAATTTTACAGCAAGTGAGAGTGTATCCTTCACTTTTGTATGGGGCATGATCTTAACAAGACTTTGATCAGTCACGCTAAACAGTGACAGTGTTAAGATGAGGGAGCACTTTGGCTTACTTCCTGAGTATAAGACCCCCTACCCCAAACTGGCTCTCTCATCTTGGACCAAACCATTCTAGTTACAACCAGAATATTCTGAATCAGAATCTTTAATCTGGATATATCAAAATGCATTGGATTCATCAAAGCAACTGTAAAGGGTCTTTATGTTCAAAAAATAATCATGAAATTGTTAATTTTTTTAGTCTGAAGTATGGAGAAGACTGAAAAATCCTGAGGGCCAGAAACCAGATATGTGTTTTTTTAGGGCTGGTATTTTGCTGTTGTAAAACCCATGACCAATATTTGTTTGCATCCTCATGGGTGTCAGGATAAATTATGATATGTTAACAGCTTTATGGCTTTTCCTGAAATTTTGAACTTTTTTGGACCCAGAATGAAGCTTGCATCTAGGATCCTGAGCAAAGAAGTGTATTATATAAATAATACTGTATGATGTTTTTGTTAATAGAAGTGACTCTCTTAGCCATATGGAGAACCATGATTTTCTCTGAGACAATGTTATAGAGAATATTGGAGATCAAATACAAAGAACAGGAGAGAAACTTGATTGGATAAGAATAGGAGACAATTGTAAGAGGTCAGGAACGTTTTTTCAGTGGACACTCTTAAAACTGGATTGTCTGGGTTTGCATCTTAATGTTCTGATGGGAAAATATCTTTCCTTTTTACTCAATAGGGATAATCAAACATAACGTGGAGGTCTGTGCTTTGCCAAGACTAGAGTCACATCCTGACACAGAACTTGTCCTGGTGTGCTACAGTACAATTTGCTGGTCTTGATTCACTGGGGGGGACAATTAATGTCCCCATTAGTGCCCAGATCAGAAACATAGTCTACCTGGGACTTAAAAGTTAATGTTGGCTTCTCTCCATGTGCTCTGCATTATGGTCTTTTTGAGGGCTTCTAACATGGAACCTGAGATCAAGGAACTGCACCATTATAATTAGGAAAATGATTTCTACCCAAGAACTGCATGACTTTTTTGAAGCTCAATCTAATTCCTCATCTTTAAATTTCAGTTAAAATTGCCTCCTGTGCACTTTGTATAAATAAAATGGAAAGCTTACATTTACCTTTTGTATTTGTTAGCTTAAGTGTAAACTTTTTTTTTTAAAGAGAGAATTTTTAATATTTTTATTTTTTTAGTTTTCGGCGGACACAGCATCTTCATTTGTATGTGGTGCTGAGGGTTGAACCTGGGCCGCACGCATGCCAGGCAAGCACGCTACCGCTTGAGCCACATCCCCAGCCCCTTAAGTGTAAACTATTAAGGGGGCAGATGAAGGAATTAGTTACTGTGCATGTTGTTTTGTCGCATGGGAAAATAAAGTGGTCCAAGCAGAGGGAATAGCAAGATGATGAGTTATGAAACCAATTTGGAAAGGTTGGGCAGATGGGATGTGCATGGTGCAACATGGGCCAGGAGAAGAAAGGACTGGCCAGGATGTACTTCAGGGCCTGAGGAAACTTAAAGGCAGCAACAAAATGGGGAGGAGGGTGTTTAGGTAAAATTTCAGAAGACATAGTAGGATTTGGTTACTGAATTGGATGTTGATCAGGCATGAAAGGGTGGGGTATTGGAGGAAGGTGAATAAAGAAGTCATAGTAGTACTCCTCCCCAGGCCAATCTCATCTCCTGGCTTAGAGGACAGCTGCTGAGGTACCTTGGGCAGATGCCTTTTTTTTTGGGGGGGGGGGGTGCTGCTGCTGGAGATTGAACCCAGGGCCTTGTGCATGTGAACAAGCACTCTACCAATGGAGCTATATCCCCAGCCCTTTTGGCATTAATCTTAGATGGCTAGGTGACAAAAGCCAAACATCCTATTCTCTAAATGTGACGACTTGAATCGCCTTTATGGATCTAGACAATGTTTTGATGGATATTTCAGTTTAAAGGGAAAGGTCCTACTGCTTAGAAACTTGTCACTTAAAGGAACACAAAATTGGTGAGACCAGGGGCTGGGGTTGTAGCTCAGTTGGTAGAGCCTTTGCCTTGCATGCCTGAGGTACTGGGTTCAATCCTCATCACCACAAATGAAGTAAAGGTATTCTGTCTGCCTACAACTAAAAATACTTTTTTTAAAAAGGGTGGGGCTGGGGTTGTGGCTCAGCGGTACAGCATTCGCCTCTCACATGTGAGACTCTGAGTTCCATCCTCAGCAGCACATAAAAATAAAATATATTGTGCCCATGTATAACTAAAAAAAAAAATTTTTTTTAATTGTGAGAACAGTTGGTTCTGTGTCCTACTTGGGACCAGACTAAGAAGTAGCTTGGAGTCCCAATACACCCGAATTGTAGTGCTTTCTTGAGCCTACAACCACTGGTATTTTTTTCATGAGACTGCCCAAGTGCTGACTGGCCTATCCCATGGGCATAAAGGTTCATTAGCACTATATTCAGGGCTGACTAGTACTGGGGTTGGAAAGGTCCTCCCAGATGTGGGAAGCAGGGCTTTATCAGTGATAATCTCTGACTTGATGGCTTGAAACTTGTTCACATCCCTCTTAAAATATGAAAACTATGACTAGGATGGTAAGTTGACAAACCAATCATTAATAAACTTGGATTACAAAGGATGTGATTTCTAGCCCAATACGTATTTCTTGGAATAGATTTTCATCCAAATCCCAATTGCAGTTGTAATTTAGTACTTAACAGAAAATGCCACACAATTTGCAAATGCAGTTAATCAAAATCACCAGATGTATGCTTTTAGTTCAAGTAAATATTCCCGTTATTAGCCTATGATCAGACAGCCTCTGGGACTGAAACAAGTTGAAAGCAGTTACATTGAAGGCAAAATGAGCGGCATCTGAACTAAAAGGCTTATTTGGGCCTTCTGTGGTTGGAGCCTTTTGCCGCTGTTTTCTCCCACCCGCACCGCCAGACAGTAATGCCCTCGCGCTACTGCCCCAGAGCTCAGAAGCGGCTCCCTTTGGGCCCCGCCCCCCCCCAACCACTTCCTGTGTGAAAATCTAATTCTGGGGACCCTGTCGGACCAGACGGGAAACACAGCTAGTCACTTCCGATAGAGGGTGGAGCCAGCCTGCTTTGCTGAAACACTGGTTTTTCCTGGGCAAGGCGGGAAGATTTAACTCATCGGAGTTCCCTTCAGGGCACTTACGAACAGAAGGTGTGGTATTTTTGTGCAGTTTTCAAAAAGGGACTTTACAAACCCCAAGAGTGTTTCAGTTGCCTTAAAAGATGATTGTTACATCTTTTAAGCTAAAAAAGAAAACGCTCGTCTGGAAATGTTCTATAAGAACATAAAAGGAATTTCCTTTACTGAGCTTTGGAAAGCAAGGGAGGAAGATGGTGTTTTGGTAGTCGCTTTTAAACCAAATGCATATTTCATGTTAAAAATGACATAAATGAACAAAAAATAATTTAGAAAGCTTACAGAAATTAATGAAAAGTAATGTTTTTTTCTCCAGTTTTCAGGGCGTCTTTTACGATCTCCACAGGCAAATGAATTTAAGAATTTTTAGAATGCATATCACTACATCTGGTTGTAGAAACTATAATTTTGTGTACCACTCCGAGGTAAAAATATAGGTTAAGTTGTATATTTTATTGCTGGCTTTATTTTATATACCAATTTTTATTGTATTTTCACTCCCACCTTAAATTGTTTTAAGTACCATTTATATATTCCTGTAAGTTACTTGTACAAGACAAGTAATACACATGTGATATAAAGAGGGTTTTTAAACAAAAATTTAACTGAGGGACCTGGGGGTGTAACTTAGTGGTAGAGTGCCTAGTACTGTGAGGTCCTAGGTTCAATCTCCAGCACCACCAAAGGGCGGTGGGGGGGAGGTGTGTGCTGTGAATGTAATTAGGCTTATTTTGGGGAATGCTCTAATTCCAGACTATCCAGTGTGAATCACAACACTCCTTCAGAACACTTTTTGGTTTTTGTCATAATCATATGGGGGAAGCTACCAGGGATGCTAAATGTTCTGCAATATGTGGGTTGGTCCTTCACAACAAACATACAACTTAGAATTTAAATTCCATTTACAGGTTAGGAAGGTCTCCCCAAGGCTAGGGATGTGGCTCAAGTAGTAGCACGCTTGCCTGGCATACATGAGGCACTGGGCTCGATCCTTAGCACCACAAAGAAATAAAATAAGGATATTGTGTCCACCTAAAAGCTAAAAAATAAATATTTAAAAAAAAAGGTCTCCCCACCCAGAGATTTTATATACTTTCCAGTTTTCTAGGATTCCAGGGTAATCTTGTACATTACAAAGTGCAGGCATGGAGATTGAAGCAAGAGGATTATAAATTTGAGGCCAGCCTCAGCAACTTAGCAAGGCCCTAAGCAATTTAACAAGACGCTGTCTTTTGAAATAAAAAGTCTGGGTAGCTCAATAATAAAATCACCCCTGGGTTAAATCCTCAGTACTCACACACAAAAAAATATTGATTTCAGAAAACTCCTTTGAGCAAAATCAGATATGATTGCTAATACAGCATACTTGCCTACATAATATGCAACTCATATTCACAGTGATTCTATGTATAGGTTTAGATATGTAACTTCATTGTATCTTCTAGTACAGGTGTGCCCAAGCATTTACATATTTATTTTAAAACAAATTACTTTCTTTTTATTTCTCTTCTTATAGTTAAAAAAGTTGTGTTGTCTATGGATTTCATTTCAGGACAATGAAGAGGTGAGTTACAGTACTTGCTATTTGGAAGAAAAAAAATTGAATCTATAGGGTTGAGTCCTTGGTTTAGGGGTCTAGAGATTGTATGAAAGCAGAACTTGGAAAGAGGACTTGAACACTTTTTGTGAACTCCAAACTAGACCAACTGTATTCAAGCCCTTCCCCATAAAGCTGTGCCTTGGCCATAGTGATGACTCTAGCAAGCCACTGTATGCCAATGTCCATTTTCTAAGTTAGGATAAGAGCTTCAGCCACAGGAGGAAGGAGACATGCCCTTCTGGCATTCACCCAGGGTTGATAGACTATTTTTAAGATGTTTCAAACTTTACAAAAAACAATAATAATTTGCACCTCTGTCTTGTCATCTGATCACATGTCTGAAGGTACTTTAGGGTCACATAAAAAGGGGTTGGAGGTGGGCATGCTGGCACAAGTCTGTAATCCCAGTGGTTCTGAAGGCTGAGGCAGGAAGATCAAGAATTCAAAGCCAGCCTCAGCAAAAGCATGGCACTTAGCAACTCAGTGAGACCCTGTCTCTAAATAAAATACAAAATAGGGCTGGGGATGTGGCTCACTCTGGTTGAGTCCTGTGAGTTCATTCCTCAGTACCAAAAAAAAGACAGGGTTAGGGAGAAAGAGCAAGAACACCTTTGGGGAACCAGATATTTATTTTTATTAAGGAATCATCCTCTGTCATGAAGCCCAGGCTGAGTTAACAGTGATGAGTACTGGGGTTTGCTACACACTACTATGAATTTTCTAGTTAGTCCTTCTTTTTTCTTCTTTTTTTTTCCCTTATGCTGGGGATTGAACCCAGGGCCTTGTGCATTCAAGGCAAGCACTCTGCCAACTGAGCTCCTCCCCCAGCCCATAGTTAATCCCTCTTATTTCTCATCCTCAACTGAAAACCCAGATTTATGAGGCCTCAATCCCTCCCTTTCTATTCCTGGCAAATGCCAAGGCCAATTTTGTAGGAAGCTTTTTCCAGAGAAGGTGATTTTGTCTCCTCAGAAGACAAACACTTAACTTGGCTTTATGATTCCCATTCTAGGGACAGGCTGGGACCTGTGTAGGTGTCAGTGGAGATGAGGGAAGAAAACTCCTGATTAAATAGGCTATGGTGGAAGGTTACAAAACCTTCACAGTTCAATCCTACCAGACCCAAACCCAGAATCAGTGAAGAGAGTTCCATAAATGCCTCATCTTGGGCATTTTCAAGGTCTCTACTTTCTATTTTCAAGGTCTTGGTGGGGTAGAGAGCCTAAGTCACCATTTTCCCCCACCCTGCTTCTTTCCTTCCTCTTCATGGAATATACTAGGACTTTCTGGATGCAAAAGAGGGTTCCGAAGGAAAAACTATTCACAGAATGACATGGAAGCATCACAGGCAGTGGGTCAAGGGTATGAGCCACCCCAGGGTTGGCAATGGTTGTCAGGATACCCAATGGTGTCTTAAGGGCTTCAGAATGAATACCAAAATGTTAAGATTCACCTAATGATAGAGGCAGAGGGCAAGAAGTATTATTTCCATCACTGGAAACACTCTATTTGAGTCTGAAAAGTAGGCTACTGGAGAGGGAAGCCGAAGGAGAACAATGTAAGACCTGTCATACAACCAGGCCAAGAGAACTCTATATCAGGGGTGGTCAGTGACCCATAATAAAACTAACCCCTTATCAAGTGCTCAGCTTCCTTGATGGTATTTCATCCCTGATTGACCTGTCTCAGCCCATTCCCAGAAGAGACAACTCCAGATAATAAAGCCAAGGAACACATGGGCTCTTGGGCCCAAATGACTGTACATTGTTTATTGAGAACACCTGTAGATGGTGGGAAGGAGGGATGCCCTGTACCGCATCATGGCCACCACTGACTGGGAGCCAGGCCCAGAGAGCACAGGCAGAGCTGGGGGCTGGGCTTCCCACGACTCACTGACCATCTCTGAGGGGAGGAGGAACAAGAGAGAACCAGGCCCAAGAGCCTGATGCCATGTTGCAAATGGAAAATGAATGGCCTTTGCCTTTCAAAAACAGAGGCTTAGGGGAGGGGGACTACTAGAAAAAAATATAAAACTCTAAGATTACAAAAAAAAAAAAAAAAAAAGTCCTCCTGTACATCATAACAAGATAGCACTCGCTCTCCAGAGCCCAAGACTGGCAGCAGGGGCCCCAGGCAGGCAGGCCAAAAGCCTCCAGGGAAGATCAGTGGTTTGGCTGAGACAGTCAGCTGCACATAATTGGCCAGTCACCAGCACCCAGCAAAACTCCATCCATGCTCAGACAGGGCAGGAAAGCACCCGGCCACTTGGGAATATACAAATATTTATCAGATTCTCTTTGCTTGTTACAAAAACAGTTAAAAGAAAGCTTACAGCAGATTATTTACAAACAGTATCCTGGGATATGGTGAAGGCACAGGTGGGCTGGCTTGGAGGTGGGTCTGTGGGAGCAGAGCAGACTCAGTAGCCCAGAAAGTCCCAGGCTGGGCCCTCTCCCTAGGCTCCAGGTTCTGCAAGGCATTGGACTCTGCTACTGGAAAAGGGGTTTAATTCTTTTTATGAAGAAACTTCATTTTGTTGCCTGTGGGCCAGAGAGGGCAATAGTAAGAATATTAAATGATATTTCTTCCAACCTCATTCCCACTCCTTGCAACCCTACCCTTACCAGTAAGAAACAATTAGAAAAACTACAGTACAGCTATGATAGCTCTCATCAGTGTAGTGAAAACATTCCAAAATAAGGGCACCAAGTATTAATCACTGTGTGGCTTTGGGAAAGCCACTTCACCTGCCTGGCCTCAATTTCCCTTTAAACTGAGAGATGCTATTATTCTGTGATCTAGCTGGCTGAGCTTCTTGATGTGGTGGAGATTTACTGGAAGGGCAAAGCTCATTGGTCCTAACAATCCTCATATTCACACAGGAAGTCAAGCATCCTAAAAGACTTAGGTGATAATCCTTGGTTTCTCTTTGTTCTGAAGTTTGGTAAGTCTTGGGCTAAATGCCCTTGGAGTAATGGCTGGGAACCTTCTCTTCATTCCCCAAGATATTTCTTCCTGTTCTCTATGGCACTACATAAATACCTGTTGTCACTAATTTAGAGTGTTTGGGGATGCAGATGCTCTCCCTCCTTGATGAATATCTATATCATTTATCTACTTACCCAAACCTCGGAGAAACTTATTCATTCCACTTTGCTCAGTATCAGGGAGCTCCTCTAAGTACTGTTCTACTCGCTGCTCAAAGAGACCTGGTTAAGAGAAGAAATAGGAACATGGAAAAGAACAGTCACTGGAAGTCTGTATGATGAACCATGGGTCAGATATGCCAAAAGAGAAGTAAAGCATCTGGGATTATAATTCATAAGAACATTTTATCAGAATTCAGACTGGCTCATCTAAAATATTATAAGTAGCATCTCATAGATGTTCTCTACTGACAGCAAGAAAACCCTCCATAGCCTGCCTGGGGTGCACATTATGGTGAAGATCCTGTTCTACATTTCAGAGCAGCCCACAGTGGAAATCTCTAGCTTCTTACAATTCTACCATGTTGTTCCCAACAGTTTTGTTAAACTAAATAGGTAGTATCAGTGGACAGAAGAAATAATATCCCTTGAGGTTAGATATGAAGTCTTGAGGTTAAAAAAAAATGCTAGAGAGATGCTAAAATAACTAGAGACAGATAACCATCTAGCCTTGAATGGGGACTCCCAACAACCTAACACAGCTAGTCTAATTATCTCTAAAGAAATTCCTAACCCCTGGGTCTTCAGAAGTTTCCAAATTTCTTAACCTGGTTCTTTTCTCTGAACAAGATAGCTATCTGAGCAATCAGTGTCAGGATGCTCCTAGGTGGAGCATTTGTAATCCCACTATCTAGCCACATGGCTCCCATCTGTGCACAGCCTTGTGAAAAGCATTTACTGGGACAGGGAAAGAAGAGAACCCCTTGAAAATTTCTATCAGAAGAGAAAAAGTCCGACCCTAGCTGACATCCAAGAGCTTCCATCACAGTAGCTAGTTATTCAGCTTTGCTGGCAAAAATAGTTTAGAGAAGAAGGCCCATAACCCCCATCCCAAGCTCCTCTGGCCTTACCCTTTGCCCGACATTTCCTTAGCTCCCTGTCTTGGATGAAGCCAGCAAACATTTGAGACTCCATAAAAACTTCGAGAAACCGGCGGATGCTTTTGGAGGCTACAGACTTGCGGAAGGCCTCACGCTGAAAGGCCCTCTCCCCTTTCTCACTCTGGGTCAGAAAGAGGGAGTAGTGCCCAATAGTTTCCACAAAGAACCGGATAAACACCTCTGACACAAGCCCATTGAGGGTATTACATTCTGGAAGGGAAAAAGCAAATCTTGAGGTTCAGGCTGAGAGCTATAGGGCCTCCCAATCTCTGGTTGGTGTAGTCTCCCTCTCCCCAACAAAACTTCCAGCCAGCACCACTTATCTGTTCTTTTTTTTTTTTTTAATTTATTTATTTTTCTATCTATTTATTTACTTATTTTATGTGGTTCTGAGGATCAAGCCCAGTGCCTCACACATGCTAGGCAAGCACTCTACGACTGAGCCACAACCCCAGCCCCCACTTATCTGTTCTTGAAACTCTCTAGTGCTCACAGGCTGTGAACTACCCCTGAGCTCTTTGAGGTCATAAATTGTACTTCAGCAAATGCTTGCAAATGAATGAAAGTAGAAATCAGAGATTACAGCATCACTTTCCCCACATCCCTCACTTTAAGTGATTTTCCTGGCTTCCCATGAAGAGGAAGTTCCTTCCATCTCCTGCAGTGGCTTATGGCAAGCTGAAGAGGAGGACCAATTAGTTTCCTATCAGCCAAAAGAGACTCTGTTGTTGCCATGTCTTTGGATTTTCCTTCCAAAACCTCCTGGAGTAGAAAAGGTACTAGAGTGAGACCAAGGTCCTACACTTGGAGCCTTATTAGCCAGAAAGGTCTGGTATAGACCAGAGCCAGATCTGCCAGGGAAGCCTTCTCACCATCATCGGAGTCACTGTCTGAGTCCTGGGAGATGAGTTCATTCTTCCGCTCTAGAGCCTGCTCCAGAGCTGCTTGTAACTTCCTAGGTAACAACGTGTCTTCATCATCCATCTGCAGGAGAAGGAAGACACAGAGATAATAATCACAGCTGAGATTGATGAATATTTACTGTATGTTAAGTTTGTACAAAAACTTAAATATAAAATTCCATTTAATTCTCCCAATAACTCCAATACTATATTATCAGCCTCATTTTATGATGAGAAACTGAAGCACAGAAATGTTAGAAACATGCCCAGGTTACAAAGATTAAAAAATATCAGAAAAAGGGCCAGGGATGTGGCTCAGTGGTGAAGTGCTTGCCTAGCATGAGAAAGGTCCTGGGTTAAATCCCCAGTACTAAAAAAAAAAAAAGACAAGCAATTTAATTGCCAGGTGCAGTGGTGCACACCTATAATCCCAGTGCCTCAGGAGGCTGAAGCAGGAGAATCACAAGTTCAAAACTAGCCTTAGCAACTTAGGCTCTAAGCAATTTAGTGAGACCCTGTCTCCAAAAAGAAAGAAAGAAAGAAAGAAAAAAGGCTGGGGATGTGGCTCAGTGCTTAAGCACCTAAGCATCCCTGGGCTCAATCCGTAAAAGAAAAAAAAATGGCAGAGCTCATCATGGCCAAAATCAATGTTTCTCCATCTCTTCAGGTGTAAAGTACAGTGAGCTCAAGAAAGGGCGACTGGCCCAACCTGCGTCTTTATATGAGGCTGGGCTGTCATTCCTGTCTACATTCTGGTTCAGTGTCCATATATTGATATCTTGCACCTGGGAATCCTCAGCTCTATCAGTGGAATGTAATAATAGACTGTCCAATCCCAGAGGAGACACACTGAGGTATGTTCCTTATAGAAAGCCAGTAGGATTACCATGAATAATAAAGGCTTTCTACAGTTATCAACAATGATTGCAAACTTGAAATTACAAAGCAAACTCTAGTGATCTGTGTAATCCCCAACAACATTTTAAGGCAGGTATTATCACCATCTCTGCTTTGCAGATGAGAGCACTGGCTCAGAGAAGTTCAGAGGCCTGTCCAAGACCATGTGGCTCAAAGGTGGCAGAGCCCAGAGGTCAAGTCTTCAGACTCCCAGGCCCTGTTGTTCACACTTCCATACTGCCTTCCAGAAGCTAATGATGCCAACCAGAAAGGCTTGCTGAGGTCAAGATCAACTTCTCCAGGCCCTGTCTACTGTGAGTATAGAGCCTGGAGCTCAGCAGACAGACTGTGAAGGTTGAGTTGCATGATGGTGCAGGATGCTTCGGAGCCTGAGTCTGACAAGCACCCAGCCAAGGGTAGGCACTGTCTGCATTGCATTGCTCTTACCTGTCGGATGAACCGGTCAGATCCCAGATTCACCATCAGTGCCTGAGAAAAGGAGTCATTAGTGGCAGTGGTTCAGGGAATAAGTCCTGCAATGCCCTCTGCCAAGCCTCCAGACCCCCCCCCCGCACCCCCAAATATTCCCAGGGTCAGATGTCAGGAATAGTTCCAGCAGGGATAAACCTCCAGGCAAGAGAGGACAAGAACTTGGATAGAGAAGCCTAGAGGCCACAAGTTCCTAGTAGTCTTTCTCCCTTCCCCCTCTGTTCTCCTAGGGCTTTGTTCCTTCCCCCCACAACCCTTCCCCCCAACTGGTTCCCTAGGTAGCCCACCTCCTCCACAGGCAGCTCCTTCAGTTTGGGGAGGGAGCTGGAGAGCAGGCCAACCAGGAAGGGGGTGGGACAGCAGACGATGTCAATCATGGAGGCCGGGAGGACAGGAATGAAGGTGTGCTGCCAGGAGAAGGGGTAGAGCAAGGCCACCACCGCATGGGAACAGCTGGACAGGGTACTAATGGACAGACAGACAGAACACCTGAGCCCAGGCCCAGCACTTTAGGAAAAGGGTAATTAGAGCCTGCTGGGAGCTCAGGACACATTTTGATATTAAACCTCCCAGTGTAACAAAAATGCTAATGGGATTCAGGGGTCTGAGTCAGCCCCTAAAAGTGGAGAAGCCGTGCCTACCCATTACTAAGGGCTTCAAGGACACTGGTGCTACTCTTTTTGGGGACTCTCTCTTGCATACATGTACACACACACAAAGGGCCACCCAGATGCACAAGTAGGCCTGAGCTGGTGGATTTATCAGCTCAAGACGGGGAGTACAAAGGGTAACATGGGCAAGAGTTCATCATAAATTAATAGTCTGTAAGACCCAGAAGGTCTTGCAGAGGTCATCATACCAGTTCCACATTTCAAAGCTGGGGCCAGAGATATCAGGGTCAGTTTGATCATAAGTGGAAGAACTGGGACACAACCTGTTTTGCTATTTCCAAGCCCAACACTACTACTGCTCTGCCCTCTTGCTTTCCACTCCTCCCGATGACAATCATCTGACTGAGGAGGGCGTGCAGAGAAATCAGAAGGTAAGGTTCGTACCATTCTTGGCAGGCTAAAGGTACCCATTCCCCTCTTTCCTCTCAGGTCCCTATAAGGTCATCCCTCTCCTGCCCTGGAGGGGGCTCCACACCCACAGGGATACTAGTCAAGCTGAATAACCAATGAGAGACAGAAGTGGGACTGGGTGCACAGAAGTGGGACTGTGCACAAGTAGGTACACAGTCCCCACAAGTGCTGAGGACTGGTGTGGGGATCCAGTAAAGACAGAAAAAACACTGGCCTCAAGGGCCCCCATCACTTAGTAGGAAAGTCAAAGATCATCCCTTAAAAGCAAGATCCCCATCTCATTAAAAAAACAAAACAACAACAAGGAAAAAAAAAACCTCCCTCTTAGGGCCCATATGACAGATGAGGACACAGGGTCCTATAGTCCGGCTCATTTTCAAACATGATACTACCTCTGCATCACTGACCCCACCTATCAGACATAAAAGCTCTGGCTACCTGAGCAGCTGTGGTAGGACTCTCACTCTTTACTTTTAACTACCACCAGAGAGGGAACCTGGATCCCATCTATGAAAAAAACAAACCCCTTTTTCTAGAAGGACCTCTATATATTCACAAATGCTTGTCAGCCAGGGCCTTGCATGGCTGTCCTGCCCCCCTTTGGACACCTAAAATACTACTTGGTCTATAGACAGAGACACATGTCCTGGCTTGATAGCCTCTACCCTAGAGAAAGCATGAGAGTCATCTGGAAAGACCTGGAAAAGGGCAATCAGGGGCTGAGGTTGTAGCTCAGTGGTAAAGCACTCACCTAGCACATAAAAGGTTCCTCAGCACCACATAAAAATAAATAAAATAAATAAATAAATAAAGATATTGTGTCCATCTACAACTGAAAATAAAAGGCGGGGGGGGGGGGGGGCTATCAGGCTCAGAGGACACACTGATCCCCACAATCCCCTCCAAGGAGCCAAAAGCTTGGAGGCAAAAGGTTTCATAAAACCTCTAGGGCCAATTAATGCAAAACCATCTTCCCACAAATATATCAGAACAATTCCAGAGTGATAAAGGACTTGTGGAAAACCTAAAATGTGGACATGAGCTGCATTAGCTGGCTAGACCTACCACAGTTCAGCCTCCATATTCCATCATATCACAGGGCTGCCCACCCTTCCCCAGTCTAATCAGGTAGACCAAAATGAGGAGAACAAACATCTTTTCTAAGACCCAGGACAGGCAGAACTTGAAATGTTGACTGGACCAAGAACAGTACCCTGGAGTATTTTCCTTCTGGAATGGGCTCAGAGGCAGCTGCAACTACCGGAAACAATAGCTGTATTCAACAACCCTATGGGAGCTGAGCTATGGTGGGGGTGGCAGAGAGGAGGCTCAGCCCCAAGTGGGGGCAAAACCTTCAGGAAAGGAAACCTCAAAGTCCAGGCTCTGTTAGGGCCACTACAGTCTGGCCAGGCCCAAGCACCATAGCTGGGTAGCCAGGGGCCTTGTGACTGACAATGAACATGCCCCAGAAAGAAGAGGCAGGGGTCTCCAGGCGCTGCTATACCCAGCTGATTCCAGCTGCTAGGATGGGTCCCTCCACAAAGACCTGACGGGCCATGAAACACCTAGACCATGGAATACAGAAGCACTGAGGCTGACAGATCATGTGAAGGGCACTGTCCTAGACCCTGGCTATTTCTGAGTCAGCAGCTCTAGCTTTCTTCCTTTATTTTCCTGGGATGAAGACCTGGGTTCCTGCCCCCATTCCCTCTGAAAGCAACTAGAAAACCATTTCTCCTGTTCTTCTCAGTTACCCCCTCATAAATACAGAAGGAAATATCCCAGGGATTTGGGACTTAATGGGGGACAAGCCAGGAAGAGAATTTTTCTTCACTACCTTCATCTCAGCACCTGATACATGATATGGCATATTGCAGGTAGCTTACTGTCTAAATGACTGAATGAATTCTACCACCTTAGAGAAACCAGTGCTTGTGATAAGAGTCTGACAAAAAGAACACACAGCATCGCCAACATTGTATCCTCTTCCTGCCTGCCCCCCCACACACACTTTTTTTTAAAGCTCAGCTACTATGAAGGTTTCTGTCTTCTTCCTTCCTTGAATACTTCATGTTCAGTGACTATCCACTTCTGCCACCCCTCCCATGGTCTCAATCAGACCTCTACCTCAAAAATCACAAATGACAACACTGTGGACCAAGACTTATGATCCACCAGTTATTTCCTTACTTCTCCTAAACCAGCTCCCCCTAGCTCCCTGGTACCTCCAGTCCCTGGACATCTTTGCCCCAGTCTGGTTGGCCAACCTTCTGCAATCATCCTCAATGCACTCACCTCATCCTTCTCCCCCAAGACTCAGCCCTGGGCCATTCCATTCCACTGCCTGTTCCAGGTACACCTCAATCAGCTCCTCACTGACTAGCTCAACACTCTTCATACAACAGCTCTTTCTAGAGTTCACCACCCTCCTCAGCCTATCTCCCACAAAGGTGCCCCTTGTTTCCCACCAGAGGGAATGTGGCCATCAGTCAGAAATCTCCATTTCTTACTCTTTTCCATATAAATATATCTGCAGCTGTGCATTTGTAGCTGCTGCAAAGAAGTGTCTTTCTTCTTCCTCAGGCCAAGTACTCCACTGGGTTCTGAATCATGCCATCTTTTGTGATCTCCAACGCTGCTGCTTCAACCATCCTCTCTTCCCAGGTTTGCGAACTTTTCTCTATTTGGATTTTAACACACACACACCCCCCACACACCAATACTACAGTATGGCACACAACTAGGACTGGTAATCTCTTGAATTAATTAGTGGGTTGCCTCCTCCCTCTTCTTCCATGCCCTGCTGGGCCCTACCTGAGCTTATCTGCTACAAAAATGACCCGGCGCTCCAGCAGCAATGAGGCAAAGATTCGGATAAGCTGGCGCACACTGAGGCAGGTAAAAAGGCACTCAAAGTCCACATGCTCCAGCCGGGAGTCCATGGGCCGCCGCAGCTCTAACACCTGTGGGAGAACAAGAAAGAAGTGGGTGGAAGCAGGCTGGTTGGGGGGCACATGGCAGCTGTTGCCTTTCTCATCCTGTCCTTCCCAGGGTCCCAAAGCCCCCACCACTAAGCAATAAGGCCTGGTCTCCCCTCCCCTAAGGCTATAGCTCTGCTCACATAGTATTCAAACACCAGCCTGCAGGCAAGAGAGTTAACTGTGAAAGTGGGGAGGCTCCAGAGATGGAACTAAGGGACACATACAGGATTTTAGGAAAGGGAGAGTTGACTGCTTTTACGGATAAAAAGAATGAGGACTCATCTGCACAGTCTTCCCCATCCTTTGCTCCTCTCCCCAAGCAAAGGTCTTGGCCCACATGCTAATCAGACACCACTATTCATCATTGCTCTTCAGGCCATAAGAAGAGCAACATCTCCACATCCCAGGATTCTGGTCTCAGCTATCTGTGGAAAGGCAATGCTGCTGTCCTTGTTGCCATTTCCCCTCCCTTTCCTGCTACAGCTTCCTTCCAGAGGCCATTCTGGCCTTTATCTCTATTATCCTAAGACTCATGCCAGGGACAAGGAAAACACAAGGGTTAGCTAGTCTAAAAACCTTGCCAGGAAGCAGGATTATCTTTATCAGGGCTGGGCCAGGCCTAGCTGTCCTCCCTGCAAAGTCTGTTTGTTCCAAGGTCAGTGCCACAGCTCTGGGGGGACTTCTCTGGGGGCAGTCATGGGCGTAAGGGGTAGCAAATGACCCCAGCTATGACAGTGGGAGCAGCTACTAATACTGAGGCTGTGCCAAAGCAGCTGTGGCTGGGGTCTACCTAGTCTCATTCTTTGTTCTTCAGTGTCTGTGGGCAACAGGCTTCCTGAGAACTGGGGTGAAAAATTCAAATACCCTCTTATAGCCCTATGATATCAGCACTAACTCTTCTTTCTCCCCACCCTCTCTGGGTTAGGGATCAAACCCAGGGCCAAAAGTATGCTAGGCAGGCATGCTACCACTGCACCAGATATCCCCAGCAAGAGATAACTCTTTTTAAGGGGTATTTACCCCACGCCACCTCATTTGTTCCTTGAGGTCTAAGCAAATGAAAGAATTCTAACTCCTAGCTCAGTATTCATTCCTCTGAGCCCTAGAAAAGCAGCAAAATGGACACAAGTGGTTGCAATAATTGGTTTACATTGTTTCTTCTGCCAGATGGTGAATTCCCTGAAGGCCCAGTGACTAGTATGATGCTAGGGACACCCTAAGTGCTCAGTCAACATGGGCGGAAGGAATGCTCTACACCATGATTTTGCCAAAAGCCTCTATATCTTCTCCAGTCCCTGTCCCTCTATATCTTCTCCAGTCCCTGACCCCAGAAGTCCCTTCTGAGAGCCTCGTATGTAGCTCAACAAGCTCTGCTCTCCAGCACCCACCCACTCTCTCACTGTCCCAGAGTATCCAGGCCCTCCAGAAATCACCCAGAATGCTTATATGCCCTCTTTTCATTCATCCCTGCCCTCAAGGAGATCTTGAGATTACAATCCAGTGGAGCTGAGTGAACCTGAACAATCAATCACAGTCCTGAGGCTGGTGTTAGCATAGGGGAAAAGTTGCAGGGCATATAGGAAAGGCCCAAGGCCTGGGCTGGGGAGAGATAGTGAAGCATCTCAGAGCAAAGGCTGTTTGACTTAGACTCTGCAGAGAAAAGAAGGTGAGCTTCTTCTGAGCAAAATCAAGCAGCGTTCAGGAACCCTAAGTAATCCAAGTCAGAGAGATGAGAACAAGTCCCATGAGGCAGCTAGGCCAGATCCTGAAGAACTGCCAGGTACAACATTGGGCTGTCAGGGAAGGGACAGCTGTCCTACCCCCAGACCACTCATCAGGCCTAAAGTCCCTCTAATGGGAGGGCAGAGAAAAAGAAGCCATGAGAAAGACTGTCAGTGGGTATTTATCACTGCCCAACAAACCTATGTTTTTAATTGGTCCCTCTCCCACTCTCTGCAACAACTAACAACTCCTAGAATCCAACACCCACCTCTTACTCTCAAGAGGAGGACTGTCCTTTCTATTTTGAGAAAACAGGTAACATCAGATGAGAATCTAAAATTACAAATAACAGTCCTATCTTCCTCCCCTAATAAAAGTCATTTCCCCGGAAGAGTTAACCACTTGTGTCTTCTCAGTGTCGGTCTCATTGTCCCTGCTCGCTCCTATATCTTCCTCTAGCATCCAAGCAATCCTCCAGCATCTAAACAGTTGTCTTTAACAGATTCCCCTGGCTCCTCATTTCCTGTCACCTCCTGTCCCCCATTCCCTATTATCTCTTCACAGCCAACCACCTCAAAAAGTTGTCTATACACGCCAGGCACAGTGGCACATGCCTATAATCTCAACGGCTTCGAAGACTGAGGCAGGAAGATCACAAGTTCAAAGCCAGCCTCAGCAAAGCCCTAAGCAACTTAGCAAGACCCTGTCTCTAAATAAAATATATATAGGATTGGGGATATAGCTTAGTGGTTAAACACTCCCTGGGTTCATTCCCTAGTACCAAAAAAAAAAAAAAAAAAGAAAGAAAAAAAAGAAAAACTCACTCTACCCAGGCTTCTGGACCCCCACCCCCTTCTGAAATTCACTCCTGTCAGGCATTTTGCCATGCCTCATCCTGACCCCTGGTGGTATCAGACTCACCTGATCATTCCTCACTGGAGGACCTAGTCCTAGGATCTTTTCTCTGCCCTATCTATTACTCAGGCTTAAAAGTTTCCATTAACATTTATTCCCTATTTCCAATCAAACACTGGGTAATTGCTTCTAATTCTAACATATATTTCAAATCCATCTACTTTTCATTTATAGTCACTTTTCCAGTTCCACTCCTGGATCCAGGCTACTACCATCTCTTGCCTATACTACCGCAGCAGTACCCTAGCTGGTCTCCCTATGTTGTCATCTGTACAGCAGAATGGCCTTTCAAAAACCTATAGATCTTATCAAATCCTCTTTTAGATAAAATCCAAAACCCTTAACTTGGCTGTTTTACACCCTAGCAAGAACACTAATTGGGTCTTTGCCTGCCTATCCACTCTCTATCCCATTCTTTCAACCATCCTTTGCCTTTTTTCAGTTCCTTAACTGACACATGTTCTTTCCTAGCTCCTGGCTTTGTATATGCTATTTCCACTACCTAGAATAATCTCCCATCCATGCCCTTTCTCTTTCAGTCTCCCTCTTTCCACTTCATTTAGCCACCTTCTATTCACTGCTAGATCCCGTATAAAATGTCACTTTCTAGGGGAGTAATTTCTCTGGGTCTCTAATCTACAGCAAACTCTTTGTTAAATACTCTCATAGGATCATATATTTTCATTTGTCTCTTAACATATTTAGAAATCATCTATTTATATGTAGAAGTATATATTTAACTAGGATCTCCCATTAGACTAGAAACTCCTGGAAAACAGCCCTGTCTCTCTAACTAAATGGCCCAATGTCTGGTATAATACCTAATTGTGACAGAGCACACATTCAGTAAATATTTACTAAATAGAAAAGAAAAGGGAAGGTGGAGCACAACAGGTCAGAGAATGACCCTAGAAGGAGTAGAGAGTTGGGCAACATTTACAGTACTTTTCCAGTCCCTAGTGATTAAGTGCATGAATGTGGTGAGCGAGGAGGGTGTCATGTTCTGCATCTTCCAGAGATTGTAACCTCAGCTGCAGGACCTACTTAGTGCCAGCCCAGAGCCAGAGAGAGGAGCAGCAGAAATCTTTACCTCATTGCCAGCGCCTGGCAGAAATGTCTTCACTTTGATGGTCTTCCCTGGGGCTGGAAAGGGCGACTCCATGAGACTTCTCATGAAGGGATAGACCAATGCAGCCGAGATTCCACGCCGGCGTTCCACCTCATCTAGGACCTGTGCCCACCACCAGCAGCACAAAGTGAAAGGATGTCAAGATCTGCCCTTCCCACCTCAGGTAGAGAGCCAGGTTTGGGAATAAGGAGGGAGTCAGAGAGCTCACTTGTACTTGGTCTTGCATTCTGTCTCCCCTCCCCATCCCACACAGGTGGTTTTCTCATCTAAGCTGGCTGCAGATGGTCCTATGGGAGCTGTCAGCTGGGGGAAGGGGAGCAAGCCAGAGCCTCTTACCTTGGAAAACAAGCCGAAGCAGCCAAGGCGGCTGATGACACAGTACACCTCTGGCAACCGAGGCCCTTTCCCACTTGGCTGGCCAGGACAAGGAGGAGAGAGAGAGAGAGAGACAGAGAGAATATATGAATACCATAGCTCACTGCTTTCCTTGAGAATAGAAGACTAAGTACTGCCCTTCAATGGAGGAAGAATGCATGCCTCTTGTACACTCAACCAGGTCCCCCCCAAAAAGGATGCTTTTCTTTGGAGGTTGATGTTAGCCTCTGCTGGGTCTTTTAGCCCAAGAAGCCAGGCTCCTGCCAAACTCTACAAGGCTCCATGTTTCCTTCCAGGACACTGACAACAGCTGGCAAAGGACAAAGCAGTCTGGCAAAGGCTGCAGGATAATTTGTGGATTTATATTCCTAAGCCTAGATGACAGTGGGAAGGACTTGTGTATGTTCTTTGGAGCAAGCCACATAGCCTTATGGCCTCCAATAAGGGACTTTCTGAAAAATATTCCTTCTGTCACTGCTCTTTTCTCTTTTTCTTGATCCACCCCTGTTCTAGGAAGGCAAACTGAAAACAGATGAGGATGGAATTATTATTTATTAAATGTTATTATCCCCATCTTACAGATAAAGCAACTGAGTTCAAAAATATTAAACTGCTGCCTAAGATCATGCATCTAGAAGCTGTGGAGCTGGGAGTCTGTTTTGGCCTCTGTTTTTATTGTCTAACCTCCAAAGCATGCTACTTTCTGACACGAAGGAAGGGAAATGGACACAAAGACACAGGATATATTCTATGAAGTGAAGATCAAAAAGAAGGCAGAATTTAAAAGGTGGGTGGTTGGAGAAGGAGATAAGCACTTTTGAGCGCCCTAGGCCTGGAGCCCCCTCAAGTAGAGGGGGTGAGTTCACTAAAGTCCATTCAGTCCACTGGAACTGGCAGGACCCTGTTGCTGTCTCCAGACTCAGAGGCCTGGAGTGCCTGGCAAGGGAGGGAGCAGAGCAGCAGGTGCTGGCCCCTCATGCAGGCTGCTAAGCAAATGCAGATGGGGCTATTTCAGTCTCCAAACCTGCTGGCCACACGTCACAGATCTAAAGAGAAGGCAGAATCTGTTTTTGTCCATATTAGGTCTGAAACTCACTCCTCTCTCTTTCCTTCTCCCCCGCCTCCCCTAAAGCCCCAAGTGATTAAATCAAGTATGTGGGATTTGGGTTAGAATCGTTGTGTCCAATCTGTAGGAATGCCGAGTTAGTGCCAGCCCCCTTGGCAGGGACCCAGTGCAGGCCCTCTCTGAGCACGCCAGGACAAACATGCTCTTCCCTGGGGGCAGCAGGCCCACTGCAGAGCAACAGTTCTGCTCCATCGATTCTCCAGCAAAGGCAGTCTTCAAAATGCTCCTCTCCAAGCCCAAGGGATCCAGGGACACGCTGGCCTCTTCCTGGCTCGACTACCTGGCATCTGGACTATTCTATATCCCCTCAACTCCACTCAATGGACATTCAATATCCCTTCTCCTCAAACTATCTTTTGGAGGAGATCCGAGGGTACCAGATTGGTAATAAAGGACCTGGATCAATTCTGGCTCTGTCCTTCACTGGCCATGTGTCCTTGGGCAAGTCATTTCACCTCAGGGTCTCAACTTCCTAATTTATAGATCAGGGAAAATAATATCCCTTGGACTATTATAAGGGCTAGAAAAGCGCAACCAAACAAATCAAAAAACCCGAGACATACTTAAAGTGTCTATCTTAGAACATGATAGGTCCTAAGCAGGTTTATTCCCTTGGCTCTTTCCTTCAATGTTCAAAGTTTGGCTTCCCCTACTAGACCAGCTAAAGTTCCTTGAGATTAGGAACTCATCAGCATGTGGCCTGACCCCCGGTGGGTACGTGAGAAGTGCTTCTAAATGAATGGCCAGAATCCTCCTATCAAGCTTCTCCCACTAAGACCTGGATACCCCAGAATATTATCAACAACCCAGTGACTTCTGGGGAGAGTTCAATAGGAACTAGATCCTGGGCCCAGCCCTCCCACTAGTACTCTACGTCAATCTATTTCCCAGGACTGATAGGAAGGGAATTGGGAAAACTCTTCTCTTAGAAAAATGGCTTTTGTTTTTAAAACTCAGAATCTTTTCCTAACATTCAAGGTATCTCTCCCGGTATCCCAGAGAAGGAACTTAGAGCTTTGTCTCTGCTCAGATTGTAGCTTTACCAGACAGGACTACTCCCTTTATTATGCTGACCAGTTATGGGGGTGAGGAAAGTTGTCCTCTACCCAATTTGATACGTATACACACACTGCTGGAGTGATATGATCTCAACCAGAGGTAGCAATCAGAGCCCATAATCCCAAAGAAAATGAATGAAAAGAAAAAGTATAGAAAAGCTAAAAAGATGACAAACCAGAAAAAGGTGATCCACTCTCTGCCCTGATTTCAATATTCACATTATGAGATCTAACTGGACAGGCTACTCTGAGCCCTGCTATCCCAGAGGTGCCTCATCTGTGAAAGTGTGTGTGTCGGAGGGTCACCCAGGGGCAGACTGAAGGATTTCATACAAGCTAAAGTATGTAGACGTAGACGGGCACAGAAACATACACATACCCTGGCCCATTCCCTGCTAGCCAGCCCCAGAGGTGTGAATAGCCCTACTCACCAGTAAGCGCCTGCAGTAGCCAAAGCGTCTGCTGCCATCTTCCCCAGTCAGCATAAAAGAAAAGGTCTCACTGGGAACAGGAAAGAGGGAGAGATCTGGCATTAGAGAAATTATGACACCACCTAGGAAAGAATCCCCAAGAATAAGAACTGTCATCTCAGGGATTAGATGAAGGTTGAAATTAATGTAGGAGAGTAGGCTGAGACTAGGACAGGCCCCACTTAACTGTCCAGGGCTATGTGGGGAAAGGAGAGTCTGTCTCCATCCATTCCAGGATGGGCCTCACCTGCTATATTCTGACACAGGAATCCAGTCCTTGGCATCTGGGAAACAAAACTGGGGAATGGCTTTAAGCCTTTCCTCTGCCTCCCGCATCTGCTTAGTGGGTCGGTCCAGCTGCAGGAAAAGAAGAAAAAGGGGAGAAGACACCAAGAGATGACAAGGAATCTGGGGGTAGGGGCAGAGGGCAGCTGAGAAGCATCTCCTTCTCAGACAGCTCTAGAGGCCACCCTACCAACTAACCAGCTTTTTGGCAACACTTGTCCTGATCCTAATTCTTACAGAGGTCTGAGTGTGAAGTGAAACATCATTCATTCATTCATTCAATCAGTCAGTCAACAAATGCCAACAGAGTGCCTTGCATGTGGCATCTAATAGCGTGCCCATATGCTGGGACTATGGATGGAAAAAAGTGGACAAGGTCCCTGACCCTATGCATTCTGGTGCATGTACCACAAAGGAAACAAGCAGAGTAATATGTGAAAGAGAAATGGGCAGGAAGAAGGGCCACATCAGGGCATCTGTAAAGACCTTGGAAGAAGGGCCACTTGAGCAGAGTCCATAGCCATATGAAGAGCTGGAGAAAGACAGGCAGAGGTAAGGGCAGAGAAAAAGGGCTTTCTCTTCTCAAAGGAACAAATGAGACCAGGCTGGCTGATGATGAGTAGAGGAGAAGTGGTAAGAGATAAGGTAGGTGGAGAGGTGGGGGGAAACTAGTAGTGGGCCCATTTTCTTTTTGGGGTGATAAGACACTCTAAAATTATAAAGTTCTATGAATATATTAAAGAACACTAAACTAATATGTGGAAACTAAAGCATAATTAAAGGAAAGAAGACAGTGGGGGGAGGGGTCTGATATTATAAAGATATGGAGAAGGATCAGTGGAGTAGAAGTAAGAGGGAGGAAGGAAGTGACAGGGAAAGAAATATGGAACAAATCTAACAGATTCAAGTTATATACACACATGAACACATATCCTATAAGTAAAAAGTATCAACCAAAGTTAAACAAATAAACTGTGAAAGGAAGATCAGCAGAATGGAGGAGAGAGAAAAGGGGGCGGGCTTAGGAGGGGGAACAGGGATTGAAATCAAGTTCCATGTATGTATGTCAAAAGGAACCCAGATACTATGTATAAATATGATGCTCTAAATTAAAAAACAAAAACAAAGAAAGAACACTGAATTGAAAACTATAGAGTGGTTGGGGGAGAAGGGCAGGTGGGAAGAGTAGCTGGGGGCATTTCTCAGCCCTCATCCTCTGAATAAGCACTGGCCCAAACCCACCCCAAAGCCCTGTCTTCCCTCCTGGATATGAGGAGGCAGGCACAGGGCTGTGGTGACTGATGGAGCACTACAACAGAAACATGCTCTCTTCTTCCCAGATGGGCCAGGACAGGAGACAGCAGGCAGGGAGGTAGGGCAGACAAGGGGAGACAGCCTCACCTTGGGAAACTGGTAGGAGACTTCAGGGAGGTAGGTGTTTCGGGATGGCTTCTTCTTGAGGGATACTACCACAAAGTATTCAAAGAGCTCCCGCTCCTGCCACTCAAGCAGCTCCAGCTCCAAGGTCCGATAGCTGGGTGCACGCTTCAGCATCGACTGGATGTGGACCAGACGCTGTGTGTGGGCTGGGAGCAGGTCACACATCAGGGAAAAAGCAGGCTGGCCACTCACAGACCTCCCATCAGCTCCTCTACTCCTGACTCTGGCTCCATCTGTGGATCACCTCTAAGTGCATCAGCCTTGTCTGACATCCTCCCTTAGCCAAGTGAGATGTGGCAGGAACAAGGCATCGACATCTGCACAAAGACTCTACCACAGGAAGCCACCAGCCTGGATCTTCCTGGAACCTCTGAAGACTGATCTGGGGTCAATTGGACTACCAAGGTTAGGCAAGCCCTGAGACATATCATTGGCACCTACCCTTTGGTCCTTCTTAGTACAGAAGGCATGGACCAGAATGTCTGAACATCCACAAGGGTCTCATCCTTTGTTACTTGGGCTGCCCCTAAGTCCAAAGTCCACATGACAACTTGCCTGGGAAACCCATGGAGGAAGGGCAGAAGGAGCAAGTTTCCATGTACTTTAATTATTCTGGGAGGTCTAGGCAGGGTTTTCCAGTAGAGAAAGCACAAAGTTGTAACAGTCTCCTCTCTAGAGACTGAGGAGATGAGTGGTCTCGGGGCCTCCAGAGGACCAGTTTCCTCAGTCTCTGGTACAATTCTTGCAACCAGAAGAGGTACTTGTAATCTGAACCCATCTCTGACACTAGATTTACATTTACCAAGCAAATGTAGTGCCCAATTCCCATGAATAATGGCTTAGGAAAGTATGCTTAGAGCCATAAGAACTAAATTTGGCAAAGGGAGATCAACTTTTTGTATTAACATCGCAGGGCTGAACTATAAGAGTGGACTTCCCTACAACTTCCTGCTCTGGTGGCCTAGCAGCTTGCCTACCTGTTGCCTTTTCCACACCAATTTCGTTAGGGACATTAGAACCACCCTTGCAGAGGAAGGGAAGACTAACTGCTGTTGCAGCCAGAGGTGGGAAGTGATGTCATGCCTTACCTTTGAACCTGTCGTCAGAGTCGCTCTCACTCTCACTATTCTCATCTGGAAAAGTAACAGCAGGAGTGCAAGTTTGCTGAGCCACTGCCTCACAGCAAGTTTCTGGTGCCCCCAACCCCACAATTTTTCTATGATGGATAAATCTGTATCTAGTCTGGGCTGCTGTGGGCCCAGGGGCAGGCATCTGTGGGCAGGAGTTCAGTGACCTGGGGCCAGGGTCCCTCAGACTTCAGTTCATTGGTGCTATTCTATATACAAACACCTAACTAGCCTGGTCTCAGGGAAGCTAAAGGCCCAACTTAGAGGATGAGCCAGCAGAGAGGCCTACAGGCTTGGAACATAAGGGCCCTGCCTCTAGCAGGCCAAGATTTGAAATGGAAAACAGACCATAGTGTTCAGTAAGTCTGGTCTTTCCTTTTGCTATGAGCAGATTCCCACACCCACCTGCCTACACAGAGCCTCAAGCCTGGAGGAACCCATCCCAGGGCTGACTTCCGTCTCTGGCTCTCCTTCTCTAGACATTTCCTGGCAGGACTACCCTCCCTGGAGGCCAAAGGACCCCACAACTGGCCTGCAGAAAGGCAAACTAAAGGAAGCCCACATTTCTCCCCATCCCTAATGTCCAAGGGCCCCAGATAGTTGAACCAGCTCAGACACCAAGGCCTACCTCTCAGTGATGCTGTCTCAAGGCTGGACATAGACAGCTTTTTTAACCTCTTCTTTCCCCTCTTGGCATTGTAGATGGAGTTAATTCTTTGGACAAGCTGGATGAGAAAATCAGAGAAGGTAAGGTAACCCTGACACCAGCTGCCCTAACTTCCAAGAATGGATTAGGAGCCTATCCTTTCCCTTACTGGTGCAAGCTTTCTACACCCAACCCACTTGGCCCAGCAATGGTCTTCCTACTGAAATGATCTCAAGTGGGAACTCACCAGCCATGCCTGGTAGCTCTCCATCTACTCTGTCCCCTAGGAGTGGTCTTCTTCCCCAAGACAAGGACACTAAACTTAGCTCCCCAGAGGAAGGAACTGTGATCAAACTAGACAGGATGGGAGCTCCTGGGTCCCAAGAGTCATTGAACCAACTGAGACAAAGAGCTCCTCAGATGCAAAAACAGGAACAAGGATTCTAGCCTTTCCCCTCTGGAGCATAACCTGGGGCCCTGACAGGAAGAAGTTAAATTCCCAATATACCCAAGCATTGTTTGCAGGCTAAAAATACCATTTGGCTAAATCCTGCTGCTGTGGGCTGGGGACTTAGGACTAACTGCCATGTGTGCAAATCACTGCTGAAAACTCTACAATTTCTAGTGTTATAAAAAGGAAGGCCCGTGTTTGAATTCTTAGGTCCCTGAAAGCCTGGAACTGTTTTGGTGTGCACAGAGACCCACATCACACTCACTAATGGGGAGCTAGCTTTTTCTTCTGATATCTGAGCACCAAGAAGCAGTTAATGCATCCTTATTGAAAAGAAAAGGAAATTAATAAGGTGAAAAAGGGCAGTGCAAGGACCCATAATTTACTTAAAAGGAAATGAGAAAGCAGCCCAGATTAAGGAAAGAAGGCAGCCTCCCTGCCTAGACCCATGCCTCCTCTCTCCCCATTGGGGGATACCTTGGGAATTCGGCGAGCCCTGCGGCTGGAGAGCAGCTCACTTGTGGTGCTGAGGCTGTCCTCGTTGAGGCTGGAGGGTGAAGATGGCAGGCTCAACTGAGCCAGCAGCAGCATGTCGTCATGGCTATGCCTCTTGGGTAATCGTGGCAGCCGGTGGCTCTTCCTTTCTGACCAGTTCCCACTGCGCAGGGACTGGCTACTGGGTTTCAGGGAGAGCTGACATGGGGAAAAGGATGTGGGAGAGAGGCTTGTCACAAATACCTTGGCCAGGTCATCTGTTGGAACCTGGGCACTGAGGCCCTGGGCTGGCATCTATGGCTCCCTGAAACCCATCCTAGAATTTCCATCTACCACAGCTTACGCTTTTAAGACTTCATTGCCAACTGGCTAGTTCAGGAATAGATTAGATACTTAACTTGACCAAAGGAAGCCTTACTTCTTTGCCAGAAATAAAAAAAAAAGCAGAGGCTAAGAAAACTGCACTTTCACCTGAGTGGAAAGAGAAGGCACATCAGGAATTCTCTGGGTACTTTATGAGCATTGGGACAAAGATTACTGAGTCTGAATAATGGAGCCAGTCCCCAAAGTTTATCCTAACAGAGACCATAAACTACATGCCAGCTTGCTCTGCTGGATGATCCTGGCAGCCTGGCAATGCTCCCTTCTTCCAGGGACAGCAGAAGGGCTCTGGGCTCTATACTCAATGGACTACCTCACCACAAATATACCCTTCCAGTATGGGGTATCTTATTGGCAGTGGATATTACACACTGCTGGGAAGGCAGGCACCCCCTGAAGACTCCCATAGTTGTCTCGATCTGGAGTTGCCTCTCCTCACTCTTCAGTAAATCCTCCTTCCTCCACAGCTCACAATCTCCTCTTCCCACCCAATCAGTCTGGCACTACACATTAAATAATAGCCTATTTGAACAGAGCACATTAGTAGGGTACATCTTTTATTAAAAATAATCATATGACTCCAAAGCCAGTAGAAACCATTTATATATTCTCTGGTCAATATTATAAAATATTCAGGTCTCTCCATTTGCACAGAATAAGTTACTGAACAGGTCAGAGAAATCCTCTCCCTCTCCTGAATCTCCTGTTTCCTGTCCAACAAGACCAAAATGAGTTTATGTCTAAGGACCTCCTTTGATTTTTTTACCTTTCCTCTCATTCTGCCCTCCTTCAGTCCATTCTTCAAGATTCATTCTTACTTCCTCCAATAGAGATGACTCTAGTGAATATCAGGTTCTCCAAATCTGGTTTGGGGCCTATACCTGGCCCCCACATGCCAGCACTGAGATAATTTCTGAGTTGCAGAATACCAGAACTCCAATCAGGGCCCTTCTTCCTGTTTCCCACAGAAGGGGAGGAGAAGTACTAAGACAGGAGATCTCAGGGGTTCCTGGCTTAGTTTTGCAGCTCAGAGGTCAGGCAGTAAGAGAAAGAAGGTAGGAGAGGATTCCCCTAAGAGGATAATTCAATTTTCCACAGGGATTTCAATATGGCAGAAGTCCCTGAGTGCTGAGCTCTTTCCTGAGGTAGTCTTCTCTGCCAAGTGAGGGAGAAAGTCTGAGTGAGAGCTAGGCTTACACCTTAAGAGAACAGGCCTTCAATGTGGCCCTCACAACTGTCTCTACAGGCTCATGTTAGGGCTGCATTACCTGCATGGGTGGGCTGTTGTACTTCCTGTCCTGAGGACTCCACATCCTGTGCAGAGAGTCCAAGGAGTTCTCAGACAGTTGCTGAGATTTTCTTCCGGCTCTTCGGCTCTTTAAGTCCACATCCTCATATGGATTCTCCTTGGGCAGCTCTCCTGCAGAGGAAGAAAAGTTAAAGAAAGGGGAGAAGGGAAGAAGGAAACACACAGAGTTACACACACAAATAAACAAGTAGAATTCCTGTGAACCAAAGAGAATGGCTTCTGCCTGGTCCCTTTGGCTCATGAGTCACACAGCTGCCTGTCTGCAGTGGGAAGGCTACAAACAGATCCTGGCTTCAAGTCCAGAAGCTGAGCACCCGCACCCCCACCTCCAGTTCAGCTCAGCTCAGCCTTGTCCGGCCTCTGCTTTATAAATTCAGGGATTGCACAAGACTGGCTCAGCTACTCCTGCCTGTGCCCAGCAAGAGGACAAAATCAGCATCAGGAGTCTGTCCCTGGCTTCATTCTCTCTCTGTTGGTAAACCCCCATCCCACCCCTGACCCAGGGATATGCACCCCTTGGTAGGAAAGGCTTTCAGAAATCACACAACTGCAACTCTTGGTGGGTCTCCATGGAACCCAGTTTTGGGGGTGGTCATGCAGGAACTCAAAGAACCTAGTCTAGGGAACAGTGCTTTGCTAGGCTTCCCTCTTACTTATTACACTGTTCAACAATTCTTTTAGGGGAAGGATATTGTCTGAGGCAACCCCAGAACCAGAACAATGATTATCAAGTAGTAAGTGCTCAGTAATTATTTGTTCAATGGATCTCTCTGATCACGGGTCAGTCTATTTCCTCTACTGCAGATCTCAGCAAAAAGAACTATCATCACTCCCTTCTTGGCACAAAATTTCCTGCTGTGACACAGGGAGGTGTGAAGGCTTGGAAGGACTCTGGGCCAGAGAGTGGGGGTGGGAGAGTTTCTGCTTCTCAGAACCAGTTTCTAAAACCCTGGCAATAGCACCATATTGACACTACTAGAAAATTTCAAAAAAGTCCAAAACATAGTCCCTGCTTTTGAAGAGCATAAGATGTTGAGACATTCTTTGTCATAGCTAGAACCTCCTGCCCCTTCCAACACATGCCTAAAATTTTCTAGAATACAATAATACCATGAGTCAGGTTAGACATGGCTTAATTCCAGCAATAGAATCATAGTAGGGACAACCCTCATTCCCTTTGCCCTTGTCTTTCTGTATCTTCTGCCCAGTCCCAGCAGCACTGTTTGGGACTTGGGACCTAGCATTGTTTGGGTACCAGTGACAAGAATAGGCTTTGCTGAGGTTAGGACATCTGGTGAAGCTGGGCTCACTTCAACATCAGCAGCAGGATTTAGCCTGGGTGACTACTGAGTCCTATGCTGTCCTGTGACTTACAACCCAGAGCAGCTCAGACTGCACTCCTCTGGTAGCAAGCAGAAAAACTATAAGACTGGAAACAGACAGACCATAAGAGAAAAACCAACCCCTATATTCTTAGAAAGTCCTCAAAAAGATGAGGTTCCTTCAAATTGTGGCATACTTATTAACATCATGAAAAACCACAGTGAATTCAGGAAGTACTTTACAGAGGTGGAGGTGTGAAGTGAAAATTGCAGTCACAACTAATGAGACTACAGTGGGAACAACACAAATCTCTATAAACTTATGAGCCAAGGATGGGTCAAGAAAAGATTCAGAACTGGATTAAGTGATTCCCAATACCAAGCAGGGTCCCCAGCAATGGAGCAAATCTTTTCCTGTAACGCTCATGCTTTTGAAATGACTTGTCTCCATTCCAGAGCCCTGACTAAGCAAAGCCAGCCCATTAGCTCTGCTTCAAGAAGCCAAATATCAAACCAGGCATCCCCCGCATGATTTCTTCAGCCCACTCCACTGTGGGGATGCTTTAGGAGGAGTCAGGGTGGACTTTCTACTTCTTGGACCCTCTCCAACATATATCCTGTAAAGGTGAGGTGGTAAAGGGGATTAAGAATAGAATTCCAGAACACATTCTTCCCAATTCCATAAAACAGAACCAGAGCATCAGTGTCCAGATCAGGGCAGATTTATTCCAAGTTTATCAAATCCAAATTGCCTTGGATACATGACCAGTCAGAATCCTTATCATCATTTCAACCCATCGGAAGACCTGTCTCAGTCTGTTTTGATCAGAGTTTCTCTAAGCTAATGACATTTTGGGTGACTAGGCTGACCTGTCCATTCGTAGGAAGTTTAGTTGCCACAACCCTGGCCTCTATCAATTAGCTGACATTAGTATCCCTCAGATGTAACAACCAAAAATACTGACACTGCCAAATGACACCTGTGGGCAGACAGGTGAATGGATAGATGGAAGGAAGAGAGGAAGGGGAGAGATGGATGAAATTGCCCCCCACTGACAATCATTGCTTCAGAAAGATATTTCTAAACTTCCTAATACCTTCTGAGCACCATGCCATGAGTCCCAAGACTAACCCTCTTTTCCTTCATCTTTCCCCTCCTTTTCTTCTCCCTCCCCTTCCTTTTCTTCCAGAGTAAGAGCTTTGAAATGTGATAAAAAATCTAAAGTTCTAAGAACAAGATGTAGGACGCTGAGGCCCTGAAGTAATATACTATTTATGCATATCTGTGATATTTTTAGGGAAGATAGTTGGAAATATCAGGTTCTCCACACTACTACTGTCTCTAGAAACTTGATTACAGGAAGGTCTAAAATGTCCACTCCTCCTACCCAGCCCTAATGCCAGTCTCTTTCTTTTCTAATATAACCTATGCCCTTATCACTTCTCCAGGAAATGAATGCTGACCCCAGACCAAGCCCTTCCTCCCCAGCCTCAGTTAGGTTCCTTAGCAGCCCTAGTCCATCTGTGACCCCCAACTTTACAGATTATCCCTGACTACGTAACAGATTCTCTGTCATCTCTCCAGACAGGAAGGATGCCCCAGGGATGCGGGTGTGCAAAGAATAAGCAGACCCTGAGTACCAGAGCCACTAAACTGAATTTGCTGAGACCAAGTAAACATCAAAGCAAAGAGTGGGAAATGGCAATCAGAAAGTCCTATAGGGAAACAACTACAGGATGGCTGGAGAAGCCAGAGCTGAGTGGAGAAGCATGGGATGATTTAGCAGGCATGGACAGGAAACAGGAAACGTGACAGACAGCAAGACTTCTACCTGGGTTCTTGCCCACATGGCCTACAAAGGACAGTTCACACTGAGCTTGGAGAGGGATAAAGAGGTAGGCTGTCTTCTCTGGAGGCCTGGCCCTTATCAAGCTCAGCTGGGGAGGCCAGAGGTCTCAAACTTTCCCAGCTTTGCTAATGAAATAGGCGACAAGGGCATGACCAACAATTTCTGTTTTGCACTCTTCTAAAAGGGGCTTGTTACAGCCCAATCTTAGTACATTGATCCTCTTGAAGGAAGAACCAACCCAACCCCAGCAGGCCCTGTCTCTACTCCCACTCCTCCCCATAGCTCCTTGGGTTATTAAACACACATGCAACACCCACCCCCTCCCCCTATCCCCCAACTGGAAGAACCAGTTAGTGGGTGTGTGTATATGTACAGAATCTGAGAATTTCTCCAAACTCCAAGCTTCCTGGACCATACCCATTGTTAGGGCCTTGGTCTGCAGCTTCCTTCCCCAACCTTCCTCTTTTTCCAAGTGGCTGTTTCTCCTGGGTCTCCACCTCTCCCCCTCCTTCTAACAGTAGAGAAAGGATGAGGCCAGGTGCCCAACTCCCTGGGGCCAGCTTGTACCCACCCTCCAAGCCTTGACACCAATTCCCAACAGCCCCAGCACCTTTCCCTGGGCTGCACCTCTTGGCTGCTTTGCTTCCTGCTGCAACCTCCATCCTGGTAGGTGCCCTCTGTTCCTTACTGTTGCCCAGCCTGGAGGTGAATGAGAGAAGAAGGCAGAGAGAGTGTAGGCTCAAAAGGCTTTGCAGTACAGGCTGACTGGCCCTGTCCCCAGCTTGCATCCCACTAAAGTTCCTGGAAACTCTCCCTCAGCCCTAGCTAGCTGATGGGAGTGGGAATCTCTGCAGGAATGCAGCCCAGGCTCCTTGGTCGGGCGCCGAGGCCACTCCACATAACTCCCTAACAAGCTGCTTCCTTGGGTGAATTCTTCAGTGTCAGGCTCAGAATGCAAATGATTTTAAGGCTTTGCAGAACAGCAGCATCTTACAAGGGCAGATATCAAATTAGATGGGCAAGAATTAAACAGCCCCAGGAAGCAGCACGGCAGCAACTTTCTTTTTGAATCTTTCTATTATAAGTTAGCAGGCAAAACCTCAGCCTGTGCAGATATCCTACCCCATTTCCCCAGGCATAATGCCTGGTGTGGGTTCAAGGCCAGTGGATTCCCCAAGGCCCTTCATTCAAGTTCACTGCACACAGTGAAGACTCTGGGCCAACAAGTCCTCAACCTCCTAACAGACTAGGGAACTACAGTCCAATCATCTGTACCCAAGATGGAGATTTAGCATGGGTTCTTTCTGCCTTCCTTTCAGCATGAGCATCACATGCCTGAAACAAAGCTCTGCTTGTTCCTGTGGGTTTGTCCCTGTGGACAAGCGACACACAAGAGCTGAATAATCCAGCCAGAGTCAGAAACAACCTTAAATCCACAAAGTATAGTCTGGTGGGACAATCCAGAGGGCTCCCAGAAAGTCAGAGCCACTGGTCAAACTGGGGTTAAAAAGTGAAATCTGACATTCAGAGTTCAGCAACAAGAGACCCCCTGAATCCTTTAGGGGGGGCCCCAAATTCTTTGAGCTCTCTCCAGGGAGGGAAAAAAGGATAAATCAATCAGTATCTAATTAGGAAGAGAATATTCTCCCTTGTATTTCCCTCTATCCTCCCTGGTGAGGTTCTAGAAAATTCAGACTGGGCTGCTGTGGGGGAAAAATATGTTCTAACTGCAGACTCTCAAGACCACTTCCACCCCAACCCACAAAACCTAAACACCAAAAACAGGTGCCTGGATCACTTTCCTGCCCTATTTCCTGCAGCCTCCCCCTTTCAGTTTTCTCCTGTTCTCTACACAATGCTCCAGCGATCCAGAAGCTAGGTGAGCAGTTAAGGAAGATCCCCCAACCCCAACTTTACCCTGTATATTCCTTACCCCTTGCTCTACCTCATTCATTCAAGAAGCAACCAGCTGCTCCTATGTTTTCTTGCCACCACATGGAACATCCCAACACAGAAGGAAGTCTCTCTGAGTGAAGAGAAGAGTCCCAGACACTTGTCTCCTCTCTGTGCTCCTTTTAACTAGACCTAAAGCAGCCCAGGAAACAGTTCTGTTGTCTAGTGCCTCCAAAACTTTTTCCTAGACCCTCCCCCTAAATAACCATAAGCAGAGTCCTGGATCATAAACTCTGGACAGGGAAAAACAGTTGAAGCTGTCTATCTCCTTCTCTTATTTCCATTCAGTTGCTAAAGAACATATCCCCACCTGGATAATGTTCTTGGGCAGCAATATAAGGGTTCCAATTCTTGTCAGAAAACAGTGAGGACTACAGTATTCTAGGGCTGGGTATGCAGAGGGGATAACAGAAAACTCCAGCCTCTCTGACCACTGCGGCAACAGCCAAAGTAGATGTTCTCAAGAGCCCTGGGCAGCAGTGATATTACAATTTGAGTGTAAACTCAAAAGGCTTTGCAGTACAGGCTGACTGTCCCTGTCCCTAGCTTGCATTCCACTGAAGTCCCCAGAAGCTTTCCCTCAGCCCCAGGGCAAAGATGAACTAGAGCTAGGGGCAAGGGCTGTATGAAGTAGAGTTGGGATTGGAACATCTTCCTTAACAGTTCATCTCATTTCTGAATCTTTGGCTCTGATCCCCATAGCCCTACCTCAGCTCTGGGTGATCATGGGTACAAAGCTGTCATTTCCCCAAAAGAAAGGGAAAAGTCCTCCCTCCCAAAACTGTTCGGTTGTTTTAGGGCTCTCACTCCTACAGTCTTCCTACTATGGTCCAGTACTGCATGGCTACATACTATATGCATCATTCCTGGATAATCTGGGTTGGAGCATGGCTGCTAATCTCCCCAGAAATGCTAGTCCAGCAAGATGTAAGGAGAAAACTATGAAAGTGATGGCTCCGATCAAATGACCAACTAAATGGTCATCTCTTCACAAGATTCCCATATTCTGAAAATTTGGAGGGTTCACTCTTTCTCTAATGTGTAAATTCTAAGACTATGCTCTCCAGTTTCCAAACCAAAGACATGGTGGTGCATGCCTGTAATCCCAGTGACTCCAAGGCTGAGGCAAGAGGATTGTAAGTTCAAGGCCAGTCTCAGCATCTTAGCAAGACCCTCAACAATTAGTGAGACCCTATCTTGAAAAAAAAAATGTTTAAAAAAGGACTGGGGATGGAGTTCAGTGGTAAAAGTGTCCCTGACTTCCATCCCTAGTCAAAAAGAAAAAGAAAAAAAGGTTCTGAGCGCAGAAGCAAGCAAGCACACAGCATACCACTTACCTCCCCTTCACTGACCTACACTAAGACACACACTTTATTTAAGCAGAATCAAAGCCCCCCACTGAAGAGGATGAGATCAGAATTAAAATGAATGCCAAAAATGAACTCAACTCAGCCTAGACCATCTATTTTTTGTTGACCTTTGCACTCAAGTTTGCCAACACCATGTTCTTCCACTTGTTGGAAACAATTTTCCATGGAGTATTGCATTTCTGCCCTTCTTCTGAGCAAAGGACAGTTCTGGACTATATTTTCCAGATGTTTATACAGCAAACAGCCTTGGAAAAATGGAGATATTTTTCTCTCTTCTGAGGAGAGGGAGATTTATTTCCTGATCGGGAATGATAATGTTTCCTTGTAGGCAAAGGTTGGCAGGTTTGCTGGTAGCCCCTGAGAAGACTAGGTTTTACCAAGACTAGGCTCTCAGGTTTTTCAGCTGGGACACAGTATGGAGCTTCTACGTGGGCCTCCGCCATACTGCCGCATAGGACTTGTGAGCAAGGGGGCCCGGGGGAACATTAAGCTCATGCTGCCTGCTGTGTCATAAATAATAAAGTACTTTATCTATAACCTAAAAGTCTGATGTCTTCTAAAAGCATCTATGAATCTAGGGCTATGAAATTTGTTAGCTTATACTAAAAACAATGTCTGTGCCCCCTGAAAATGCATATGGTGAAACCTAATCCCTAATTAGCACTGGTAAGTGGGGTCTTTAGGAGGTAATTAGGTCAAGAGGACAGAAACTTCATGAATGGGATTTGTGACCTTATAAAAGGGACGCCAGAGAACTCCCCCGCCCCTTCAGTCACATGGGAGATGACAGATGTCTTTGAATCAGGAAGCAGGCCCTCACCAGACACTGAATCTGCCAGTGTCTTATTCTTAGCTCATTTAATTCTAACAAAAACCTTAAAAAGTATTATTACTGTTACTATTTTTATGGTGGTTCATATCACATCATGATCACTTTATAAGAGAAAAACAGAGCCCTCACAACAGTTAAGTGATTTGCTTAAGGACACACAGCTAAGAAGACTGCCTGTTGGGCTCTCATGTCTCAAAAGTAAAAGAAAGGAATGATTCATTTTTCCCTTCATGTGATCCCAAAGGCCTTTTGGATTTCAGTTCACTTTAGGGTTAGGCTTTAGTCACTCAGATGCTCTATCTTGCTAAGGTACTTCCTCTGATGCCCATTTCAAGGAGGCATTCTCCAAGATAAGAACACATCTGCGCACAGGCAAACCTGTGAGGATCTCCTGTTTCCTATTCTTTTGCATACCCCAGAGATGGCCCAGCCCACCACATCTGCCACTGCTTACCCACAATATCTTCATAGGCATTCTCTTCTAAAGTGCTTTTGGATCCAAACTTGGGTTGGCTCTCAGTACCATTCTCAGTGGGAGAAGAGGGGTATAGGGACTGGAGACTGGATGCATCCTCAAACTCAAAGGATTTTCTGTGAATAATAAGAGCAAAAGTCATTCCCACTGAGCCAGATCTCTGCTGCCTCATTGGGAAATGGCCACAGACAACAAAAACTAGAGGTCCTCCTCAGAAAACCAGCTACCGAAAAAAAGCATTAAGGTGGATCCAAACTTTCCATGCAAATGAGAATGTATGGTGTAAAGGGTCCCAGTGCGGGTGCCTGCATTATGCCTCATCCCTAGTAACACCAACATCAGGTAATGGTTACCACAGCTTAAAAGCATGATATGCATCACACAGAGGTAGGAGAGGCCCCTCTGAGGACCACTGATGATACAGGATATTTGGGATGAGGTCAGAGGAATGTAGCTCGGAGCACCACGGAAGTCTAGAGGATAGACGACAGCTCATTAGCAGGGAGGCCTCTAGACACTACTCACATTTGTTTGTTGGTGTCAAGTACTGCATCAAATGCACCTTTATACATATTATCTCATTAAACTTCATAATTGTTCTGACAGGTACTGTGCCATTTTACAAATAAGGAGATTGGAGTGACTGGTTGGCATGGGCTGGTTTGTTGAAATAGCAAGGACTAAACCCTCAAAACAAATCAAATGCCTCTGAGGTAGAGCTAGGAGGACAATCTACAAACTTCTCTCCAGGTAGCTGCTTGTTCCTTTCCACCCCTAGGTTATTGTCCCTCTATTGTGGAATTTCAACCACAGCTTATCAGTCCCTAAGATGCCCTGAGCCCACAGCACTCCTTACGCCTCTCCCCTCATCTAAGTTGGGACCCCAGATGTATCCTGTCCCTCTTCAAGGCAAGTCCCAAGCGGGCTCCTGAGGAGGAATCCCTCCCATGAACACCTCCCTCTTCCAATGACATCCTTTTCTCTCTTGTTTACCAAACAACTACTAAGAATCCTAGGAAGCAAATCAATGACTGAAAATGTCCTAAAGACCACATTGTGTTGTTGGCTGGCCTGGCCCCTCTTCCACACTCAACACAATAGAACCTTCTACGCTGGCACTCTCTTCCCTTGCCCCTATGACGCACTGCCTCCCAGTTTTCAGCTACCTCTCTGGCAGTTATTTTTCAGGCTCTTGTGAAGGATACTCTTTCACTTGCCTTTTAAATGCCAGGATCTGTCAGAATTCTGTCTTCAGGACTCTTTCCCCACCCCCATCTGCACTTACTAGGGGTAAATATCCATGGACCAACACCCTATCTAACATTCATACCAAATTTCTGTGTCTGGCTCAGAAATTCTTGACTAGTTAAATATCCAACAGCTGAGTGTAGTGGTTCCCAAATGTTGATGTAAGACCAAGTATCCACTGGCACATACAGCAGAAAAGCATCAATCTTAGGCAAGCAGTTCTCTCGAGTCCGTGAATGAGACACAAATCATGTTCTGTCAAGTTATCTTTGAGAATCTGCCAGAAAGGTACTATATTGAAGACCCTCACATATTGTCTCTCATTAAGACAAATATAGTCAGTGCTTCTTGATTTTTTTAAACAGATTTCTTTTTCTTTGATCAAATATCAGCAGACCTGCATTTTTAAAAAATGAAAAAGTAGGGGGGCTGGGGATATAGCTCAGTTGGTAAAGTGCTTGCCTTGGCCCTGGGTTCAATCACCAGCACCACCAATAAATAAATAAATAAATAAAAATTTAAAAATGATTAAAAAGTATATAAGAACCACACCTGGCTAAGAGTACAAACTTACCAGTTCATTCTCCTCAGAGGAATATGTTCACCTTGTGGTAAGACAAACAGAACAGCTTACACTTTTAAAACTGTTTCTCTTTTTCCCAAGAGCAAAGATTTCATTTGCTAAATTCTTATATAAAGTAACTCTACCATATAAAGTGTGTGTGATATTTATGTATATATTACATATAAATGAACTCTCCCCCATTCCCTCTTGTTACCTAGTTAACTGCTTCTAAATTTAGGTTAGCAATTCTGTCTTTGAGGGGCTTCCCCTCACTCCCCAGTTTAAGTTACCTGCCTCTGGGTATTTGCAGAGTCCTGTGCTGACATGGGTCATGGAACATCTCACAGTGTCTACAATTTATCTGTGCACTAGTCCATGAAGTCTGTGAATGGAAGAACCATGTTATTTGCTTCTGTGTATCTTTGACCAGCACAAGGCTTGGTGCACCGAAAGCTCTGGATGGGTGTTTGTAGAAATGGATGAATAAGGACAAAGCAAACAATCCTGGCAGGCTGGTAAAGAATTAAAGAGCAACTGAGTATTCTGGGGTGGGCCAAAACATGGGATTAACCTTAGCCATGGGGTGTTCTGGCTCAGGGGTCTGAACCTTTGTGATTCATCCTCTATACACATGGCAGGAAAATTTAACATGAGATGGGATATGGTGGATTAAGCCCAAGGTATGGGAACAGACTGAAGAATCCCCAGAAATGAAACAAACCTGAATGTCCATCTGTCTTTGAGCTAATTGAGAAAGGCAGTGAGAGGGAGGAGAAAAACTCTTCCAAAGGAAGCTGGCTCCCAACCCTCAGAGAACAGATGCCTGTCAATTTTAACCAACTCCAGCAGCTCCAGCTCCCAAGTCACTGTGGGCCCTGGTAGTCCAGGGTCAGTCAGAAAGGCTGACTGGGAAACCAATAAGAAGCTAAGAATAGGTAGTTCTTGGACTTAGCCAAGAAGAAGGTGAAATGTTTTGGTTTTTTTTTCACTCCTTTTTCCATCAGTTTCATCTTTCCCTCCTCCATCGGTCTTCCCTTTCAAGATCTAAGAATCCTCTCTTGAAACAGGCCCAGAGTTTCGATATGGCTAGGAGGCCCTCAGGAGAGAAGAATCATGTTAAATTTGCTAACACTACTGTGTGAATCATAGAATGCAATATTCAGATAATTCTTCACTAGAAAAGTTTCCAGTGCTGGCACTTCAGGTAATAGTGAGGCTGAGACCCTACCAGTCTCCTCAAGGGACCACCTGCTTGACCTAAGAATATGATGGCTCTGATCTTCCCATGAAAGATTAAGGAGTTTCAGTTGGGCTCAGGAAACAGCCCAGCTCTACCCTAAAGGCCAAACCCAGCCAACATCTGCAATACATAGAAATGGGAAGAAGTGTCTTCATCCTCCCACGCCCATGCACATATCCTATGAGAAAAGAGAAACAATCTCATTTTTCACTACAACCACCACCAAACTAATGGTTATTCAGTGCTTCAGAGTCTAGGAAGCACTCCACACTACAATCTGCTTTTGCATCCTTCATTTAAAAGAAAGCCACTATGTCCCACTATAAGACACAAGGAAGGGCATGTTACCTGCTCTGGGACTTGCGATGACTACGCATGTCCTTCTTGGGTCTTCGGGTGACTGGTGGGGCTGGGGTGGAGGGCAAGGGGGGTGGAGCAGCAGGTGTGGGCGAAGGAGGTAGACCATTGCTTGGCTTACTCTTGGGGTTCTTGTCAGCCTCATATTCAAAGGTGCGCTTGGGTTTGGGGACAGGGTTCACAGCAGGATCAGGGGAGCTCTTTGATGGCAGCAGCTGGGAGTTAGGATTATTTCCAGGGGTCCCTGACTTCAAGGAACCACTGCCTTCCCTCTCCAGGGGCAGGCCCGCCTCCCCCCCAACTCCAGGCACTCCTGCTGCCCAGGTGCCAGAGCTCACACTCGCGCTCCCTGTTGGTTCCTCCAAGGTGTCCAAGGTTCCTGTCTTCCTTCTCCCACGATCTACACTGTAGCAGCTGCTGGGGAGCTGGGGGAGCCCCCGGCCTGGCTGCTCCTTCAGGGCCTGTTCAATTTTCTGGATCCGGCTCAGCACTGCTGAGCTTTCTTTCTTGCTGCCATGCCCCTTGAGGAAGGCACTGGGCTCACTCCGGCCTGGCCGCTTCTCCAGCCGGTATAAAGAGTCCCGGACAGGGAGTGTCTCTGCCTCTTCCTCGGTCTCAGGGTAGGAACACTCAGAAAAGGTCCTGCTCATCCTCCGGAGGCCCTTGAAATCAAAGGTCTTTTCTGAGCTGCAGGGGGATGGCACCACACTGGGGCAGCCCTCACTGACTACCCACTCACCCCCAGAGGCCTCCCGTTTCTCTCCACAGAGGCTCATCCTGGGCGAAGTCTCTCGGCGACCTTCCCATGCTGAAATCTTCTCCCGGATGCCCAGGCTGTGGGCACGGGTGCCAGTGCGGGTCAGCAAGACACTCCGTGAGCCAAGTGCTGGCCCTAGGAATGGGGTGCTCTGGGCAAGGGGGAGGCAAGCAGCTACTCCCTCTACATCCTGGGCTGCACACTGGACATTCTCCTTCTGGTTCTCTCTTTTGCACACTGAAGGGCTTCTGTCCAAATAATTGGAGCTAGTGGCCTTGATAGGACAGATGGGTGGAGAAGTATCTGGGGAAGGATCTTGAGGATCTCGGGGTAAAGAATCACAGCGGTGCCAGTCCTTGAGAAGCACTCGGGAGCTGGAATGAGTAGGGTACCTGCAGGCTGAGGTTTCACTATCACTGAGGGGATAGATGGGACTCCTTGGTGGGGACAGAACTGGAGGTGGAGAGACTGACTGAGACCTAGAAGCAAAAAAAGGTAAAAAAAAAAAAAAAAAAAAAAAAAAAAACATTAGTGAGTAGGTTAAAAACCAGAGGCATCATGTTTTATTCTTAGAGAACCCAGCATCTCTTTCCTGTAGAACTCTCAAAGTCAAAAGCACTCTGTTCAAGCAATGCACCTTCAAGGATGTCCTCAAGGAGAGAAACAGCTCCTAAGCCACATCAAGCCAAACTCAATGGGCCTCTTTGCCCAACTTGCCCCCAGAGACCCCACATAATGTGAGGAGCAGAAGCCTGTTCTATGACAGTCTAGAAATCCCAAGAATCTGTATCTGCCAACAAGAGGTCAGTGAGATTAGTGATACACTATTAAATGGCTAACAAATTTCTACAGTATAAATATTCCTACTATTCCTCAGCTACTATTGTGATACCATTAAATATAGAGTGAGAGGGCAGCATGTAGAGTGATCAACTCCTGTGAGCTGGTACAAGGCAGCTTCAGCACACACTATTTCCTGAAGTAACCCAAATACATACTTTGATCTTTCCCTGAACTATTAATCCCCTCTCTCCTACACCTATGCTACTGAACACAAAATCCTACTTCCTCACTTGGGTCCTAACAGGAACTAGGATTCCCCAAGGCCAGAACAAAGTTAAAAAAAAAAATCCTCAAGAAAGAGTCCTCTCTGCCCTCTCCATCAGGAGACCAATGGAGAAGGGACATAACTCCTTAGATAGCTCCATCCTACAAAAGTGGCATCACATCCAACAAGCCTCAGCTATCTTCCAGCTCCAAATCCATATATAGACCTTAGCAAATACTAAAAACAGTTCTCAATGGTTTTACACATATTAACTTATTTAATCTTCATGTAAGTTTTATAAGGTTATTATTATGTGTTACTACATTAACTTCATAGTACAAATCAAAGACACTAAGATATGTTAAATATCTCATCCAAGGTCACTCAGTTCGTAAGGGAAGACAGGACATAACCTTACACTACATTATGCTGCCTCTCTATAATGAATAAGCAGTAGCCTCTAACATCTTTTTTTTAGTACAAAATATTGAAACCAGAGACACTTAACCACTGAGCCACATTCCCAGCTCATTTTATTTTTTATTTTGAGACAGGGTCTTGCTAAATTGCTGAGGCTGGCCCCCAACTTGTGATCTTCCTGCCTCAATCTCCCAAGTCACTGGGATGACAGATATGAACCAAGTAGCCTCTGTCATCTTTGTGAACCACTGGGCCTTCAAATATGGCTCAACAGAAACCCCTAGCACTGGGCACACCCCAGGCTAGAATGCAGCATTTTTAAGTATCAGGGAACACTTTTGTCTTCCCTGCTAGATTATTTCTTCTAGGTCAAGGGACACATAGTCAGTATGTAGAAAGTGCTTAGCGAATGAACAAAAAAAGGCAAAGATAAAGGTAAATGAGCTTATTGAAGAGAACCATGAGCAAACTTCTACACGCATCTTTCTGTCTACTATAGAAATCACTGTCAAATTAAGGAACTCTTTCTGAATAGGTTTTGTTCAAAGATAGCAGAATTTGGCCAACACTGCACCTTGTAAAGACCTACCTGATCATAACACCATGGCTTTCAAAGCTGGACTCCAGAATGCCATGCTATCCACAAGACGGCAGCCAGCTGCCCCTGAGCCAAGCTGCTGTCACCGCTTGTTCATGTACAGAAAACTGGAGCTCGGGTGAGTTAGGCACTGGCCAAGAATTCCCTCTTGGGTCATAGCCTCTGGCTGCCCCCGATCAACAGGAAACCTCAACATGCTTAAGTTGTTTTTAAAAGGGCAAGTCAAACAAGAGCTATCCTACATGTATATGGGCACAGATGAGAGAAATTCGGAGCCCAGCCAAGCCAATGACCAAAGAGACTGTCCAGTGAGGATGTGTAAATGCAGCAAGCCTCAGCCCCCGCTAGGGTAAGCTGGAGCAGGACAGTACACCAGGCTCCAGCCTTAGGAGATCTGACACAAACCTTAGGTCTCATTTATTTTATGGAACCATAGATGTAAAAGATGCAGGATTTGGCAAACACTGCACCTTGCAAAGACCTACCTGATCATGACACCATGGCTTTCAAAGCTGGACTCCAGAGTGCCATGCCATCCAAAAGACAGCAGCCAGCTGCCCCTGAGCCAAGCTGCTGTCACTGCTTGCTCATGTACATCCATCAGTCCTAGCCAGGTGCAGTGGTACATGCCTATAATCCCAGTGACTTGTGAGGCTAAAGCAAGAGGATCATGAGTTCAAAGCCAGCTTAAGCAACTCAACAAGGCGCTAAGCAACTTTGTGAGACCCTGCCTCAAAATTTAATTTTTTTTTTAATGAGGATAGGGCTGTGGATGTGGCTCAGTGGTTAAGTGCCTCTGGATTCAATCCCTAGTACAAAAAAAATTCTTCAGTCCATCCTCCTAAGCAAATGAGTGAAATGAGTGGTTACATTCCAAAAAAGGACTTGACTTTAGTTATTCTCGTTTGGAGGTGAGATAAATTGTGTCCATCAGTCTCTGTTCCCAGGTTAGGGAAGAGTTCAGAAGAACCTGTCACTTAGAGCAGGGATGCTTAAAAGAGACAGGTGTCAGGATGCTGGTTCTTTGTGACAACGAGTTTACAGAGCATATAGCACATGTTGGAATGAATGAGAGATTGCTCATTCTTGGGCTTCAGTTTCATTCTCTCTAGTTGTTTCTTAGTCCTCAACTTGATATTGGAAATGAATGTAAGATAATTCTCCCCTTGCTGGGCAAGAGGAAATAGTGGCCAGCAGAATGGCAGTGCCTAGATACAGGCAGTGTCAAGAAGCCAACCATCTGAGCAAACACTACTTTTATGTCTGGTCTCCACTCCACTACTGACAGAAAATCTAGCTTCCTTTCTTCAGAGCTCTAGGGACAGCTCCTTGATAACCTTCACTGAACATGGGAACAAAGGAAGATACCTATTACCCAGACCACAGTGTCAGCTGCACCAGCCTTGAGATGCACCTTGGCTCCTCACCCATCTGATCAATCTATATTGTGCACCAAGCACATTCTAGGTACCATTCTTGGCATTAAGGATCAGCAAAGAGTAAAAATATAAAGTCTCTTTTTCTATAGTTTACATTTTGGTAGACAAACACAGCATTGCTTCATTTTACAGTGATTAGTCAGTAAGCAAAGCAATTCTGTCAGTTATGAGGCCAATAAAGAATAAAGGAGAGCTGGGTGTGGTGGTGTATGCCTATAATTCTAGCTACTCTGGAGGCTGAGACAGGAAAATTACAAGCTTAAGGACAGCAGGGGCAACACAGAGAGACCTTGTGAAAGAAGGAAAAGAAAGAAGGAAAAAATAAAAGAGAAGGAGAGGGAGGGGGAGATAGGGAAAGAAAGAAAAGGAAGGGAGAGAAGAGAGAGAGTGAGAGAAGGATAGGATGAGATTCATAGTGGGGATGAGTTTCTGCTTTATATAGGAAGATTATGGAAGGCCCTTTGCCAGGGGAACATGTAAACATAACCAAAAGGAAGGAAGCAATGTGTTCAAGACAGAAAGAGCATACAGGTTGAGACAATGGCATACTTACTGTATTCCAAGGGCAACAAGGAGGCCAGTGTGAAATAAGAGAAGAGCAGTGGGCTGGAGATTAGTCAGAGAGACACCAAGGCCTCTCATGGAAGACACCAGGGGCCACTGATAAGACTTGGGCTTATACTTAAAAGTAGAAGGAAGCTCCTAAAGGGATGTGGAAAGGAGTGATGTGACCTGACTTCACATCAGAGAATGATGTGTAGAGGTGTGAAGATGGAGGCTACCTGGAAGGCTACTGCAACAATCTAGACAAGGTCATTATGATGGCTCAGATTACAATGGTAGCAGTAGAGAGGGATCTATTTTGAGAGCTTGGTCAACAGGATTCTCTGATGAGCTAGATGAAGGGAGTGAGGGATGAAGTCAAGGATGACACAAGATTTTGGGCCTGAGCACTGGGCAAAATGGAATTCATATTATTCAATTCAATTTGGGAGTGATTAGTAATATACAGATATTTATTTTAGATTATCTGACCAGAGAAGGTCATCTAAGGTATAAACATCGCCAAAGAAGTCCAAGGACTGAATCCTGGGATTTCTTTCCAGTGTTTGAGGTCAGGATGAGGAGGAAATTAGCAAAGAAGGGCATTTGGTGAGGAAAGAGAAAAACCATGAAGAGTGATATCCTGAGAACTTCAAGAAATAGGGAGGGATTAACTGAGTCACATCTGCCAACAGTCAAGTGAGAGAAAGTATGAGAAATGGTCATTTGATTTGCCAGCATGGCAGTCACTGTGATCTTGATAAGAGAGGATATGGGAGATGTAGGAAGGAAAGCCTAACTGGAAGGAATTCAAGAAAATGGAAGGACAAGAAGTAGAAGAGGGAACAGAAATAGAAGTGGAGGAGAGTTCAGACAATTCAGTTTTCCTAAGAAAGGGAACAAGAAAATGAGATGGTAGTTGGAATGTGGAAGCATTTGGGTTAGGAGATATTACAGCATTTTTGAATGATATGCAATAAGACAGAACCACTGTCAGTGCAGCACACAGAGGATACAAGTACAGGAGTAATGGTCGGCGGGCAGGGGGTAGGTAGGAACCCAATGCTCACCTAAAAGGATTTGCCTTGACTGTATAGCATTCTCTTTGCCATCCACTTGACCCAGCTATCATCTCACATGGTCTCATTCCTGGGCTGTTCTGTGCTTCCTTGGCCCCTAGCTTTACTGATGTTATGTACTGTCAACTCATTCCTTAGAGAGAAAAGGTCAGGGCTTTTCTTCCCTCTTCCAAACATCTGGATCCAAACACCTCCCCCAACACACTAACCTTTTTGATGACCAAATCCTATCAGTTCTGCTTCTTGACATCTTTCAGATCTGTCCCCTCCTCACCAACTCCATTACCATTACTACTTCCTTGGTTCAGAGCTTATCTTTCACCAGAACTATTAAAACAGTCTCTTAAATTCCCTCTCTCCCTTCAGTACAGCACCTGTTCTGGTCTATCCTCTCATCTTCTGACATCTTTCTAAAATGTAAAGCTGATTATGTTTGAAACTCCCCACTATCTGCAGAATAAAGTGAAAGTTCACTGGCATGCCTGACAAGGCATGAGCTGTTCCCTACCTTCATCATCTCACACTGTTTCTCTCCACACGGATCCTGTATCCCACCCTCAGACACATCAAACTCCTAGCTTTTTCCCACCCTACCCCCTCACCCAGGTGGAGGTGACCAATTTTAGATATTTCCACTATGCCTGGAAAAAATATCTATTATGGTATGTATAACACTTTATATGTCATACTGTTTACTCCTGTTTTTTCCCCCACTACTGGGAATTGAACCCAGGGCTTGTGCAAGCTAGGCAAGTGCTCTACCACTGAGCTACATACTCAGCCCTTCACCTGTTTTCCTAACTAGACTATGAGTAAAACTACATGAAGGTAGTGACAGTATCTTGTTAATCTTGATATAATCTGCACTTTGCACTGAACCTAAAATTGAGTAGACATTAATGTTAAAATGTACATTGCCTTTATGTCTTCCCATGGCACTGTCTATAGGCTTCCCTACGTGTCGTTTTTTTTTTTTTTTGTACAGAAAGGTACACATTAGTGAAGCCTAGTACAGCTCTCAGTCCTCTCTTATAAGGCAAAAACTGTATATCAGACCAAGAGTCTAGACATCTGGGTCCTAATAGTTCCTCAATTTCTAGATGTGTTTCTGGGCAAGTCACCTACATCCTCTAAGCCTCAAATTCTTTATAAAACAGGAAAAACACTTACTTCTGAATATCCTTGAGATACTAATTGTGTAACTAAGATGATGTCCATTTATAAAAGTGAAGACTATAAATAATCCATAATGACAAAAGAAAAGTAAATACGAAGCAGTCAACAGACAGCCAGACTTGGCTCTTGTCATCTCTCTCTGTTTTACAATCCCAGTTTGCCCCTTGGGAAGGCAGCCACTGTACAACTGGGTGCCTGGTGCACCACAGCCATCAGCAGCAGCTAGTTCTGCTGTTCAGCATGGGTAGGGATGCCAACAACCACAATGTACAACGGTCCAAAACTAACATTTTCAGGGCATAGGGAAGAAGATAAACATTCAAGAAAGTGGGATGGGGGTGCAGGAAATTTAAAAGAGAACAATAAACATACACAGAGAGCATATTTATGACAAGTAGTAGGATAAAAAGGGTATGAAGTAAGGTATGGAAGAGAACAAATTTAAAGAGTAAACAATGTGTGTGCATATTGGCTTACACATAGAAATTGAGAGTTAACATGCAAAATACTCAATCTGACACTGTTTCTCATGAACATGACCCAGTTCTTGGGTCAGTGGGTGCCCTCTCAAGCAACATAACAGGAAGCATTTATGCTAAAGGATGTCCTACAGATCAAGGGGTTTTGAGGAGAGAAGGCTGTGTGTAGCCCTTGATGATAAGGCAGTTTTGAACTTGGCATGCTCAGAGTTGCTTTTTTTCTTTTTGGTCCTAGGGATACTACAAGTATTAGTCCCAGGAAGGGACCAAGTTGGAGCCACTTGGGGAAAAGTTCTACGAATCCGAGCAATAACCTCAGAGGCCCCATGATGTGGTAAGCCTGTCTGCAGGAGCCTGGCTTGTCCCTACTAAACAGGTATCTAGCCTGCTTCAAACAAAACTGCTTCAGAGTTGACCATTTACCATTCAAGGTCTGCTCAACTAAGGTGCACCCTGTTGGATCAGCAGGCACCAGCAATCTCTCATCACTTAGTGATTACCACAGCTCTAGGGATGACATTCTCACTGTGCTACCCTGAGGCCATACTTTGAGCACAGAGGAGGAGGAAAAGAAGGAAGGCAGCTTGAGTCCTATCGACAAGACCTGGATTTTGTTCCCTGGCTACAGAAGGGATTCTCCCAGTAACTCTAGTGCTAACATCTCACTTCAGAGCAGTTCTGATAAAAAGCCAAAGGACAGGGTGTCACTTGCAACTTGTCCTTCCTCTTCCCAAAGCAATCTCTTCTCAAATGGCTAGGAAGCCCTAAGAGAATTCAGAGCAGCCTCAGCCTCAAGTGGGGCTATATCCAGACCAACAGACGCAGAGACTTGCAAGCTTTATCACAGCTTGTTAGGATAGGCAAAAAAGTATCTGGGGGCTGGAGCATAAATTAAGTTGCCTTTTCATCTCCAGAAAGCACATCTAAGCTGATTTCTAAGGAAACCCAAAGAGAAGTGGTGAGCTCTTTTATGGAGTAGGAATCACAAAAACTCTATGTAGTAGCAGCCATGAACATGTAGAAGCCCCCTCTGAGGCTATAGGTGCCTGAGAGCAAAATCCCAAAAAGCCCTAATTCAGTACAAACTGGGCTGCTATACAAAGCAGAGCGGGCATTATGCAGAGCCAAGAGGGACAGAAATCCAGTAGTAGGAAACCATGCCAAAGGCACTTGTAGTTGTTTTAAAAACATGGTCACCAAATTCTTTGGTGTGTTTCCTGTCAAAATGACCTCTCCTCGTGAATCTGGGTTCTATAACTCCTTGGGCAATAGAATACAGAAATGATATTGTACCACTTTTTAGAACCAGGCATCAAGAAATTAGCAACTTGTAATACCTGATCCCCATGCTATAAGCAAGGTCAGGCCACGTGGAGAAGGTATGTGTTAGCATTCTGGCTGAAAGACTCAGTGGAAGTCCCAGCTAATATCCAGGATCAACCTTCAGATGTGTGAGTTAAAACATTGCCAGGGGATACCAGTCCCTGGCCATGGAATCACTAAACCTTGCGGTCTTTTTAGCAAGGTCCCAGATGTCTTGAAGCAAGGACAAGCCATCTCAGTAGTCCTCTGTCTGAATTCCTAAGTCCTGGAGTCTGGGAGCAAAATAAAATGGCTATTTTATACCATTAAATCTGGAAGTGATTTTTGGCAATAACTGAAACAGAATTTGGTTATTTTTAAGTGGGATGCTACTGAAGCAAATTTTTAAAAATATTGACTCCTTGTCTCTGGGGCTGTCAGTAGGAGCTTAAGGCCAAGTAAGAAAATGTCATTTAAAAGCTGAAGAAAATAGTACCTTTATTGTGTTTAAAAGTTTGGTGATTCTCTCACCTATTATTCATGGAATACAGGAAATATAATAATAAATTTGATGAACTAGCTAAGAAAATTTGCAGGCAAAATACTAAGGTGCCATCTGACTTCTAGCTGCCAATAATACAAGAGAAAAGAGATAAGCTAAGAAAGAAATTGTGCTGGGTCAGAAAAGAAAACTGTTTCCAGTCTCTCTAGACAGGAAAAAATTCTCAAATTAAGAAATGGCTTCCAGATTGTGGTGATAGTTTTATTGTGTGTGTGTGTGTGTGTGTGTGTAAAACAGAGGGGGGGGGGGACTCAAACCGTACATTTTACATTATTTTTTTATACATTATCCTTCAATATACCTGTAAAAATAAAATTAATTAATTAATTTATTTATTTATCTAAAAAATATGTTTATTTATTTATTTTTATGTGGTGCTGAGGTTTGAACCCAGTGTCTTACATGTGCAGGGCAAGCACTCTACTACTGAGCTACAGCCCCAGCCCCTAAAAATAAAATTTAAATGAGGCTGAAAAATCCTTGTAAAGACCTCAAAAATTATTTTAACATACTGCCTCCTAGAACAGAAAAAAGGTCTTCAAGGTATCTTAAGAGCCAGTCTTGGCAGATCCTCTATGTAAACAATTAGACTTCTAAGAATCGTAAGAACCCAGATTGGAGAGAGCTTTATCCTTTGTAAGGATTATTTTTGTCAATTATAATGGATTGTTAAAAAAAACAACTTACGAAGTTTTTAAAGAAGTATATCAATTTGGACTGAAAAAAAGAGAGACAGTACAAAAAGAAAGGAAAACTATGAACTCTTGACATATTATGGGCATGAAGAAGGTGGAGAAAAGTATTCACCTGTAAGAATGAGCTTCTTTTATGGAAAAGGAAGGATAACTCAGAGGGCAGACCCAAAAATATAGAGGGTGGAAGCAGGGACAAGGTAAATGACTCTAAGGCAGTAGAATAAGACTAACCAAGAAATGCGCCCCAATGAATATAAAAATTTCAACAGACTGGTGACTTTTTCTTTTTTTAAAGAAACATCTACAGTGGTTATCCTAGGCCTGTCCCATCAGTGTATTTTGAGGGACAAGTATATATTCTCTTTGTAGATCTTCACAGTGAGAGAACAGTACTCAAGGAGCTGTATACAATGAAAGGAACTGCACACCAAGAGCCTCATCTATGCCTGGATCTGATTTTGATGGCAAGATCCTCAACTTCAATGCCATTAAGAGGATGAGATCTACATTTTAGGGAAAAGATTGAATATGCTTTGTATCTGGAATTATAACTGGAGGACAACTATAGTAGATTGTATTTTCCTAAGACAGCAATCACAATGTACTCCCATCCCATATATATCCTTCTTACAATAAGATGTTTAATACTATTTTCATCAGGTGGTGAGAACTACCTTCCCTTCCTTTGAACTTACCTCTTTATTATGCCATACAATAGAAGAGAGACTATGTGATTTCTGAGGCTAATTTATAAAATGACATGTATAAAATGACATGTCATATTATAAAATGACATGTTCTCTTCAGATGCTTACTCTTAGAATCCAAACCCCATTCCATAAAAGCATGGAACCAAGTGTAATGGCCACATGCAGGTATTCCCAAATTGAGGTCCCAGGCAACAGCCAGCATTGTACAAGCATTCAGATGATCCTAGCCCCTACTGAATCACCACCAATCTTTAAGACACCCTAAATGATGCTGCAAGGAAGACAAACTTTCCTGGATGATCCCTATGCAAATTGTAATTTGTGAGCAAAATAAAGATCATCATTAAATTTGGGGCCATGTGTTACAAAGCAACAGATAAGCAGACCAGTATTAAAGGTATCATGATTGAATTCTAGAAAGCATCTCAGGTAAGTGGGGGGACTGAGGTCACAGATCCTCCTGAGGGGTGGTCTGCCATGACTAGGACAGGAGAGAGGGTCTACAATGTTTTGTGGGGCAGTACTGGGGATTGAACTCAGAGGTGCTTTACCATTAAGCCACATACCAAGTCATTTTATCTGTTTGTTGTTGTTGTTTGTTTGTTCAAGATGGGGGGAGGGGGAGCCTGGGGTTGTGGCTCAGCAGTAGAGCACTCACCTTGCATGTGTGAGGTCCTGAGTTCGATCCACAGTACCATATAAAAAATAAATAAATAAAATAAAGGTATTGTGTCTAACTACCACAAATATATATAAAAGACAGGGTCTCAATAAGATACTCAAGGCCTCATTAAGTTGCTGAGGCTGGCAATACTCCTGCATCAGCCTGCCAGATCACTAGGATTACAGGTGTGCGCCACTGTGCCCAGTGCTATCTTTTACCCACACCTACTATTTTCATAATTTTTTTCTTTACTGCAAGCCCTTACTCTATTAATATAGTTTGGATCTGGAATGTCCCTCAAAGGTTCATGTATCAAAGGCTTGATCCCAGACACAGCCATGTTCAGAGGTGGGCTTTGGGAAGTGATTGGATTATTAGAGTGTTGAACTCATCGATGGAATAACCCATTAGTGCATAACTGATGGCATTATTTGGGAGGACAGAAACTTGAAGAGGCAGGGCCTAATTGGAAGAAGTAGGTCACCAGGGCCCTGGAAGGGTATAGCACATCCTCAGCCCCTTCCTTGCTCTCTGCTTCCTGGCTGCCATGAGAGCAGCAGCTTTTATCTGCCACACCCTTCTGCTATGATGTTCTGATTACCTAAAGCCCAAATCAATGGAGTCAGTGACCATGGACTGAAATCTGGAAACATGAGCCAAAATATGTCTTTTTAATTTAAGCCGTTTATGTCAGGGATTCTGGTCACAGTAACAAAAGCTGACACATGCACTTTTCCTGAAATCTAAAGCACAGGGTCCAAATCTGTGCCCACTTTGACAGTGGAACCTCAAGGCATGTCCAAATTTCACCATATCACTAAAAGAGGCCTCTCTTTTACTGCATAGACTTCTGCAGATGTGAATTAAAATTATAGTTCTACTACTGTTTACCTGTGTGGGATTTACCATCTTCTCATGTAACATAAGAAACTAGGCCAGATGAATTCCAAGCTCCTTCCCAACTCTAACATTCCAAAAGAGTACGTGCTGAGCACCAAAGAGCTCTGATTGAGGAAAGAAAATAAGACTCATACGGATATCCACCCTTTGGGGTACACTATGATTAGTGCCATTTGGAGGCTTCAAAACAAGGTTTCTAAGAGTAAATGTAGAGAGGAGCTACTGTTTCTTAACCAATCCTAGCTGACTGGTTAAGAAAATCCCTGGAAAAAAGATGCAGAAATATAAAGTTTTCTTTGGTGAATGACTAAGGGTAGAAAGAAAGACCAGGGCCAAACCAAACTAAGAAGCCTTGCCAAACAGGCAAGGTTGACCTTATCATGGATGGCAATAATTTTTGAGCAGGGAGATGACAGTAATGTTTATAGGAATGTGAATGTGGTGGTACAATAAAAAATTAGAAGGATCAAGATAGGAAAGCTTGGTTATTCCTCTCATTAACATTGTATCCTTCCTCTTCTCTGTGCCTCAGTTTCCCCATATATAAATCAGGTGGGTTAAACTGAATGACTTCTCTTACAGTTTGGATCCGGAATATCCCCAAAAGGCTCAAGTGTTGAAGGTTGCTGCTCCCAATGCACCAATGTTCAGCAGTGGTGCTTTTGGGAAGTGATTGGTTTATGAGGCTCTAATTTCATCAAAGGATTAATCCACTGATGGATTCATAATTGAATGAACTGTTGGAAAGTGGTGGAAAGTATAGGAGGTAGGACCTAGCTGGAGGAAGCAGGTCACCTGGAAGGGTGTATCTCCTCCACAGACCCTTCCTTACTCACTCACTCTGCTTCCCTGCTGCCATGAGATGAGCAGCTTGCTCCACCATACGTGCCCTTCTGCCATGATATGCTGCCTTACCACAAGCACAGAAAAAAAAGGAGCCAGATGACCACAGCCTGAAATCTATAAAACCATAAGCCAAAATAAATCTTTCCCCTCTAAATTGATTTTCTCAGGTATTTTGTCACAGTGACAGAAAGATGACTAATAATGCAAGCTCTGAGAACTCTTCTCAACTCTACCCTTTTAAGATCTATAGAGTGGATGGAAATAGAGTCCAAAGCTAAGAAAACCCACGAGGGAAGTACTCAAGGACCCCAATAGCACAGCAGTCTATGCTTTATAAAATGTTGCCCTCCCAGCTACTTAGTCAACTGACTGATAAGCAGGTGGCACCTTCTATATGCTAAGCATTGTTCCAGGCTCTGAAAACACAAAAAGAAGCCAAAATCCTTGCCCTTAAGAATTCCACATTCTTACAGATATCCAGGTTTTGTGCACCTAAAACCAGAAGCAAGTTCTCAAACATGAGACTGACATCCTATATTTCCAAGTCACAATGACTCAGTACTAGAATTTCATAGTAAAAAAGTTGTGGAAGAAATCTGCAGACACAGAAAGTCTTCTGAGAAGAGCCCCTTCTGCCTGCCAGGTCTTACTACACAAGTGAAATTCCTTAGTCAAGTTCCCCAATAAAAACAATTGAATTGGGCTGGGGTTGTGGCTCAGGGTAGAGGGCTTGCCTGGCATGTGTGAGACACTAGGTTCAACTCTCAGCACCACATATAAACAAATTAATAAAAAAAAAGGTCCATCAATAATTAAAACTATATATACATAAATAATAAACAGTTGAATTACCTCTGAATATGACATTTCCTTGTCTGCAAGTGGCCAACTGGTTCTGGTCCTACTCCAGGTCAGCAGCACCAACACAATAAAGCCTGACCTCTGAAATTCAGGTTTGAGAATCCCACCCCCACCCCCAAGAGCTGGGTGCCAAATTGTGTGAGTTGGAGTCAGAAGAGCCTATGGGGAGGTGTATCTGGCAGGAAAGGGTGAAGCAGTGCATCCATTCAGCCAATGAGAAAAAAGAAACCTGTTCCAGGAGCCGAAGACACAGCAAAGAACAAAACTTAGATGGTCAAATGAAAAACCTCAGATCTCCTCTTCCTATAGATCCCTGCCAAATCAAAACTAAGCTGCAAAGGAAAAAAAAAAAAAGGAGATAAAGTAGTAAAACACCTATAAAAACCTAGGAAATGGAATCCATGATCTTTAACACAGACTGGTGCAACAGTATATAAGGTGCACTCTTATGCAAATTAAGGATAAAGCACAGCAAATATGTATCTGGACAGTTCACAGGGTCCCATATGCCCATCTCCACCAGTTTCTCGTGCCCCAGAACTCCTCCCTTCCCCAAAGCTAGAAATAAACGTTTCTTAGAATCAGTGGGTTACACTGCCTTCATATGGATGATGTGAAGGCCTCCAAAGTGGCCAGAGTGTCAAAGACCAAGCCTTTCAAGCCCCTGCCTTCACCAAACAAACTTCTGACTATACCAAAGTATTTATTCTTCCTTAGATTCCTGGGCTGGCAATGATAAAAGGATCCCAGGTCACTGCCAAACATCTATTGAAAGATCAGACTAAGAAATTCAGGTGCCATGATCATGGATCTAAGTTGTAAATGCCTTAGAGAGAGAATGGGTCAGCCCTCTATGTTCCTGTGTCCAGCACAGTGACTGGCACCTAGGAGAATCCTCAGAGTTCACTCACAATGACTTCTTAAGTGAACTAGTGATTTCCTGCTTTATCCAACTGGGGGTTAAGACAACCAAAGAAACCACAAGATCACAATGTCTAACTAACCTCTACAGCCCAGGGGTTGCCTCTGAGAGAAGTGCATAGCTAGCCACAGAGGCCTGTGACTCCGTGCCAAAAGCCAGGTTCCCAGAAAAGGAGGGAGGCAGAGATGGGAAATGTGGCAGGAAGGAAATGAAGACTTAGAAGGGAGGCTGGAAAGATGCTTTTTTAAGGCCCATCTGAAACTCAGATATTTACAAACACTACCCAGCATGTTTTGATAACAAGCAGGCTGAGAAGCTAAAGGAAGAGCAATTTCTAAAAACGTTTAAAAACATGTAGGCGTATATTCCAAATAGAAACTGGGGATGCTGTCAGCAGTCTTCATTCTGCTTTGAAACTTAACATAAATACTGCATATCACCTCCCACCCATACCAACCCATGCATGGTAGAAATTAGATGAAAAAAGGATTAGAGGAGTTGAGTGTTGCTGGGTATGGTCATCTCAAGTATAGTTCTAAATGCACTATTAAATATGCCATTTCTTTAAAATTAAGAATAATTCTATAGAATCTCATATTTATTTCACTCCCATGATAGTCTGACATTTTTTTAAAATGGGGAAAAACCAGACATGGTGGTGCATGCCTGTAACTCCAGCCTCTTGGGAGGCTGATAAGTTCAAGACCAGCATGGGCAACTTAGCGAGACTTTGTCTCAAAACAAAATCTAAAGAAAGGGTTGAGAACATAGCTCAGTGATAGAATACCCAGTATCCCAACCCCGCACCAAAAAATGGGAACTTTAATTCCAGTCTCCACCTGCCAACTCAATCATGGTAAGACTAAAGAGCAAGACAAGCCACCAGGCTGGTGACAGCATAGCAAAGTGGTTCCCACAACAGGCAGTAAGAGGCAGACTTTGAGATCTAGACTTAGTTCTGCCTTGGCCAAATGTTCTGGGAAAAGTTCAGTTCGGACACAAGTTCTTACTAGTCTTGCTGTGGATATAAAACTTGTTTGGTCAAGTTCCATGTTCTTACATAACTAGCAAGGCAGTCCTGCCAATCCCTGTGTGTTTGACACAGTGTATCAGACTATTTCTACTAGTATGGTACAGGGAACATGTATGGTACAGGGAACCCCTGCCTCATTTCCGCCAGCCATTCTCCAGCGGGTACATCCTGTGTCCTTTCTACCAACAATATCTTGATGCTAACTCTGAATGAATCAAACATCCACCACTGCCTCTGGCCAGACCTGACGGAGCCCCACCCCATTGGGCCTCAGCCTAGCACTGTACAGCTCAGACATCCAGGAAGGATCTAATCCTATCCCAACCCACAGCTAGACAGTCTTATAGATATCCAGCCTAGTGGCTGAGGACCCAACAGTCAAACTTGCCCACTGAGACTCATCAGAAGAGGCTGGAAAAGTATGGAGAGAGAGAGAGAGAGAGAGAGAAGGCAGGCAGACAAGCCTGAAGGCTAGTCTAAGACATTAGCATTCAGCCTTGCCCATGAACTGAGAAACCCTAGTGAGAGCACTGTATGTCTATCTGCCAGTCTGGAAGCTTTTATCTCATCACGGGGAGATTTAGCCACTATGCTAAGCACCAAGATATATTATCTCATTTAATCTTCATAGCAACTCTGTGAGATAATTTTATATATGAGATAACTTGGATTTTAGGAGGCACAGGGAAATGTTCTGAGATCTATTTGGCAAGTAGTTAGAGCTTGAATTTGAGCCCAATTCTATAGGACTCCAAAATCTGTGGTTTTTCTATAGTCCTACATTCCCATTTTTAAAAAGAGGACAAAACCAGAAGTGGATTATAACTTACTTTCAGTAAAATTTCCCACACTATCTTCTTTACAGCCCAACCTAAATTCTTATAGTCTAGACTTCTACTTGGAACTTGTGCTAAGATGCTTAACTGCCTACCAACCTCTACCCCAATGGGGTCAGTCTTCCCTATGGCAGTGTAACCCCAAGCTGTCTCTACCTTGGGAAGAGATTATATAAGCTACTTCTTGCTGGCCCCATCCCTGGAGTACTAGGGGCCTCCAACAGAACAAAACAAAGCTTGTTTTAGGGTTATTGTTTGTTATTTTTATGGAAATGAATAGAACTAGAAAAATAATGCATTTATCAAAGAAGAATTCTGCCTAATGGTCAGCATGAGCTGAGTCCAGACAAGTCACCTGGACGACTGTCAGACTCATAATGATAATCATTAATATTTTGGCAAAGATCCCACCAGGACCCAGGCTATTCGGCTATCCTTTGATGCCATCTCCTAGCCATGCTCCCCCACTCACCTGCTCAGAGTCTCCCGAGGAGCCTTAGTGCCTCCGGCTCCATGGGTGATGCTGGAATTCTTGTTGGCAGTCATGGTCATTTCGGCTCTCTGCAAACCCAGAGCCCTGCAAAGAAGACAAGTCCTGTAAGCCAAGTTTCCACAGCAGCCAGAAGTACCTCAAACCTCTTCCAGATGACCTCCAAAAGGGTTTCTGTGGCAGGAGGTAGAAACCACTTTGCCACATATGTTTAACTCCACATGTTATAGCTTAAAAGCCTCAAGAAATACCCCGCGTGGGGTTGGAAAGAATCTGTGAGCTAACAGATAACCTATTACCTCACAGAAAATGATTTGAGAAAAAAAAACCTTCCATCTCCTCTAATTCCCACCTCTCCTCATTACTTAAGTTAGGTTTCCCATTTTTTTATCATTCCATACAGCACTTATGATTTCTGCCATATTTGTACACCTCCTGACGTACTATTTTTTCAATATTTTTTGTGTGAATAAGCTTGAAACTGGCTTTCTTTTCTTAAAATATTTTAACCTTGTTCTAAACAATAAACCATTCATTCAACAAATATTTCTTGAACAACTATGTCAAAGGCAAATGCAATCCAGCAAAGAATAAAACAAAGCCCCTGACCTCCTGGATGTTACATCCTAGTGGAGAGAATCAGATAATAAGTATGTGTCCTGTGTGTGATGATTAAGTGTGTGTTTGTGTATATATGTTAGTTGATAAGTGGTATTTAAAAAATGAAGCAAGGGAGAGGCAAAGAGAATAAAGAGGATGTGGTATTTTAAATAGGATGTTTGGAGAAGACCATTTGGATGAAGTGACATTTAAGCAGACATAAAACAGTGAGCTAGAAAGGCTAATCATATTTTTTCTAATTCTTGTTAAATGAAATTAATATGCATTAAGATATTAATATTTACAAAATAAAAAATGTTTATTCACATACCATATAGTCAGCTAATCCATCACCAATGGTAAAAGCTCCATTCTACAGAGAACACAATTTTATGACAAACAATGAACAGGAAAAAAAGATAAAAATTTAATATTATATTCAGATTGGAGAAGAAGGAGTAAAATTATCTCCATTTACAGATGGCATGATTTTGTAGGTAGGAAATCCTAAAAATTCCATGAAAAAAAAACAAACTTTAAACTAGTAAGTGCTATAGTTTGTATCTTAAATGTCCCTCAAAGGTCCATGTGTTCTAATTCTGGTCCCTAGACTGGCACTACTGGGAGGTGGTAAAACCTTTAGGAGTTGGCCTAGTGGAAGAAAGATAAATGGGAAGTGGATAAATCCATGAAGTGGATATTGGAACTCCAGGCCCTTCCTGTCTTTCTCTTTGCTTCCCAGACACCATGAGGTGAACAGGCCTTCTCCACTTCATGTTCCCAGCATGATGTTCTGTGCTGCCACAGACCCAAAACAACAGGGCCAAGCAACCCTGGACTGAATCCTCTGAAATAGTGAGTCAAAGTAACCCTTTCCTCCTTATAAGTTGTTTACCTCAGCCATTTTGCCATAGTAATGCAAAGCTGACCAACACAATAAGTTCAAAATAGCTTGTAGGATAAAAAAAAATGTATTAAAGCAGCTCTAGGCTCTCATCTATGCCTTCATCTTGGTTCCTTGGCTAGTCAGGCTAAGGAGAGAAGATTCTCTGAAGCAGAGGAAATGCCCACTGGGAACACAGCAGAGAGGCAAGGGGCATATGAGACTGTTTCACAAATCTAAAGCTCCTTGAATGGCAAAGTCCAGACAGAAACTGCATATTTGGAAAATGAAATTGTCCAATTAGCATCTACAACCAATCACCAGTCCCTCAAAAACTCAGCTCTGAAAAATTACAGACAACATCTGAATAACTAAAATCCAGAGAAAGGAACACAGTAAGTGTTTCCCAGGTACTTGAGGTGCAGTGGAAATAATACCTGTCAGAGTCAAATAACTGCATCTAGCCATGCCTCTGTCAACTGCTAGCTATGTGACCCTGCACAAATATGGCCTGAAGACTCACTTTTTCACTTTAACTGTAATAACATGACCTACTTCTCTTGACTGCTATGTTGGGCACACAGAAGCTTAATAAATGGTTTTTCTTCCAGATCACGCTTCTCTGGGTATTTAGGAGACAACCACTCCATTCCCAAGCCTGAGTCATTTTTTATACTTCCTGATATTGCAATTCAATTTACCCTATGCCAGGAACTGGGCAAGGCGCTAGAACATTCTCTGCCTTACAGGATCCAACTGTGAAGGGAGAAAACTCAAGTAAACAGTAGACATCAAGATCTGGGGTTGTGTATCAGTATAGAGCACTCATCTACCATGCGTGAGGCACTGATTTGATCCTCAGCACCACATAAAAATAAAGATATTGTGTCCACCTATAACTAAAAAATAATTTTTTAAAAAAAGTAGACATGAAGAAGATCTCATGGAGAGCTAGGACTGTAGCTCAATGGCAGAGCACTTGCCTAGAATGTATGAGGCACTGCATTCGATCCTTAGCAACACATACAAATAAACAAATAAAATGAAGGCATTCTGTTCATCTACATTTTTTTTTTTTAAAAAAAAGAAGGTCTGGGGCTGGGGATGTGGCTCAAGCGGTAGCGCGCTCGCCTGGCATGCGTGCGGCCCGGGTTCGATCCTCAGCATCACATACAAACAAAGATGTTGTGCCCGCCGATAACTAAAAAAATAAATAAATATTTAAAAAAAAAAAAAAAAAAGAAGGTCTCATGGGGAAGTCAATTAAGCCATAACCTATTTGTTTTTCACAATAAGAAAATCTAAAGAAAAGCTAAGGTACATTTATTATGAGACATGCTGCTAGATTCCTTTTATAATTATAGTAGTTAATATTATAAGCCTTCACAGGTATTGAAACATCTAATCCTTTTGAAAGCCCTGTGTAGTAGGAACTATTACTACTTATACTTTACTAAGGAAATGAACATACAGAGCAAGGACCTAGCTTGCCCAAGTCATACAGCTAGAGTGGAAAGGCAGGGAGGGCTCTGAGCTCAATCCAACCCTACCACCCCATCTACAGATGCGCTCCCAAAGGTCCAGGAAGGGATGTATTGGAGTTCAGTTTCTGAATAAAGCTGTTTCTCAAGGTTGCCCACCATCTAAGAATAAACCTTCCTATCCTAGAGCAAAAGAACTGTTTCCTCTTGTTTAGGAAAAGTCCATTTGGTGCCTTTCAGCAAGCATAATTGTGGATGTGACAACATGCCTTGAGGAACCCCCTAAGAGTGAAGAGGAAGAGACACAAGCATGTGGAGGGAAGCTTTCCATTCTCCTGGGGTTAAAGTTGCTACTGAAAGCAAACAAATACCACCAAGCACTCTTATTTACTAGTCCAGGTGAGAAGTTAGAGACTTGAAAAGGAGGCCTCTAAACTACATGAGAGAATTTCTGCTGACATCTATGTGACTTTAACTTCCCAAGCAATCTGCTCACATAGATATAGTTATAGCTTAAGAAGCAACTGGAAGGGCTGGGGAAAAAAGTGGCAAGGGGGACTAATCTTTTGTGTGTGCTCTGAGAACACAAATACAGCCAAGGCAATGCAACCAGCACCTTAACAGTACAGTCTACCACATAGCACGCAGCTGCGTCTGACTACTCTTGGGGGTTAACCTGTGCTCATCCTGTCCAGTAAACACCTACTCAGACTTTCTTACCAACTCCTTCCTGCACCTTTCTCATCCACAGGTCCTGGCCAAGGAGATAAGGGAACAACCAGCAGCTACCCAAAGAGGGGCTTGCTTTTTCATTTCTTCCTCCAGGAGTCTAAGCAACCAATATAAGTGCTCATATCCTAAGAGGCCTAACAAAGGCAGCTAATGAGGATGACCCTTTTCTTCATGACTCTCCATCCTCATGCTCAGCACTCGGCTATCTTCTGGATCCTCACATCAGACCCTATTCTTCCTGATAAAGGAAAAGCCCTGCTAAATTCCATGTGGAAAAGACCCCCCGACCCTGCTCCCCTGAGGAATCCTACGAATGAAGAGGAGAGAAGCTTCCCATTCTCCTGGGGTTAAAGTTGCTACTGAGGGAGGTAAACACAATCCTTCCCTGCCTTCTCCCCTCACCAACCACCTGCCTGATTCCCGTGAGGATAGAAGGGCTTCTAGAAACAGACCAAGAAAAGAACTTTAGATACAGGCATGGCCCTTTTCTATCTTCCTGGGCCTGCCTCGTTCATTCTCCTTCTGCCGTAATTCCCTTCCCCTACACACCTACATACAACCCAGGAAAGGTCACCATTAGAATGATTATTTGGCTCTGCTCTGCCTAAAAATGACAGATTACAAAGGAAAGGGGAATGAGTGAATATACCAGGATAATGGGGTAGAGGGCTGGAGGGAAGGGGACGCAGGGATAAGGTTCCTCAAGTCAATCCCATTCCTTCCAAAATGCCAGACCCCTTTTTTTCCTTCACTACTTCTATATACCTGGTACCTTGGATCCCTTCCATTTCAGCCTTGGGATCTGAGAATCTACATCCAGAAAGACCTTCAAGTAGAAATAAGAAGTGAATAATGAACCTAGTCAGGTGGAAAGGAACCAGGGCTTGTTTTGCTGGGAGGTCAGAAGGATTGCCGGGTATTTTTACAAATCCCTGGGAGGCTGAAATCTCCCTCAATCAGCCATAGAAGTTTATTTTGCTGTTGTTAAATAACAATCAGAAAAAAAATCAAGGCTTCTTTCCTCCTACACACTATTTCCCAATCCTCTCTCTCATAGAAAGCCTTTCCTTTAAATTTGGATTTTCAACCTCAACCAGTTTTCAAACCACTCTTCCAGCCAGATGGTCCTTCTCCACTTTAGCACAGATTTTGTAGAGGCTTGTAGTTGGGTTTAAACACTTCCTGAAAGCCTGAATTGGAGTGACGGCTTGTTAGGCAACTCTAAAGAAAATCTGGTAGCTTCCAACATAGTTTCAAAAACCAAGACAACTGTTTCTGCCAGTCTGGACACTGCCTCCCAGCAAGCAGTTTAACCTGGCTCTGCACGGTCGGTGGAGCTGACCAATGTCTTGTCACCATTTAAAAAATATAAGCAGAATGGAGGACTGTCCCACAAACAACCTGCTTCTGGGGGACCTAACAACCCCCTTCTTTCACTTATTAAAAAAAAAAAAAAAACATGGTGGGTGCAATATTATGAAGACCATGCAGAGGCCACAGTACTAAACCATATCAGTGCCTGTCCTTGGCTGGCCCTGTCAGACTACAGTAGCTGCCGTTTCCTGAATATGCCAGAAATGTTTATGCCTCCAAGCTTTTGTTCAGTCAATCCCTCCCTCCTATCTTGAATGTCCTCTAGGCCCATTCTTTCTTTAATAGCCAGTTCAAATGTCAATTTCTTTCTGAAGACTTTCCTGTCCCTAAGTCCTGACCTCATTCTCACCCTTCCCATGCTCTCTGATCTAGTTGAACACAACCCAACTGATGGCAAGAAACTTCCCTGCTCTGGAAAAGCACACCACCTACAAGCTGAACTTTCTCAGAGGAGGACTAGAAAATAATAAGAGCTAAAGGAACTGGGCTAATCTCCATGCCTCTGTTTCCCCATCTGTGGCATAAGGACAATGCCTCACCTCTACAATTAGAGCATAAAGACCAATGAGAAGTCATCTATTAAAAAAATAGAAGTTATTTGGAATCCAGAGAGAACACAATGGAAGCCTCAGGTCAAACTTTCTACCTTTACTCACATTCAACTTTCATACCTCCTCACTCATCCTCATTCTTAGATAACTTTGTTCCTACTAGATTGAGAAAATAGAAATGATCAGAACAGACTTACAATAAGTGACCACCACCCATCACACTTACCCACCAGCAGCATCAGTGCGGATGGTCACTCCTCGGCTCACAACCCTCAAAAATATAGTTTCCATTCACTCAAAGTGAAAGCCAAAATCTTTACAATGACTTACAAGGCCTTTAATCATCATAAACTTGATTTCATTCTCTACTCTGGCCACACTATCTCCTTATTATATCATTACACACACCAGGCACATTCCTACACCAGGGCCTTCATTCCTATTGTAACTGGAACACATTCCCCCAGAGCGCCTGCTTCCTCACCTCCTTCAAGTCTCTGGATAGATACAACTCAGCCACTCTCCCCTCTTTTTCATTTTATTTTTATCCACAGCATTTATCATCATTCAACATACTACTTTTCTTTTCTACTTTTATGTATACGTAAGCTCCATGATACTAAGAATTTTTGTCTGTTCGTGATATATCCTCACTGCCAAAAACAGTCCCTACCACACAACAGGCCCTGACTTGTCCACCACCTCATAGTGGCCCTCAGTAGGGTGAGCCACTTTGAGCTCTACTGCCCATCTTCTGTCCCTACCATCCTTCCCAGAGAAGGGTCTGACCTACCTGTAGCAACCATACCCACTCAGAAAATTCAAAAGGGGGCCAACACCCTTTGAGCACCCAAAAGGTAAGTAGGGGATGGTTTCAGCTTACGAACTCAACTAAAATTGCTCTCTGAAAAGATGGCTGCAATGACTTTCTCATTATAGAATGTAAAGGTCATCTCTCTGGGCTTCCTTTCCTGATGTCTACTGTTTTGGACACTATTGATCAGCACTCCCAGGATCACAGTATTGTAGTTTACTCTCAGTCTGGACCATACCCTTGGTGTGGAAGATCTTTACACTCAACAAAAGGGGGAATAAGTTAAGAAAGACTGGGAAATACTGTAGGAAAAGCATAGAAAGATAAACAGGTATGGGCATGAAAAGCTTTCATTTGCTTACTTCAATCTTTTTTTGAGGGTGTCTTTCTAGCTGAGCCACCATGCTACTATTGTACACTCTGGTCCTTACCCTTAGCAGGTCCCCATCATGCCTGAGATAAACAAGTAAAAATTCTGGTACAATGTATCAAGAGTTGTGATAGAAGTGCTACAAAGAGCTCTGGGAGCAAGGAAAAAGACTCCTGATCAGGTGGATAGAATGTATATAGGGAGGGCTGCTGGAGAAGACAGAAAGTAACACTGGGATGAGTCTTTCAAGTCTTTCAGGATTTGTAGGAGATAAAGAAGGCATAAAAACATTGTAAGTGGAAGCAAAACCACAAGCAAAAGCCAAAGAGACCTTGGGGCAAGCAGAGATTTCTTAAATAGAACACAAAAAGTGATAACCATAATGAAAAACACTGATAAAGTAAACTACATTAAATAAGAACTCTGTTCATTCTTTTTAATGCCATTTAGAAAGAAAAAGAAATCTAAAGGCTGTAGCTCAGCGGCAGAGCGCTTGCCTGGCATGTGTAAGGCACTGGGTTCAATCTTTAGCACCACATAAAAATAAACAAATTAAATGCATTCTGTCCATCTAGAACTACAAAAAAAAATTTTTTTTAAATCTACAGAGTGAAAGAGGATATTCCCACTGTCTATCCAGGATATACAAATAACTCCTACAAATCAATAAGAAAAACATACCCAAAAGACTGAAACAGATATTCCACTAGAGAAGATATCCAAATGTCTAAGAAAGATATAAAAGAATATCCAACTTCATTAGTTTTCAAGAAAATGCAAATCAAAACCACAGTATGACACCATTAACATACTCACAACGGATAAAATGAAAAATATAGAAAATACCTATTGGTAGTACAGATGTGAAACAATTGGAACTCTCAAACATTTACAGTGGAAGTATAAATTAATACTACCACTTTGGAAGAATGTTGCTTACCCCATGACCCAGCAATTCCTCTCTTAGGTATATTCCTAACAGAATATGTGTACCAAAGGCAAGTACAATAATATACATAGCAGCACCATTTGTAATTGCAATGAAACTAAACACTATGCAAATGTCCATCATCAGAAGAATGGAAAGTAAATTATGTATATTTTCACAATGAAATACTACAGAGCAATGAGAATGAACAATCTATAGATACATATAACACATGAATAAATCTCTGGAATATTATGTTGAATAAAAAGACACCAAGAAAATATACTGCATTCAAGCAGGAAGTGTGAATCAGGCGGTACAGCGATACCAGACTTCAAACTATACTACAGAGCAATAGTAACAAAAACAGCATGGTACTGGTACCAAAACAGGCGGGTGGACCAATGGTACAGAATNTGATTCTGTAATCTGTATACGGGGTAAAAATGGGAGTTCATAACCCACTTGAATCAAAGTGTGAAATATGATATATCAAGAACTATGTAATGTTTTGAACAACCAACAATAAAAAATTTAAAAAAAAAGAAAATATACTGCATGATTTTATTTATAGAAAATACAAAAACAGTAAAATAACATATTTATGCCATTAGAAGTCAGGATAATGTGTACCCATAAAGGGAATAATAGACAGGAGGGTTATTCTGGGATACTGTTAATATTCTGTTTCTTGCCCGGTTGTTGATTACATAGGTTTATTTGTAAAAATGTGTTAAGCTGCATGTAAACATACTTTCATGTTTATATAACATACTTCAATAAAGTTTTAACATAGCACACAGGATGCAGAGCTAAGCAGATTTGGGAAGGTTAGATCCAGAGAACAAGATTATCAAGAAATAATAGAAAGTCACATTCAAACTGCAAGCCTAAGCTAGAGTACTAGTGTTCAATTTCCCTCTGGGGTAAAGCCCTTTGTTATTCAATTAAGGTAGCAGAGGAAAGTGCATTTACAACTCTTAAGAGATAGCTGTCATTATCTCTGTTTTATGGATGAAGAAACTGAGGCTCAGAAACAGTAAGTAATTTTCCCAGAGTCTACAGAGGTCGGCACTAGGCTCTATAACTAACACCAAGCACATTAGTCCTTTGGTGGCTCTCCTATCTTTGGCAGGAAGCCAACCTCCATCCCAAGTATCCCCCTATAGTCCAGCTCTGTCTGGATAAAGAGTTATAAAAGGGCACTGGCAGAAGATCCAATGCCTGGCCCCCAAATTCTTGGTGTTCAACCTCATTTTTCTTTAAGTCATCTAGTTCAGAGGGTTCTGACATAACACAAAAGAAATAAATAAAAGATGCTCATCATCATTCTTCCCCATCTAGAGACAGAGCAGCTCACAAAAGAAAATCCTGGGTCAAAGGCCTTCCCCTAATAGTGCAGTCCCTCTGGAGCTGAGAGAGGAGGTAAGGGAAGTCTGTCCAACCATATGTCCAACTCCTTTAAATGTCGTGATGGTAACAGAATTTGCCTCATATCCCCCCCTTCAAATAGAACAAGTGCTTCTTGGCAATTGCAGGTCTGTTGTTCTCAGGTTGTGTGATAAGGTGCCCCAGAGCACTGTGGTGAAATCACTGCAAGATATTTCAAATTTTTGAGGGAAATAGAGCAAATATTGAACATTTGTCAGACAACCCACAAGTTCAGTTTCAACATCATATTTCACTATGTTCTTTTTGATGATGTCATTTCTTGTGAACCTGGGTTTTCAACAGTTGCTGTGAAAAAAACCAAGGACCACGTGAAAAGCAATGTAGAACAGGAAATGAGGATGGCAGTACTCCATGTGAGACATTGTGCATCATCCATTATGTCCCACAGGCAAGTAATTATGGTTATTTAAGAATGAAATAAAAATATTTTTCCTTTCAATTTATGTGTGTATTTTTTTTCAGGTGGTTACTCCATTTGTTAGGGTACACACATGAAAATACCACTAAGATTGAGAAAGTTTGGAAGTCTCTGTGCAGATGTTTGTAAGTCTCCGTGGAGTTCCCAGGACAGGTCTAAACCTGCCCCAGGAGCCAGCAACACTCAGGCCTTGGGCAGTGTACTCCAAGAACAGCCCTGCAGCCTGAAAAAGAAGTGGCGGCACAGCAGCTATCCCTCCATGCAGGGGTCATTCACATCTGTCAAATTCATGCCAGGCCCCTCTCAACTCCCTCCCTGAAAAGCTCTATTCAGCATCAACCTCATGAATAAAAGCCAAAGCCAGCCCAGAAGCCAGGAGGCCAGTAGGGGACTTCCACACATACTCAGACTTGGGCAATGTCCACACACCAAACCATTAATCCACAGGGAGGTGGAGTGATGGGAACCCAGAGGGCTTCCACTGGCACTCATGTACGGAAAGGCCAACTCAGCTTTCTGGGTGAAGATTTGCATGAAAATAACTTCTTTGTTCCAATGTGGTTTCTTGCCAGCTACACTCCCTCCTTCCATTCTTCCTTGAAGTCATAATCCTCCCTTGGTGACATCACAGCTTTTGATACAACAGCCAACTGTTGTGATGTCACTGAACTCAACTTTTGTTATTTAAGAGGGGGCACTGGGATGGAGAATGTGACAAAAGACAAGAATAGAATACAGTTATAGAACTGGAATTTTCTTTTTTCATGCTAATTTCCGTGGTAATAAAGGGCAATGACTCAAAAAAGGAAAGGCAGGCCACTGGCAGCAAGACTGTGTGCAGACCTGTCTAAAACTAGTGGGTGTTGGGTCAGGGTGCGGGGTGGGCTGAGAGGAGACAAAAGAAAGAAGATTTCCATACCAGATTTGGCCAAAAATAAAGATGTTTTGGGCCTGGTCAAACCTGGGGCCTTGGCTTTCCATCGTCCACTGCCTGGGCACAGAGAAAGAAGATAAAAACCGAAAAACAGGGGCAACATTTCTTTGACAGTAATAAGCTTTTATTATATGCCACTTTAAGTTCTGGAATAACTTAGAACACCCCCTGGAAATGAGTATTTGGGATACTGTATTGTGTTCTGGGCTCCACACTGGCAGAGGGACAGACCTTACTAATTTGAAATGCATCCTTCAGATAGTGTCCAGGATGGAGAAGATACTCAAGATACTCAAGAGACCTGTCACAGGAGAAATGACTAAAGAACTGAGAATGTTTAACCTGAGAAGAGAAGGCTGGGGCGGGGGGCCGGATAATTGCCTTGAGAATTCTGAAAGGCGTTCAAATGAAAAAGGGATTAAATATGTATTCCTATGATCCCCCAAAGACACCTTAGACAATCAAAGGACAAAATAAGGATGAACTTTTTATTCTTAAGTTCTGAATACAGACTATACTTCTTTTCAATTTCTTATTTCTCAATTATACACTACTTTTAAGGGTAAGCCCTTAAGGATAAGGACTGCCTTGTCCATTGTTATTCCAGAACTTAAAGTGGCATATAATAAAAGCTTATTACTGTGTGTCAAAGAAATGAACAAATGAAGCAATGACAATGGTCTATAAAAACTGTTGGTATTTACAGGGACTCACTGGCTCTATACGGTTGTGGGTTTTGTTTTTTTTTTTTTTTGAGATAGGATTTCACTATCTCACTACCAGCCCAGGCTGGTCTGGAATTCATAGTCTCAAGGTATCCTCCTGTCTCAGCCTCTTGAGTGCTAGGACTAAGGGTGAGTGGTGCCACAACACCCTACTGCATGTTATCCACTCGATTACATGTTTGCAATACAACAGTAGAAAAACAGATAAGGTTAGCCAACCTCCTATCCTTTGTAGACTGGCCCACATGATACCCAACATCCCTTCCAATATTGCAATTTATTCATTCTTATATGTGACTAAAAAAATTAAAACTAAGAAGAAAGAGTACCTCCAAGGGCCATAGACAAACCCACCACCACCACTACTCATAAGCCTGGAGATCTGGATAAAGCATGGCTTCCTTCTCAGCTGAGAGAGGCCTCACACAGAGGCAGCACTAATGGGGCGTGTATCAAGGGCCACACCTCACCACCAAACAGAATAGTTTCCACATGAACCTGGGCCATTCCAAAACAACAATAAATAAGTATAGTCCGGTTAGATGATAGTAGATATTATTAGTCTACCTCACTTCTCTCAAAGAACTTAAAATTTCCCCAACCTGCTAGAGATCATAAGAATGACAACTTAAGGACTATGGAGCCATTTTTGGCCCAGGTTATACTGGGGTTAAAGGCCCAGTTCCAGTTACTGAGGGCATGAGACTATCTAACTGAAATAAGACATTATTTAACAAATAATGCCAGAGGTTATCCTCTTCAAAGTAGTCCTTATAGGCCTACACATTTATTCAAATACATTCTCAAAACATTTCTGAAATTCTTGTTTGGAAATTGCCCTCATCTGAATTTACCCTGAAGAAAAATTTGCATCCTTCATGAGTGCTAAGTCCTTCAGAGCCAAATAACAAAAACAGGTGCATATTACAGAATAACATCTTAGGGCAGAACATGCAGTAACCATCAAGCATACATTGCAGAGCCTTGATATCAAAAAGAACGCATATCAAAAAGTCCCATATCTCTACACTTTGAGCATTACAGTGGTTATTCATTTTGAAACCAAGAGATATTTAAGTATCTAATAAGTCCCAAGCATTGCCACAGAAAATTTATACACCCCTAAGTTCCTGTCTACCCTTTAAGAGAATTCATAAGCTCCCCAAGATTCATTTTAAGAATCCCTGTCCCAGACAGGCCTGGTGGCATACACCTATAATCCCAGTGACTCAGAAAGCTAAGACAAGAGAACTGCAATTCCAAAGCCAGCCGCAGCAACTTAGCAAGTCACTATGCAACTTAGCAAGTCACTATGCAACTTAGCAAGATCCTGTGGTTAAGCACCCCTGGGTTCAAACCCTGGTGGAAGGAAGGAAGGGAGGGAGGGAGGAAGGGAGGGAGGGAGGAAGGAAGGAAGGAAGGAAGGAAGGAAGGAAGGAAGGAAGGAAGGAAGGAAGGAAGGAAAGAAGGAAGGAAAAGAATTCCTGTCCTAACCCATTTTGCCTTTCCCACAAATGTATAGGTATTGTGAATGGAGGCTCATAGCTCAGCAGATATGCCACTGCGAGGCACTAAAAGACATTCACTCACTGTAGGTATCCTGCTTTCCTGAGTTCCTGGGCACTATATTTCAAACTTGGGTGTCAACAATTTATAAACTACTATATGTCATGGCTCACAAGGAGTGTTTGAAATAGTTAAATCCAAAAATAGTAAACTTGCAAATGCCAAGAATTCCAAACAAATGCGGTATTTTCTAAAGTGATTTTTACAACTGCTTCTAGAGACAACTACCACAGAAAAGTGAGATCTACCTGCAGGAAACCAGACTCACTCGGCTGTGGAACTGAGGTAAACACTGTAGGATATGGTCACAGCTAGTATTTCCCAAAGTCCCCCATCTCCCTGGGGAATCCTGGAGAATGGGGCTCCTACCCTTTTCTGAGCCAGACAGCATGCTCACCAAGCTGCTTCCAAAATACTAAAAGCCACCCAAGTCACAGCTGACTCATGTCATTGCTTTCTGTAATGAGGTATGATATGTATCTAAGCCCTTGTGTATTTTCATATTTGTAGCCTACAATTAGACATTTTTGAGGGATGTAGCTAACTAGTGGTTCTGTTCAGTGACCTATAATTATTCACACAGGCCATCATGGTCAATCCAGACAACAATCAAGCCTGGAAGTGCTATGGTTCAAACTTCATGGAGGAGGCTACTTGGCTCTAGGAAGATCCAGAGAATACTGTTAGCTGTATGCTGAGGAAGGACCACACTATCCCACCTTGGCTGCCCACAGAGGCACTCCCCGCTTGGTCCCCTTCATCCTGCCCTCCTCTCTTCCACTGCCTGGCTCAGCAAAGCTCACTCCCCAAGTTCAAGTATGGGCACAATTAGTTGTCCAGTGCCCGCTGTGGATCACTTTATTGGACACAATCTCTATTATCAAGGTAACAGCAATGTAAAGCAATTAAACTCCACACACATTTTCCACCTAAGAAAAACTGAGCACATAAAACAGTCCACAGAAGCATGCAGCCAGTCATAGGCAGGAGGCCCTCCTCTGAGACAGCCTTTCTATCACCAGTTGCAATGGCCCCACTGTTCCCAAGGGCCTCACAGAGTCACTGTCCCACCATGCAAATGCCCACTACTGTATTTCCCCACGAATTCCCTGGCTGGGAGGGAAAGGCTGTTTTAGCACAAAAGACATTTCACATACACATTTGATTCCAATAAAAACTGGTTTCTTGTTTGTTTTTTTTTTAATAGCAGCTCAAATCCCCAACTAAATATAATCAAATACATTGCCACTAACTAGCCTAATGAGTTTGAAGTACAGTTGTAACCCATACCTTACAGAAGCACACATATTAAGATTGAGTCTAATACCTAACCTCAATTACTTTGCAAGTTTTCCTTCTTCCCCAGTGCTGGCTCTAAGTACTTTTCAAAACACACTCTCCCATGTTAGCTCATTTGAGTCTACCAGCAAGTTCAGGCAGTTAAATGCAATAAGGATTTTCTCCTTTTCAAAAAGGAGGCAGCTGGGACTCAGGGTCATGAAGGCTGTGTAATTTGCCCCAAGATCACTTTACTAATAAATGCAGAACCAGGTCTAAGAACTGCTCTGTAGCTATAACCTCAATTTCTTCATATGTCAAATATTAATTATAGCTACCTCACAGGGTTACTGTAAGGACAAATCAGTTAATATACATAAAATGTCTGAAATGGTTTCTGCTTCATAGTGTTGTTGTTGTTGTTATCATTATTACTAAGTATTATCACCACCACCACCTAGAACAGCCAATTCTCCAAATCTAAAGCTTTTTGTCCCTTTATCCTGCTGCAGCTTTACAAAGATTGTTCAAGAACAGCTTCACCTAATCTTGAGTAAGTCTGGCCCATGTCCTATAATTTATCTATGAACATAGAACTCACTAGGCTCTCTATTTTGCCACTCCACAAATTTCTCTATACCTGCGTACACACAGAGAAATACACCTACCATCTTTTCAGCAAGTCTTTTTCTAGTCTCAGGACCTCTGATGTCACTTACACTATGTTAGCCACCATTCTGTGGCTTGCCCTGCTGCTTATAGCCAACTCTTCCTTCAATTACCATTTCATAGGTATTTTATCGTTGCCAAGCCTCCTTGTACTAGGTACAGGGCAAAACAATCTCTGTCCTCTATCATGTATCAAATGAGAAGTGCCGGAACTAAAGGCGTAGTGAAAGTTCAAAGGTACCAGAAAATAACTCTGATGGCAGGACAAAAAAATCTCAAAGAAGGTAATGCTGAAATGAGTTTTATAGTCACTGAAGTTCTTTCTACAAACAAGGGGAGAGCAAACATTTCAATCCAAGAGAAAAGTATATACATAATGATGCAAGACATCATACAGAGTATGATAATCGCACATCGCCACCAAGTAGGGGCTGTATGTTCATTGTTGTGACATAAAAGGAATACACATTTCCCTGGTTTCTTCTCCCAAAAAGCTTCAAAACACCTTGGAATTTTCTCATTAATATTCTTGAGTGGTAGCTGAGAGGGCAGTGCCTGTTTTGTTATTCATAACAAGCTCTTTTCAACCATACATGAGTTTATGCTAATGAGATGACTCCTGGTGAGCCCTTGATGGTTAGAAAGATTGAGACATAAGTAGAGGGCCAAAATTTTAGCCTCATCTTCCAACCTTTGGTAAGAGGAGAGAGCTGGAGATTGAATTGATCACAGATGGCCAATGACATATATTAAAGAAACCTTCTAAAAAAAACTCCTCCAATGTTTTTAGAGAGCTTCAGGGTGGCAAACACAGTGAGGTGCTGGGAAGACGGCACACTTGGAGAGAACATGGAAGCTCTTGGTGCACACAAATACATCCCAAAACCTTGCCCTATGTATGTCTTTAATTGAGCTATAGATAATAAAGTGGTAAGCATAAGTAAACTCTTTTTCTGAAGTTTTTTGTTTGTTTTTTGTTTTGGTATCAGGGATTGAACCCAAGAGTGCTTGACCACTGAGCCATATCCCCAGCCCTTTTTTTATTCTGAGACAGGGTCTTTCTAATTTGCTTAAAATCTCACTAAGTTGCTGAGGCTGGCCCTGAACTTTCGATCTTCTTACTTCAGCCTCCTGAGTCACTGGGATTACAGGCATGTGCCATTGCACCTAGCTCTTTTTCCTGAATTCTGTGAGCTATTCTGGCAAACCCCAAGAGGGGATTGTAGGAAACACCCCCAACTATATTCATAGCTAACAGGTCAGAAATATGGGTAGACTGGACTTGTGACTGAAGGCAGTCTTGTGGGACTAAGTCCTTAAACTGTGGGGTTTGTGCTAACTCCAAGTAGTTAAGTGTCAAATTGAATTAAATTATAGGATATCCAGTTGGCATCCAGAGAGTTGGAGAATTGGCTGTTGTGGGGAAAAGCCCATATATTTGGAGTCGGGAGTGTTGTGAGCACAGGAGGAGAAATACAGTGGGAGAAAGAAAGAACCAGATGAAATGAGGCTAGAAAAACAGGGATAGTCCTTGAATGTGGAGACAAGAAAACTTCTGGCTTCCTCAGCTTTTTAACAACCATAGACAGGAGCCTCAATGGCATCTCCCACCTTTTTGAGCCCATATTGCCTTGGGGGTGACTGGCTGCTGGGATAGCAAACATCAAGTCTGCCTTCCATTCTAAGCGTCAATCTGATTCCCTAGGTATGCTTACAGTGTACCAACTTTAAATGCAAAAATCCTTTAACAACTGTTTTCTCTCTCCTCTCTCTTCCCCCTTCTTCTAAAGAAGAGCTATTTTATCCCTATTCTCATTTCTGCCCCACTCTGAGCCCTACGTTTCAGTGCCAATGCTTTTACACAAATCCAGCTTCACATCTTGAGTGAAATATAATTTCATAGGAATGTAATTCTGGAATGATCTCATTGAAAAAGCACATCCAGCAAAGGCCATGAGCAAATTTCGAGCCAGCCCATTCACACTCAGAGCCAAGAAGATTGCAGACCCCTTTCCCTTAAATGGAGAATGTGCCTGGGACCCAAAGCAAAGCAAAGCAGCTGCCCGTGGTTATTACCCTATCCACAGCCTGCCTAAAGACAGAGGCTTGGGTTCAAAACAGCACCAACCACCTTGAAGCACCATGGCACCATTCAAGGACAGATTCAAGAGAGCATTCAGCAAACAAGCCTCATGACATAGATGTTCCTTCTGTCCCCCTGGTTCTAGGCCATCAAACACCAGCTAAAAACATGAACGCTCCCGTGTAAGAGTCACCTCAGATAACAGAGTGTGCCCAAGTTAGGTTGCGAAAGACTCTTCTCACAGTTACCTGTCTTCCCTAACTCTCTAAAATTCCTACTGCTAAGAGTCAGAAAGTAGGGTATTTGACTTTGAAACTCCATGGCAAAGTGGATCTAGCTCAGTCCAGCAGAGCTGACTGAGAAACTGGGAAAGAAATAAAAACTGAGCAACTGGGAAAGAAATAATACACTCTGATGGATTCTCAAAAAACCCTAGCTGAAAACTCGCCAAGCTGGAAAAAATGTTCTCATTTCAAATCTGTTCCCCACCCCCAATGAATCCTCATAAAATGGACCAGAAAAGGGGGGAAATTTAATGTCTTATAGGATCTATGGGAACTCTCTGTACTATCTTTGCAATTTTTCTGAAAATCTAAAAATATTCTAAAAGTTTATTGAAAATAATTGCTTGTTAAATTTTTTTTCTTCTGTTAAGAATAATGGGGAAAGAATGATCTTTGAGTATGGAATTTGAAGTTTAAAACAGCCTCTAGTAGCTATTAAGCTCGGGATGAGTTACCTAATCTTTCTAAGCTTTAGTTTCCTCATCTGTAAAATGGTGATGACAGTTACAACAACGAAGTGTTTTTGTATAGATTAAATAAGATACTATACTGCATAGAAAGAACTTCCTATTACTAAGTGTTTTCTTTCTGGACAGCAGCAATTTTCAGTTCAGTTAGCTTTTACCTTGGGTTCTTGACAGCTTCAGGTGGAGGCCTCACCTTGCTTCCCACTGCTAACTGCCTTTATGATTTATAGTCTCTTTCACCTATAGCATGACCTTGAAGCCCAAAGCAGAGCAATCACCAAAAGGCTAAACAAAGGAAGTCTCACAGCAAGTTCCAACTGGTGGAAGCACACCTTTGTTGACAGAAACATGTTCTTCTTCCTGATTTCCCTTCCTCTGTTAGCATCCAACATTACTACCACTAGATGAATTATTTCCCAAAGGTTCGGCACGGGTCAATCTGAAGGATATCCCAAAGTTAAGAGAGCTGGAGTTCTGGCAGGATTAGCCGGGGGCAGGAGTGAGAAGGGGAAGTAAGCTCTCAACGCTGCCACAAAAGGTTCTTCACCCCTGGAAGCACCACTAAGCCCAGCAGTACTCCATACCTCTGCCCACACCCGGCTCTCCCTACCCTGGCCCCACATGAAGCCAGACTAATAAATTAAAAATCTACCAAGTCAATGGGCATAGCAAGGTCCCCAAAGCCAAGAAATAAGTCCCCAGTAAAGTTGCCCTGGTGGAGCCAAAGTCTTGAATCTCAGCCACCCTGATTTTCACTCCATGATGGTGGTATTCTCTTCTTCCCTGAGCAGGCCAAGGTGAATGGACGTCTAAGAACCTCATCCTCATCTTATAAGTCAATGGGCAAGAGGCCAAGGAAAGAATCAGATTTAAAAAGTATGTCTCTGGTGTCATGCTATCTCCATGAAAAATCACTCACAAGGATGTCAGTACTTTAAAAACTCATCCGAAACAAGGAGAAGCCAATCTCACCCAGAAAATTTAGTGTCCAAATAAGGGAGCAGTCAGTACTAAAACAGTTAGCGTGTTCCAACTGTGAAAAGCCTGTGAGTGAAGCAGTTCCCAGGCTTAGGATTCCACTGGCAGATTGTAACCCCTCCAAGCACTAATGAGCACATTCTAGTGGCTAATTTCTCTGACCTTCCAGATGGCTGGTTTGGGGACACACCCCATCTGAGGCCCAAGGACATTAGTTTCTGGTGGGGGAATAAGCAAAACCTCAGCAGCCCCAACCATGCCAGATAACAGCCCCAGCAAATTCAAGGACAAGTTTTAGAAAGAAGATGTCCTTGGAGCCATTTCTTATTTAATCAAATAAAAGCCAAATATAGCCAAATATGAAGAAACTAATTATGTTGTCTTACAATTTTTCTCTAGCATCTCACCTCATACTTAGTTTACTGCAATAGTCTCTGGTTATATAGAAAGCATTTTGTTGAGTGCCAGCTCACAGGAGGCACTTAAATAAAATGTTAAGTATTACCATTATATTACTATTTCTACTTTAGTCTTCTATCTCCAGTCCTCTTGCTCATAAACAACTAAGTAAGCATCCTGGAATATCAATATCATCATGGCATTCTGGGCTTCTAACTGCCCATCACCAGACCCAGATTCCTCCAGTTTCAACAAAACTCCCTTCCCTCTTTTCTGTTTCTGGCCATCTTCTGGTCTACCACCTTACCCCATTCCCTTCCCCACAGATTTACACAGACAAACATACATTACAAATGCACTTCCCCACAGGATACCTCCTGCTCCAAACGTGCATTTCTGCCTTATGTTACTGTGCCCAAAACACTGCCAGCCTGAAGTGTCTCCTACTTCCTCTCTGCTTGCCCAAATTCCATTCATGCCCCAGGCCCAATCCAAGGTCTCTCTTCGCTCAGGCTAGGAAACCATTTGATTCACAATGATCAAGCACCTCTTCTGTGACAGGTGCTAAGCCAGTCAAGAGGACACAGTAAGGAAAACAGCAAAGTCCTATACACTGCTGACTGGTGGGAGGGGCTTCAACATGAATTTGCCTGCTCACCTGAATCATACAGGCAGGAAAGTCGATAATCAGACCTCACAGGCAGCTTACTATGATACTTGCGGGGACTAAGGTTGAGGACAGGGCATGAAATCCAGTTGGATGAGGTCATCTTGTGTCATCTTCTGCCTTTCCAAGAAGCCACCAGGCCCTGGTGGTTTAGAATATATGGTATTACAAAAACCACCATTCTCTCTGATAAAGCATGCACCCTGCCCTGCTTTGGAATCTTATCAGCTTCAGAGCTAGGCTGGGGCCAGTATCATTCAGTAATAGCCCAAGCAACCATCCCTCCTTAGGACCAGGCATAGGGCTTCACACCCTTGTCCTAAGACAGGGAACAGAGACAGAATGACCAATGTTCTCTCTGGGGGTTCCCAGCCTTCGTGACACTGTGACTACAGAGATGATGGGGGTCATATCACATGGGAGACAACTCCCTAAGGCCTCTACAGGATAATGTGCAGTTCTTGTATCCTAATAGTAACCCCACCCTTCTCTCTCCTAGCAAGAAAGCTTCCCAGAACATGAGTCAGACTGCTATCAATTTGGTGATGATTTTGCGTACTTTCTAAACATAAAAATAGATAAACATTCACTTGTACACTGGTCCTTTAACTCCATTAGTAATGTCATGTGATATGTGCCTCACATCTAGTCCCAAGCCACCAGTCAGAGCAGCTGCTGTCATCTGACATTGTGCCCACTGACAGCCAAGAGGGCTGCCAGATAAAAATGACACCTTAAGATAGGTTTGTCAGTCTAAACCCAAAGGATAGACTTAATCCATTTTCCCTACCTATGGGAGACAAATGTTGCTACATCAATGCCTGGACAAAAAAGGCCCACACATTTTCATATCTTAACCTCACGCTGAAATAGTCTTATGTTTTTGAAAGACTGAAACTATTATTGACTTGTGCTGATAGGCAAGACATCCCTTAGGCCTGTCACACATGGTCCAAGAAAGCAGTGAAATGCCAAAGAGAGCACAGTCAAGAACTACTTCAATACCTACACCCTCAGATAATCATCCCGTGTGTCAGAAACTCTGGACCAAGTACTCAAAACTATGCATGAATTTTATTCTAAAATTCATACAGATTCAGTTACTGTCTTCCCCCAGAATCACAGACCCAGAAAAACCTCTCTACATATAACCACAGATTCCTGTTTGTCCTAGAGAAGAGGGAAGGAGGAACGTCTAACGTACCTCTACTTAAAATTCCAGCAACAGAGACTCCTAGTCTTCCTCATCACCCATCCTCATGGCAATCTGTCTATACTTAAGCCCCTAAATAAGCACTAAGTGTTCAGCTTTCTACTACTAAAACCCACCTTGAGAGAGGCTGAATCAGTCTCACTCCACACTAAGGAAGCGCGTATCTTCCTAGAGTTTACCCAAAATAACAAGCTCATGGTTAGGGGTAAAGACCTAGTTGGTTTTTTTCTTTGTTGTGGGGCAGAGGGTCCTGCAGATTGAACCCAGGGTGCTTTACCACTGAGCTACTTCCTCAGCCCCTTTTATTTATTTATTTTATTTTATTTTTTTGAGACAGGATCTTGCTAAGTTGCTTAGGGCCTTGCAATCCTCCTGCCTCAGCCTCCTGAGTCTGGGACTACAGGCCTAAGCCACAATGCCTTAGGTGGCTTTTATAAGTCAGGTCAGCTCGTAAGGCCACAGCTGCTGCTGATCCACATACACCACATGCAAGCACTTTCAGAGATCAGTAAGTAAAGCCTTAAAGAAAGAGCAGGGCAGAGGAAAGAAGTTGCCATCAGCCCTCAGATCACTAGTGTCTACCTCAGAGGAGTGTCAGTCTGCGTAAAGATCTGCATCCAACTATAACAAGTCTCTGAAGCCTGAAGCATTTAGACCTCTCCTACTTAACTGCCTTCAGAGGGTCCTCCCACATAGCTTGCACTATTGGTCAATCCGTCACCAACCTACGACACCCTAAGCACCTTCTCAGACCCAGCTACTTATTTTCAGTCCCTATCCACTCCAGTTCCTCCCCCTGCTCCTGACAACTCAAATTTTCAGTCTGCACATATGTGTCTATGTGCCTGTGTGTCTGTGTTTTATTTATACTAACCATCTCTGTTGTTAGCAACAGGAACAAAGTACTTTAAAGCAGAAAAGGCAAGTCTGCCAACTGGCTTGCTGTTCCTGGTCCTGCTTCCAGCTAAGGAAAGAGGCTGGTGAAGGATCTTTCCAGCCTCAATCGACCATGTGTGCTGAGAGCTCCTATGTCCTAGGGGGCCAGGCGGTATGGTGCCAATAAGTCACTGTTGAGCAGGACCCCAGCAATCACACCCCGCTCTTCTTCCCTGTATGTAGTTCATGCCCTGACACCTCATTCTCTCACCTGCATGGACCCTGGCTACTGTAGAAGGCAGAGCTTCAAGTGGCCAGAATTCAGGAAACCAACTCTCCTCCTTTGGACATTGGGAGACTGAAAGATGAACAAGCACTGCCTCCCCAGACAAATTCTGGAGAACCAACCAAGGCTATTTTACTTTCATGTAATTTCCCATCTTCAGTTTATTTGCTGCAGATCATCCCAAGTTCCAACATTTGGCTCTTAATAACACCAACAGGAATTATTTAATCACTACTTTACTTTCATCAGAGAGTCAAAAACTGAGGTGATTCTTGTATTCAAGAAGCTCACAGGTTAAGGCAGGGAAACAAGACACAATAGCAAACAATCCAAGTGGGGGATACTGACTAAAAGCACCCTATAACCCAAGTGGGGGTGCCAGGGATAGAACAGCTCAGGGTAGGATTTCTGTAGGAAAGGGAAGTAAGCCTGGCCTTAAAGCACAACAGTAGACAAACAAAATGAGACAGAAGGCTATTTGAGGTGAAGAGTTTGTGACTCAAGGTTCAAAGGCAGGAAGAAGGGCAAATATTATTCCTGTAGTGTTTTTCTCATATCCCACTAAGCCTCAAGCCCAGGAAGTAAGTGGGTAAGAAATGGGTCTCTCTTTTTGGGGTATTGAGGATTGAACCCAGGGGTGCTTAATCAATGAGCCACATTCCCAGGCCTTTTTAATATTTTAGAGATGGGATCTTGCTGAGTTGCTAAGTGCCTCACTAAGTTGCTGAGGCTAGCTATGAATTCATGATCCTCCTGCCTAAACTGGTCTCTCTTGATGAAAATAAACCCTCACCCTCAGAGTCACCATGTTCTGCAGCCCCTCTGCACCTACCTCTACCAAAAGCATGCTCAGTGTTTCCTTTTGTTGTACTACTCTGAAATCCTCTTCCCTACAGTGTATAGAATGTAGCCAGCATAACCCCCTAAACTCCAAACCCCCAAAATATCCTGATGGAGTTCTTGGTACTCAAGAACTCAGGCTCTCTCAGCCGCAATGTGGACCAGAGCTTGACCATGAGGTCAAGCCATGAGGGTGGTTGTCTACTCACCAGAACAGAAGAAGGGTCTCAGAACAATATCAGTTCCTGCTAAGCCAGGGTAATAGTCTTTCCTCCTCCCATTCACACAATCACATGGACATTCAACTAATACATACCAAACAGCAAGCAAATAGACATTAATGTCCTTAGAGCTCTTTGGGCATCAAAATGCACTGGACATGGGTCCATCCTTGGAAGCTTACATTGCTATATCCCTGGGTGGATACAGAGACTTATAAATCTAATAAATGCCATGAAGACTATTTGAAGTGCCATTAGAGATGAATTAAGTGGTCTTAGAGATATGCCATTAGAGAGAAGAAATGCTGTGGACTTGGGTAGAGAGAGATTATTTTCAAATAAAAGATTGAAGGCTTCAGGGAGAGTATGGTCCTTGCACTGGACCTAGAAGATCAAAAAGTACTAGAATAAAGGGCCATTCCTGGGGAGATGGAATTATATGAGCAAAGGCTCAGGGGCAGAAAAGTAGAAGACATATGAAGAACAACAAGATGCTCGAACTGTTGGAAGCTTAGCTGAAAACAGATCAAGAAGAAAGACAGAAATGTCAGATCTAATGGCCTTCAAAATCAAATTAAGGATCATAGCTTTTCTCTCTAGGGAATCACAGAAATTTTCTGAGAAAGGAATGATGGGCTAGGGACTGCACTTAAGCAGTATTCAAGTCTACAGGCTTCAACAGAATAATCTGATCATGATTAGGAAGAAAAAGGGAGAGAAAAAAGTGAGGTAATCAACAAGTACATGACAGAAATTCTCCTCTTTTGAGGTTCAAGCTAAACAGAAAAATAAGTCAACAGTTCGCAGAATAGGTAAGCAGCTATCCATGCAGGAAGGGAGTTGTAGAACCAGCTGTTGGGAGGATCAAAGAAGGAATGGAAGGTATACATGAACAGAGGATGGGAGGGAAGGGAATTCCAGTGGATACTGAAAGTGGAACTGCTTCAAGCGATGAAGCCAAAGGTATGACCATGCTGCAGGTACCTTAAGAGTAATGAAAATGAAGTCCTTAGAGCTAAAAAAAAAAAAAAAAAAATCTAGGGGATTGAGAGTCCAGAGCATTTAAGGATTCGATTCTTAGTGTGAATCCCCACGTCCTAATTATGCCAAAAAGGGGACACACAAAGAAGGTTGAAAGCAATGAATGCGAAGTGAAAAGGTAGGTAAAAGCAGCAAGAATGAGGAAAGGTGATATAAGTGAAGGGAAGGACTAACTTCTCATGGGAAAGGTTGTCAGGCAGGACTTGGGAACCATGTCAGGGAGCACACAGTGGGAGTCAAGGGAGGAGAAGAAGTGGCTTCGTTGGAGAAAATCACAAGACAAGTGAGTCACAGGGAAAAGCCAGCTCTCAAATATAATAAAGAGGCAGGACTGCTCAAGAAAAAAGGTAAAAAACAATTGGCAATACCACTTTTTGTTTATTACACTGGACAAGATGATAAAGATACTGTCAGATTTACTGCAGACCAGCACAATTTTTTCTGGAGGACAATACAGAAATACAAACACACAGTCATGTGTCACTTAATGACAGGGATACGTTTTGAGAAATGCATTGTTGGGTGATTTTGTCATTGTCATGTCAACATCATAGAATGTACTGACACAAACTAAGATGGCTACCTATCATTAGCCAGTATAATCTTTTTTAAAATTTTTTTTATTTTTTAGGTGTAGATGGACACAACACAATGCCTTTATTTTTATGTGGTGCTGAGGATCGAACCCGGGTCCCGCCCGTGCTAGGCGAGCACTCTACCACTGAGCCACAATCCCAACCCTAGCCAGTATAATCTTATGGGACCACCATCATATACATAGTTCCTTATTAACTGAAATATTGTTTTGCAGCTCATGACTGTGTATATCAAAAGCTCTAAAAAATACATGCTTACAATGGCATCCTATACCAAGTTAAAACACAAACCATAGACCAAAAAAAGAATCTTACATCCTACTATATAGCAATTCCATTTCTAGGTAGCTAGCATACATAAGCTCTTGCACAGTCCTAATACATCCAGGGATGCTCATTATAACAATCTGTAATACACAAAAGTTAGAACACATTTTTTTTTTTTTTAGTACTGTGAATTGAACCCAGGGGCCTCTACCTCTGAGTTCCATCCCATGCCCTTAGTTATCTACATTTGATTAAAAAAAAAATAATTAAGCTCAGCACAGTGGTTCATGCCTATAATCCCAGCTAACTGGTAGGCTGAAGTAGGAGTATCACATATTCAAAGCCATCCAAGACAACTTATCAAGATCCTATCCAAAAATAAAAAGGGCTGGGGATATAGCTCTGTTGTTGAGTGTCCCTAGGTTCAATCCCCAGTACCAAAAAAAAAAAAAAAAAAAAAAAAAAAATTAATGTTACGTACCATTTGAACCAGTTAATCCCATTTTCAGAAACATTTAGAAATAACTATCCTGAAGTTACACAAGTAGGCACAGCTATATTTATATAAAGACATTTACTTCTCAGCCTTTAATAACAAAATAACAAAAATAACCCAAAAGACTATCATCAGGAGATCAGTTAAATAAATAATCATTCATTCATATAATGGAATTACATGCAGCAATCAACATTATAAAGTAGCTCTATATATTCTCTTTGTGGAATATATTCAAGAAAAAGTGTTAGTCAAAAAAATTAGGGGGTGGGAGAGCTAGGGATATGGCTCAGTAGTTAAGTGCCTGTGGGTTCCACCCCTGGAACCAAAAAAAAAAAGTAGGCTACAACACATAAGTGCAAAATGATGCCATATTTGAAAAAAATATATATAAACAACATATATGAAAGAAATGCGGGCTGGGGATGTGGCTCAAGCGGTAGCGCGCTCGCCTGGCATGCATGTGGCCCGGGTTCGATCCTCAGCACCACGTACAAACAAAGATGTTGTGTCCGCTGAAAAACTAAAAATAAATAAATAAATTCTCTCTCTCTCTCTCTCTCTCTCTCTCTCTCTCTCTCTCTCTCTCTCCCTCCCTCTCCTCTCTCTTAAAAAAAAAAAAAAGAAATGCAAAAGAAAAATATATACCAAAAAAAATTAACAAATTATGTGATTTTTACCTTCTTCTTAATATTTGTGTTATTCCCTATATTCTTCGATGAACACGTATTTGTTTTATTATTAAATAAAAATCAATAAAGTTCAAAAAGAAAAAGTAAAGAAAAGGAAATAAGGACAAACTGTTCTGCCAATAGCCGATGTGTTTTACCTGGAATCGTGAAAAATATTAGAGGAAAAAGAAAAATGCTGTAGACAGAATTGTAACAAAACCTCTACAAAAATGAGAGTTGGGAGGAAGAGCAAGGCTTAAAGATTTCATCTAGGTTAAGAATTTTCAGTAACAAGAATGAAGAAGGTAGGAGGTTGACTGGAAGAGCTGCTCATAACTGAACGGCAAGGTACAAGACAGAGAAAATGGCACAGTTCCCAAAAATTTTATATTAATTAACTCTCCACTTCACAGACTCTGAACCTGACATGGAGCTCAGCTCTTTCTGGAGTAGTGGAAAGAAAGCTGTTTGTAAATACCCCATAAAGCCTAAGACTGAGCCATCTGTGACAAGGAGGGTGACTCAGAAAACAAAAGCAAAGGCCTCAAAGTGGCCTGGGTCAAGTCTGCACAGGGAGCAACTCTATTTCTCTACAATTAATGATAAAGACTAGAGAAGCTCAAGGAACACAGTGAAGAAGGCTGATGAGCCAGATGGTAACCACAAGCCAGGCTAGCATTTACGCAAATGTGAAACACCTAAAAACCTGAACTTAGGAAGTACTAGCTGTGGGGCATCTGAGAACTAGGACAGATGGTATCTGCATGTATGTCCTCCTTCTATGTATAGTACCCCCTAACACAAGCCCACAGAGGGTAGACTAGCTGTTAAGAAACCACACGAAGGTCAATCACCCGAGATGCCTCCGATGTCCACTGAAATAAAGCCAACCTTCTACTTTCAAGACTGTGCATCTTGTCCAGGGAGCCAGCTGCCTATATTCCTATACTCAGCTTCATCCCCAAGTTCCAAAACCTGAATATGCCCTATGACAATGAAAAACCAGCTGCAGCTTTTTCTTACATTAAAAACTGATATAGATCATGGAAGTTTTTTCCAGTTTCCTGGAATCACTGCTGCAAAGAGGAAACAACACAAGAAAAAACAAAAAAGACATTCAAATTCTTCTGTGGCTCAAACCCCCCTTCATGCTATCTAAAAAGGATGACATAGAAAAGAAGTACCTGGTACGCTGAGAGGTAGTCACCTGCCTGCCTTGTTTTATAGCCTCTGGAATAATCACCCTTTCCCATTTAGGGCCTCTCCCTGGTCACTATAATCTCATGATTTATTTCTGATGTGGGTTTTGTTCAGCAAATACCCCAGGCTTGGGCTGGATTACTTTCAGATCCAAAAGAGTTACAAAGATAAAGGAAAGGGCAATCTCTGCCTACCTTCTATGATCCAAGAGATGGCAGAAAAGAGGAGACACATACAAAGGGCTTGTTCACCTGTTCTCTTATCACTGAGCCAACCTCCTGCTGGTAAATGGAGGAAAAGCCCAATACCTGGTACTTGAGAGGGAATCAAATATTAGGTCAATCCCCTTCTCTCCCAGAGCTATAAAAAGGGTGAAATAAAAAGTTATATGGCTCTAACTTGCTGGTAGAAAGTCAATTCTTTTGTTACCCAAAGTCTACAAATCTGCCTTTAGTTGGAAATACAGAGTAGAGAGCATAGCATATAGAACTCAGGGCCTTGAATTACCACCAAACTCTTAAGAAATTCCAGCAGAAAGAGAAGATATTTAAAGATGACCATCTAAGGCGGGGGGGGATATATATCTGTGTCCCTGGGTATTTTAAACTTCATTTTTCTATCAGATCACCAAAGAGCCACATAGATGCCATTAGCCCAGCTTCTTACATAATAGTTTTCACCAAGATGCAATTTTATGTAATACATTTGAATTTTATCAGCAATCTCTATAAGACTCTATAGGAAATCAACACTGCGTAAGCATTCGTTGTAAAAATGGTAAGAAAATGGCTGTGGTTGTAAAAACAAGAAAACAAAATGTACATTTTTGTTAATAAAAAGAATATCTAATATTGTTTGTTCAACATCACCTTAGATATCCAAATAAATTTCACTAAAATATAAAACTTGAAAAAAAAAAATCTTTACCCGCCTTGAGAGACTGACTCCACAGACTGTAAGGAAGTCAGGGTGGAAAGTCTTTCACAGAATCCACAATGATGAACAAAACCCAGACATTTGCGTGCTCTTCTTTTCCTTGGTGCCCGTTATCTGTTACTCTGTTATTAACAGGATTAGGGCCTCCCTTTACCAGTCATCTACTGTGTGCCAAGCATTGTTCCCATGTGTTAATTATGTTGATTCATTTAATACTCTGAAACAATCCTATGAGGTCAATGTTTCTAATTCTATTTTACCAAAATAAGAAACCAAAGCCCAAAGTTGTATAGCTAGTAAAAGGAGAAGCCAGAATTCAAAATTTCCCTTCCTTCTACAATCCTATGAAATGTACAGGGGGTGTTGTTTTTATTATGTCTTCTGTAGCTAGCCACATCAATTCCTCTTCTGGAAAGACAGAATATAAATCTGAAGAAATACTGTATGTGAAAATATTCTATATGTGAAAATATTCTATATGTTTTAAGGTAGTATTCGTAAATAAATCACAACCTTGTCCTTCAGGAAAAGATGGATAAAGCAGAGCTGACATTACCACTACACACATGTGCATGTGGGCAAAGCCAGCAGGCAATGAACTCCAAACAGCTAAATAGAAAAACTTTTCTCTCATATCAAAATTCATAAAGCGACATGGATCAGTTGCTCCTCTAAACAGAGGTGTTTGGCAAGTGAGAATCATCCTGCCTGGACTCAGGCTCCTTCGCATTACCATCAAGGAGATCTGGTATCTGGCAGGTGGGCCTTCCTTTTTCCCAGCTCCCTTTTCATTGCTTCTCCTTCAGTGATGACCATCCTCAAAGCATTCTTCTAAGAAATATTATCTTTGAGAAGAGGAATTCCATTTCAGGTTTTTATGTCTAGTTCATCCACAAATCTAAGACTTTAAATCTAAGTTCTCTAAAACTCTGAAACCTACTACATGTTTCTTTCCTATAAGCCTGAAAGCTACTATCTAGGAGATACATTTCTTCCCTGGTACTTTAGACACAAAGCTGGGTTCAGAAAAAGGCTCCGGTCCAGGACTTCACTGGTTTTCCAGAAATTTAGTAGACAGAGGTCATCAGCAGCAAGAAAATGCTGAAAGTTACTTTATCCAGAGGGACAAGCACTCCCTTTACAGACCCCCGCCGCATCCAAACCCTATAAGCAAAGTGTAAAGAACATAAAAGAAATTCTGGCAAAGATTGGCTAGTAACACAAACCCCAATCAAAAACACATCAGGGCCACTACACAAAGCAATTCCTCAGAGATAAAGCAGTGAGCAGGGGCTCCCTGGCCAACCTCCCTAACGCTGGCAATACTTAAGTGCCTGAGTGTATTTCCTCTAAAGGTCTCCTGCTTCAACTCCCACTCACATACCACAACTCTTCGCCTTCTCCCTACTGACCCTCTTCCCTTTTAGTTTTGCCCCATCCCAATGAGTGGACAGCAATGTCATAGAGCACAACAGATTTGTCAGCTATGCAAAATCCTATTTTGTGTTTTTCTCACTTTGTCTTCTCTTGCCACTGAACAGGTTTCTAACCTTCGACAGTGCCCCAGCTTGGCTTTTAGGCAGCTACACCATCCTTTCAAACTCCCAAAAGAATCACACACCATCTGTCCTAAAATACAGGCTCTCTGACAGCTTGCTCTTCATACCGGTAACTTCAATACCTATAACCATTTAGAAACCCTGGTCTCACGACTGACTCCCTGACTTCAATTTTACTTCCACTTTAGTCATGTACAAATCTTGGACCTTATCATTTCAGACTATAGATCTCTAAAATCCTTCCATGTGGCCACTATTTTCCTTCCTGCCTATCTCTGGACCTTCTTAATACCCAGCAGTTGCTCTTTTACCTTAGCCAGATCTCTGCTGTCCTCAGTCCTTCCCCTTTTTCCTCAGCTTATATCAGCCATCTCCTGGCCTTTCCTTTCTGTCCATCCAGGCTAGAATCCATCGCCTCTCCCTCTTTCCTTCTACTCTATGAACCTAAAAAGCCCTGACTCTGAATCAGTCCAATCACTGATTTTCTGTTCCTTTGTCATTGCAACTAAAAATTGCTGACCAGAAATCAACATGTCTAAACACATCTGAATGGTCTCTTAGAGATATTCTAAAGTATTTATGTATGAAATTGTACAATGCCTGGAATTTGCTTCAAAAAAGCCGGTGAAGAAGGTGGAGTAGTAGACAAAAACAGAAATAAAACAAACTAGTACATATGTTGATAATAGTAGAAGCCAAATGGTGAATAAAAGGGTGTTTATCATTTCCTTTTTCTGCTGTTAAGTATGTTTGACATTTTCCATAATAAAAGGCTTAAAAAATAAAAGGACTTAAGTGAAAGATTAATGGGAATGTGCCAAAAGTCACCCATAGGTTGCCTGCTAGTCACAAAATGAAAACTATAATTTTACAATGAGAAATTTGGCTGGATTACTTTAACCAGTAACCACATTTAGCATCAAGAATAGAGAGAAGGGGCTGGAGTTGTCGCTCAGCAGTCGAGTGCTTGCAGAATATATGTGAGGCACTGGGTTTTATCCTCAGCACCACATAAAAAAATAAATAAACTGGAGGTATTGTGTCCATCTAGAACTAAAAACATAATTAAAAAAATAGAGAGCCAGAAATCATGTGCCTGTGACCCACTGCATCATCTATAAAGATATTTTTCTGAAAATGTTTAACCTCAATCCAATCAAGCCTCTCCATCTAATTTACAGTTTATAGAAAACATGAGGGGCGGTGGGGGTGGGGGAACAACCTAACCTGAACAACACCCAAAGAATGATCAGACAAATCCATAAAGTGAAAAGTGAATTTATGTTAAAAAATAAAAAGGAATGTCCAAAACTAAGCTCTTCACTTCCCACTCCACCCCTAAAAAAACACTCCCCCCTCCTCCAGTTTTTCCACAAAGTCACCCAAGTTTCTACAAGTCATCCCTGCCTTTTCGTTCTCCTTCTGCTCTAGTTCAATCTATCACCAAGTACTGCAAATTCTCTTCTCGATGACTTAGTCTCGCCTTCAGTCCCTGCCACTCTTTAACTCAGACTTGACCATCAACAAGACCACTTGACTTGCTGCAACAATCTTCCAAAAATCATCTCTTTGCTCCAGTTTTACTTTCTTCACTCTACTCCTACCCTTTTTTCTTTGCATCTTTCTAAAAATGCATATTTAACCACATCAGTGTTAAAAAATTTTTTAGCAGCTCCACTGCCCCAGCAGGTTTCCCAAAATGTGAGGAACTACCTGGCACTCAACATATGACATGGTACATCACACACAGCATTAAGTGGCAGGAACCACAACACAATAAGTCATTCACTTTCCAATTCTCCAAACCTTTTCATTAGGTTAAGGAGAAAGTCTCTACTTGCTGCCATCTTTATCTTCTGAACACTTGATAATCTCTTAATGAGAGGGGACTTTCACTGGCAGCAGTTTTTGCTAAAATTTTTAAACTATTTTTTGTTTTCATTGTATTTACTATAAGGTGAATATAAAGGTTACCTTCTGTAATACTAATTCTTCACTTTAAGAAAGTGAGATAATGTTTCCTTTTAAAATAAATTAAGCTGGAAAAGTGAGGGGATTTAATTATTACGTAAACAATACTTCAGGTATTATTAAGAACCTTTGGTAATATTTTGAAGATGATAAACAATGAATTAAATCTAAAAAAAAACAATGTCCTATAGCTTAAAATTAAAATTTCTTTCTCTGTATGGTTATGGTAATTTCAAAACAAGTCATCAAAATGATATTCCTCTCTCCTTGAACTAGGCAGGCCTTTGTCACTACCTCAAGGAACACAATGTGGTCTATGTCAGGATGTGTGTAACTTCCAACACTAGGGGAAATAAAAGCCATGCAACCTCTGCCTGTGTCTCTAGGGGCATTTGCTCTCAGGTTGTGAGCCACCTCATAATAACTCGAGTAGCCCTGATGCTGCTAAGCAAGGGACCATGTGGAGCAATAACTACCGGGGTGGGCGGTGGTGAGAGAAAGAAAACTGTGAGAGAAAAGAAAGAGCAAGCAAGTGAACTGAGGACCCCCAGAGGCTCCAACATTCCCAGTTCACTTGCCACACATGGAGGTCTGCAAGCATTCAGATAACTGCAGCCCAACCTAACCAACTAAAACTACATGACAGGACCCCAAGCAAGCCACCCAGAACCAAGAGATAATAGTAAAACAATTGCCAATATGTTTGGGGGTAGGGTTTGGTAGGCAGGACACTGGTAGATCCAGCCTGTCAAGAGCTCCCCTTGACTCTCATCTTGACTCTCCTCACTCTGCCCTGACTGTTCAGAAGTTCCCTGCCCCACCATGACTGAATCAACCCTTTCCTCCCAGAGCTGCGTCTGCAGTGGCCCAAGATCCCACTGCAGTAAACTGGTCTTTGATATGCCTCGTCCACCAAACAATAATGTCCGGTGTATGTCACCATGCAGCTGTCCCTGAAGGGGCCTAATGAATGTGGATCTGAATCCTTTCTCCTTCTGCTTCCTTACTTCACCCATTTCCTTAATATTTCTGTCTAAGCTCCTGGTTAAAGGAGCAGAAATACTGCCAGCTCAGTTCTATTCTCCTCAAGTCTCTCAAATTCTGTCAGTTTCAGAATTCTATTTATACTCTGATTCTAAGGATTTCTCTTCTGGGTTCATAACCCTCAGGAAGGGCAACCCTAGGCTAACCCAGCACTAAAAGTTGCCTTTTAAAATACAGTCAGGCCACAGCCAGGCGCAGTGGTGGCACATCTGTAATCCCAGAGACTTGAGAGGCTGAGGCATGAAAGGAAGACTGCAAGTTCAAGGCCAACCTGGGCAACTTAGGGAGACTCTGTCTCAAAAATTTAAAAAAAAAAAATTTAAAAAGTTAGGGACATAGCACAGTGGTAAGCACCCTAGGTTCAATCCTCAGTACTCCCTACCCCAAATAATAATAACATAAAACAAAATATAGTTAAGTGGAACCCGATTAATTTAATGTTATAAAGTCATCAATAAACAGTATTCTTCTTTCTTTTCTCACTTCAAAAATCTGAAACTGACCAAATTATGCTATTACATGTATGAATATACCACAGTGAATTTCACCTTTATGTGTATTTATAAAGCATCGATTTAAAAAATAATAATAAATAATATAAGGAGAACTGTAGACTAGAAGAAGGCAAACTGGGGGAGGGAGGAAAAGAAGAAGTACTAGGAACTGAAATGGAGCAAATCATAATCCATGCATTTATGATTATGTCAAAATGAATCCCTCTATTATGTATGACTATTTAAAATCTGCCTTGATCTATCCTCTAAGCAGCCACATTTCTTCACATCTTCCTGCTCTTCCCCTCTTATAGTCACACCTTTTCAGGGTCTTACTACTCCTTGGGACTTTGACCCACTGACAATTCTGTCACTATGTCCCTGATGTTCACCTATGTTCCCACTTAAGCCAGGATGAGTTCATCAAACCAGGAATGATTTAAGAGAGAGGATGTGTCACAATATCTAGGCCTAGTGTTAACACGACTCAATACAGGATTTACTTCACTGTGAAGTTCTTCCTAGGGAACTGATACAATGATTCCCCAACATTAAGAAAAGTATCACAAAAAATTCAACTCAAAAGCCATGAAGGGGGTAAAAAAACACCATAAAGGAAAATATCATTCTTTTGCCTATATAAAAATTTAAAACATGTGAAATGCAAAGAATTGGCATAAACAAACTCAGAAAAAAAATTTAACTGGGGGGAAAACATCAGTAACATATATGCCAGAGTTCTAATGTAATATGTATGTAAAATTTCTTACAAATCTACAAAATAATAATAACAATAATAACCAGGGGCTTGGAATATAGCTCAGTAGCATAAAACTTGCTTAGCATGTATGAGGCCCTGAGTTCAATCCCCAGCACCACCACCACCAACCCCCCCCAAAAAAAACAGAAAAATGAACAACATAGTTGAGAGAAAAAAAAATTGCAAAAGAACAGAAACAAGTGCCAGTAAGAATTAAAACAGACAAAATTTCACTAATAATTCAAGAAATCCTAAATAAAATAACAATAAGAAATGTTTTTTCACCTATCAGATTGGCAAAGCTTAAAAATATTTAGCTGGGCACAGTGGCACACACCTATAATCCTAGCAGCTCAGGAGGCAGAAAGCCAGCCTCAGCAAATTATGAGGCCCTAATCAACTTAGTGAGACCCTGTCTCAAAATATTTTTTTTCAAAAGGGCTGGGGATGTGGCTCATTGGTTAAGCTCTTTGGGGTTCAATCCCTGGTACCAAAAAGAAAAATTTTAAATACTCACGTTGGCAAGGGTGTGGCAGAAACAACACCTTTATATACTGCTGATGAGAATTAAGTTGATGCAACTTCTTTGGCAAACAGTTTGGCAATATTTATTAACATTTTAAATGAGCATACCCTTTGATCATCAAATCTTCCCTTCTAGGAATTTTGCCTAAGGAAATGCAAGTACTAGAACACATGGCAAAAACAGCTGTGTGCTGCTGTTCGTTGCAGCTCTTTTATAATAGGAAAAACTGGAAACAACTCAAATGTCCATCATTAGGGGTTTGGTTAAACAAATTATGATACATCCATCTGAAGAAACACAATGTGCTGTTCAAAGTAATGTACTAACATGGAAAAATACCCTCGGTGAATTGAAAAATACCCTTGGTAAAAATTTTCAGAGTAGAGCATGATCTTTCTTTCCTGTATTAATACAAACCTTGCCACTTCAACCATTAAGTGTACAATTCTGCGACATTAATTACACTGACAGTGTCATGCAGCCTTCACCAATGTTTCAAAAACCTTTTCATCATCCCCAAAACTGCGTCCGTTAAGCAATAATTCCCTATTCTCCCCTCTCCAAGCTCCAAGTAACAGAGAACTTTCTTTCTCTATAAATTTGCCATTTCTTGATATTTTATTTCAGTTAGGCACAATGTTTTCAAGGTTCATTCATGTTGCATATCAAAATTTCATCCTTTTTATGGCCAAATAATATTCCATTATTTGTATGTATACATCACATTTTGGTTTTTTACACATCTAGAAGTAGAACAGTTGGGTTGTTTTCACTTTTTGGCTACTATGAATAATGCTACAGTGAAGACCGGCATTCAGATATTTGAGTCTGTTTTCAATTCTTTGGGGTGTGTAGCTAGGAGCAGAATCACTGAATCATAGGGCAATTTTAGATCATAGGGTAATTTTTAAAGCGGTGGCCAAACTATTTTCCATAAAGCTGTACCTCTGACGTTTCTACCTCTAAAGTGTCTGAGGGTTCTAACTTCTCTATATCCTCACCAATGTTTATTATTATTTTCCATTTTTTATTAGAGTATGATATTTTTGTAAAAATTAATATATCTAAATGTATCATTAAAAAATATAACAGTAATTCTATTTCTGGAGCATGGGTTTTCTAGAAGAGGCACATTTTCTACCTTCTGTATTTTCTCATGGGTTGCTTTAATTACTTAAAAAACAAACAAACAAAAAAAAAAACGTGTTAGGAAAAAAAACTTAGCCTGAGACAACTTCATGTTTCAGCTTGCTGAGCTGAGACACACTGTAGTGCTTGTGTTACTACACAGCAGAGCCCTAATCAGCACAAGTGGAAAGCCCTGAGTCCTAGCCCTCACTCTGCCATCATGAGTCCTTAGGTTTCTGAGGCCCCTGGAACTAGTTCCAAGTTCCCAACTAGTGTGCCAAGAATGGGTTACAATTGTGTGGATGTATGGACTCCTCCAATCCTGGGGGAGCACTGGGGATAGGAACCCCAGGCTGGTTGTGCTGGTTGTCTCAGACTAGCAGCAGCTGCCTCCTTTATCCCGGTGTGTCTAACAATGTTTAGACGAGGCAACACTGGGTCAGGCAACCTTTAACACTCCTTCCTACATGGCAACAGAATTCTATAATTACACTGGATAATGAGGGAAGCTAAAGAAAAGAAGAGCCAAGGGGAAAACCTGAGAGTCGCTCACCACAAAGAGAAGAATGATGATCCTCCCCCCAAAGGGAGAAGCAAGACCAGGAAAAGATTAAATAGCTGAGAATGCCAAGGAAGTGAGGGCAGCTTATATTACTAACCCAAGGGTCTCACCTGAAGCCGCAGCCACTGAAGTAGAAGGCAAAGGGCAGTGCCTGGAGCCATGCTGCTCAGAGAGAAACATCCCAAGGTCGCCTGCTTGGGCAGCAACAAGTAGAAAACTTGACCTCTGTGGGAAGAGGCACTGAGGCCTGGGTAAGTGAAATTCTCTCTTCCAGGTGTTCTCAGCCTTTCAACAGCCAACTGTGGACTTTGCCCTTGAAATTCAACTCCTGCGCTAAAGAGATAATCTCCCAGGCATGTCCTGTGTAAACTTGGCTAATCAAAAGAACACAACTGAAATGTTGGGCTTGCTTTCAGTTCTTCAAACAGCCTTGCCAACCAGGAGGCTATGCTCAAGGACGGGGGACAAGAGGGGGGCACTTTTCATGGCACAAATGTCACCTATCCTAATGGTATAAAGTGCCCCACAATGGGTATATTTCCAAAAATGTGAAAAGCAGCTGTTCAGAAATACACATCTGGTAACCTCGCCTGGAAGTGATGGGAAGAGTCGCTGTGAGTAAGGGCACAGACCTTCACCAGGCTTTGTGGATGTTATAGGGCAAGCCACCCAACAACTGCTGAAGCGTAGACTCAACAGACATGAAATTCTAGGTTAGTAGAAGAACGCCAATTAACATCTGGCTCTCAACCTCCTTTTGCCTCTTAGCTGCCAAGTCTCTTAAAGAGTGGTTCTCAAAGTGAGGTTCCTAACCAACAGTAGCAGCATCAATTACAAATTTTCTTACTTTCATTTTCCTTCTCTTTTGGGGGGGATAGAGGGGCAGATTAGAGCCTCTCTATATGGGCAAAGCTAGCCTCAAACACTCGATCTTCCTGCCTCAGCCTCTCAAGTAGCTGGGATTAGGCAATTAGGCTGAGGATGTGGCTCAGTGGTTAAGCTCTGCGGGGTTCAATCCCTGTGCCACAGACCACTGCATTTTCCAAATTTGTTAAAAACGCAAATTCTCAGGCTCCACTTCAGACTTATTAAATCAAAAACTAGCTCTCCAGGTTTGGTGCATATTCAAGTCTGAAAACCACTGTTCTAAGCCTCCAGGGAATTCTGCAATCTGGAGTTCAGACCCCCACCCAATTTCCCTATCTTCCATTCCAAATGAAATTTGAGAGAATAAATATCACCTCTGTAGTGAAACCTAAAGAGATAAACTAGATTCCTTCCACTTCAGAGGTCTTACAGTCCTCCACATGATCTTACAGCTTCTTTTCTACAAACCAAAACCTAATGTGTTCCTTTCCTGCTTTCAGAAGAGTAGTGTTTCCTTAAGTCCTGGATGATTCAGGCCCTTTTAAGTTTTGACCTCAGCCCATCTTTTCAGTCTCATCCCCTAACTAAAATCTCTATGTCCCTGCTCATGGTAAATCTGCTCAGTAAGTCAGTGTTAAAAAATAATCTGGAGGCTGGGGCTGTAGCTCAGTGGCAGAGAGCTTGTCTAGCATGTGTGAAGCATTTTGACCCTTAGTACCATATAAAAATAAATAAAATAATGTCTACAAGCAACTAAAACTTTAAATAATAATAATAATAATAATAATCTGAAAAACACCCTCTCAAGGAATCTTCTAGCCACAGATCTTTTCCTTCAGAAGCAAAGTAGTTAAAAAAAAAAAACAGAGATGGGGAGACAGGAAAGTAGAATTCAATTGCCAAATAAATTCCTCTCTGGGTCAAAAACCTATGCTACATCTGAAATTCAATCTCACCCTGCTCTGCTCTTCACAAACGATTCCATCTCAGCAGCCTCTCAGATCTCTTGAACACCAAGGAATAAGAATGTATAAATAAATGCCCTGCACATTTTCATTTCAGAAACATGGACCCTGATTTACAGGATCAGTCCCTTTAGAAAAAGAAGTATCTACTATAGAAACTAGTCAGTGTTCAATTTCCATGAAGTCAAAGTTGTGGCCTGATAAATTTCTTTCCTCAAATATTTCCAACAAAGTTGGGAGACTCTAGAAGAGATCTATAAACTAGAAAATCAGGATTTATTTACAAATGCCAGTTTATTGACAAATTACTTTTCTCCAAAACCAAATTCTATCTTCATTTTTTTAAATACTTTTTTAGTTGTATATGAACCCAATGCCTTTACTTTTTTTTAACGTGGTGCTGAGGATCAAACCCAGTGCTTCACATGTGCTAGGCAAGCGCTCTACCACCGAGCTACAACTCCAGCCCCAAATTCTATCTTCTTAGTATAAAAATATTCCATGTTCTTACTATGTAAAATAGGAGAAATCTAACTACTTGTAGAATTATTAATGTGAAGACCATCTTGCTTCCTGCCCAGATTAAGGGAGGTAATTCAGGTACTGGTTTCCAAGTTTTGCCCCGCACATACACACTCTCCTGCTTTTGATATGGACTGGCATTCTCAGTATTTTAACCAGAAACTCCCTTCAGAGAAACTGGAAAATAACTCATCCAATTCTACATTCCAAAGCTACTGTAGCTTCCAGTGAACAGAAAGAAAGATATGAAAATAAATAAATAATTCAGGGGAAAAAAATCAATAAATGTTTAGATAACTAAGAGGAGCTGCATTTGCTATCTCAGAGTTTGGACACAGAGAAAGCACATGCTTTGGAATCACACAGATTTAGTTTTTTAAGTAAGTCAGTGGCTCAGAGTTCCTATAGATATTAGGATATCAACAAATTCACCCATAGATTGTCATGAGAGTTTACTAAACAACACAAATAAAAATACCTAGTATAGCATGATTCCTAGAATTAGCATTCTCCTAATGATATACCAGAAACCTAAAATCTTCAGAAAACTATATAACATACATTGCTCAATCCCACAAATTAGCAGAATATGTTCAATCAAATTGTTAGCTGACGGCCACATGGCTATCCCTACTCTAATTAGCTTGGATCCCCCTAGTCTTTCTCTTAACTCTTCTCAATCAGTTCAGTATTCCTCTTAGCTAGCCATTCCTCTTAAATTTCCACATTTTATCCCCTAGTTGTGCCACAGACCTAGAATATGTACCTCTCTCTGTGACAATGGCCAAAAGGCTCTGTCTGAACCAGGCTCTGCTTACATCTCACACCCTACCTCCACCTGCTCTCTCTGTTTACCAATGAGGACTTCCTATTCACATGTCAAGTCTTTCCTACCTCAGGGGCTTTGCCTTGGCTGTTTCCTTCTTAGAAAGGTACCTTCTCCAAATCTACACATTCATGCATTCTTACCCTTGAGCGTGCACTCAAACATCATGTTCATAGAAAGACTTTCTCTAACCTTTCAAGTCCCTGTTACTCTCTTACATCACCATTAGTCCCTCACATCACTATCTTTATCTCAACTATTGATTTGTAGACTGAAAGGGTTTCCCCACTATACATTAAGCTCCATGACAAGGGCTTTTCTATCTTGGTTATCTCTACATCCCTACTATATAGAAATAAAGTCAGAACAGAATGGATACTAAAATATTAATTGAATGAGTAAGTAAATTCAGTTTTCTGAAACAAGAGAGGCAGAGGTGAGCGGCTCCCCCTCTTCCTTCTCTAACTACTGGTAACAGTGGGAAATGGGATCCCAAGGAAAGACTGTAAATTAGAAAGAGAAAAGGCAGAAGGTAAACCCTTAGGGAACAGCAACAAATAAAGTCATCCTAGACAACCCCACCCCTACCCCCGACAAAACATCAACTGCTATCAGGGGAGGCTCACAGGTGCTACAGTCTCAAGGGTTTTTTGCTTTAAACTTCTTCAAGTGAGGGCATGGAGACATCTGACTTTGGGATTTTCAGGGGAAAACAAGCCTGGATAGCATAGCTTTTGAAACCCACCTGGATTTACCAAACAGTTGTGAGTTATGAGACTGGGAGGTGAGAAGGCTTCTTTAATTCCATTTAATGAGATTTACATAGAACAAAAATTTCCAGTTGTTTTCTTTTTAACGTGATCCCTGCCACTTCCCCTTGGGTACTTACTCAGAAGTGAGTTAACAAAACCCACAGCCCTTCTTACAACCAGGATTCTCACAGCTGGCTCTCCCAGCAAACTTGGGCTGTAACCCAACCCTGAGCAGCAGTGATGACTCATACCCAGAGAGGCCCATTATGCCCAGTCCATTCTGCCAGAAACCAAAGGGTGAGAGAATGGGGGAGTGGGGTGTGGAGGGACATAAGGAACTTCTGTACTTTGTTTCCTTACTAGAATCCAAAGCCTTTATTCTCTAAATATAGAAGCTGCGTTAATCAAGCCAAGGAATGCAAACCAAGGTCACTGCCATTGCCAAGATCATCTCCACTGTCCTAAGTATTTTACTGTCACACTCATGTATCCCACTTTTTTATAGATACAGGGTCAGCCACATTAATTTCCTTTCTCTATTTGCATTCCTTTTTGCCAAGTGACGAAGTATATAGACACATGTGTCTTTGTCCCCACATCTTTGAAAATGAGTATAGAGTCCCATGTGCAGTTTCTAGTCTTTGTCATCTTTTAATTATTGCATCAGAACATATGGTAGGTCATAAATTACGAATAAACTAACAGGATAGAGACTCTGGTATAACTCTATGCCAAGGAAACTTACTTCTAGTAAAAAATAGGAGGTATAATGTTGGTGGCTATGAGTATCATGAAGGCTGAGCTTCTTCTGATTATATAGGAAGCTACTATGGAATCTGAGCCAGTCTATGGAAGTCCACAGAAGTAAAACTACAAAAGAAACAAAAAAATCTTAACCTAATCTGCAGAGTCTTCTAAAGCAAAAAGAGCCTTAAATTTTAAACAGCCTCTCACTCAAAGAGAAACTCTGTGAAGCACCTACTCCAAGGAACTCCCATTCGGCCTTAGGCCTGCCAGGGTTCAGCAGGCCCATAAATTGGCACTGTTGATATGACCTTTCCAGGCTATATGTCAACAAGAGATAACAACAAAGCTGAGAGCTTTGGTAGTACTCAAAGGAGATTTGAGGGACTTAAAACACTGCTAAATTTGGCAGCAAAAGTTTCTGTTCCTTGCAGTTGGAAAAGAAAATCTGTTAATAATAATTACACTTGTAGATAAGAAGCTAGTCACTCTCTTTAGAAATAGATTAGAGTTGGGCACAGTGGTACATGCCTGTAATCCCAGCTACTTGGGAGGCTGAGGCAGGAGGATTGCAAGTTCAAGGTCAGCCTGGACAATTTAATGAGACCCTGTCTCAAAATAAAATAAAAAGGACTGGGGATATAGTTCAGTGGTAGAGTGCCATGAGTTTAATCCCCACTACTACAAAAATAAAATAAAATAAAGAAATAGATTAGAACCCCCTTATCCTGATCCCCCATCCTCAGAAGTGTCAGAGTAATCATCACTGGGCAACTACCACCTAGGGCTAGTATAAAATATAAGATGTTTCTTGGAGAGATAAAGTGCCAGGAGCCTGTCCAGATGTTGCTTACTGTCTTAGTCACAACTACTTGCCACTCTTCAATACCTAGACCTAAGTTACTGAGGCTAGTCTTAAACTCGTGAGACTCTTGCTTCAGCCTCCAAATCACTGGGATTACAGGCATGTACCACCATGCCCAGTTAATACCTTCAACTTTCTAGAAGAAGAAACAAAGATAGATAGAGAAGCTAAGTTATTTACCCCAAGGTCACACAGCAAGTCAGAGATAGAGCCAGAACTAAAATTCAGATCTATTGACTAACTGCTGTACGTCAGTGGAGAAAGTTCTAAGACGTAAAAATCACTAACAGCAGCAGCTATTAACATTTATTGAGAGCATATTTGGGTCCAGAACTAAGCTGAGTGATTTACATGAATTAAAAGTCATTTTACCCTTACATCAACCCTTCAAGATAAGTAAGATTATTACTCCCAATTTACAGATGAAGATATTGAGGCTTAAGAGTTTTAACTTGCCAGAAGTCTACAAAAGTAAGAAAAGCTAGACTATGAGACTATGAACTGCCAGAGCTGGCTGGAGAGCCTGTGCTCTACACTGGGTCTTGAAGGATACATGGGTAGTATTCCCAGAAGCAGAGGTGAGCCAGGTGCTGCAGGAGGAGGATGGCAAGTTCAAAGCCAGCTTCAGCAGCTTAGGCCCTAAGCAATTAGCAAGACCCTGTCTCTAAATAAAAATACAAAAGAGGGCTGGGGATGTGGCTCAGTGGTTAAGCACCGCTGGGTTCAATCCCAGGTACCAAAAAAAAAAAAAAGAAGAAGCAACAGCAGAGATGAGGAAGCCTACTAGGGAAAAGTGTGTGTCCAGAGCACTGAAAGCAGTGTACAGGGCCTCCGACACAAGGTTAAGGAGAATCTCAGGGGCCCTGCCTGGGCTGGCCAGCAGGCAAGAAGCAGTTCTGGAAGGGTCTCCCCTGCCTGTGGAGGGGAGTATCTTAGAGGAAGATGAAGTTGCACCTGTGAAGCAAGGTTGAGAAGAACTACTGCAGAGACCCTCCTGGAATCTTCACAGAAAGAGGGACAAAATACAAAGTATACCTGACTTCTATAAAGAACAATCTGGCTTGTTCTTCATATAGTAATCCCACACTGGACTGAAAGACATCAGCCCTCTTGCTTTCAAAAGGCCGTCCATTCTAAGTTGAAAATCATGAAAGCATTGAGAATTTACCATGCTCCAGGCAATGAACTATTTACATGTACCATTTCATTTAATCCTCACAACCTAAATACTATTAAATAAATACTAAATAATATTACACCCATTTTACAGATGCCTTAGAGAAAACTGAGGCACAAAGAGATTAAATACATTGCCAAGGTCACAGAGATAGGTCAGATCCCTGAACTCCAGCTCTTGATCACTGCACAGCACATAGCACATACAAACACTCGTGGTAAGTATAAATGGTTCCACCAGAGCTGCCAAAAGATAGCACTACACACTTACTGAGTACTGAGTAGTCGCTAATTATTTTGAACAAACATAATGGGTTAATTCACTTAAAATTATCTATAAAACATAACTGTCAGAACTTCATAAGGTAGCCTGTGTTCTGAAATAGTAAGCACATCAAAATTCAGTCCTTCTCAGCTAGAGTTCTAAAAACTAGCTGACTTTAGAGGTTTTCCACACCGAAATTTTCCCTTTGCTTTCCTCTCTCCCACACATCCTATCCTTTGACAATCTCAGAAAAACTCCAATGCAGGCCTAGAACCCTAGAACCCTCACCCTCATATGTCCAGTCCTTTCATTGGCTCTCTTCCACTATTCAAACAGAGCTTTAAATTACAGTCTAAGAGTGGGACCCCTCCTCGTTTTTCCCAGCCTTCGAGAATGAGATGGTCATTAACTCTACCATCAAACCCCAGACTTCAGCAGGTCTATGTTTCTCCTCCCTTAATCACACTGACAGAGGCTCACATTGAAGGGGTTGGTCAGTGGGGAAGAAATCAAGACATCTGGGTGTAATATATATGGGAGGAAGTCCCACACTTGATATCTTTATGGATACTTCCCAGCTCTTGACCCAGTTACTGTATTTACTGACTGAATGGGTAAAGAGTCCAAGAGGGCATATGTGGGCACCAGAGATGAGACTCTGAGCCCAACAGCAAGTGAACATAGCTGACAACCTCAATGCGAGCCACTCCACCCTCCCAGCACTTGGGAAGACCTGCACAACCCTGTCTCCTGGGGTCCCCTGGGGGCAGGCCAGTGATCTACTACACCATGAAAGCCTCCCAGGACAGCCCTTCCATCTATCACCACCTGCTGCCCCTGAGAACTACCTTCTCTCACACCCAGCGCCTCTCTCCTATTTCTTTCTAGTAGTCTTCCTCCAGCTCCAGATTATATCTCCCACGACCCTCAGTTTATCTCATTTTCTTCTGGTTCAAACAGTCCCCCAACCACTTGTGCTAATTCCTATAAATCAATCTCCAGTTCACATACAAACCCCCTCAGTAATGACAAGGTCACACAGAAGAATCTGAATCTAAGAAACTGAAATGGTTTCATGACATATCCTTAGAAACAAGCCTGCTTTGGTTAAGGCAGCTTCTTACCCTAATTGCATATAATTCACCCTTTTATAGGGACAGTGAAATCAAATATTGAGGTAGTTTTCAGATGAGAAAAGCATTGTGATAGTTTCAGCAGCTCCCCCAACAACACTATATTCACTATATTAGAGCCAAAGAAAATAAGAGAAGGGATCTTTGGAGAAATTCTCTAATAAGGTCGTCTAGACACCCTTCTCTCCCCTCAAAACACACCTACACATGAGTTTTCTAGGACCTATGGATAGAAAAAGAGACCCCAGATTTTTTTCTATCAGCACAATATTATGTGGCCTGTTCCCCTAAGATAGAAGCACCCAGTATTTTCCCCATCCACCGAGTCAGAGACTCATGGTCCCTACCCTCTAGCACAAAAGAGACACACACAGAATCTCGCCCCCCACCCCACCCCTAGAAGAAGGCACACACTAATGCAAGTTTTCCCACAGGCTTTAAAGAGAAATCTCTGCAGACTATGCCAGATGGTATCCTCCCCCCAACCCCTTTTCATGCCCTCCTGGCCCCTTCTCCACTTTCCATGGTCTCTCTAACTCAAAGAACTCAATTATCTGTCTGTAGATTCCCCTCCCCCTTCCCAATCCTCCAGAATGGAACACAGACACACAGAAAGGAACAGATAGGACTCCAAAGGGCTGCTGCCTGCCCTCCTCCAGGCTCAGATATGTGGTGCCACTGCTTGGCTGGCTCAGCAGACTCTCTTGGGCCCAATGTTGGAAATCAAGAGTCACCAGGGCAGTGACAGCTAACAGCTATATGAGAAGCGACAGGAAGGAAAATGTACTCTTCAGTCACTCATTCCCATTGCCCTACAGGGACTCAGACCCTCCCAGCTCCTCCAGGCACCAGGCCACCTCACCCAAAGTAATTCTTAGAATCAGAGGCAGTGGAGAGTGGGGCACAGCATCTCTTAGTTCTAGGCCAAAAGTGCAAATGATACTTGGATTTGGGGGTGCCTTCCCGAAATTGTTCATTCCAGGGACAGAAGTAGAGCCAGCAGAACTGAGGATGCCCTTAGTCTGTGCTCCAAGATATTTCAAAGATTCAACTTCCTTGGGTGACTGATTATTCTAATTTTAGAGAGAGGGAACCCAAGGGGAAAGAACATAGGCAGGGAGCTGTGGAGGAGAGAGGGAGTGAGAACAGGAATGTTACTTTTTAATCCTTAAGGAACATAGAGGGATCCAATTTGTGACTCAGCTCTGGGAAGTTGGACTGATGAGGAGTGGGGAACAAATGCAGGCCAACCCAAGCTGTGGACAATTTCTTCTTCAGAACTTAAGAAGCTATTGTAATGTGACTCACCTGGAAAGAAAGCTCTGTGGGTTTAAAAAAAAAAAAAAGCCCATTCTTGATTCTTCTCAGGCTTCTTCCCAGACACCATTCCAGGGCATGATTGGCGGGTTTTCCCTGTCCCTCAGTAAAGGGTTAAGGGTGCAGGCGGGGTGCATTCTATGCTATACGCCCTGTAGGTTCATGGAGGACAGGTCCGGTGTGCCCTTCCCTGGAGTCTCCCCTCCTCTGCTATTCCATTCTTTGGCACAGTCCCACAACATATCAAGTATCTGCCCTTGGAGTTCCCACTTCCTTGTTTTTCTTTTTGGTTTCCCCCTAGATATAGCCTTACAAGTTCCTGAAAGAGCTGCCCAGCTCCTAAGAAGGCTTTCAGAGTAATAAAACTTCTACCAGATAGAAGCCTTCCTTTCAAACCCAGAACAGAGGAGAAAGGTCCTCTGCCCACTCAAGATAAGTTTTTCCAGCAGAACCTAGCAGGACAAAGAAGCAAGACCTGGCACACAGTGGCCTCTCCTCTAACTACCAAAATGCATGACACCATAACTGCAGGGAGCTGTGGCATATTGGAAAAGCAAAGGGTCACTTGGAATCCCTCTCCTCTGTACTAAAACACACAAGATGAGTGGTCTCCGGAAAGCTTCATTGTGGAAGGGTCATTTATGAGGTCCAAAGTCTATAAGGAAGGAATATCACGTACGTTAAACTTCCCAACCTAAAGAAACCACTATTTGTTTTCTTACAAAGCTGGAAGATTTTTAAGGTTTTTCTCATTTTGATTTACAAATGCAGAAGAGTAGAAGATACTTTATAAATGGTAGAACCATAACAGAGAGGTAAAATGAATTTCCAGAAGACGGGGACCACTCCTCAAGCTTTAATTCACAATGTAGGACTTTACTTGTTTAAAACAAGTTACTTTCAAGGTAACTATCCCATTTGCTCCTCCCAAAAGTCCTGTGTTTATTATCATTATTTCTGTCTCACAGTTAATAATCTGAAGCTTGCATTAGTTAAGATGCTTGCCCACAGTGACCATACTAGCAAGCAACAGAACCTGGCCATGGAATCAGCTCCTCTAACTCCAAATTCGTTTTTCCTCTCTTGTTACATCAAAAGAAAGAGCACCAGCTCCTTGAAACCTGCTGCTAGTCCTCTTCACAAATGCAAGGATGGTAAAACTGGAGCAGCCCTAACTATACCTCCATGAGTCGAGAAGACCTGAGATTCTAGACTTACATTGTGCCTGAAGAAACCACTGGAATCAGAGACCTCCTCCCCACATCACCCATTTTGCATCTCATCTAATAGTGCTAAGCCACATCCTCCAGCAAAACAGTTTCAATCAAGCAGAGAAGTACAGTAAGAGAAGGAATTTCTAAAGAAGTGGCCCATCTGAGGTCCAGGGCCGTTGAGTTCACCCTTGTGGACCCTCAGGCCAAAACACTGATGCATACATGTACACATTCGGGGAGCGAGAATCACAGACATGGCCAGGGCTTGCATTGGCAAGCTGACCCGAAGTTAATCAGAAGGCCCCCTCATTGTTCTCCAGAATACAAAAGACATTCTGTTCAGAAAGTTCAAGAAGAAAAACTGGAGAGCCAGGACAGCAGCTGTTCCCTTGTCCCACTGAGAAACCAAAAGCATCCACGAAGTTTCCTGAGGCCAAGGAGTAAGTTTAAGATAGAACATGGCTATGGTGGAAGGACATCTCTTGATGGGTCTCTCCTGCACGGAGTAACCGCAGCATTCATGCTCCTAACAATATTACTGACCACCTAACTACCTCATCATCTTTCTGAGCTCACCACACACCACTCTTCCAGGTCAGAACAGTTTTACCAATTTGCAGGGCAATCAAAGTAGAAGGAGTACACAACTCGGACATTGTGTGCCCTGAGATTTGATTACAATATTAGTTAAAGGAATCTGAGAGCTCATGCTGCAACATCTGGATAAAATACCTCTCTGGAAGTCCCCCAACCCCAGGGTAGCCCTCTCCTCACAACTCAGGAAAGCCTGTGACTCAATCTCATTAACAATCAAGGTAGAGAGAGAGCAAGGTCAGATATAAGGAATGACAATATCTCCATCCCAATGACTGTTCCAGAGGGACCTGGAACTCACTGCAGCCTCCTTACTGAGTTTAAATCAGTCTTTTCTGTTGTTGCTACAGGTCAGACCTAGTTAGTACCAAGGGACAAAACAGACGGTTTCCACTAGAATGAACCAAAGCCACTCAAAAGACACTGGAATCTCGATGTAAAAACTGCAAACAGTGCTGGAGTAGTGAGAATTAATTTTTTCTATATAAAAGAATCTTCCTGTAAAAATATCCTGTGGCTTTGTGCTAAATAAAAGAGTGGAGCCTAAACACCTCAGATTCAGCAAAAGTGAGATCAGCTAGATTTGCAAAGTCAAGAAAATTGGCTGTTTCCCTCCTGCTCAAGCTAATAGAATCCAACTGTTGGAGCATGACATCATTCCAGAGCCCCAAACCCTGAGCAGAGAGTACAGACACTCGCCTGCCTCCCAGAAAACAGCCAAAGACCAGAGCCAGGAAAAGAGGAGAGCAATCGGAGCCCGAGCTGCCCTTACCTGAAAGTCCTGGTACTTTCCTGCCCACTCCATTCTCAGCAGAGTCCGGCTCACACCCTTGTGGGTTAGGGAGCTCAGGGCCCCAAATCCACTGCCTTAAACTCCAATACCTGCTGTGAGCTTTCCACAGCTTCTTCCTCTGACCTTTAGTGGCGCTCCTTCCAGCCAAGTGAGCAGAGCGCGGCTAGCCGGCCAGGCGGGTTGTCATGGAGACCCTGTCCTCTGGTCTGGCGGCGCGCACTGCACGGCACGGCACGCTCTCACTCTGCCGCCAGCGAGCACGCTCGCACACGCATTCTCTCTTCTCCCTCTCTCTCTGTCTCTCTCTCTCACACACACACACACACACACACACACACTCAGTTCTGGGAGACTTTCATGAAGCAGCGCTGCCTTCTGATCAGCTCAGCTTTTGCACGCATTCCACTCCTCCTACCTCCCTTCCGGTCAAGCGGGGCTCTTCACTGTTCCTGGGAACTTGTTTGAACAGCTCAGAGAGAAGGGAGAACACAGCCAGTGGACCGGTTTTCCTCTCCTCCAGTGTCACAGTTTTTGTAACTTGGAAGAATCCCCGCCAGCGGGGAGGGAGTTAGCTGGAGCGCTTGGAGGGGAAGCAAGCCCTTCCTGTGGGTTGTGGAGCTTGGGGAGGAGGGACCCTGATGCACTGCCTTGACTTGTTTGTGTACTTGGGATTTTCCCGGTCGCTGGGGCGGAAATGCACTCACATCTCAGGAGCTCGCCTGGACTGGCCTCTCTGCTTACCTTGCTGCCCGTCCAGGTCGTGGAGATGGCTTTAACCAGTACAGGGACCCATGGTACTAGTGCAGGTGCCTAAGCAGTCTCTCATCTTCCTGCAATGGAGAGGAAACACTAGGTCAGGATAAGGAGTCCTGGGCATGTCCAGAGTCACAGCCAGGGCAACAAACATGATACAAACACAGCCTTCTCTCTCTGCCCTGCACAGTACCTGCAGCTGAAGTCTAGGCTACCTGTGGGCTGCTATCCAAAAGCTAGCTCAATGCCTGGGACACAGCAAAACGTCTAAGTTTAGTGGCACATGTGCACACTCCTGGTGTAAAACCCTTTTACATTTATTATTTTGTTTGATCCTCAAAATCTTTTGAAATGCACTGGACAACTAAGTGTATGACCATTTTATAGATGGGAAAACTGAGGTTCAGAGAAATCAGATGTTCAATCCACAGTCCACAGCTAGTTAGGCAAAGAACTAACAGTAGAGACCAGTCAAGCGCCCCAGCCCTAGTCCAGTATACTTTCCATCAAAGTACACTGCCACCAGATCTTGAAAACTAGCTAGTTTTCTGATAACCAGTTATGTGTTCCCAGAAGAGGGGGGAGAATCTTTCCAAGTCCTAGTGAGGTAGGCTTAACTACCAACCTTCTAGCCTAAAGAATTTATGATAGGATCCATGAGATGTAGAACATTCTGATGCACAGACTGGAGGGAAAATATCCTGTCCTATGGCTACACATTACTTCACACTTTTCCAAAATACTCTCATAAATCTCAGTTCATTTGTATTTACTCAACATGATAGGCCTGAAAGTTAGGATTAATACTATTACACTGATTCAACAAATTTTTAATATATCTAAAACAAAAATAAAATTACATGCCCCATGTCACAGAACCAGGAAATAATAGATCTAAAAACAGTACCCATGGGCTGGGGTAGTGGCTCAACAGTAGAGAGCTCGCCTAGCACATGCAAGGCGCTGGGTTGAATCTGCAGCACCATATAAAAATAAATAAATAAATAAATAAATAAATAAAGGTATTGTGTCCAACTACTACTAAAAAAATACTTTCAAAAAAAAAAGTGCCCAAAGCTTTCAGCTATCTAGCATTTGTTAAGCAGAGCAGGGGTCAAAAGACATGGCAGTGCCTGACTCCACCACTAATCAGCCACCTGCTATTGGGCAAGACACCTGACCTCCCAGTTTCCACCTATATGTCCTATCAACTAGGCAACTAACAGGGCAGGGATGGGCATCAAGAAACATGCTGTACCTCAAAGCACCCTCCTTAAGTCATTGATCTCAGCAGCTCCTCATCAAAAACAAGCAAAAACCACTGGTGGTATTCCCTTAGATGAGGACACTGAGGCTCAACGAGGACATTTTCCTATGCTTGTTATGCTTTCCGAAACAATGTTAACGATGGAATGTTAATATCAAAATCCCTTGCAGAATCCTTCTGGGGAATTGAACCCAGGACCTCACATATGCTAGGTAAGTGCTCGTCTCCTGAGCTATATTCAGCCCTCCTTGTGATTTTGATTAATCTCCAGTATACTGCAAAATCCTCAAATCAATATCTGGATTGACTTGAGTTTAAAATGTAAAGAAATTAAGGAAGGAGAATTGCCATAAAATCCAACAGGAAATGACAGGCTGGCACAGATCCAAAATGGCGGGGGGGGGGGGACTATTGCTTTAGTGAGACATTCAGAGTTTCAAAGGAGGTGTACCCAATTAACTCACTATAAATACCCATCTTAGCCTGGTACACTGGCGCATGCCTATGATCCCAGTAATTCAGCAGACTGGGGCAGGAGGACTACAGGTTCAAGATCAGCCTCAGCACTTAGCGAGACCATGTCTCAAAGTAAAAAATAAAAAGGGCTGAGGCTGGGCTGGGGTTGTGGCTCAGTGCTGGCATGCTCACCTAGCACACATGAGGCACTGAGTTCGATCCTCAGCACCACATAAAAAAATGAAATAAAGATTGTGTGTCCACCTACAACTAAAAAATATTTTTTTAAAAAAAGTGCTGAGCAGACACATTCTGACGTTAAGTAAAATAGTAAGTCACGGTAGGTGGTAGTGGTCATGGTTTTCTCTGTTAGTAAGTTGTTGAAGAATGTATGAAGATAGTCATGAATGTACTAAGTGTTCGGATCCTGCTTCAGTTCACATGGCCGTGTCTACATGACGACAGAAGTTTGACAGGGAATCAAGTGGTGTCTGTGTCACTAGCGCTAGTGTGCCCCTCCCCCTTCAGTGTTGGCTCCAAACCTTGCTTTCCTTTCAAGTTAGGGGGCATATCAGCAGCAGTTATCAACCAACCAATGGGATCTACTTAGTGGTGACTGGATTGGCTGTTAAAATGGTGAGAGTTGGTAAGCGTTGCTGCCTGACCACACCGCAGCATGGCCACTTGGGTTCCTGTAGAGATGGCCTCAGTTTCCACCTTAACCCCCCCCCAAGGGTTCTTGAGACCCCTGATTGGAGGTCACTGAGCTCTTGCCCTGTCTGGCTGTGGTGACGATTCTGAAGTGGAGTTGGGGGCCAGGGGTGTCCCTGCTGTTGGGAACATTTGCCTCTAGTAGATCCAGCCTTAATGTTTTCTGACATCCTAGTGAGAGCAGACCCTGCACAAAGCGGATATCAGAGTTAATACTGTGAGGAGACAAAATAATGAGAATAGTTTTACCAAAGATAATGAAATATCGCATAATGTCTGCATATTACCATTGAATTGAGTGCATCTTTAGAAAACTGAATGTAACAAAAACCCACGACATTTTTGGAAATTGTATGCTCTCTAGCAACTTTGTGTGAATTTTTATACAAGCACTGTTTTATGAGTTATATAAAATGTTTTAAAAATAGAAAAAAAATAAAAAATAAAAAATAAAAAAAGTGCTGAGGCTATAGCTCAGAGGTAGACACCCTTGGGTTCAATCCCCAGGGCTGCAAAAATAAAAAATAAAATAACCAATACCCAAGTCCACCTTAGAAACCTCTCATGGGCCCTTGGGTCCCAAGTCTACAAAGGAAGACAAAATGTAAGGACAAGTGTAACATCATTAAATCTTCAAATTGTTCCCTCTTCCCATGCCCAACAAGCATCCCTCTGATCCAGAAAACACACATTGCACTAGCCCAGTCTCCATACTGAAAACCAAAAGGTGATCCTACCCATTTCTACAATAAGATAAAATTCACATTATAAAGTTAGACTAACTATCATTTATTGAGCTCCTACCATATGTCAGGCATTCTTTTAAGTAGGGGTCAGGAGTCAATCCTGAGTACTAAAAATGATAAAAGTAATCCAAACTCAAAAAGTCCTCAAAACCAGACACACAACGCAGGCCATACTCCCCCTAGTGGCATGCTGGATTTATAGAGGTTCCCAAGGGCCTTGTCCTGGAAAGTGACAAAGGGCCCCAAGACAGGGCCCTAGAACTAAAATCCTTGTTTAGGTGCATTATCATCTATGAGCTCCTTGAGCTGGCAGATCCAGAGGCCAGTTGCTTCTCTCTGCTGCTCTGCAAGGCTGAATTCAGAATCCTGCTTGACCCTTCCTGAAGGATAAGAATTTTACAGGCTTATGCTGTCTTCTATCTGTTAAGAGATCCACATGCACACTGGAGCCTCTCCCCACACCCAACCTATTTACCAGTTCCAAATAATTCTACTTCCAAAATATATCTATTATCTGTCCATTTTTCTCCACAACCATTGCTACTCATCTCTCCCCTTATTACTACAAAAACCTTCTAAGGGTCCCAGCTTCCACTCCTACCCTCTCTGAGAATATAGAAAAAAATAAACTCAGTTTCTTTCATTCTCTCACTCCACAATTAACACAAAAGAGTTCTGTGACATCCATGTAGGGGTTTTCTCCCCATACATCAAGCAAGTTATCAGTTTTGCAGTGGATACCCACTAGATGTCCTCTAGTTCAGTTCTGGCACTATCAACTGACAGCATCGGAACCCACAGGTTGAGGGCTCAGTCTCCAAGACTGCCTCCCCCCATTTCATATACCAAATGAAAGCCCCAGTTTGTTTTATCTGTGCTTCTGACCAACCACCTATAAATCTGAAGTTGGATTCAATTAATTTGCTAGAGTGGCTCACAGAAATCCAGGAAACATATGTTTACTGGTTTCTTATAAAAGATATTAAAAAGGATACATATGAACACCAGATGAAGAGATCAATAGGGCAATGTATGGGGATAGGGACACAGAGCTTCCACACTCTGTAGGCTGCCAACCTTCGGAAACTTCCCAGTGTGTGGCTCTTTCAAAGCTCTCCAATCTAGTCTTTTTGTATAGCTTCATTACACAGGCACAATTAATTATATCACTGACTTCTGGTGACCAGTTTATTAACTTTACCCCCTCTCCCTCCCCAGAGGTTGGAGAGGGAGACTAAAAAGTACCAGCCCTCTAATCACATGGTCGGTTCCTCTGACAACCAGCGTCCATCCTGAGGCTATCCAGAAACCCCCAGCTATCAGTCAACTCAATAGCATACAAAAAAAAGACAGTTACCACTTTAGAGAATCCAAGGATTTTAGGAGTCATATGCCAGGAAACAGGAGGAAGATCAAATATATATTTCACAATATCACATTCTCACAAATCCTTTCTCCACAGAGTTATCTGAATCACCTTTTTACACAAATCATGTCACTTCCTGCTTAACACCCTTCAGTGGTTTCCCACTAAGGATAAATCTAAGTTCTTACCAAGACCTACAAGGCCTAGCATGATTCTCCTTTTGCCACCTCTCAGATAACTTCCTGCCCTTCCCCCTCAATACACTAGCCACAAAGAATGTCTTTTAGTTCTCTAAAGGTAACAGATTTTTTTTTTCCAGGTTTTGCATTGCCTGAGACACTCAACAGTCCCACAATTTTTGCCTGAATAACTCTTACTCTCTTTGTCTCAACTTGACTCTCTCATCTTGACTTCCATGATCCTCCAGTCTAAATGAGGTTCCTTGTATTTATCCTTCAAAGTACTCACCATGATTTGTAATCACGCATTTGTGTAATTATTTGCTTAATGTCAGTCTTCCCCCATGAGTTCCTTGGGTGCAGGAACCTGGATTATTTTGCTAATCACCACAGTCTCTACCGTTAGTATAGGGTCCAGCTCACAGTAAACACTCAATAAATTCTGCTGAATGAATGCAAAAATATCATTTCTTCCTGTTCTACCAGAAGGAGAAACTCAGAACAGCTATTTTATGACACTCATTGTAGCTTTTCATAGACTTACAAACTATAATTACATCTCTTTTCCTCATGTGCCTTGCCTGTGGGCTCAACCAAAAATTCCTGTAAAGTCTCCCTGTGGTTTGTTTCCCAGAACTTTCCCTGTAAGGTCACTCTCCTGGGGACACAATCCAGGGTTTTACAGCTTCTCCCACTACTAGAGTGCCCACTCACAGTCCCTCTACCACCACTGTGTTATTGCCAAACCAAGCGGGCTGCAGGAATGACCCAGCTCCCACGATGGCAGGGTTCTCTGGGGTCAGTTCCACTTGGAGACAAAACACTGTTTCTTACCTCTACTGTACATAGAAAAAAATTGTTATAGGCTGGCAAAAATTACATTTTTACTAAAAATAATTCTCATGTTTTATAATTAGAGATGGATATAAAATGAGTTTGAAAAAGGGTTCCATTACTGGGCTGGGGATGTGGCTCAAGCGGTAGCGCGCTCGCCTGGCATGCGTGCGGCCCGGGTTCGAGCCTCAGCACCACATACAAACAAAGATGTTGTGTCCGCCAAAAACTAAAAAAAATAAATAAATATTAAAATTCTCATTCATTCTCTCTCTCTCTCTCTCTCTCTCTCTCTCTTTAAAAAAAAGGGGGGGTTCCATTACTAAAAAACAAAATGCTGAAAACTACTGTATGGGGGGAAAGTAACAAAGGTCTAAACATCAGCAACTATAGTGTGATTAAGTCCAGCCTCTCTTGAACTACATCACCTCCAATATCTAAAATCCTGTTTGGTTTCATTTCCTACCCACACCTCCCCTGCTGCCATCCCCCATTATAGGTACAGCCATGGCACACCACAGCACATTGCCTGGTGCTCCAAAAACTGCCTGTATCTCCCTCCCTCCACTGTTCATACTGTTACCTTCAGCTGGTGCCTCTCCTTCCCCCATTAACAAAATTGAACTCACTTCCAGAAGCAACACAGTTAGCACCTCCTCTGTAAACTATTTCTTGGTCTCGTGGAGGAATCTGTTTGACTCTTCTGCTAGCCCAGATGCCTCTATTATAGTGTGTGTAGCACTTTATCACTGCTACTTGCACACCTGTCCCCCACACACCCGAGCCTCTCCAGATGTGTGTGTGTATTTTAGTATTTCACTTACTATGGCAGTCAACATGCATGAAATGAATGAATCGTTGAAAAGACTCCCCAGGCAGAAACAGCTGTTCTCTCCATAGGACAAGGGAATTTTAGTGGATGGGCTTACATTGTAAAAAGAGAATATGTACATATACACATATATGTTATCATACACATAATACATCTATTCTATGTGTATGATTGATTAATCAGAGTCCAGGTTAGATCACTTGAATTTATAGTATTTTCTTGTCTTTTTAAAAACAACTAAAATTTTGAATCTAAAAACACGGGAACAGAGTAAATCTTTTAAAGTCACTCCTTACTTTGGGATAAAAAGAACTGTGGTTTTAATATTGCTAGTTGGAGCCTAAAAGATCTGAATGGTCTAACTTTTGGTTTTGTTTGTTATGAGAAATTGAACCCACAGATGTTTTACCACTGAGCCACATCCCCAATTCTTTTTATTTTTTATTTTGAGACAGGGTCTCACTAAGTTGCCTTGAACTTATGATCCTCCTGCCTCAGCCTCTGGAGTCACTGAGATTACAGATATGTGCCAACACACCCAGCTTAAATTATCTAATTTCAGATGCTCTGGAGATCCCAGAACCCAAGGCCTACCAAATTTGGTCCAGCAGCATCTCCATTGAGGACCAGATTGTTCTACCCAATTTCACAGGGAACCAGACAGGTGTCCCCACCACCACCACCAATTCTACCTTAGACTCTGGTAACCACTTACAGAAAAGCCCTTAAGGACTTCACATTTTCCATTTTTCTACCTGTGAGTGGCAATGTGCTAAGGAGAACAAAATTTTAAATCTAGTCGGCAGACTAGAGCCCAGTTCTAGCTTACAGCCTTCTGATGTGGTGAGAGTCTGAACAATTCCCTATCTCCCTGAGGGCCTCTGCTTTTCCCTTCACAAATCAGAGGATTGTACTCTCTTTCAAGGGTTCTTCTAGCTTCAATGTTCTATTGCAGTCACCAGTCCTACTGCCTTCTGAGTAAGTTCAAGCAGCAGAAAGACTTCTCACTTTCAGGGAGTATAGAGTCTATATCTAACCCTTTTAGCAAAGCCCCTGGTGTGGGGGCTCTGGAGTCATCTGCCTGGAATAAGAGAGAAGACCATCACCAATAAAAGGCAATCTTTCCTGAAGGAAAAGGTAGGAGAGTCAGGCTGCCTGCCTACATAAGGCTGCAGAGAAATTAAAGGCACCAAACACAGAATGGGGAAACAAGGAAATGGCCTGGGATATGTGTGGAAGAGGACTGAGGCTCTATGGGATTCTCTCCAGTTATCAGTCTCAAAGTCACCTGGCAGTATCTAACTAAGTTCTCTTAAAAGACAATCTGTCTACTGCAAAGCAAGCAATGTCTACTAGAGCGTTGAGATCAACAAAATAAATGACTCCCTCCAAGTAACAATTCCAGTCCCCTTTGCCCAGAAGGAGTTGTATCTGGTAGAACACCAGTGTGCTGGCCAATGCTACATATAACTTGCTGTATAGCCTTCCTAGGAAAATAGAAAAATATCCATTATGCCTGGCATTTTATGATAGGAAATTTTCGCAGGTCCTTAGTCCTGCCCTAAACCTCCTGCCAGGCACCTACCCCCACTTCACCCCACCCTCAGGCCCAGAACTACTGAAGTATAGAATTCAACCTAGATTGCCCCATGGCCAATGGTGAAGCAATTAGGAAAGCTGAGCCTACTCTCCTCAAGTCTGCAAGTCTGCCAGTCTTCTAGCCCCAGTCAACTCTACTAAGTTCACAACCCTCAATATGAAGCTCATGGTTCAGATCCCCAGGACACAGGTGCTCAGAGGCTTGATCCAGTCTCTTGGAATATCTATCACAAGGCTTACAGATGATGTTCGTAATTTCCTGAGAGCTCTCATATCCACAAGCTCCTTACCAATGTCCCTTAATAAGTCACAGCAATTTGGGGGATTGTACCCAGGGACACCCCACTACCACACTATACCCTTAACCTTTTTATTTTTTATTTTGATACAGGATCTCACTAAGTTGGTCTCAGCCTCACTGAGTTGCCGAGGCTGGCCTCAAACTTGCGATCATCCTGACTCAACCTTCCAAGTTGCCAGGTTTACAAGCATGAACCATATACCCAGCCAATTCCAGCATTCTAACACTGTACACATAAACAGTCTTTGAAGCCCAACAAGATTAGACCACAAAGGCAATATCCCAGACCCCCTACTGACAGCACCATTTTGTTCTTTTAAAATGGGCTTTACAAGCTGACCTGGTCTAGAACTGTGAGCTCAACCAAAATCCTAACCTGTTGTGACTGAGCTTCAGGGAGAAGCAGGGTATAAAGTGAAGGCAAGGGAAGAGGTAGGAGGAAAAGAGGACTCAGACTGCTTTCCCATGATCTAATCAAGAAATGCCTTGAGCCCAGAAAGAAGTACCACTAGGCATAAGACCTGGGCAATGTTGTAAAGTGTCACCTCCTCTGTGCAATTTCCCTGAATTTCCTGGCTACACTGGATTCTTATCCCCACCCCAGTGTTCCTGGAACCAGCAGTTTGCCACTCCAGTGTCAACTGCACCCTGCTGCCTCGTGACTTAATACACCAAGGTTTTCCTGACAGCCTGAAGTATTCTACAGAGCAAGAAACTTGTCTTAACTCTGAGTTCTAGTTTAAAAAGTGGATCCTCTTTCCAGAGACCTGCCTCCTTGGTCTCAAACTGAGGAAAACATTCTAATTGGGGTTTGGGAGAAGATTTAAAATTGTCATGCAGTTGCAGAATAGTGTCTACAAAAAGTGACAAGGACTTGGAGAAGCACTGATCACTGGAAATTATATAATACATACTTTTTTTTTCTTTTGGTGGCAGTAGATCTTATTATGATAGTACTTTTCATTGATAATTTAGATAAGACATGCTTTATCAAATATGCATGTGACAAATTAATTAGGAGGGACAATTAATATAGTAGGGATAATCAAGCAAAAGGCTTCCACAAACTGGAAACATAAATTAAATATAACAAGATGAATCCTTTGAAAGAGAAACTAAGAAAACTATCTCATTTACAATAGCCTCAAAAAAAAAAAATACTTGAGAATCAACAAAAGAGGTGAAAGACCTCTATAATAAAAACTACAGAACACTAAAGAAAGAAATTAAAGAAGACCTTAGAAGATGGAAAGATCTCCCTTGTTCTTAGATAGGCAGAATTAATATTGTCAAAATGACCATACCAAAAGCACTATAAGATTTAATGCAATTCTAATCAAAATCCAAATGACATTCCTCATAGAAATAGAAAAAGCAATCATGAAATTCATCTGGAAAAATAAGAGACACAGAATAGCCAAAGCAATCCTTAGCAACTGCACTGAAAAGCATCCCAATACCAGACCTTAAACTTTACTACAGAGCAATAGTAACAAAAATGGCACAGTATTGGCACCAAAATAGACCTGTAGACCAATGGTACTGAATAGAGCACACAGAGACAAACCCACATAAATACAGTTATTTCATACTAACAAAGGTGCCAAAAAAGATAGCCTCTTTTCTACAATATATGTTTTTGGTGCTGGGAAAACTGGAAATCCATATGTAACAAAATGAAATTAAACCCCTATCTCTCATCATGTACAAAATTCAACTCAAAGTGGATCAAGGACCTAGGAATTAGACTAGATACTCTGTACCTAATAGAAGAAAAAGTAGGCCCAAATCTTCATCATGTCGGATTAGGCCCCTAATTCCTTAACAAGACTCCTAAAGCACAAGAAATAAAGTCAAGAATCAATAAATGGGATAGTTTCAAACTGAAAAGCTTCTTCTCAGCAAAAGAAACAATCAGTGAGGTGAATAGAGAGCCTACAGAATGGGAGCAAATTTTTACTACACGCACTTCAGATAGAGCACTAATCTCCAGGATGTATAAAGAACTCAAAAAAAAAAAAAAAAAAAAAACTTAATACTAAGAAAACAAATAACCCAATCAATAAATGGGCTAAGGAACTGAATAAACATTTCTCGAAGAAGATATACAATCAATCAACAAATATATGAAAAATGTTCAACATCTCTAGCAATTAGAGAAATGCAAATCAAAACTACTCTAAGATATCATCTCACTCAAGTCAGAATGGCAGTTATTAGGAATATAAGCAACAGTACGTGTTAGCAAGGATGTGGGAGAAAAGGCACACTCTTACACTGCCAGTGGGACTGCAAATTGGTGAGCCAATCTGGAAAGCAATATGGAGATTCCTTAGAAAACTTGGAATGGAACCACCATTTGACCCAGCTATCCCACTCCTCAGTTTATACCCAAAGGACTTAAAAACAGCATACTCAGTGACGCAGCCACATCAATGTTTATAGCAGCACAATTCACAATACTAAATTGTGGAACCAACAATTTAGAGATCCTTCAATAGATGAATGGATAAAGAAACTGTGGTATATATACACATTAGAAAACTCAGCCTTAAAAGAGAATAAAATCACGGCATTTGCAGGTAAATGGATGGAATTGGAGAATATCATGCTAAGTAAAGTAAGCCAATCCCAAAAAAACAAAGGCCAGATGTTTTCTCTGATAAGTGGATGCTGATCCATAATGAGGGTGGGGGGAGCATCGGAGGAATGAAGGAACTTTTGGATACACAAAGGGGAGGGAGGAGAAGTGGAAGTAGGAAAGATGGTGGAACGAGATGGACATCATTACCCTAGGTATATGTATGAAGACACGAATGCTGTGACTCTACTTTGTGTACAACCAGAGAAATAAAAAGTTGTGCTCCATTTGTGTACTATGAACTGAAATGCATTCTGCTGTCATGTGTAACAAATTATAACAAATAAATTAATTAATTTAAAAATCATTTATGTATTTACTGTGGTGCTACAGATCAAACCCAGGGTTCTCAGCATGCTAAGCACTGTTCTACCAGTGAGTTGCAATCCTAGCCCACATGATAAAATTTTTCTTTTATTTTATTTTGGTGGTGCCAGGGATCAAACCCAGAGCCACATTCATGCTAGGCAAGCACTCTACCACAGAGCCACATCCCTGACCCGCAAGGTGAATTTTTTTTTTTAAAGAGAGAGACAAAGAGAAAATTTTTTAATATTTATTTTTTAGTTTTCGGTGGACACAACATCTTTATTTCATTTTTATGTGGTGCTGAGGATCAAACCCAGCGTCCCGTGCATGCCAGGTGAGCGCGCTACTGCTTAAGCCACATCCCCAGGCCCTCAAGGTGAATTTTTTAATGGGCAAATAATAATTGTGTGCTTAAGATTAGGGGAAAAACTGTATGACAACAGAACAAAGATGGTATAAGTGAAAAAGACCTGAGGAAATGTTCAATATGAGTCAACTAGGGAGTCAATGTGATATTGAATTTAAATGGCTGAAATACAGAGCCCAGATAAAATGAGGTCCATGTTCTAGTTAGAACAAAATGTTTCTAGGAGACTCACACTAAACTTACAGATCCAGGGGTAAATGGAGTCTTGAATAACATTTCAGGCAAGTAGACTAAAAGAAAAAAAGTGGAAATCGAAGAGCGTGGAGCCCCTTAAACTGAGCAATAACATAGCATGTCTAATTCTTAAGGCCGTTAAGTCTTCCTGCAGAACAGAAAGGTAAAAAACCACCACTTTTGTCCCTGTGTAGTCATCTCTGGGGAAACTTGTGACTAAGCAACATGAAGGACACCCACAGAGGCCAGGCACAATGGCACATACCTGTTAATCCCAGCAGGTAAATTGCAGGTTCAAGGCCAGCCAAGTGAGATCCTATCTCAAAAAATAAAAATGGGTAAAAGGATCTTGGGGATGTAGCTCAGTGGTAGAGCAATTTGCCTAGCATATGTGAGGCCATGAGTTCAATCCCCAATGTGGAAAAAAAAAAAAATGCTCACAGAAAAAAGGGACAGCTGAGCTCTATCCCTCCTGCTAACATCAAAACCTCCCAACTGGGACTCTGACCTTTAAAGTTTTAGCACAAACACTAAGCAGCTCAGGAATCCAAACAATTTGTACCCACCATTTCCCCCAACTACAGTTTACTATGATCAGAATTACCAAGTTTTATTTTTAACTGTCAAAGTAGAATAAGTTTGAAGGGATCTTTAGGTAAACTTCTATACTAAGCTGTCACCCAACAGCCGTTTATGAGCAGGGATGTGAATTTGAATGCTGTGTCTGAAACATTAGATGGTAGGAATGCAGCCCTCCAGCTTCTTCAGGCATTGCTGGGATGTGAACAAACCAGCCTATAACAGGAAACAATGGCTCTTCTACTGATTTAGGAAGAGAAAAATGCAGTAGTCCCTCAAAAGCCAGCTCTATCCTAGACATGAAAGATGGCTCAGGTTTACAGTAAATATTATATATGTAATTTTTCTTTCTTTTTTGAGGTGCTAGAATCGAACCCAAGGCCTCTCACATGATAGGCAAGCACTCCACTGCTGAGTTATTTCCCCATCCTGAGTGTTACACTAAATGAATTTCAAAATCCTATGGAAAATGCCATTAAAAAAAAAATCCCACTTTCCCCCAAGGTTAGAAGCATAAAAGTTTCTAATCTATGCAATGATTAGCTCCTTTTTTAACAATGCAGGAACTGGGTATAGATCTAGTTTGCCCTTTGTGTAAAAAGAGGTGCTTATAAATGCTTGTTCACTTAAGAGATCAACACAGAGAAATTTAAACAATAGAGGAAAAACCTGAGACTCCAAGATGCAAGGAAGGGAAAATGGGTGAGATGATGAGAGGAAAGCCAGAGGAGTGTAGAGGAAGAAGAGAGAGTAATTTAAGATCCTGAAGGATAGAAACAGAAGGAAGCTTGTTTGGAAGTCTGAGAATAGCAAATTTGGGAGGATTCCTGAGCATTAATTACTCCCAGGGACATCAAAGAACATAGTTCAGAACCACTTAGTGTTTTGAAGAAAAGAAATAATTCAGAAAATCCTTTATTCCCTCAACATATGGGGTTCCTAGAAAAGAACACAGGGTCAAGGACTATTGTCCCCAGCACAGCAAAGTGGCAAAAGACTTCCCTCACCCAAGGCTGTGGGACTCCACAGGCAGACAGAGTGACACTGGCTTGCCTCAACCAGAGCAGAGGAGGAAATCAACCCAAAGTGTTGAAAGACTAGCCACTCATCAACAATGCAAATAACATCCCCCATCAGTAATGCATGACACACCTCTTCTAAGGAACAGGCCACAGGAGCTGAGAAGGGGAAACATTCTCCGGGAAAATTCAGCAAAGTAAGGCTTGACTCTGTATACTAACAAGAATCAATTACCAGGTTACTACTGCTTGAATGAAATCATCTGTTCCCTTTCAGATTCTGGGGTTCTCCAAACACAGCTGAAGTACAGCCACTGGCAACACAGAAGGTCAGAGACCAAGGGAGAAATGCAAGTGTTGTCAGAAGCAAAGATGGAGACTTGTGGTTGGAATTTGGAGGTTAAAAGGGGGTTCTGTTTTGTTGTCATTTTAATAAACAAGACTATCTCATCATGTTTCCAAGTAGTGAACCACCTATTTTTCAAACCTATTTCTGTTTTACCCAGGATGGCTGAGAAGAGAGACAGCTCAACTACTCCTGACCTCACCTGCTGCTCTGAGAGGCAGGAGAGAATAGATCTTTAAGATAACAACTCACAAGCCAACAAATTTCCTCTACCACCCAGGTAGTCCATTTCCCCCTTAAGTCCCAAATACACCAGACTAAGAGTGAAGAAGGGGAGACTTGATGGGTTACAGCAATGTTATTTGGAGGAGATAAAGAGGGAAAGTGAGAAACGGGTCCCCAATGGCTATGTACTTGGGATAGATATCAAGGACAAGGTCATTCAGACTAAACTAAGGGCACTATGAATGTATCCTCTTAAGAAGCTTTAAGAAGGGAACTGCTCCTACCATCATAGCTGGGCCAGAAACTAAAGCAAGGAAAAGGCCAGACACTGACAACTAGGAGAAGCACACAGAACCTCATTTGAGCCCAATGGCTTTTACCTCCTCACCTAGAAGTATACAGAAACAGCCACATACCTTCAACAACACAATTCAGCAGTTATAGCTGCACATTAGACATCTAGGAGCCCAGATCCCAGGCAAAGCACAGACGTATTCCTCAGGACATGGCACTTCTCTCGTTTGTCTTCAAGGGATCCAGTGCAGCTGCCTCTGTGAGGTAGCTGAGGGTCAGAACACAGAGAGGCACCCTCCTCAAAATGCTTTCAAGAACACCGAAGGTGTCTATTTTTCCTTCTTCACCCACAACCCTTCTTCCTCTCTTGCTGTATGGCACCATGGCATGGAAATAAAGGAGGAGGCTCAAGAGCTCTTTTAATAGACAACAAGAACTTGGAGGGTACCTGGCTATAGAGGTGAGGAAGATTCCAAAACAACTCCGAGATTCTGCTTGGACCACTGTGTGCTAGTCACAGACAAAACAATATTCCAAAGTGCTCTGCAATAGTCGTGTCTGCATTTAACCAAGAGGGGAAGTTGCTGCATCACAGGAAGTTATTTAGACAGACAAGAGTGGAGGACATCAGTATGGAAAAACATTGTGGGAGAAAAAAATGAAGGAAGGAGACAGGGGAAGGGAGGAAAGGGAGGGAAGAAGTGAAGTGGGGAGGGGAGGGACTGAGGGAGGGAGGGAAGGAGAAAGAGAAGGAGAGAATGCACATTTATATTTTAAGGGGAGGTGGGTAGAGGAAGCAGATAGAAAAGCCAAGCCTTAACTGCATATATTGGATCCTTGGCTGCTGATTATCACTGGCCATACCTACAGCAGTAAGCTATGTCCACCTCTGCAGTTAGTTTCTATGGTCAGCACATAGTGAAAACCATATGGAATCAAATTACTCTTGAAATTTCCTTAGAATGGCACCAATGGGTCCAGCCACTGTTTCTCAGGAAACTCAACTCAATATTTTTCATATACATGAATTTTGTGCACTTAAGAATCTCAGAACGAGAATTGTGGGCTGTGTCTCAGTGGTACAGTGCTCGCCTGGCACCTGTAAGGCACTGGGTTCAATCTTCAGCACCACATAAAAATAAAATAAAGGTATTGTCACGAATGGTGTGAAAATACTTTGTGTACAGTGATTTGAAAAACTGTGCTCTATATGTATAATATGAAATGAAATACATTCTGCCATCAAGTATAATAAATTAAAATAAATAAATAATTTTTAAAAACAAAGGTAGGGCTGGGGATGTGGCTCAAGTGGTAGCGCGCTCGCCTGGCATGCGTGCGGTGCTGGGTTCGATCCTCAGCACCACATACAAACAAAAATGTTGTGTCCACTGAAAAACTAAAAACTAAATATTAAAAAATTCTCTCTCTCTCTCTCTCTCTCTCTCTCTCTCAAAAACAAAATTAAAAAATAAAACAAAGTTATTGTGTCCACTTACAACTAAAAAAAAATACATATTAGGAAAAAAAAAAATCTCAGAACAAGAAGAACCCAAGGATTCCATCTTCCTGATCTGGGTTCTCAAAACAGATCTTAGGAGCAGAATCACTGATGGGCTCTGAACGCTTCTGAGTAAGTTTTGTTTGGCTTGGAGAGACAAGGAGTCAGTGTCAATTGGATGGATTTTCTTCTGACCCCACACTCTTTCCTCCAGGCTATTCGTGTCTTAAAACTTCCCTAATAGAGGGAAGGTCTACAGTGAAGTTTTTGCTCTACTACTAAAGTTAAGAATAGTCCCTTACCCTTTCTTGGCTCCAATCTCCCCACCTATAGAATGAAGCTAGATTGCATAAGCTCTAAGAGTCCAGACAACTGTGAGATACTGAATGAAAGCTTTGAAAAGTGTAAACCACTTCTCAAACACATATCACTATTGGAACTCTCACAGGTCAGAAATTAATATCCTGGGGCTGGGGATGTGGCTCAAGCGGTAGCGCGCTCGCCTGGCACGTGTGCGGCCCGGGTTCGATCCTCAGCACCACATACAAACAAAGATGTTGTGTCCGCCGAAAACTAAAAAATAAATATTAAGGTTTTCTCTCTCTCTCTCTAAAAAAAAAAAAAAAGGAAAGAAATTAATATCCTGTGTTTAGGTCCTGCCTATTCCACTTTGAAATATTCTCCAGGATTCACATCCTTCCTCTGTATTCCTATTGCCAACCTCCCATCCCCTTAAGCAGGTTCTCCTACTACCAGTTTTAATCCTCTCTGAAATCACCCTGCTTCTACAAGAGAGATTTCCACAAAATTCCACTTCCACTGCATCACTTCTCATCTCCTAAGCACCAAAGCAGAACTTATAGAGTTCAAACTTCTGGCTTTGCTCTGCCAGACCAACAACTTCAAGACCGTTTATCACAAGTGACCTGGAGTGCCAAATTCTATTTACTTGCTGTCCTCAGAACATATCCCACCCCTCCTTTGCCTATAAAGTTGATTAAACTCACAGAGACCAGAAAAAATCCTGCCTATTCCAAGGAAATATTCCTGGGATTTTAATACATAGTTTTCTCATTTCTGAACTATAATTGTGGTTAGAAACCAACATAAGATCTTCGATATTCTCTAATTGTCTAATTTATATTCCCAATAGAGTATAAATTTCCTCAGATCAGAAAACATATTTGTATCACAATGCTGGTTAAGCTGAAAATTTCAGTTTCAAGTGCTTGTTGACTGTCTGATGGCTAGAGAAAGCAAGATCTTGATTTTCTCTCCAGCCTTTGACAATTCTGGGAGTGCAAGAGGGAAGAGGGAAGGGGTGGAATCAATACCCTCCCAACCCCAAAGTACTTTCTCATCCTTTCCTCACTGATTTCACCCACTCTAGTTAGAGTGGAAATGGACCCCTTCGCAGGCTCATATCAACCTCTACAGATGAGTTTGAGCTTGCTTGCAGCAGCGAGCAGACTTTAGTGCCACTTTTTTTTTTTTTTTTTTTTTTTTTTTTTGCAATGCAAGAGAACAAACACAAGGCTTTGTTCATGCATGCTAGGCAAGTGCTCTACAACTGAGCTACATCTCAGCACTTTAGCTCCATTCTTAAGTTCTAATCAGCCTGTGTGATGGCAATGGCTGCTTACAATGCCTGATGGTGATGGGAAGAGGGAGACTGAGAGGAAGAAGAGCCAAGACTAGTAGTAATTTTAAGATCTAGGCCCTTGAGGTAGTTTGCTTCAAATTAAGCCCCATCTGTTCCTGAGCCCTAAAGAGGCAGGGCACGTGTGAGAAGAGCTATATATCCTGCCAGGGAACAGACACCTCCACAGGTCAAGCCAGCAAGGACTAGAAGCCGCAAAGAAACTTCTCAACATTGAGGCAGCCGACAAATTTGGAGGTGGGACTCTGGCTGGCCAGTCCACTCAGACCCAGTGCCTCCACCCCATAATGCCCTAAACCAGGACCTGCCTGATAGGCAAGAAGCCAGGTATACTGTAGGTAAAGATGGGAAGGGCAGGTGTGGGGCCAGGCCTATTCCCCGGGAGGGTATTTTGGGCCATCATGCCCCAGGTATTCAGCATTGCAGGCACAACCAAGAATGCCCAAACCCACCTCCTGGGTATTTCTGGCTTCCAGCCACTCTGGAACACAACTCTGTAAAAATCCCCAGCTTTCCTGCTCTCCACACCCAGCCTTCTCCATCCTCTCTCCAGATTTACTACTCTTTCCTGTTCAATAGAAGGGCTCAGCCCTGACCTCTACTTCTAACCACCCTCACACACCCTTGGGTTGGGCACCCAACCTCAGGCTCATATTCTATCCAGCACGTTCATGTTTTAATGCTCTCTTGGGCCCCTTTTTATTTTAAGGGAGCTGATGCTGCTGCCGTCTGAAAGATTGTAAGGCAAGTAAAGATGGCACCTGTCTTCAAAGGAAGGGTTCAACTTACAGAAAACTATTCACAGCTCCAAGAAGTCAGACTAGGGAGACCCCAGATATACAGCAGCCAGGAGACAGAGCCTCGCACGTGAGCTCTTCATTGATAAAAGGCATTTACTATACTCATCTCCAGTGCCCAAGGAAGATCACAGGGAACTGGGCATCAATTTTTCTCCTCACCCTCCTTTCTCCTACAGTGGCAAGAAGACAGAGATTGCAAAAATGGCAAAAGTTTTTAAAAGAATCAATACCACACCACACCCCATGAAAAGCTAGCTCCTAGTTCCAGAACTGTAAAAAAAAGCAGGTTCACCTTCAAACTCCTGGTCACCTTCAGAAGCCAGTCTCCGTTGAACTGCTCTAGCATTCTGCATCACAGAGGCATGAAGAAACTGCACCTTACACAGCCCCTGAGGCAGCCAGTCGGGCAGAAAGGAATGCAGACAGCTTCCCAGAAGTGCCCGGCTGAGAAAGAAACCAAGTGCTTACCCACAGTTTCCTGGGCCCAGAAGGGGAGGCACTGGGCTTTCAGAACAAGGACTCTGGCAGCTGGGAAACTGTGAAAACCCCCAAAAAGAAAATACTGTGGTAGGAAGTCACCAGGAGAATAAGCCTGAGGTGGTACTCCACAGCTTCAAGTGAGCAGTGCCCATACCTGAATGTAAGCAAGGGTCTTAGAGAAATGCTAAGCTATCAGTCACAGAGAAGCCTAAGCAACCTGGGGATTGGGGTGACCGATCCTCCTAGTATAACCTGCTTTCCATGCAACAGGCTTCATTTTTTAACATATCCTCAGGGAAGAGAGTGGAACCAGAGAGGAAGCCCAACATCTGACAGGAAAGCAAAGCTGGAGAACAGATGGACTTTGCTGGCTCCAGGCCTCCCTGCTCTAGTCTCTCTGTCATGCTTCAAAGTCATAAAGTGTTTTCCAGCCCTCTGTCAGCTGTGGCTTCCCAACAAGCCCCACCACAGTTCCCAGAAGCCTGTAAGCAGGCAAGGCTAACACAGAGATCTTCCTTGCAGACACACTTTCTCCAGAATTTGTCACCCAAAGTATGGCCTTGTGAGGCTCTGTTCTAGGACAAGTAGAGGGGACAGAGCAGAACACAGAAAGGAAGTCACTAGAAATGCTTTTCTCTTATATATGGAGTCTTCATTAAGGCATTAAAAGAAAATAATATTAAAATAAGTTTAATTTAAAAATTATTTAAATCATAGATTGTTTTCTTTCCAAGAAAAAAAGTAACTCCCACCACAGAATCCATAAGACCCAGACAACGCTTTCCCTTTCTCACTTCATCCAACACTGAGTTTGCAAACCTTAATCAGCTTGTTAGCACCAACACAAAATGTACACATATTCTATTCAAGGGGGCTGAGGCAGGAGAATCACAAGTTCAAGGTCAGCCCAGCAACGAACTGAAACTTTGTCTCAAAATAAAATTTTTAACAAGGGCTGGGGATATAGCTTAGTGGTAGAGTGCTTGCCTAGCATGTAAAGGCCCTGGGTTCAATTCCCAGTACAGAAGGGGGAGCGGGGAGTGCACAGAGACAAACATGTCTGTCTATTCCTCAAAGCTTTGTTCCCACAGCCAGGGTTGCAAGACCCCTTCCAAGTTCAGGTCCCAGTGGGAACAGCAGGAGGCAGAAAGTTAGAAAGTTAGGCAGAAAGTTAGGCTTTTCCCAGGCAGAAGCCTTGGCTGCAGATAGGATTGGGGGTGGTGCCAGACACCCTCATATGCAGGAAGGAGGCTAAGCACCTGGAATCTCCCCTTCCTCCACTGCACCAGTAAACCAGCTGATGTCATGTCTCTGGTAGCCACATGTCTGTCTCCCAGCCCCTGGGATTTTGCCTATTCTCACCTCGAATTGCACAACTGGGGTCCGTAGCTGGTTTCTTCAGTTTTTTACAGGTCTGTAGTGCCAATGCAGTGAAAGTGAAAGGTTTGCTACTTATAAGAATCATGAGTATCATCCTGTCCTGTGGCCACAGATTCTACTCCCAAACCCAACCCAAAATGTCTGCTGCTTTTTCCAAAGAGACAAGACCAAAGATAAACTCAAAAGGAACATCCCAGGGCTTCACAGAAAGAACAAAGATAAAATCGGCTATGGCTATACTTCTCTGGAACAATATGACACACACTAACCCCCAGGCATGAACATCTGAATAAACTTTCCCACCCTCACAGTAAATGTTCAGTCACCTGGAACCTAGGACAATTTGGAATTGCATTCAAAAAGCCATTCCATTTTCCTGAATTGTTCATTCCGCAAGGAGATGCTTCAGATTGCATATAGGGCACTGGGTCATCTTTAATTTGCATAAACTAGCAGCATATGTATCCTACAGACAAGACCAAAGATAATTTCAAAAGGAACATCCCTGGGCAATACAGAAAGAACAAAGATAAAATCGGTTATGGCTATACTTCTCTGGAACAATATGACACACACTATTTATACACAGCTCCAGACCAGAAGATTTCCACTTAAGACCTGCTGCAGCAAAATAAGAATCTAATATTTCCTAGTCAAAAATGAGAGGGGATAATTCTATTAACTCCACTAAACAACATGTTTAAAGAATTGATCTTTCCATAATTAGCTTATGTTTTCAGAGCAGAGGAAATCTTGTCAATCTTTAAGCTAGAGTACTAACTGAAATGACACATAGTTGAGAATAAAAGAAAAAGAGCTCTGGGAAGTCAAGCATGACACACTGGAACCTCTACCTTAGAGGCAGGTGCAGAAAAAAAGACCAAGCTTTCCTGAACTGGCTCTGGGCAGCCTTTTCTTCCTCTATTTAAGAGGTACAGAGTCAGCCCTTCCATGGCAACATTACCAGTATAGGCCAGAAGGTAAGCAGACTGCTGTAATGGAACATTCCTCGATCCATCAATCACTTTTATAAAGTGAAGACTTTTTTCAAAAAAAAAAAACATTAGACATGATAGTGAATGCCCAGATAAGCCCATCCCTTAAGAACATGGCTGAAATGTGGTTTATATATAATAAAGATACAAAATAACATCTCTGCAAATGTAAGCAATAAAAGAAAAATAAAATTAAATAATGCTTATATACCTCAAATCGCAGCCCTGGAAGGAAGACAGGTTAATTAAAAGATGGATATTTGGTGGGATTTGATAAGGTATTCTAAGGGCAACACTGAGGGCACTGATTCTTATGAGGTTTTATCTCATAATCAAAGAGGAATAAGTTAAGAAGAATGTTTATTAGATATAACTAAGCAAAACACGTAGTAAAGAAAAAGAAAGATAAAAAATTAAAGAGGATGTGAATAGTATCTGAAAAACAACCATCTGAATTACCCATGCCTGGTGAGAGACGCAGAGGCCAGCAGGTACATGAGGACCCAGAACAGAAGTGGAAGGGAGGACATATTCAGCATTAGAGTCAGTTATCACTTGAGTCATCTGCTTAAAACAACTTGGTTTAAGACCAAATGGGATGGGGATGAGCAAAATGCCAGACACAGGCTCACACTCTTATCAAACCCAAAATCAAAACATTATTTCAACCAGATGTTGTTGGCATTCACAAAAAACACATCTACAGAGCCTACAGGCAACACTCACTGTTCTCTTGGGGCTAGTTGGATGGCAGTGCCAATCTTTATGAAGAAACAAACTATTCCAAGGTTCTATGTCACGTAGTCCTAACAGTCTCAATAAAGCAGAAAGCTCCCTCAATGGTGATGCAGAGTCAGGATAGAGTGAGGACCATGGAATACCAAAAAATATAGGATGGGCCCTATGGTGAATGTCACTGGGACTTAGATTTTTTTTTTTTTTAAGTGACTGTAAAATAGCAGATAGCAGAGAAGGCCTACTTGGAAGAAGAGTCAACTAAATAACTCTCCCCAGAACTACTCTACCAAGTTCCCTAGTTTTCTCTAGCAAGTTTCAGCAGCCTGACACAGCAGTAGTAAGCACACATCCTCAACATTAACCTCTCAGAGACAGGTATCTCTGTGTACCCATTTAGGAAAGTTTCCGCTGATTTTTATCCCAAAAAGAACCACAGGGTAGCAAAAACACTTAAGAGACTTCCTTGTCCAACTCATTTGCAATGGAGAAAGCCAAAGCAAATCTTTAAGTGGAAAGAAAGTATACACTAGGTAAGATCTGATTAAACCCCAGACTAATTTCAGAAGGGAACAGGAATAATGAAAAAGTGTAGCTCTGCTTATCTGAGTAGCACATGTTGGGAAAAAAAAGTTATGGTTTATATAGGCAGAAGTTAAACCATTTTGTTTCTATTTCAAAGACCCCTAGATGTTTTTAAAAGGCATCTCTCAGGGTTTTTGTTTTGTTTTTTGATCTACTTTTATTTCTTAGTTCTTGAAGATAGGATCCCCCAAATAGTCTCTCTTTCCTTGCTGGAACCAAATCATACCTTCTCCAGGGCATAAGAATTGGAACAAAGCCACACACAGAAGGAATGATCAAGAATTGTAGAAGCTGGACATGTTAGCAAACATTTAAGGTATCTGGAAGCTACAACTTCCAAGGCCCAATCTCCACATGATGGGGAAATCAAAGCCAGGTGAAGATCTGGGCTGAGTTTCAAATATTCCTGGGTTTGTGAAGGAGGTGGGAGGTGGGCGGTGGGAGGTGGGAGGAAGAATTCTAGAACTGAACCCACAGAAGGACAAGCCTCCCACATCCCAAGTGACAGCAAGTAGGCTGGACCCAGAGAAAATCCAGGGGTGGGCAAAGCAGTTATCTAAAGTGAGCCTCTTCAAAGAATTTCCATCATTCTATCACATTTTATATTTTTCTTTATGTAAATTTTTTTAAATTTATTCTAATAAGTTATACATGACAGTAGAATACACTTATGCACTTTCATATACATAAATAGAGTATAATTTCTCATTTTTTCTGATGGACATGTTGTATAGTCATGTTTGTCATGCAGTCATATATGTACATATGGTAATAATGCCTGATTCATTCTACTATGCTTCCTACTCCCAGACCCCAGCCCTCCCTTCATTCCCCTCTATCTAACCTAAAGCAACTCTATTCTTCCCTAGCCACACTCTATTATTGCAAATTAGCATCTGCATATCAGAGAAAACATTTGGTCTTTTGTGTTTTGGGAAAGGCTTATTTCACTTAGAATGATATTCTCCAGCTCTGACCATTTACTGGCAAATGCCAAAATTTCATTCTTCTTTAAGGCTAAGTAATATTTCATCATACACACACACACACACACACACACACACATATTCTACTTTTATTTTTTTAAAAAAGTAGAATATATATATTCTACTTTAATTTCCTTTTATGTATATATAATATATAAAAGAACTCAAATGAGTTAAAAAACCACATTTTTTAATCCATCTGTTGAAGGGCACCTAGGTCAGTTCCATAGTTCAGCTATTGTGAGTTGAGCTGCTGTAAACATTGATGTGGCTACTTCACTGTAGTATGCTGATTTTAAGTCCTTTGGGTATATACCAAGGAGTGGGATAACTGGGTCAAATGGTAGCTCCATTCCAACTTTTCTGAGGAATCTCCAACCTCTTTCCAAAATGGTTGCACCAATTTGCAGTCCCACCAGAATGTATGAGTGTACCTCTTCCCCCAACATCTTCACCAACATTTATTGTTGTTTGTATTATTGATAACTGCCATTCTGACTGAGATGAGATGAAATCTTACAGTAGTTTTGATTTGCATTTCTCTAATTGCTAAAGATGTTAAACATTCTTTCATATATTTATTGACCAATCATATTTCTTCTTCTGTGAAGTGTCTGTTCATTTCCTTACCCCATTTATTAACTGGGTTATTTGTTTTTTTTAATTAAAGTCTTTTGAGTTCTTTATATATCCTGGAGATTAATCCTCTGAGGTGCATGTGATACAGATTTTCTCCCATTCTGTAGACTTCTTCTTCACATTATTGATTGTTTCCTTTGCTGAGAAGAAACATTTTCTATTTTTCAAAGTAACTACATATATTAATTCATCTTCATGGATCATTTGAGTTCTCTTCTGGTTCTGAGCCACACTCATGGTAAGTTTTTGTCTTTAGCCTACTGCTTCCCTTATTCCCCAGGCTTGCTTTTTTCTGTTCCATCCCACACCCATAAGGGTGTGTGTGTGTGTGTGTGTGTTTTACCAGGGATTTGAGCCCAGAGACTTGTGCATACTATGCAAGTGCTCTAGCATTGATCTACATTCTCAACCCTTTTTATTTTGAGACAAGATCTCACTAAGTTGCCCAGGCGGGCCTCAAACTTGAGATCCTTCTGTCCAGTTTTCTATACAGGTGAGATAACAAGCTTGCACCACTGTACCCAGTTTGGAGTCTTGTCTTCTTTATCACAAAATAAGGTCCCTTTTTTATTAATTAATTAATTTATTTTGATTAGGTATATATAACAGCAGAATGCATTCTGAATGAAATAAGGTCCCTTCTGACAAAAGGAAATTAAAACATAGAAATGTGCCTTGCACAAGATCACACCACAAATTAGTAGCACAGCAGGGATTAGAATCCAATTCTTCAAACTCCAGTCTAGCACTCTTCCCAACTGACCACAACACCTCCATTACAGAGAAACATCTGCCCCAGAGCAGCAAGAGCAAGAAGCAAATCAGTTTATCTGGATGTCTTTTTTAAGCAAAACAACTCAGTCAGAATGTTTGGCAGAGACTAACTAAATATTTCCTCTGTGACCTTCACCAGAGGAGAGGACTGTGGGAGAGGGGCAGGCACAGTACACAGGGAAGAGAAGACCACTGCACAGGCTAGTAGATGGGTGACAAAAAAGGAAAATTGCAATCTTAAACTGAGGACAAGCTGGACAAAGAAGTCAGGGTTTTTAAAAAATGCTGGATGAGATTTAAAAATAGGAGTCTGACCTAAAACACAATAAGTAAAATCAAGAATCAATCAATGGGATTTTATCAAACTAAAAAGCTTCTTCATAGCAAAGGAAACAATCAAGAACATGAAAAGAGAGCCTACAGAATGTCAGAAAATCTTCGCCACTTGCCCCTCAGGTAGAGCATTAATCTCCAGGGTATATAAATAACTCAAAAAACTTAACACTGAAACAACAAATAATCCAATAAAATAAATGGGTAAAGGAACTGAACAGACACTTCATAGAGGAAGAAATATGAAAAGTCCTCAAATATATGAAAAAATTTTCAACATCACTAGCAATTAGAGAAATGCAAATTAAAACAACACTAAGATTTCATATTATTCCAGTCAGAATGGCGATTATCAAGAATACAAACAACAATAAATGTTGGCAAGAATGTAGAGAAAAAGACACACTCATACATTCTGGTAGGACTACAAATTGATACAACCACTCTGGAAAGCAGTTGGAGATTCCTCAGAAAACTTGGAATGGAACCATCATTTGACCCAATTATCCCACTCCTCAGCATAAACCAAACAACTTAATGAGACCCTGTCTCAAAATAAAATAGAAAAAGGGTTGGGGATGTGACTCAGTGGTTGAGCACCTCTGAGTTAAAAAAAAAAAAAAAAGATCAAGAAAAGGAACTTTCAAAGGGGGTAAAAATGGACATAATCAAAGTAGAAGGGAGACCATTAGGGGGAGGGAGGAGGTATTAGGAGTAAAACTGACCAAATTATGTGATCAGCATGTATGAATATGCCTCAATAAATTCCACCATTCTTTATAACTAATATATACCAATTGTTAAAAAAAAAAGAAAAGAGGGATACACAAAAGAACAAAGAGATCTGAGGGGGACTTCTACCAATGCCAACAGGAGCCAAGAATTTCCCCTTACCCTGTGAGCCAGACTTACCTTTATTAGGTGGCACACCTAATGAAGTTGGCCTCAGAGAAGAAGTGGCTGTGTCCATGCTCTCTGTGAGCAGACTGACATTGGGAACAATATGAGGTGACCCCATTGGCAAATTAAGCCACTGGTAATCACTTCCACCTGTCCTCTCATGTGCTTTATGTACAGACAGGGGGGATGAGGAAGAAAGAACTTGGAGTTCTTAACCTTAAAGGTATATCTATATTTCACCAAAGGAGACAGAACAGAGGGACCCTTGCGTCAACACCAGCTCCACAAGCACCAACAAATGGTCCAGACCCTAGACTGAGAAGATTATTCCTTCCCTTAGGGGAGAGTGCTGACAACTACAGCAGTGACAGGCAAATAAGAAAGGGTCTAACAGTCCCAGAACCCAGTAGAAAGAAATCTTAAGAAGCAGATAAATTGCTTCCTGATTATGAACTCATCCATTCACTGGGCAAAGTCTATGAAGCAAGGAGTTCTTTTTTTTTTTTTTTTTTTTTTAAAGACTCTTCCCCAGCTGGAAAAATTGAGAAAGCAGACAAAAGGAAGAACTGACCTCCATGACAGCAGGGAAATCCCCCACCCAAGGCCTCATTTGTAATCAAGGGCAAAAGGACCAAACAAAGGTAAACAGGCCAGGGAAGCTAATGTGCCCTTCTCCAAAGAGGCCAAAACACACACTTCCCCCAACAGAATCCTTGGAAATACAGAAGGTGGATGTTCCCTTGGACAAAAGAGGTATGCTAGGAGAGTTAGGGAATTCCCCAAAGGTTTTTAGGCTCTTTTTCTATTCCCAAGCACTCATAACCTTCACTCAAACTCCAGGGCACTGAGACCAAATAGAAGGTGGAGCTAAGATTTTGCTGTCTGGAAGAAAATGCAGTTTGCCAAATGTCCACACAAAATAGACTCAGAAGAAAATAAGCAGGCGGATCAGCAGGACCACAGCCACATCTGAGCACCTAGGCTAGAGTCCTGCAGGCTCCCCACACCCTTTCTTAGTCCAATGCAATAAACAGCTGCCTGGAGAAAACAATGGGCCTTTGTCTGTGCCTTCTGTAGATTACCTTGCAGTACAAACAGGATAACTCTTTGACAAGAGCAATGGTTCTAAATGTGGTCCAGGGCATGATGAAAATTCTTGCCATCCACAATATCCCCCTCAAATTCCTACCTGTTCCATATTAAGCAGCAAGGGTCCTAAGCAGCCCCAATCCCCACCCCACATATGAATCAAGAAAGGTCCTTGCAGCCTCTTTCTGGAACCTGCACCACTCCCTCTTGCTTTCTTCCTGGCCTGGCCACAGGTCTGAAAGCCTAAGAACTGTTCTTACTCTCCTTTTCCACATTTACCAGAATATGCCACAGAATGTTAAGACTGCACTATTAACATATCTGTCAAAATAGACTCCTAACAAAAACTGATTAAAAAAAAAAAAAAGCATAAAACATTCCTGGCAGTCAAGCTTCCCTTGAAGTGCAAAACCAAATAAAAACTCAACTGACAAATCAAAAAATCTATGCTGGAATTTTACTTAATTCAAAATATTTTAAATCTTACCTAATATTGTCATAGATGAGTATAAGGCCCTTTCTTGGCTGTCTTATAATCTTATTTTGTTTTGTTTTTAATTTATTATTTTTGATTTGCAAATGTCCTCTCTTATATGATGTGAAGAGGATTCTAGAGTTATTGTTTGTTTTTAGTTCTTGGGAAAAATTTAAGAGTTGGAAATTTTATACTGGTCCCAATTTAAGAAACAAACAAAAACAGTGTTTCATAAAATCCAACATCCCTATTGTGCTCCACATTCGGGCCTTTTCCCTCACTTGCATAACTGATGATGGGTGAATTCAGGACCCATTTCTTCCAAACTACCACCAAGGCCTAGATGCCGTGGCACAAAATTCCCTCCCCAAGAAACAAGAATAGTCTGAAGAATTCCTGATGTCTTCCCCCTTGACTCATACCCTTGAACAGCATTATTCCTCTCCCCAATGGTACAAGAGAAGGAGTGCTATTCTTCAAAAGAGTGAGCTGGATATCACAAGTTCCCTAATTCAACCCAGAATATCCTTCCTTCTCCATGATTTCAGTAAGAAAAGGCACCACAAAGCAGTGGGAAGAGCTTTGGAATCAAATGAACCAGGGTTTTTGAATTCTGGATCTTGGGCAAGTCATTTTGATCTCTCTGGGGTATGATTTCCTCCTTAGACAATTAATGAGACTCACGAAAGTAAAATACCCAGTTGTGAATGGCACACAGTAGGTCCCCTATGTTGACTCAGTATTTCTTGACAGCATTTTCCCTGTCCTCCCACAAAAGTCAGACCTTTCAGACATTTTTAAAATCAGAAATGACACAAAATATACTTTCCCACAAAAGACCAAAGTGGTGTGGGCAATTTCTTACTTACTTTGCCTCCCAGTCACGTTACCATGCTGCTCTCAATTCCTTTCTTGGCTCTTATAAGAAAGACTAAGGGCATCCATTCAAGGGTACAAATTTCTCATTTCTTCCTCTCTAGAGCCTGGAAGAATGAATTATTAGGTGGCTTAGGGTTCTCTAAGGGCAAGGCTTTCAGTGTCATCCCGGAAAATATGAAAATGTGGAAAAGAGCTCATCTGACCGCCTCGTGTTTCTGTGTGGTATAGAATCAACCCTTTGATGGTTTCCTTCTGGAGTTTGTTCAATCTGCTCAATGCAAACAAAGCATCAAGTCTCTATCACTATGCTGAACAAATGCTCCAAATGGGCAAAAACATGATGGAGGATGGTGCTGTGAAGTCAGACTGTGTGCAGAACTGAAAAAAATTGAAAGCAAAGGAATTCAGCATACCAAACGGCCAAGAAGAGTGGCTGTATGTGCTACCTCTCCTGGGACCACAGAGAATTTGTAAAGTGGAATTCCTTCAAATTAAAAAGTGATTAGAAAATACATATGTTAAGTTTGATTTAGTTTTTAGTACTTTGTAAAAGCTTCTCATGTAAATAAACTCACAAATTGAGACAAATATTCTTTAGTGGCCCAAGGATTCCAAATTTAGGTTCCAAAATTGTACTCACCCTTTCAGATGACAAGCTGAGGGCCCCAATCAACCACACAGTCAGTGGAAAGAACCCCTGCCCTGTAGCACTAATCTCAGCCTACACATAACTAATAAGGTATAAAACTTGCAAAGAAATACTCTCTCTGGGCCCCATTTACCTCCCCTTGCTGAATATAAAAGAGTTTCTACATTTGTAAGAATGTCCAGATGATTATTAATATAGAATAACAACCCCTGGGAAGGAAGTATCCTTCATGGATCACTGCCTCCACAGACCTCCAGCCAGTCACCTCCCCTTTCTGGGCCACATAAAGATACTAGCTGACTGGCCGGAAATCACCATTCTGCTCATGCCACACCTGCCATATCCCCAAAGTTTTCATGTTCTTTTTTACACCTCTAGGCCTTTGGCAGGTACTGTTCCCTCTTCCCACCTCAATTTTGCTTATTCAACTTCCACAGTCGATCAAGGTTCAGTTCTTACAGCACCTCTTCTTGTGGCTTTGTCTGATCTTGGGACTTCCTTCATCTCTTTAACTTTTTTTGCTTTGCTTTAGTCAAGCACCTTTATCATACTCCATTGAAAATGTTTACCATATTTGCCTAAAAGAATTTTATAGAACACCATGAACACCATTATGTTCCATATATATACATATATATATAATGTTTTATGTATATATATAAAACATTTAAATCTTTGCATCATAAACAGTAGTAGAGATGTACTTCCTGGCATATTACAAGTATTGGCATTTGGGGCTGGTGGTGTAGCTGACTACTACAACACATGCTTAACATGCACAAGACCCTGGGTTCAAACCCCAGCAGCCCCCCTCCCAAAAAAAAAGATTGCCATTTTATAAATGATATTTTAAAATAAAACTACTACATTACTATCTTTTTAAATTTTTTTTTAGTTGTAGGTGGACACAATACCTTTATTTTTATTTATTTATTTTTATGTGGTGCTAAAGATTGAACCCAGTTTCTCACCCAGGCTAGGCAAATACATTACCACTGAGCCACAACCCTAGCCCCTATATTACTGTCTTAAAAGATCCATAGTGTTTTAAAATCTATCTCCATCCATTTATAAAACATAAATTTGAGTGACCTGAAATCCTGGAGGCTTGAGGCGATAGGATCACAAATTCAAGTCCAGCCTCAGCAATTTAACAAGTACCCTGTCTCAAAATAAAAAATAAAAAGGATGGGCTGGGGTTGTAGTACACTGGGAGAGCGCTTGCCTAGCATGTGTGAGGCACTGGGTTCCATACTCAGTACCACATAAAATAAATAAATAAATAAAATAAACATCTATCAACAACTAAAAAATATATATTTAAAAAAATAAGTAAATAAAAGTATTTTTAAAGTCTTCATTTAAATAAATAAATAGGGCTGGGGATATACAGTTCAGTGGTATAGTACCCCTGGGTTCAAACCCTAATACCACAAAATAATAGAATAAAAATATAAAACATAAATTTTATACCATTCCTTTTTCTCCTTGAATTCTTAATTCCTTTTTACTTCCTCTTCAGAATTTTATCCTTTTATGCTTCAAAACCTATTATTGATCAGCCTATGAAACTTCCCTGCAATATATCTATTATAAAAAAAAAGCCCTGGATTAGATCCGCAACAACACCCTCCCAAAAAAATTTCAGGACGCTTTTAGGCAAGAGAATAGCAAGTTTGAGGCCAGAATGGGCAGCTTGGTGAGACTCTATCCCAAAATACAATATAATAAAATGGGCAGGGATGTAGCTCAGGCAAATGCACTGCCTCACATATCCTGGATTTGATTCCCAGTACCACAAAAAAAATTGAAATTAAAAAAAAAAAAGTGATTGGGAGAAGGAACTCGCTGGGTTACAACTGTATCCTCAGACAGATCAACTCTTAGAAAGAGAACACAGGAAGTCAAGGATCTAGAAATTTTCTCCAGTTTAAAGACCACTAGCATTTCTGCCTCTCTAATCAAAATGGCAGCAGTATCAAAATTAAAAATTAATACTGTTGTTTATTCACAGATAATTACTGTTACATTTTAACAGAAAGAGATTGCAGACAACTTAAGTGGGCTTCAATAAAGGTCTGATTAAATAAGTGATGAAGCATCCAAAAACAACAAAAAAACTGTGGTTTCCCTTAAGAACTAAATCCAGTACCTCTAAAATCACAGTCTACACCTATATGTCTAGCGTTGGCTCCTACTGTCCCTTCCACACGGTACATCATTCCCCATACATCATTCCCCACTGTACAGGATGGTTTCTAGATACCAGCCCAGGAGACTGTAGCCCACAGAGAAACATCAACGAGAAAGTGTCAGAGGACACAGAATAATAAGGCCCAAAGGACACTGCTGAGGTTTGCTGTAAACTTCATGGAATTGCAACTGGGAAGCCTAGATCTGGAGAAGAGGAAGATGGATAGATTCTAAGCTAAGATGGCAAGTAGCAAGGACCCAGGCTGAACATAGTATGAGGGAATCCAGGGCTTGAGAAGAAGCTGGTAAGGTTGGTGAGGCTGAAAGGGAGATCTCTCTACAAAGTGCTGGCCCAGAAGTCATAGCAGAAGGAAGTGCAATCTGAACCAAAGCAGCACCCAGATGCTGGGCAAAGCACTGCTGCCTGAGAAGGCTCAGTCGTCACTGTTGGAATGGAGGGCAGAACCTACAGACAGGAACAAATGAACCTAGTTTTAGGAAATATTTCCTGCCTTGGGCCTCAGGATATACTTCCCAGTTAAATGTCACCTCTTCCTTTCCTCTTCACCAAATCAAATCCAGCTAGCCCTCCATATGTTGTGCTCCTTGTCCTCCACCTAACCCCCTTTGGCTCACAGTCAGTTCTTCCACCTCTAAACCCTCATCATTCTGTTTTTATCACATGCACATCATAAGACTTCTGATGTGCCTTGTGAATCCACTTTTTTTTTTTTTTGGTACTCACCTTCATCTTTTTCCGGTTGGTATTTCATGCCTCTCTGAGGACAGGGTCTTTGACTTTCAGGTCTTTCCATCCCACAGAATCAGCCTCAATGAACTTGCTGTGCAGGACACCTACTAGTCCACAGTTCTAGTGGACACACTGATACCTGCCACTTCTCCCAAGTGTCTGACTCTTTTACATAATCAAGAGTTGACCATACACGTTTGAGCTCTTCTTGGGTCCTTCATAGTCTTTAGCTTAAGCTTCACTCCTGCTAAGAACTCTGAAACTTCACAAAATCACTCAGGTGCTGCTCTACCTGGGTTCTACAGTACCATTCAGCCAGCTGTCTGGAAAAAAGCCCAGATAGGGAGTCTCTCATGTACAAACCATGTTCTAGAAGAAAGCATTCCTCCACCAGGACAGGCCCTTTCCTCAGGCTAATCTTAATAAGAATAAAATGGAAATTCAAGGTTTCATCTCCCTTATACAAAATTATTTCCCCAAATGGAGGGAGGCAGGATTTATAATTGGGTGATCATTAATGAAACTCACCATCACAAAATAAAAAATGCCTCAGTAACTTAATTCTTTATAGTGAACCTGAACACAAATCTCAGTAAATACAGTATGAACAAAATAGACTAAAACTATGAAAGGAGGATCAAACAGTAAAATCAAAAGAATGAATAAATAAATGCAAAAAGATATACCAGCTAAAGAAAAAAAAAATTATGGTAGAAGAATAAAGCTCATCCCTGTAATGGACTGCCTTCCTCACAATAAACACTCAGTAAATATTTGTTACAGGATGGCTGATACTGATTCTCAAGAAAAATGAAACAGTCTAGCCTAATAAAAAGAAATAGAAGAAACATTAGATCCATAAAAAAACTCAATGAGTAGATGAGTGTAATAAAGGTAGAAGCAATACTACAAAAAAAAAAAAAAACACAGAAAAAGTCACAGAATAAAGATTATTATTACCTTGTTTTGCAATACTGGGGATTGAACCCAGGGCCTCATGCATGCTAAGCAGGCAGTTCCACCACTGAGCTACATCCCCATCCCTTTTTTTATTTTGAGATAGAGTCTTGCAAAATTGCCCAGTCTGGCCTCAAACTTGCCATCCTCCTGCCTTAACCCCCCAAGTAGCTGGAATTATAGGCATGCGCCACCACGTCTGGTAAAAAATATATTTTTAATGAAAGAAATAGATTAAAAGACTGCATAAGATGACAGCCATGAAAAGGAATGCAGTTCAGTGAACCACCCTGCAAATAATAGAAGTCTTTGAACAAATGGTCTCAAATCTATAATTAAAAGTTTAATAGAAGCAAACTCTAGAAGGATGGAAGTTTGGTCTAAATATAAAAGATCTAAAGAATCCTGAACAAAATCAACAACAGGGACTACCGCTATGACATTCTCATATATACTAAGTACAAGAAAAAAGCCTGCATGTAAAGAGGTCCTAAATCCAAACTTCTTCCAGTTTGGCAGAGGATACTATTAAAGCCCAGATATGCACATAAAAGTCTCAGAGAAAGTATTTTTACTTCAAATTATTTAACAAAGTGTACAGACTCCTCAGGCAAATGAAAAAGAACTGTCTCTTAGAGCTTTGATCTTTAGAATTTTGACTTTCCCATCACATACCTCTCTCCAAAATACATGTAAAATAACAACTTTAAAGGAGACTTAAATGTTTGTTTTAAAAATAAGTCCAAATAATCAAAATCAACAAATTCTCATTAAAAAGATAAACAAAATGTTAAGCAGGAAAGAGTAGTCATCAAAAATAGATTTTAAAATACAAAAAAAAAAGAAGCATCAGAGAAGGTAGAAGCTGTCAGCACATGAAAAAAATTAACAAGTTATTTAAACATTGTAATTAACATTCATAGAAGAGACATATCAACCAAATGCAGAGTGTGAGTATTATATGAATCCTAATTCAAATATGCAATTTAAATAAAAGTCTCTGCTGAGACACATCATGATGGTTGAATAGAGGATATTAAGTCAGGAGCATGCTCACACTGGTGGAAGTGCACACAGGTAAAAGATTTTCTGAAGGGCAGTTAGCATAAGCACATCAAGAACTCTAAAGATGTCTTTCTCTTTCATCTATCCCATTTTACTTTTAGAAATTTATCTCCCCAAAATAATTGAGGAATTACATTAAAATAAAGGAATAAGGATGTTCATCATAGTGTTTCTAGACAAGAGCTCATTCAGTGAGCTATCCCCTGCCATTACAGTTTCTATAAGCAGTTTAAATAAGAAGCAGGGGGAACCCTACGTATAAAATAACAAGAGATTGAAGGAGATAAATATTTAGCATTTTGTGAATGTATATTTGTTTTACGGTGTTGGTATATATTTTGACATATATGTAAACCATGATTATCTCTACATACTGGGATTGTGTTGATTTTGGGGGGAGGGGGTCTTAATTTTCTAATTTTTCCAGAAAGCACATGAACTACTTGTATAAAATTCAACTAACCAATTAGGGAGATATACTCCATCATTCATGAGCTCATGAAAGCAATGAGTAAAGGAGAAAAGATGTGTAAACAAGCAACTAATTATAATGATCTTGCCAAGAGCTGGGGATGTGGCTCAAGCGGTAGCGCGCTTGCCTGGCATGCGTGCGGCCCGGGTTCGATCCTCAGCACCACATACAAACAAAGATGTTGTGTCCGCCGAAAACTAAAAAATAAATATTAAAAAAAATTTTAAAAAAATTAAAAATAATGATCTTGCCTCCAGAATGCAGAGGATGGCTTACTTTTGCCTGGAGATGAGTTTTAAGGAAGAATTTACCAAGGAATGAAGTCAGAAAGGGCAAGAGAAGTCAGGCACAGTGGCACACGCCTGTAATCCCAGTGACTCAGGAGGCTGAGGGAAGGAGGATCACAAGTTCCAGGCCAGCCTCAGCAACTTAGTGAGACACTGACTCAAAATTTTAAAAAAAAAAAAATTTTTTTAAAGAGCTGGGAATGTAGCTCAGTAATAAAGCACCCCCAGGGTTCAATCCTCAATACCAAAAAAGAAAGAAAGAAGGAAGGAATAAAGGAAGAAAGACAGGCAGGCAGTCAAGGGCTGGGTTTGTGACTCGGCGGTAGAGCGCTCACATAGTATATGCAAGGCCCTGGGTTTGATCCTCAGCACCACATAAAAATAAATAAATAAAATGAATGTACTGTGTCCAACTACAACTGAAAAAAAAAGGCAGACAAGAGAATATGAAATGGAAAAAATGGAGGGAAAAAGAGCCTGTTACATTGATTAAGTACACACAATTTTGGAATTTTGGCCTGGTAGGAAAGGCAGGGCAGGCATAAAGGACATGATGTAAAAGCCAGGCAAAAGACCTCTAAATGTCACATCAAAGGATAGAGTTATACGGTAAAAGAAGGATCAATACAGAGATTTTGTGATTATATATATGAAGACCAAGAAAAGGTAAAACAAATGGTTAACAGAAGCGTGGTGATGGGTAAGAATCAGCATTCTACCATTCTACTATCTGGGAGTAGGCACAATACAACCTTCTGGGGTGCTAGAAATGTTCTATATTTTGATCTGAGTGAAAGTTACAGGAAAGTACAAAAATATTGAAATCCATTAGGCTACACACTTATGCTCTTGCACACTTTTTGCTAAAAAAATAGGTTTGACTGAATCTAACTGCACCTCAGACTGAGTCAATAATAACCACTCATGCATGAAGTACTGGCTTCTATCCTTAGCACCACATAGATGCAAAATAAAGTTATTGTTTCTACCTAAAACTAAAAAAATAAACATTTAAAAAATAAAAAAATAACCACTCGTGACAGTATTACTGTCAAGATGTATCTTAGAAAGCTCACTCTTAGAACAGCCTGGGAAACAACATCCAGAGGCAGGCATTCTGAGACATTAAAGCTGCCTTCCAGCAAAAAATGGCCAAGGCTTTAGTTGGACTGGAGGCAGCAAGACAATAAGAAGGAATTTAATTCATGACTTGTCTGGGAAGTAGAAGTGGTAAGACTTTGAATACTGATTGCCAAGACACCAAGAAAAATCAGTGATGACTCTGATATCATTAAAGGAGTCAGTAAAAACAGGAGAAAGAAAAGCCACTTTACAGAGATAAAACCGTGGGAAGTCTAAGGTACTTGTAGGTCATCCAGTTGTCTAATCACACTAGCTATATAAAGATCATCTTTTAAGCACTTTATATAGATCACTTCATTTAGCTTCACAACTTTATGAGGCAGGTGTTATTGTTATCTCATTTTATAGATGAGGAAACTGAGTCACAGGGAGGTTAAGAAACTTTCTAGGATAACATACAATAAGTGGTTAATAAAAGGATTTTTCCAGATGTCTCAAGAGTCCATATTTATTCTTAAGGTGACCACTGAGATATAGGTGGTAATATCTCTGCTATAAAGGAAATAGCCAAAGCCCTGGGTATGGCTGAGATCCCATAGGAAAAGAGTAGATAAAAGTAAAGATGAAAACATGGGCTGGGGTTGTGGCTCAGTGGTAGAGCACTCACCTAGCACATGTGAGGCCCTGGCCCACGTAAAAATAAATAAATAAAGATATTGTGTCCAACTAAAAAATAAATTAATTAATAAAAAGTTAAAAAAAAAAAAGATGAAAACATGCTTCTCCAAGTTGTTGCAAGGGTTAATGAGATGACATTTATAAAACCCTAAACACTTGCCAGGCATAGTGGTGCATGTGGGAAGCCATCCTCGCACGTGATTTGAGTTACCTCCCTGGCTGGGCAAGAGGCGCTTAGACACATCCCTTGTGTCCAGAGCTTTCCCCACCCTTCTCAGGTCTGAGAGCTTGTCCCTGTGGAGGCAAGTCTGGCCACTACCCCAAAGACCCAATCATCGCACCTGACCTTGGGACACTGCCCCCCTCAATCTTCATTGGATGTGATTTTCCCCAGAATTTTTTGTTCCCCAATAAAAGTCGACTCCCTGGTATGTTCTCTCTCTCTTCCTAGCCTCTTCAGTAAACCTCGCTACCATAATAGGTAGCTAGAGGCTGGAGCTAGGAGAAGACGTCCTCGAGCTGGTTTAAAGGTAATTAGAGCCTGTCTCTTTAATTCAAAACTCCCTAAGGATTTCTCATGTACTAAACCTTCATTTATGAAGCCTGTGCTGGCCGCAGGCTAAAGGCGCACCTATAATCCCAGAGATTTGGGAGACTGAGGCAGAAGGATTGCAAGTTCAAGGTCAGCCTCCGGCAACTTAGTGAGCTTCTATCTCAAAATGAAAAATAAAAAGGGCTGGGGATATATAGCTCAGTGGTAGACCACCCCTGGGTTCAATCCCCATTTTCCACCCCCCACCCCCCAAAAAACCTCAACACTCAATTAAAAGTATCCAGTAAGGATAATTCTTCAACAAGATATTATGGTACAAAAAGGTCTAGGTTAGGTAGATTAAAAGAAGCCTACGGACATAACCAGATATAGTACATGATCACAGGTGTAATACTGGTACAGAAAAAAACAATAAGGGTCAATGGTCCTTTGGTCTCAGTGACATGACCCTCCAAATTCAAGTGTTCAAATCTATCCCCAAAGATGGAGGTATTAAGGAGTGAGAACTTGCTGGGAGAGGTGGCACACATGTCTACAATCCCAACAGCTCAAGAGGCTGAGACAGGAGGATTGCGAGTTCAAAGCCAGCCTCAGCAAAAGCGAGGTGCTAAAACAACTGATTGCCAAGACACTAGGTGCTAAAACAACTGATTGCCAAGACAGGGTCTCAGTGACACCCTGTCTCTAAATAAAAATAGTGCTGGGGATGTGGTTCAGTGGTCGAATGTCCCTGAGTAGTTTAATCCCCATACCATCCCCCAACAAAAACATGGGAATCTTGGGAGGTGATGAGAGGAGTACCCTTATAAGAGGCAGGAGGGAACCTGTTTGTTCCTTCTGCATGTGAAGACACAGAGAGATGCCTTCTACAAAGAGGCCCTTGCAAGACACTAAATCTGCTGGCACCTTGATCTTGAACTTCCCAGCCTCCAGAAGTTTGCACAATAAATTTCTGTTATTTATAAATTACTACCCAGTTTAAGTTATTTTGTTATAGTAACCCAAACAGAATAAGAGATGAGTAAACCTAAATATAGTCTGAATATTAATTAAAATTAAAATGTATTGAATTAGAAAACAGAGGTAATTAAAAATAAGATTGAATGTCTATATAGTATTAATCTTACTTTGAATACAAATATGTACATTTGTATGCCTAGAGAAAGACCTACAAAAGAGTGCACCAAGACATAAATAATGATAACTAGACACTGGGAAAGCGAAACTTTTTACTTATTTTTAGACTGCATTACAATGCACATGTAATTTTTTTTAATATTTATTTTTCAGTTTTTGGTGGACCCAACATCTTTATTCTATTTTTATGTGGTGCTGAGGATCGAACCCAGCATCCCGCGCGTGCCAGGCAAGCGCATTACCGCTTGAGCCATATCTCCAGCTCCCACATGTAATTTTTAAAGAACCAATTTAAAGTTGAAGTTGAAGGTAAAGATAATTTTCTGTTTTGTGGTTGTCTCTGAAAGGAGCACACAGACCCAAAGTAGAAGAAGCAACCTCAGACACACTGTACGAGCTGGCTCCAGACGCCATGCAAGGGAGGGGAAACAATCTCACTCCAGTTGGCAATCCAGAAGTTCAAAGAAACACTCCTCTTCTATATTCATTTTTCCTCTCTTTGTTCTGAGCAACTGTCCCTCCAAATGATGGGAACATTTGGCATAACTTCCTCCCTCTTGTTTGTATCATTCATTCTAAGAAAACGAGATACATTCTTCTACCAGCAACTCCAAAGGGAGCCAACCAAGCAGACAGAAGTGAAGAAGAGCCCAAGAAATACTAAGCAATGCAATGCCTGCATCCATGCTCCAGGCAAAAGCAACTTTCATAAGGAAAGGTCACACAGAGAAGGCTTTTCTTCAAATTACACAGGCAGCAGTGATTCTTCTGGAAAGATTTCTAACTTCAAGATTTCATCAGGATTCTAGGCACGGTGGTGCATGCCTGTAATCCCAGCAGATCAGAAGGCTGAGGCAGGATAATCACAGTTCAAAGCTAACCTCAGCAAAAGCAAGGCACTAAGTAACTCAGTGAGACCCTATCTTTAAATAAATTCAATCCCTGATACCCAAAAAAAAATTCATCAGGAAAGTACTACCCTAATGGAGCTTCCCAAACATAATGCAAAGGAGCTAATTTTCATGTCTCTTACATTTGGGGCAGGGCAGAGGAAGGTGCTGGGGATGACATTCAGGACCTCAGCTATATCCTCAGCCATTACATCTCTTAAATTTAAAGATGCAGATTCGGCAGCAGGAATAAGCAGGGAAGAGGAAGGTCCAGTGTACACAGAAAAAGGTAAGGGATTCCATTATTACTGACTGTACTCTCCTCTTGGCCAGAAATCCTAGAAAATTGGAAATCTGACAGATCTACTAGGTAAATTCTAGTCAATCAGTTAAGCACCCTCATCAATTCTCATTCATCCTAAAAAATACCTCAGCATCCAGCATACTACCTATTAGCCAGTAAACATTCTATAAGAGAATGCAAACATAAACGAGCAGTCTGAAGTAACTATGAGCTTATGGATCAAGCTATATATCCTTTGGGACTAAAAGAACTTACCATGAAATAGAATTAAATGTTAGTGTTCTATTAGTAACATTTCAAGGAATATATCAAAAGAGTGATGGTCCAGTACTCAGCACAGTATCTGGTGGTTAGCAGGTGTTGTTCAATAAATATTTGTTGATTGTTCCAGGATATTTTCTGCAACCCAAACTTTCAGATCCATTATGTTATTTAAAGGTCTGGGTTCTCACTTTCATGTTGACTTTCAAAGTTTTCCCTTAAGAGATGGAAAAGGATTTCTGAGGATGGGGAAAAACAGCTTTCACAGGGTCATACCCTGTGCCATTCACTGGTCTGGTAAGGACAATATCAATCTATTCTCATCAGCTCTGGTTAAAACTTCTGCAGCCTAGACTTTAGCACATCTGTCCAAAGCATTTGTGGGCCCAGGAGGCAGGTTATACTAAACACCAGTTTGAGGCTAGAGTCCACTGATGCCTGACTCCCCAGCCACAATACAGCTCCTCCAACAAGAGAGGTTCAGGCCCCTTTGGAAGCTGCTCACATTCACCTACCACTGCTCCTCTCCCGGTCCATCACTATTTTTTTTCACACTAGTATAATGATGCTTCTATCCCCTGTCCTAACATGGATCATTTTAGTATCATTTGGGATCATTTTAGTGTCATTTGGATACTAAAATATCATTTATAGGCATACACAGAATTAAGGCAAAATACTGGACTTCCTGCTTCTTATCTTCAAACTCTTTAGAGAAAAGTTGAATTGGTACATCTTACCTGAGAATTATATGCCATCTTCTCCAAAACCACCACAGATTTTCAAACAAAAACAAAACAAACTGAAATGCTACTACATTTCAGTAGTAATATTTGGATTATTACAAGGGTCTCCTAACTGCTGTTAGTCTGCAGCTTCTTCCCCAGTTCCAATCCACTTTGTGCACCACTAATTGCATGTCACCTTCACTGGAAAGAAAACAACGTTTTGGGCTGGGGATGTGGCTCAAGCGGTAGCGCGCTCGCCTGGCATGTGCGGGGTGCTAGGTTCGATCCTCAGCACCACATAAAAATAAAATAAAGATATTGTGTCCACTGAAAACTAAAAAATAAATATTAAGAAAGATTCTCTCTCTCTCTCTTTAAAAAAAAGAAAACAACGTTTAAAGCATTTTCATTAGCCATCCTCTCTTTCCAAATTTAAAGTCTTCAAGATGACGTTTGTGATCCTCTAGGATTGAATTCACCTCATATAGCCTACTCTGTCTCCCAGGGATCTTTCATAAACCTGAGGATTCAATTAGGATGACCTAAAATTTCCATCCCACAAAAGCCAATATCTTTTCTGCCTCTGGGCCTTTGCTCATGCTGCTCCCAGGAGACCCCACCCCACCCACAAAGTGTCCCCTTCAACTCTGAAGGCAGCACTGCATGGAGAAAAGGGAACTGAAACACCTGGATTCCAGACATGGCTATGGTGCAAACTAGCTGTGTGCCTTTGGACAAGTTGTTTGCCTCTCTGAGCTCAGTTTCCCCTTCCATAAATAGAAAGGTTGAAAAGTCTTTTTAAAATATATATTCCTGATTCTTACATGCCCAACAAAATCCAATGTTCCCTTCAAAGTGTACAAGTCTTCCAAGGATTTTCTCTGAGCACTCCAGCCCACACTATTCTCTGTCCTAAGGACTCAATGTATGGAACTGAGACACAGTGTCTTCATTCAACCAAGATTTTCTGAGCGTTTTCTTGGCTAGATATCATGGCAAAGCCTTGGAAATAAATACAAAGCCAATTAAGACTCAGACTTGTATCTATCGACTGCATATTCCTTTCTTCACTACTTTGTTATCCAAGTGAATTCATGTTAAAGTGTAAATGTGCCATTTATTTATTTAACAACTGTTTAGAGAAAATCTTCCATGTACTATTGTACAAAGTAAAGATGTCAGTGAACAAATGAACCAAGTACCCACCTCATGGAATTTATTTGAGAAAGCAAACAGGAAAAAACACAAATATGTAATATAATTTTCAAAACAAAAACAAAGCAGGATCAAAGAGTGACTCAGGGCAATTTTACATAGGATGGTCAGAGCAAGCCTCCCTGAGGTTGTGCATTTGAGCCCACACATGAATGAACTGGGGGTACAAACTAGCAGCATTCAGGGAAAAAAAAGAGCATTCCAGGTGAGGGACAAAGGACCTGAGACAGGAGAACAGAAGGAAGGTGGAAAATATGTGGAGGGCTGGGGCTTAGTTTACAAAGGACTTAATAGAAATCTAGATTTGAAGTGTGATGATCCCAGATGAGGCTTAAATAATGCTCTGGAACGTAAATGGACAGGAGGAGTAGAAGAGCTAGGACCAGTGAGAAGGCTATACAGAATCAGTCAGGGCTCTACATCCAGGATACCACAGCAAAGCCTCACATCCTGCCTCTCCAGAGCATGAATAGGTGATCTCTCAGTAGGCACAGTGGCACACACCTGTAATCCCAGAGACTTGGGAAGCTGAGGCAGGAGGATCTCAGCCTCAGCAACTTAGCAAGATCCTAAGCAACTTAGTGAGACTCTGAATCAAAATTTAAAAAAAAAAAAAATGGGCTAGGGATACGGTTCAGTGATTGAGCACCTCTGGGTTCAATCCCCAGTACCAAAAAAGAAGAAAATTCACTACTTCTCTGTCCCCAGTTTCTACACCTTTAAGTGAGAATGACAAAAGTGCCTACATTATGATGCTATCTGGAAGGTTAAATTAGTGCATGTAAAACCTTTACCACGGAGAGTAAGTAGACCATGAATTTAACATTTTAAAGCCATGCGACGACCTACGAAAAGGGGGCTGAAGACTGAGCCCTGGGCACTCTAATACATTCAAACACCTCCACTGTGCCCAAGACTGGCCATCAGCCTCAAGTCCTAACCCTTGTCTGGGTCCCTACTCCCCTCTTTGTAACTCACCATTTTAGTGCTTGGTAATAATACTTTATATGGTTCCTTAGAAACAAATCCATGTTCTGAGATTCAGGTAGATTCAGTGGTAGATACTTGTATATCTACCACTATGCCTGGCATAGAGTTAAGTAAGACACATACTCGGGTATTTGCAAACATTCATTAATGGATAATGTCATATAAATTTCAAATAAATCAAGATAATACACAACTTTTTAAGAAAAAAAAATCATCCTCCTCTTCATGAAATGATGGCATTGTATCTCAGCACCATCCTACCATCTAATATCAGTCCCATCTTAGCAGAGACAGTCACAGTAACCAAATCAGTTACACCATGTGCCATGCCACTTTTCCACTGACTTCCCAATCCTCATGCTCTCTATATAAACTCTTCTGTCTCTTTGTTTCCTGACAATTTGTCTAGGAGTAAAAACTTCCCATCCTGGAAACACATCACACGTGCTCCCAGCCCAGCTCCTCATGGCCCTACAAGAATCTTAAGGCGAAAGCCAAAAATATTCCCCCAAAAAACCACACACACCAAAACTTAGGAGGAAAAGAGGAAAAGAAAATGGGAATAACCCAAATACACATCCAGAGAATCATCCAGCAGGGCTCTTCCCCACCAATGTACAGGAGTCATGGTACCTTAAGCTAGCTACCAAGAGTATTTATAAAACAACCTTAAGTGATAAGAATTTCCCACAGAACAAAGGTCTAAGTTAGTAAGGAGGAAAAAGGTTTTCACTTTTTCAATTTATTATCAATTTCCACAGAACTGACTGCCCTTCCATTTTTCTTCCCTGTCTCACCCTCCCACCCACACCCCCAGCCCTGGTGATAAACCACAGAAAATAATGCTGACCCACTAGGACAGAAAAGGGAACTGAAACACCTGGATTCCAGGTATGGCTATGGTGCAAACTAGTTGTGTGCCTTTAGACAAGTCTTTTGCCTCTCTGAGCTCAGTTTCCCCTGCCATAAACAGAAAGGTTGAAAAGTCTTTTTAAAATATATATTCCTGATTCTTACATGCCCAACAAAATCCAATGTTTCCTTCAAAGTTCTTTCTAGCTCAGTGCTTTCTCCATAGAGGCACAAGGAAGAATCAGTATATGCAGTTCTTTTTTATTACTATTATTTTCAGTTATAGATAAACACAATCCCTTTATTTTATTTATTTATTTTTATGTGGTGCTGAGGATCGAACCCAGTGCCTCACACGTGTTAGGTCTACCACTGAGCCACAGCCCCAGCACCGCCCCACCCCCCGCCCCACCGCAGGACCAGTTCTTGATGAGACTTCAACCAAGTCAGAGCCTCATATCCTGAGATCCACCCCTAACCCTCCAGGGACTGGTAACAGTGACAACCACACGGGAACTACATAGGCGATTTAAATGTAAACAGAGCTGAGAATGTAATACTGCTCCCAAATTGAATTTCTTGCACAAATCTAAACCTGGAATAGACAAAGATGTTATTTTTATCAACTAATTCTCTTTTTAACTAATTTTGATCCTGAGCTAATTATGCAAGTTTTAAAAATGGTTCACCTGAAACAAGATATAAGGTGGCCTCTGCCCATCTCCCATGACTCTTGCAGCAATTTCTATACAAACACTGTGGTCCTAAAATACTACTCAAAACACCGATGTAGGTCTGGGGTTGTGGCTCAGTGGTAGAGCACTTGCCTAGCATGTGTGATGCACTGGGTTCGATTCTCAGCACCACATAAAAATAAATAAATAAATAAATAAAGGTCCATCAACAACTAATAAAATATTTTTTAAAAACCACACAGATGTAGGGGGAAAACTGCAAAACAGAACACTTACAACTGATCTTCACACTGAGAATTTAAATGAATGTTTTGATCTTAAGTCCTGCTTTTCCATGCTTTTTCCATACTAACCCTAACCCTCTGGTGTCCACTAAGAAGCAAAAAACTTTGATTTTCCTCCCATATAAGTACACAATTTTTTGTTGATTTGTTTTGCATATTAGGGATTAAACCCAGCACCTCACACATGCTAGGCAAGTATTTTACCACTGAGCTACACCTCTAGCCCCCCCATCCCCCCCTCCTTTTTTGGAGGGACTGGAGCCAGGGGGTCACTGAGCTACATCCCCAATCCTTTTTGTTTTTCTTTTGAAATAGGGTCTTGCTAAATTGCTGAGGCTGTCCTCAAACTTGCTATTCTCCTTCTAAGCCTCCTATACCTATACATAGCTAGGATGTATAGTGTTTGCCATCCAAGTACACAATTTTTGAAAGACCTTCCATTCCCCTTAGACTTGGTCCCAGTATACAGAAGCCTTTGGATTTAAGCACTGAGAATCCATTCCAGACTCAACAGAAAAGAACAGACTCAGGAAAAGCTTTTCCAGGTACTTTTTCCTACCAACCACTGAGGAGCACCCCCTAATGCAAGGGGATATCATGCTAACTAGAGTTCCCAGAAACATTAAATATACTCTAATGTGACTAATAGAAAAATAACTGACTAGGCCCTGTTTACTCACTAGAAAATACATCTATTTAAGTTGAACCCCTTTATCACAGCACCAGGGCAGACACCAAAGTGATGTAAAACAGCCCCTTGCCAATAGCAGCATTTGAATTGGGAGTTACCCAACCCCCATATTAAAAAGTAATTTCCCACCTCATTTCTTAACTTCACCTACTCACTGATTTATCAAACCCCTAATATTATGTTCACTGAGGAAAAGTAATAAGAGGATAAACAGATGCTCATAAGCACTAGCTCAGTGCTTTCTCCATAGAGGCACAAGGAAGAAACAGTATAGTGCTTCCCAGCAGGTCAGTCTTCTCTGACAAAACCTCTCAGGACACCAACCCTCATTAGAAACTGTCTCTATGCAGCTCTAATTAGCCTCTCCCAAAAGGAAAAATAGGGAGAAGGGGGGAAATTCACAAATATCTATACTCAAACTTGCCCTAGCTAAATTAATATCCAAGACCCTAATTTCACATCAGAAAAAGTCAAAAAGCTAGCCAGGCACATGCCTGTAATTCCAGCAACTTGGGAAGCTGAGACAGGAGGATCACAAGTTCAAGACCAGCCTCAGCAAATTAGTGAGGCCCTAAGCAACTCAGGGAGACCTTGTCTCAAAATTTTTAAAAATTAAAAATTAAAAAAAAAAGGGGCTGGGGTCAGATGCGGTGGCACATGTCTATAATCCCAGTGGCTCCAGAGGCTGACACAGGAGGAGCACAAGTTCAAAGCCAGCCTCAGCAAAAGCAAGGCACCAAGCAACTCAGTGAAACCCTGTCTCCAAATAAAATACAAAATAGGGCTGGGGATGTGGGTCAGTGGTCGAGTGCCTCTGAGTTCAATCCTCAGTAACCCCCTCAAAAAAGCTGGTGGTAAAGCACCAGTATCGCACCCCCTGCCCCACAAAAAAAGACAAAAAGTCACCAAAATTGATCCTTGCCCACTCAAAGTAATTTCCAGAACACTAACAGGGATATACTTCCAGCATATTCTAATCACTATGGTCCTTTATCACAAGAGGCCCAGAAAAGCAGGTTTACCTCTTATGCCATTAACAAAGGGTTAAGCAGATTGTTTCTATCATATTTGAGTGGGGATCCTAAATTCCAGTTTAAACAAATGATTCCCACACTTCTAGAAAGGCCTTAATTGGGATAGTCTGTTACTTTCAGTGCAATCTTGCAAAGGCTGGATGCTTGTTAAGCCCTTAAAGGACTTGGGTAGAATTCTTTTGATGATAATTTTTTTTAAAAGATCATCTCCAGAGTTTATATATGTCCCACGATTACTTATGCTGGTGGTGGGAGGAGAACATTTTATTCCAAAAGGCTCCTTCCAAACTGAAAGCTCTAATTGCCAACATATCTGATATTGACTTCCTGTATAAAACAAAACACAAAGCAACAAGTATACGATGTAATCATAGGTCTAAAAAGCAAGGCTTACAAAGAAAAACAGAGAAGGCTCAGCTTGTTTAGCCCAGAAGGGATGGGTAGAGATGAGACAATCTGTACATTTCCTAGCTGCCACTGGGGTCCAGGAAAGACATGTTCACTGTGAACATCTATGCACAAGAAGAGGAATAAGAAAGCAGTAAAGGTGGGCTGGGGCTGTAGCTTAGTGGCCTACCATGCATGAGGCACTGGATTCTATCCTCAGCACCACATAAAAATAAAAAACAAATGAAATAAAGGCATTCTGTCCATCTACAATTTTTTTTAAGCAGTAAAAGTAAGAAACAATAAAAGAAAACAGGCCACCTACAAGGAGATGAACTGTGATCATGTATCTAGAAACCTTAGATAGCATTGCCTAGGGAGGTTGTGAAATTGCTTGAAGGAGCTCAAATCTCTTGAGAAAGATTTAAGGATATATGGATATGAAGTAGGTTAAAATAGTAAAAAGTTCTACACTAGGAGATTATATCGAAGTAACAAAGGGATATTCTAGTCCTATTTTCTAAGATTTTAATTGTTTTAAAAAACCTAAATGACTTCTGTAATAAATTATAAAAATGACAAAGGCTTACCACATAAAAACATTAACTGTGTAAGCAATGCATCAAAAATGCAACCAAATAGGGCTGCAGTTGTGGCTCAGTGGTAGAATGCTTGTGTAGCACGTATGAGGCACTGGGTTCAACCCTCAGCACTACATAAAAATAAATAAAGGTATTGTGTTCATCTAGAACTAAAAATATTTTTTTAAATGCAACCGAACATTTCTGACATTTAAAAAACAGCATTGACAAAGATTCTTTCTGTGACACACACCCCCACCCCTCCAATCTCAAAACGAAGCTTGAGAGCATTCTCACATGAACTTTGACCAAAAGCTCATCAACCAAGTGCTGCCACTCTCTGGAGGAAACCCTAGACAATTTTCCTTTCTGATCTACAATCAGCAAACAGAGGCTACAGATAAAACAAAATGACTTTTAGGGGATATGAGATACAAAATGGCAGAAGAAACCCAGGCGCTAATTCTGGCATGAATTCCAATGTCCAGTCCTAAGGGATTACCATGGTCTAGAAGTATAAAAGAAATACTCAGGTAGGAGATCCCTCAGACATTAAATTCCAGAACCCTCTAAATAAATGGCTTTTGAACTTCAAAATCCCTACACTAAGAGAGGTCAGGTTCTTCACAGGTCCAGGACCGAAACTGAATCATGTCCTTAAGAGTTGCTGGTGATCATTTCAAAACCCCATTCAACAGGCAGTCCTCCAGGGGTAGGGACTCCTGATAGTAAAAACAGTTCTCCTGAAGGAGAACTAAAATCACACCTTGGTTTTGCATTTTTGCAAAAAAAAAAGAACTTTGACATTAGTTAAAATAAACTTTTCTGGTTGACAAATTTTAGTTTTCTGCCTGTCAGCTACACTTTTCTGTGCAACCTCCTGTTACCTGACATTCCTCTTCAGAGCACAAACAAGAGGAAAAGGACTAGAGGTTGCACAAGGAACAGCAAGAAATCCAGATTGTATTCAAAGTGGCAGACAATTCTAATAAAATGGTTCCACCCATAGCTGCCCTTCCTGTGCCCATTATCTGCAGAGAATCAAAGGTCTGAGCTATAAATTTGGGTATTCAACAGTTCTGTAAGCTCCCCAGCCACATACATAAAGGACAAAAGTCACTGGTAAGAAATGTGGAGAGGCAGAGAGAGCTTTGCACATCTCTAAATCCTGGCATTCATATTCCTTCTAAATTCCCACACAGTAATTCTTCAAACGCCTCCTACTATTACCCCATTAAAAAAAAAAAAAATGGGCTGGGGGATGTGGCTCAAGCGGTAACGCGGTCGCCTGGCATGCGTGGGGCGCTGGGTTCGATCCTCAGCACCACATAAAATAAAATAAAGATGTTGTATCCACCGAAAAACTGAAAAATAAACATTAAAAATTTCTTTCTCTCTCTCTCTCTCTCTCTTTCTCTGTCTTCTCTCTCTCTCAAAAAAAAAAAAAGTAAAATAAATGCACATTTTCTCTTAATTGGCCTCAATAAGAAAGAAAAGGTAATCTCAAATCATTTTTATTTTGCCAAGTTTTAAAATTCAGCATTTTTAAGAAACAAGAGAATGTTATATGTGTGTTGGTGGGAATGCATCTCAAATAAAATGTTTAGGCAAAAAAAGGCTCTTAAATTATAGCATTGATCTACCTCACAGGGTAGTTGTTAAAAATAATAATAATAATAATAATAAATAAATAACTTTTACCAAAGTTAAAAACATTGTGAAACATGTGGAGAGCATAAAGGGCAAGCCACCAGTCATGTTGTTCCACATACACATTCCTTTTCAATGTTTGCCGGCTAAGATGCAGCGCTGTGGTCACTGCAACTAGTTCTTACCCAGTGAACCACACTACTTACTGCAGGGTACTGTAAATGAGGCAGAAACTGAAACACTCAAACATCTTGGCTATACTCCCTTTTATAACTTCCCAATTAAGAACTAGGACTTGCATGTGATTGTGAAGTGCATATCACATTCCTGTATACAGATGTCACATTAATCTTCTAAAAACACTGCTTTGCTCATCACTCATTTTCTCAAAAATCTTTAAAAGCTAACCGATGTCCATGGGATAGAGTTCCAACCCCTGAGCCAGAATTCAAGCTGACCACAGTAGGCTTCAGCTGGACCTCCCACTGCTCACTAGAAAGGCAGCTGTAGATTCAAGTTGGTTATGAACTCCCAATTTTACCCCAAATACAGATTGCAGAATCACATCAGTTACACATCCACATTTTTACATAACCAACTTGAATCTAATGTATGAAATATGATATGTCAAGAGCTTTATAATGTTTTGAACAACCAATAAAAAAAAAAATTAAAAAAAAAAAAAAAAAGAAATAAATTTAAAAAAAAAAATTTGAAAAAAAAAAAAAACGAAAAAGAAAATAAAGCGTGTTAAAGAAAAGCCAACAAGCGTTCAAGGACAAACCAGGCACAGGAATTCCAAGCTCTGCCACTTACTACAGGTCATCTTAAGAAGGCTACTTATCTTTCTGATATTCTTTCTTTAAAACANAAAATTCAGCATTTTTAAGAAACAAGAGAATGTTATATGTGTGTTGGTGGGAATGCATCTCAAATAAAATGTTTAGGCAAAAAAAGGCTCTTAAATTATAGCATTGATCTACCTCACAGGGTAGTTGTTAAAAATAATAATAATAATAATAATAAATAAATAACTTTTACCAAAGTTAAAAACATTGTGAAACATGTGGAGAGCATAAAGGGCAAGCCACCAGTCATGTTGTTCCACATACACATTCCTTTTCAATGTTTGCCGGCTAAGATGCAGCGCTGTGGTCACTGCAACTAGTTCTTACCCAGTGAACCACACTACTTACTGCAGGGTACTGTAAATGAGGCAGAAACTGAAACACTCAAACATCTTGGCTATACTCCCTTTTATAACTTCCCAATTAAGAACTAGGACTTGCATGTGATTGTGAAGTGCATATCACATTCCTGTATACAGATGTCACATTAATCTTCTAAAAACACTGCTTTGCTCATCACTCATTTTCTCAAAAATCTTTAAAAGCTAACCGATGTCCATGGGATAGAGTTCCAACCCCTGAGCCAGAATTCAAGCTGACCACAGTAGGCTTCAGCTGGACCTCCCACTGCTCACTAGAAAGGCAGCTGTAGAAGCACAAGCGTTCAGGCAACCAGGCACAGGAATTCCAGCTCTGCCACTTACTACAGGTCATCTTAAGAAGGCTACTTATCTTTCTGATATTCTTTCTTTAAAACAAAAACTCCCTCATCTTTAAAACATGAGGAACAATACCTGCTTCACTGCAGTAAAGGATGAAAGAGAATGGCATATGGCACAGAATCAATACCCTGTTATTTATCCCTAGTTCTCATCCAAACAGCCAACTCTCTGCTCTGTTGAAACTCTCCCCAGCAACTCTTCACCAGTTTCACCACCACACTTCCAAGCCCAGTTGAAATCTCCTTTCTTCTTTGAAGCCGCCCTGCCTCATCATCATTTTCTCCTTGAATTTCTATCATTCTAATATTCTAAGCCAATCAACCAGAAATTCTCTTATATGTCAGTCTTCTTTCCCTAACAGGTCCACAAACTCAAAAGCAAGGATTTTACTAATTTTTAAGTCCATCACAATCTAAGTGTTGGGGGAAAAAATATTTTGAAGATAAAAACTGCCTTGGACTTGTCTACCAAAAATGGGTGCCCTTCTGGTCCAATTAGGGGACAACACTTCCCATACACATCTGAATTTCTTTCAATATCTTGGGGGAGTTTTTTCAAAGATAATATTTACTGGGTAAATAAAAAGGAAAACTAAACTTGTGTGAGTCACCTGGTAAGTCTCTGCCAGCCCAGCAGAATCCAGGAAGCCTTTGCTTCACTTCATGTGTCCAAAAGGCTCTTGAAGTCTTGCTTGGTTTTTCCTTAATTCAGCATGGGAGACAGACTATGGTAATTCAGTCTCTATCTTTGATTAGCTTTCTAGAACCTAGACAATTTCTGATCCTTTATAAACCCCTATTTTAGGGCAGGAAGATTGATGAAGGGATTACCTTTTGAAAACTATCACTTATAAAATATAAAACAAAGCAATAATGCAGTTTGTTGGATTTTATCATTGTGGCCCTATCCTAAAATGGTCTGTTGAAGTGTGTGCACATAACAGGTAGCTCAAAACTGTCTTGGAGATGGGATGATGACCTCTTCATTACTAAGACCCTGCTGTCCAACAGCAGAAATACCTGAATGGGGGGGGGGGGGGTTCA